>NC_091122.1:135081954-136281954 GCF_040183065.1 Periplaneta americana | reverse complement strand
AGGGAAACCGACGGCCTAAGTGTTCTGACAAGGAAAATTTCAGAAATTTCAGGTCGACACACTCCCTTGAAAATTTGCCCACAGGTAATCACTGTAAAGAAAAAGTGACCTACAATTAATATCCAGCTGCCAATACAAACTGTAAGTGATTTGAAAAGTAGCTTGCAAATGTACCTCTCTACTAGTGCTGTAATAACCTTTGTAGATATCGCTAGCGAAATCACATTTTATACTACACTAATATAGTGGGCAACGTGATAAAGTACGTAACTTAATTATTGATAAAACGTGTAATGATAAAGTTGGCAAAGTATTTGTAACTTCCATTGGTTTAATTTTTATATTTATTTGACTTTTCCCAATAATTTAATCTGTTGAGAAGGCCTACTTGTCCAAGAAACTTAACACGATAAACAGTAAGTCTTGTCGTACGTATATCGAGCTGCTCTTGCAACCTCATTCTTTGCTTTCCATTGAAGCATCCTTTACACGTTGGAAATGCTGGAAAGGTCGGGCTAGTCTTGAGTATGTATAACAGCGGCGACCAAAACTCGAGCTGCAGTGATTACATGCGACAGACAACCTATGAAGTAAGGAGACGGAGGAAAGGTAGTTGCCATGAAAACTACGACCAGTGGTGGTCCCTGTGCTAACATTATTGCTGTCATCAAAAGCAATTAAATAATATACGATTTTCCTTGCCTTTTTTTTTTTTATTTTTTTTTAACCCTCCTCTTGAATATAATCAAGAATTTCCTAAATTCTTCTCTCGATACTTGGTCGAGAAATTCGTAGTTCTTGAAAATTAAAAACTTCTTATGGAAAATTAATTAATTTAAGCTATTTTAATCATTACTCTTTTGAGAAATTCTGTTCTATTAAAAGGCTTTAGAGCACGAGATATTTCAAACTCCATTAGGTAGCTGACTTCCTTACATTTATTTATCTCATCTTTCTCTTCCTGGCTATGATTTAAGACATGTCAATTCCTGGCGTTTAACAATTCGTTGACACATAATATTGAATCAGTTTTTCTACATTATTATTATTAAATGAATAACTAATAAATAATTACCCTCATCTAAAGATTAAGAAGATTAAAATTGAGATGAAACCTAATAATTTTATCCTTTTAGGGAGAAGATCTAAAAATATCAATATTCATGCACGTACAGAAGAAATGTAGGAACACATACTTAGTGGTCAGTAATAATGATAATAATAATAATAATAATAATAATAATAATAATAATAATACATTATTCAGCGTGGCAATTAATGTTTCTATATACTCCTAATTGAACCGTTGAGCAAAGTAAACATATTACATTTTGTCCGACAGAACAACAAAGAAATTCTTCTTCTCATTCTTCACGAAACCACCTCTAGAGCGACATGATACCGCCACTGCTTGCCTTCAGTACGTGAATGAAAAAAACAGCAATGTACAGGAAATTCCTCGTACCCGTTTGAATGTCTGTGATTACACGATGTAATCAGGACACCCGCTTTGGTGACCGCTGATATATGACTACATCCAAATATTTCATCTCAATTTTTTGAACGAATAGAACTTCTAGTTCCATGATTTATACTGGAGCAATTCATAATACGTAAGAATAACATTGATATTTGCTGTGACTGACAGTTTTATTTTCCTACTACAGATCTCACAGAATCTGTCGAAGTTCAAATTTTGGTTACTTTAGAGCAGAAGTTTCCGTCGCTTCTGAGGTTACAACACGCCTTACCGATCGTTTCCGATATCCCGCCATACTGACTTCGCTCTAATTGCAATTGAAAACCGAAGGGATTACAACTGTTTATAAAATAAATATGCTTTCTCATTAGTGTGACATTTGTTCTTTGTGTCGACTACGAAGTTTGTCAAACGTGGCCTTATGGAGGGCAGACTGCAGTATAGGCCTAATCTTCAGGATGTAGCAGTCTCTTTCTCTCCATATTTCACAAATTCCTTTGAAGCGAAATGCTGATTCACATAAATACGATGTTAAGAAAGTTTTCAGACTCTTCATAGCTATATTTACGTTTGCGGGAAATCAGATTGCATGCAAGTCTGAAAGGAGGTTATAGTGTTGTCAACAAATTTTTCTTTCACAGGAATGTCAGCTGTTAGATTAGGTCAATTAATTTTCTCAACGAAAGTTAAATTGACAGTATTTTTATATTTTTATCCCCGGAAATGCTAAAGGGGGAAATTACTTGTTTCGCTTCTGATGTGGAAAGTGAAAGGAAATATTGTCTCAATGAAGTTTGTAGTTCATACAAATATTTTGAAATAAATTCATTCAGTTGATGTTTTTCGCCTCGATTGATCCTCGAGAGTTTCAGCACACGCAAGGACTCTGCTGCCAATGACTACTTTTCAATTTTGTTACTTGTTGCACTATCGTTTTCTTTTGTATATTGAATGCTTGTATTCAAAGTCTATGTAGTCTTTATAAAAATCAGAGAGATACGCTAGCTTTTGTGTAAAAAAAAGTCTTTCAAAAACCTTACGTAGTCCAGTTTTCATTTTCAATAAATAAAATATCTCCGTCTTGAACGGATTAAAGTGTTCTGTAATACATCAACATCGTACTTCAATCTCAGGTAAATACTCTCAAAATACTCTCGACTTAACATGCTATGTTTTATGTAATTTATCATTGTAATAGTTGTTGAGAGCAACTGTGGTAATGGTTGTAACTGTCCCCTGTCCTTGCTCTTCATCACTAATGCCTCTTTATACAAAAAGCAGTGTGTTGTCACTACCGTAGCATTCATTTTCTTCACAAAAAAGAGAAAATCTTTAACTCATCCTGTCATTCCAGCTGCTGCTTCAGTACAAACATATAAACATTGTTTTCACAACAACTGGTGTTTCACAAAGTAATTATTCACACAGTAAGAAAAAGCTCACCCAGTGGTTATGATTTCCAGTTCAATAATGCCTCTGCTTTCGTATAATCTAAGAATAGTTATTTATACAAGTGGATAATCTTGATGATTATAGCACAATCATTTAACACAATTTGCTTATATCCAACAATGTTAATGACAAGCGAAATAGCGGAAACGGTATTTTTTTTCTTTCTTCTTGTGCTGCCACCTATTGTTTCGGTCAACATTTATCAATTACACATTTCCTGAAATTCTTTGAGCTGCTCTTTCTAATGACACTAGTATGAATTTCGTAAAACACATAGTGACAATTATATAGTGCGATCGAAAAGCCCCTCCGCAGATCTATTAGTTCTAGTAACCCTAGAATACAACCCTGTATAAAGTTGGCACTCCCCCAATCATTCCGGTTTGACAACCCCACACTCCCAGTCCATCATATGCTTAGCGGTCAGTGCTGCCACTTGAATTCTGTACCAAATACACTTGAATTCTCTGCCTAGTGAATTCTCGGCTATACAAGCACTGCGGAGAGACTTCTCGATCGCACTGTAGCAGTTTATAATCCCGGAATGTTTCTGCGGACACACTGTCCTATCATCTTTATAATTTACAGAAAAGTTGTTGAGGAAAACTGTTAAGGTTCTGAAAGTACATCGAAATACCGTAACAACTATTTTGCTTTCTTAATAGGTTCAGAAAAATTAATTAGATAAAATTCTGAAATGTAATTTCATTTAGGCCTACTTTTGTGCGAGATCGTGCGTATTTGCTTGGTTTCCGCACAAAACCAACCCGCGGTAAGTCTAAAATTCCACATTCAGTATTCCCAACCGAACACACATAACAATTTCCCTATTCTTACCGCTTAAGTGACATATTCATTTTACTGCTTTAGGCTTTTAACATATTATTTTTAGAGACGTTCAATATAGTAGTAATTATAAATTGGAAACTTACCACTGCAATTTCACCTACATTGCACTGTTAATTATTGTTTTTAAATATTTGCAAAAATTAAGTAAACTCTACAATTCCACTAAAGTTACTGCATTTCGTGATGCATGTAACATTAAGGAAGCCGTTTGTTTTAAGTTCGCATTTATAGACTGGGGGGGGGGAAGACAGACGTATATCACGGCCTGCTGGAGTATAGTAAACACAGAAAACATTTTAAAGCAACAATGTTGAAGATAGATATTTTTGTTTTCCAAAATTGCCGTCATTGAACAGAAACCAAAATGGAGATTTCATTGCAACTAATTAGAAATTCCTCTTTCAGGTATGTAATAAACGATCTTCGCACAAAATAATGTACGATACACGAGCGGTATGTTTTCTTTCAATTCTCGGAAATTAAAAAAGCTCAACTACGTTTCGCTTTTTCAAACTTTTCCTCGAACATGAAAACTTCAACGTACCGCTCTTGTAACGCATATTACTATTTTAACATTTTACATTTGTTTCCTCTGCAGTCAGTTGTTTCTTTTTATTTCTGTTGTATTTTGCGTCGACTTTCACATTGTTACATGGGGTCATGTTAGAAATAACACAATGCAACTTAAAATCAGTAAAATTAATTGAATTAATTGTAAATGAATGGCGTAAAAGTAGTGAAAGTATTATGAAAGGAAAATAACATCCAACAAAATCAGAACATTAAAGAAGAGTAATAATAGAATTATATCTTCAAAGAAGCTATTTTTTCATGATGTTAAATGCAAGAGAAATAAAAACAATTTACTGTAGAAGAACAAATATAAAATGTTAAATAAAGCAAATGAAGTGACATTTTAGAGTTTTATTAAATGTTAATTAATTCCTCTGAACCTATTAAGAAAATAAAATAGTGCCGTTCTTCGATATAGTGTATAGTCTATACGTATAATGACTCCTACTTTCCTTTGCCATTTTTTTTTAATTCAAACCTTTGGGATATGGTAGCTACGAGCGCCTTATTTTTCAGTTTGATTATTGTCCCTTGTAAACCCATTTCTTAAATCTAAACTATGCTTGCGACGTCGAGAAAGATTGTTAAATAAATATAACAAATCATCAGTCGCCAAATTTGACACTGACTCGGATTCTCTTCTGTGCATTAAAAGTGTCGTAAAGTCAAACATTTCCTATTACCTACGTTATATTATGAAATTTTGGCATTAGTAATACTGATGCCTTTGGTATCAGCTATACTCGATTGCTCAGAACTACTTTTGCTTTTATTTGTGCAAAACATTGAATGATTGCAATTTTTTTTTTTTTAGTAATCGATTTGGTCAGTTCGATAGCTTCATAAAATATTCATGCACTTTTTATATACTCTATAGTTAAAGACTGGTTTAACGAATTAAGGTCGTATTCCCTATGAAAGTGAAACAAGATAAAGATACGTGATCTGAAATTCGTGTCATTTGCTGCGTCTCTTTTATATGTGTTTTATATTAGTCTATAAGACTTGAACCTCTTCCATAGCTCAGTGCTAGTGCAGTAAGATTCGATCCCCAATTTGACTGAAGTGATATTTGTGTTAGACAAGATTGGAAGTTTATTATTTTTGCTGTTTTTACATTCCCCTCAACGTTACAAATTTAATTCCAGTCTCACTCTCCATTTCATCCGACTTCTCTTCATTTCATAATATCAAAAAATTGGCAGGTGCATTAATTAATCTTACTATGCTGAATATCTTTACGTAGAGCAGCGGTGACCAAAGCGGGTGTCGTGATTACATCGTGTAATCACAGACATTCAAACGGGTACGAGGAGTTTCCTGTACATTGCTGTGTGTTTCATTCACGTACTGAAGGCAAGCAATGGCGATATCATTCGCTCTACAAACTCTGTCTCTACAAGCAGTAAGAGGTGGTTTCGTAAAGAATGAAAAGAACTTTTCGTGGCATATCGTCGCAATATCTCTCTACAAAAACGAAAGTTACAAGTAGGATGGGAGGACGCATATTTTTGCTGCCAATATGATGAGAATATTAAATGTATGATTTGTTCACAAGTATTACGAGGAAAACGATTGTATAACATAAAATGGCATTATACTACATGTCACTCATGAAACACTAAAAGATTGTGTTGTTGTTGTTATTATTATTATTATTATTATTATTATAATCACCATCATCATCATCATCATCATCATCTCTGTACGTCGATCCTCTTTCAGCAGATGTACGAATAATGCGGTTAGATCTTCAATTTAAATTCACAGGGCCGTATTCATAGACATTTTTAGCGCGGGCTTCCGGTGGATGATCAGCGTTTTTCGTATTCATAAACCAGTGTTAGCGATAGGATATGATTTGAATTCTGTACAAGTAACCAGTGGATAGCCGGGGCTAGCTTAGTACGCTCGTAGCGCGTGCTGCGAAATGTCTATGAATAGCACCCACAGATTTACAATGTGATGTTAAATGAAAGCTAGATGTAAGGATTTGACAAATATTGAACTTTTCATATCGTTGCCAAAAAATAAATGTCCGAAGCTTCGTTCTTTCGCTTGCTCTGTTGAAGCCATGTTCGCTACAACTTACGTTTGTGAAAAATTATTTTCAACAATGAAAATAGTAAAAACCAAATTTAGATCACGATTGGCACGACAAATACCTTCGTGATCAACTACGACTGGCAGTAAGTGACATAATTCCTGATTTTGAAACTCTGTCGCAGAGACATTCTGAAGGCAATTAATTTTAGGTTGTGATAATGTGTCCTATGTTTTCATATTAATTTCTTTTTTCCTTATACGTACTAAACATTAGTTTGTAACCTTATATTGTATAAAATTATATTTAAGTGCTTGACGTAAGGAAAATGAAAATCCGTTAATAAGTCAGACAGTTGCTTCACTTCCCCTTCGGGTGTCCGCCTCCCTCCATAGGTGCTATGCACGTTGCAGGTTACACAGTGGCTCGGCGCACGATCACATTTTCGCCATGGCTGTAATAGACCCTATATTTACTTTGCTCAACGGTTCAATTAGGAGTATATAGAAACATTAATTGCCACGCTGAATAATGTATTATTATTACTATTATTATTATTATTATTATTATCATTATCATTATTATTATTTATTATTTATTTTTTTAAATATTTTTATTGACCACTAAGTATGTGTTTCTGTAATTCTTTGTACGTGCATGAATATTGATATTGTTAGATCTTCTCCCTAAAAGGATAAATTTATTTGGTTTTATCTCAATTTTAATCTTCTTAATCTTTAGATGAGAGTAACTATTTATTAGTTATTCATTTAATAATAATATTGTAGAAAAACTTATTCAGTGTTATGTGCCAATGAACTGTTAAACGCCAGGAATTGGCATGTCTTAAATCATAGCCAGGAAGAGAAAGATGACATATTATATTAGGATTTTAGTTAAAGAGCGTCGAAATTCAATGTGCGCCAGAAATGACCTGCATTTTGTCTGAAGTCTTCTATCAGGAAGAAGTTCTTTTACATGACATAAATATTCGACACAGTTTTATTTTCTTCCCAGATGAAGCCATGATAAGGATTTTATCGCGCGTTAAAATCCATCGCTCTCAACCGGGTTTAAATCTACAAACGTCGGATCGAGAGGAGCATACTAACCGCGAGACCACCGATCACGATGCACCGTTCGTAATAATAATAATAATAATAATAATAATAATACTAATTATTATTATTATTATAATTATAAACAGTGAATAACTGGTGAAAGGATGGCAGAGGAACTGGAATACACAGAGAAAATCTGCGTCAGCACCGATTTTGTACACCACAAAGTCCACTAGTAAACGTCGGAACCTGAACTCAGACCTCCAGCGTGGGAAACTCGCGACCAGGAACTTTAGAACGAGTTTATTGGCAACGTTTCGCGTGCATTTGTGTCTTGGTTGATTAAACAGACAACGTGGCTCGGCGCTTAATTTATGTTGTAGGAATATCCTCTCTTATTCATGTAAATTGCTCACGCACAATGAACAAAATCAGGCACCAATTTGCGTAAGAAATAACACTAAGGCTTGGAGATCCTTGGCTTCATCACTGTGAAAGCGAGGGAAGGGAAGCCTATGTATTGCAACAGTTACTTAGAGCTATTCTTCAGTCCTGGAGATCGAATACATAGTTTTTCTCTTTCCGTATCTTTATTGATGATACGCATTTCTGAAACGATGAATTTTTCTGCAACTGTAGCACGGTATAAAAACCCAGAAATCTCACACCAATTTGAAAATAACGAAAGTATTTAGTAAAATTATACGTTTGACTAATTGTATCTTATTTTTGTAAATTCAACTTCTATGCCGCAGTAGTGATCGATTTTCCAACCTGAGTCTCAGTATCAAGTCCCGATAAAACAAAGTGACAATAGTAACCATAATCATATTGTAATAATAATAATAATAATAATAATAATAATAATAATAATAATAATATGTTTTTCGAATTTCCCCACAGTGCTGTGATTTTCTGTTATGCCCACTAGACGGCACGTTTATTGGCGACGATACATGGATCGGTGGCAGGCCTGTCACGACATAATTATGGTCTGATGCTACATTAGAAGTGATGATAAAGGGTTAATTGGAATTGGAAAGGAAATGAGCCGAGACTCTTTGAATTGATACTATCCCAGCATTCACATGGAGGGATTTGCACTCGTAAAACCCCGAAGAGCCCCAATCAGGGTAGCGAGCGAATTGAATCATGACCTCCAGAATACTAGGCGGAAATAATAACCATTATTCCACATGTTCGGCTAATAATAATAATAATAATAATAATAATAATAATAATAATAATAATAATAATAATAATAATAATAATAATAGTAATAATAATAATAATAGTGTTCGAGAATAGGGTGCTTAGGAAAATATTTGGGACTGTGAAGAATAACAATACAGGAGAATGAAGAAAGTTACACAACGCAGAACTGCACGCATTTGAGATGGACAGGCATATAGCGTGTATGGGTGAGTCCAGAAATGCGTATAGAGTGTTAGTTGGGAGGCTTGAGGGAAAATACCTTTGGGTAGGCCGAGACGTAGATGGGAAGAAACTATTAAAATTTATTTGAAGGAAGTGGGATATGAAGGTAGGAACTGGATTAATCTTGCTTAGGATAGGGACTGATGTCGGGTTTATGTGAGAGCGGCAGTGAACCTCCGGGTTCTCTAAAAGCCATTTGTAAGCAAGTAAGTAAGTAAATAATAATAATAATAATAATAATAATAATAATAATAATAATAATAATAATAATAGCCATTGCTAAGTGAAGGGCAGAGAATAGGTTTTCAACGCCTAACTCCCAAATTTAAATCCCACATATTCAGAGTGAAATTTACTGTGGACAAGTACAATGTTGGGGAGATTTTTCTCGAAGTACCTATTCCCGTTTCTGATGTTGGTAATCATACTTGGGTTACTAAACATAAATGTAGAGTGGCGAATAATGCAACAGCGAGTTATGTGAGTTATACAAAGATGTGGACATTATAACCTATGTAACAGTAAAGCGGCTAAAATGGACAAGACACATACCAATAGTCTATTCGAAGAATAATTACTTGCTAAAAATACTTACCTCAAAAATTTAAGGCAAATGATCGAAAGAACGGCTGAAACTCCGATGGCAAAATTGAGTAATTGAAAGAACATTAAACTCCTGGGAAATACAAATTGGCGAGCATTGGCACTGATTAGGGACGCCTGCCAGGAACTACAAAAGAAGCCCTAAAGGTGGTTGTGCCATTGATGTGGAGACTTCCGTTTCTTCTGTCGTAATTTCACTATTTTTTAATATATTGATGAACTTGGCTCAGTTTAACTAGGGATACAGCTCAAATACACACACACACATCATCATCATCATCATCATCATCATCCTCATCATTATCATCGTCATAATCATCATTACTGTAATGTCCATGATTACCATGGTCTTCATAACTCGTTGAAAAGTAGAGAACCTAGGTCTGCCGTGGAACTTATGTGTTATGTTTCATATTAGTGTGGTGGCTTCTTTGTTTGGGAGGGCGGAAAAGATTCTAATCACTCCCACAAGTAATTAATTACGTCGACATATATCACAAGCACACTGCTACCTATTAATTAATAGCTAGGAGGGCTAATTTGAAGATGATATCACGGACGATTGTCTATTCGGACCCCGTGATAAAAGTGAATATTCCGACTGTGCCTTGTAAATACAATTTAGCTCTTTTCTTCATTGCATCGCAATGTAAATTAGCAGCACATACTTTAACTTTTATAAGAGCGAATCAAATTAAAACTGAAAAAGTGCAATAGAACTTTAAAAAATCCTACCGTTTGAGTTGCCAACCGAGATAAAACGTCGCGAACTCTGTAGTACATAGGCCCTAGGTGGCGAAAGGTAATATGTGAATCGAACGTCAACTGAGAAAACATGGCGACGTCCCTTCATGCATATACCGAGGGACAACAGATGCTATTGTTAGTATTGTTAATTATCGGGCGAGCCAATGGGTAACCCTAAGAACTTCAGCCCCAGTAGGCTTTTTGTGCACCCGTTATGGGATGAGTTCCGTGCCAATTGTGCTGAAGTCTAAGCTGGTTCCATCATCCATCGTGCCACGCATTCCTCCACAGCTAAGCCCAAATACCATACCTTTGTTGATGGTCTGTCAAATCTATCTGAATCGTCATGTCTCCTTAGCGGGCTCCGATTCTCTGCAGATCTGTGAGTCTTCTAGTATTCACCACCACTGCCACCTATCGGTCTTTGGATAAACCACGAGTAACCCACCCATGGTGGACGCCCGATTCAACGCCGCACAAAGACGAATTGTACCCTGTTTTTCGAAACAGAGATGGGAATGAAAGAGGAATTATGACAGTGTGATATCAATGTCTGTATTAGAGAAATGGGATAACCCCAAGAAAAACTGCAGAAGCGACCTAGCCTGCCGTGTCACTACGGATTTTTCAATAAAAATCTCAGGCCTCGCCGCAACTCGAACCCAGACCGCCTGCATGACAGGCTGGAGGTGAAAGGGACGTTACATAAGGAATTGACAAATGTGCTCGAAAACTTTGGCTTCACCTGGCACAAACTTGCCAGAATCTGCTTTTAAACAAATTATTATTCTCTTTCTATTGTTGGGCTTCCGTACATGGCAACTATAGACAATACTGGAATTGTTTAGCGAACAGGAAAAGTTTGACTGCAACGACCAGTCTGATGATAGAGGAAGAATGCTGTCTTGTATTATGCGGATGCGTATGGAACATTGTAATCTTGTGCCACAAATAGCGGGCATTGACTACAATTGAAATAACGGTACTTATAGTACGATTTCATCCCTCCTTATTAAGGAATAAATTGTCTACATTGCGCATGGCAGGATTGAGATGCCTACTGAAGTATGGAACTTTCGTTCCTGTAATCAGAAGAATTTATTGTGATGCAACAATGGAAATTACGTATTCCGCTACTGTGGTTATCTTATTGAGTTGCCAGTTTACAATTTAAATCAGTGGAGATTTGAATCCGAAAAGGAAGCTATTTCCTCGGAACACGCACGACCGCGGAATCCATCACGGACATGATTCCTAGTCTGGACAGTCACTAACCTGAAGCAGCTCTCTTCCTTTCCAGCTAATTGTTGGAAGGACAACAAACGAGAATCAATTCCCTGTCATTAAATCGAGAAGGCGGCTTTCTTGTAATTGTCCGCTGACGTAATCTCTTCCCCATCTTGACGAGCGGGTGCTTTGTCCAAAAGTAAGTCAGACCGGTCCTCACTTCTTATAACCTAGCCCACATTTCATTTCTCAGGCAGGTCCTGTAGTTAGAGGCATCACTTTATTATACAAAGAAACGTTATTATAGTGTCTTTTTTGTTTTGCCTCTAAACCGTGAAATACGTACTGTAACATGGAGGGATTCATCACATCAAAATACTGTATACTATAATTATAAGCTATATAAGGTATTTTTCGCATAGGCTTGATACTCAGGGATTTAAATATGTAAAATTAAATTTGCAAAGGCAATGCATACCTTCTGTCGTCACTTTAGATATCCGAATGAGTCCTGAAAGAAACGGGCCACCGACATAGAATATTATAGATTTATTAATTTGTCCTACAGAATAATATCTGTGATATTGACAATTAATATTTGTGGAGAAAAATTCGCTCCGGCGCCGGGGATCGAACCCGTAGCTGTAGCTCAGTGGTCAGAGCGCTTGGTACGTAGAACCAAGGACTCGTGTTCGATCCCCGGCGCCGGAGCGAATTTTTCTCCTCAAATATTAATTGTCAATATCACAGATATTATTCTGTAGGACAAATTAATAAATCTATAATATTCTCATAGCTGCAGTGTATGTATTTGTACAGATTACTGTGCACGTAACTGCGGAATCCCGGCCAAACAAGTCACTCAGCTGAGTGCGCTCCTAGTATAATGGCAGTTGACATTGGACATTTACGTCAACATATATGCCTAACTTGGAGTCAGGCCACAAAGGGAAACATTGAAGAAGGAGGGTTCGGTCCGGTGCTGTGGATTGAATTCGGCGTAGCTCAGTGGTCAGAGCGCTTGGTACGTAGAACCAAGGACCCGGGTTCGATCCCCGGCGCCGGAGCGATTTTTTCTCCTCAAATATTAATTGTCACTGACATAGAGACTAATCATAAAACATTTTAGGTCTTTTTCTACATTTAAACGCTCATTTCTCGGGCTTGGAAATTTCGCAGTCGTGCCTTACTGCACAGACTTACTACTGTTGTGATTCAGTTCCCTGCGTGGGCAGAGATTTATCTCCAGTTCACGGGATTGGGTGTTTGGCCTTTTCTTATAGGCCCTACTTTTTCTGTGACGCATCTGCGATTTCCATGCATCGTTCTGACCGTCCACAGCTGTGGAGTAACGGTTAGCATGCCCGAGTTCAATTTCTGGTTAGAAAAAGTTACGTGGTTGAGGATTTGTCGAGGTTCTCCCTCAAACCAATTGAAGTAGAATTTTCGAGTAACTTACGACTTTGGACCTCCGACTCATTTTTCCATCATAATTGCACTTCCCTCCTTCATCTCCGTTTCTTTCTCCATTCCGGATTTGCGTCCTATGTATAGTCGGCTGCGGGCCGAAGTAGGTCATTAGTTGCTGGTGGTAGTGCTATGTAATGTGAGCTCTCTCCTGACTTCATGTTACCTCGTGGGGCCGGGATTGAGGGACCGCGACGATGCCTACGTGGAAAAGTAAAAGAAATTCTGCAGGCTGTAGAGAATATATTACGATGTACCGAAGTACATATGATATTTTAGTGCAGAAATTCTGCATCATCATATGATGATGGAAGAGTGGAACAGAGAAAAATTCTCTCCGGCACCGGGATTTGAACCCGGGTTTTCAGCTCTACGTGCTGACGCTCTATCCACTAAGCCACACCGGATTTGCATCCCGATGTCGGATCGAATCCTCTCAGTTTAAGTTCCAGCTCTTGGGTTCCCTCTAGTGGCCTACCTAATGCACTGCGTCATAGATGTATGACAGTGGCTCAATGTCCACATATGTGCAGAGGTGCACTCGTTATGAGTGACTAAATGCCCGGGATCCGACGGAATAAGCGCCGTCTTAAATCACAAAGTGATTATTTTTTCGCATATCATATATTACGATGTACCGAAGATGCATTTAACAAGAATATTAAATGTTATTTTAGATTAAGTTTTGAAATTGTTATTTCTTAATTAAATAAAATTACGAGGATTGTAGAATGTCTTTTATAGCATGTTTCTAGCCTCCTATTGTCAAAGGATCAGCAGTTCTGACATTAGCGTATCGCGAGGACTGACATACTTACTGGATATCGTGTCTTCTAGGTCCACTTTCATATGTAATTTATCCAAAGGAAATGAAAATTTAGCGTCACATTTAATAAGACTGTTTCAGGATTGGAATGATAAATAATTATCTAATTTAATTAAGATAATAACGCATACTATTTAGTTATCGTAAAGTAGGCCTATTTCATTTGCTTTCGTAAATAAAAATAAAAGTATTTATTTACAAATACTAACATATCCATCTAGTATTAACTGCTCTAATATAGAGGAATAATGGTAATATATATTTTTTATTAAGTTATGATACTTTTTCATCCTTCATATTTATGTAAGACAGACATGTTACAATTCTATATTACCCCAGATATACCGTACTTTACAATTTTATTCGCCTATATCAAGTCTTACATTACCCTAAAAACTAATTCAATATACTTTTTTTTTCAAAACGTAACACATTCAATTAACTACTATCTAATCACATCACACATACACACACTACAAGGAAGATCTATTTAATACACAACTAGTTTTAGCTTTCTCTCCCCATTTCAGCTTCAATATTATTAGAAATTTGCCAAATTTTTTTAACTCGCTTATATTAGTTATACTACATATTTTCTTTTTTAATACACATCTGTAAATACCCATTTTTTTTTTTGTCTAACCACTTTTTCTTTGTACTGTCTGTTTCTTGACATTCTAATACTATATGGAACGCGTCTTCTCCCATGCCGCAAAGGGGGCAGATATTCTTCTCTACGGTACCCTTCCTGTTTTTCAATTTCCATATTCCTAGCCTCCACCAAGCTAAGCCCATCCTCACTTCCCTATTATTTACTCTTACATATTCTTCTTGTTCCCATGACGTTTTAATGTTCTTAAAATTACTTAATGTTCTCCATCCCTTCAAACTTTGATGTAACTCTCGTCACGTAATTTTATTACATCTTTCTTATACGATTTTACAAATTACATGTAAATTCATTGTCCCAGTTTCATCCCATAACCATTTTAGACCTAATCTACTCACTCGTTTTTTAAATTTTCCAGCCAATTGGATTTCAATTTCGTGTCGCGAAGAAAATGCAAACACCTATTTTCAATGGTACTATCCTCTTCCGCCATAATATGACCTAAGAATTTTATTTTCCTTACTAGTATCGTTCCCATAATACTATCTACCCCCATTTCGAATCTAGCAGCTAGGTTAGAAGCGTTCCACGGAATTCCTAGAAATTTCTTACAAAATTTAGATCTAATTATATCTATAAGCTGGCTAGATAAATCATTACCCCAAAAATCTATATTATGCAATATTTTAGATTTTAAAATAGATCTATAAATATTAAACAGGTTTTTAATCTCTATATTCTGCCATTTATTCAAACACAATATTTTTTTTATTATAAACAATGATATTTAAAAAGATGGAAATTTAATTAAATGTACGATTATGGAAGTAACATTCCATACGAATAAATTCATTGGGTGTATTAGATTCTAAGGAAATTGATCTTGATAGATTTTTTCTGAATTTATTGATAATTACTATTAGATTATGGCGCTCCTCATTGATTTGTGAAAGCGATTTGTGAATTGGTACATGAGCGAAATAGTCAACGTAATGTAATGTTTTGTTGTGAATTGTTCACTTAAAATTTTAATGCATTGTTCGATGTCAACATGCAGTATTCATAGCTATATCGCAATTTCCATTAAATCAAATTACATTTGGCAGTAGGAAAGGAAGAAAGCTCTTCGTTTAAATATTCTCCTTAACTTGTGGATTTTTCAGGTTTCTAATTTATTTATAAGACGATAATCGGACATTTATACGAAGAAAGTGACGTACGTCTTTGTGCATCAGATAATTCCGGTTTATTTGGTGAGAAATCTTGAGCTGACTGAGCCATTTGCCAGTAGGTCAGCAGCCATTTTGTGCAAGTCTCTGGTAGATCACTGCATAATGGCGGCCAGACTTGTCCTGGCATCTCCCTTTCTAATCCCACCAGTTCATTATCTATCACTTAATGTCAGCAACAGATGTACACTTGTGAAGTTGCGGTGTCCCTAGTTTCTCTTAGAGCGCTTCTGCACGGAAAGAATAAGGCGTGAGAAATGATAAATGAGATATCGGTACTCCAACACTCGTGCTGATTTGCATCCAATCACAGGTGTCCGAACTCTCCCTCAATCATTTGCAGTTATTATAGGCAATTAATTCGGGCGATCGGAACATCAATTAAGCCAGTGCAATTAGCAGGAGAAACACCTTTCTTCGCCCCTGGGACCCAGACGTGCAGGTCTCTTGACAGATGAATGTGGAAGCCGCAGGCCTCCAGAACCTACCCTCCTGGCTCTGGTCCATGTAGGTCGTGGCAGACAACCCTTGACTCCATCTACTGGCAGTAAATTGTAACTCATTTCGCCAAACCTGAAAACCAGCGAGAGCGGAGATGTTGTGGTATAGCTACGGCGTGAAGGGTATTTCACGAAAATACCCTTGAGGGAACAAAACTGCAGAATAGGCAACAAATTTCTATAGGCTTATATCTTCGGGTCCATTACCTTTAATGGAAAAAAACCTTTGCGAATAAAGATTGCGATAATAGGAAATGCAATATAACAGACCTCGAACTTCTATATCTTGGCGGTGACAGAAGTAATATTAGTAAGAAATTGAATGTGAATTATTTTACGGAACAATAAAAAAATAAACACTAAAAAACAAAGTCCGAAAAGAAACGTCTCTGAAATTTCACAAAGTTAAGATAGCCTTTTCTGTGTTGTGCAGGAGTGAAACTTGAACATTCAGGAAGAAAGAAGAACAAAATATATAGGCAGCAGAATTGAGATTCCTGAGTTCTGTTAAAGGATGCACGAGACAAGACAAAGTCAGGAATAAATTGCCTCCATACATACAAAGAACTGAACATCTATAATTCTTGCCAAGCTTAGACTGCCTCAATCTCCAGACTTGTGCCTGATCCAAAACATAATTAATCATTCTGTGCATGTAGAGCAGTTAGTAGTCTCTCGCAAGCGTCTTATCGGTAGAGTCCTGCGTTCGATTACCTAAAGCCTGCAACCAACCCGCAAAAATGTAGGTATGTATGAAGTATAGCTGGGCGACATCCAACCCTACTTAGTTCAGATCTGCTGTTCATTGAACATACGAAAAGAAAACAAAGCTAGGTACTTGGAAATGAGTGCTTCATTAGAAACATTTGGTAGCGAGCACGTTATTAGAAAAGAAGAAAATGTATTTTATCATAAAGAAGGAAACATTTTTCATTTGAAACACTTAAATGTTTACAATCATTAACTGTAATGAGTAGATACTCGTAAAGCACGCACTTATAATTTGTTTTATCTTAAGTTTGTGATGACATTTGTTAATTCCAAGCTTTAATTATATCTAGTATCTAGATGCGTTTTACTTATTGCAGAAATCAGGGGAGACAAATTCCGGGCGCCAGGTACCGTAGCCATGGCGACTAAACAATTTTATTTGGTATTTATTGAGTCCATATTTTTTAAGACTTCGATTTCTTTTATGTCACTATGACTAATGCATAATGTTAACAAAAGCGGTTGTAGGAAGAAATTCGAACGTGCTTTTTAAATTAATATTGTTATATTTGTTGCGCATCTGAAGATATTGTCCTAAATAGCATTAGAGCGTCTCTGACAGCGTGTGTTTGCATTTTGTCGTAACTGACCAGTACCTCGAGATTTATCGCGTCACGTTGTTTTACTCAGTGGACGAAGGGCCTTGCACAGCTACTCTTTCTACTGTTAAAAGAAAGGAAATAAATGTGGCGACAGACTTGAAATTAATATATAAGTAACGTGACCCTAAATATAAAGATATTTTAAGCACAAAAACAATTCCATCAATATCCGAAACTTTTAAAATATACTTGATATATTTTTCAGTAAAATGTAGTATACAAAGAATGTATTGAAAGTAGATATTGTTTTGCTTTGCTGTTTTTTTTTAATCAACTCTGCTGTAACATTAATGAAGATCATCTATCATACACTTTTCAGATTATATCATTTCCGTTTTATTTAATTCAAATATAGGTCTACCGTTAATATTAATTCAGGTTCGGAAAATACAACACTTAATGTTCACTTAATATTAACTCCAAACATCTAAATCATTTCGTTGACTTTAAAGGAGTCCGTGAAAATACTGATCTAAGGAAAGGGGTTCCGCAATGCTAATAAGTTTAAGAACCACTGATTTAAACTGTTTCTAGTTCTACTGTTAATTTATCTTTCAACATGTTGTATAATACTGGAGCTCCAATAATTCCATTTGATACACAATCGGTATGTCGTTGCTTTTGAACTTTTCGCATGCTGGTTTACCTGGTGTCGAATACGTTGCATTGATATTAGCCCATTTGTAATACCAGATCACTTACGTGAACCATATCTCACCGCGTGAGATATAGCCTATAAGACGTGAGCTTTCACCTTTATGGAACACAGCGACCTCCAGTAACAGATTTCATCGCAATGCCTCTACACTGAATTCCCCTTACTGTAACGCAACCTACTAAACTTACTCTTAAGAGACGTCACTATTAATAGCTGTATACTATATTTTATTTCATGGAGTGCAGTTTCATAGAAAGGACTTCGCCGACAGACCTTCTGCCCCCTACTAATTGGTTTTCATAAATAAATATCTTCCTTATTGTGACGGAAATCTTGTCTTCTCCTGTCAGTAACCAATCACAAACCTCGTTCAGAAGAATTGACAGACTCCCGTCAAATCCACGTGGAGAAAGAGTTGCTGCATCTTTTCCGAATTCCAAGGATCCCGTCAGTCTCATTTCGAGGGTCACCAGGATTGTGGCAACTGTGCAATGTTGGGACGAGGGGACAGGATGGAATTGTCAGAGGTGTTTGTGTAGGAAGTCATAAATCTGTAAGTGGGTGTTCAAAGGAGCCACCGAACTACACTCCATGAAATAAAGTGGAGTATACAGGTCTTGTACTCGCTGCACATACGTCACAAGTAGGCTGACTTGTCCAGGACTGGGCTAAACACACATTAATAAATTTTCTTAATTTACTTATTTCTTCCATAAATGATAAACTCTAAAGTATTAAAAATTATTCGTTGTTGAAATGACTCAACAAATTACATACGAGTATTTTATCCCCCCATTATTGAGACATGTTACTTAAAAGGAAGCTGAACTAATTGAAAGAAATCACTGGAATTTATCGCAGTGTTTACGTTATGAGCAAAGACCGCGTTGTCCTTGTAGTTAAAGTGTTATCAAAATAAATAAAGAAGACAAAAATAAATAGTTTAACTTATCTTAAACGGGAACCGCTTTGTATAAGGTTTACATTAAATTTTAGAAGCTCCTGAACTGAAACTTGTAGAATTTAAAATTACTTGGTTAAGTCAAGAATCTTGTTCACTTTAATTCTTGTAATAGAATGTCATCGTGTGATAACAAGAGGAACGATTTAAAGAATAGTACAAGTGTGTAGTCAGACTCTATACAGGTATATTTTATGTTTCTGTCCGTTGGTTTTCAGACTGAATTTCATGAAGAAATTTTTACGTTAATTTTGACACTTCTATACATATCGGGTTGCTAACGACCCCATGGAATTAGTGATAACGAGATGGTGATTGGTGAGAAGTCCACACATGTGGAATAACTGTTAGTGAGTCTGGCCGCGAAACCAGGTGGCCCGGGTTCGATTCCCGGTCGGGACAAGTTACCTGGTTGAGGTTTTTTCCGAGTTTTCCCTCAACCGAATATGAGCAAATGCTGGGTAACTTTCGGTGCTGGATCTCGGACTCATTTCACCGGCATTATCACCTTCATCTCATTCAGACGCTAAATAACTAAGATGTTGATAAAGCGTCGTAAAATAACCTACTAAAATAAATACATAAATGATTGGTGAGATGAGGCTGAGGATTCGTCGTCGATTACCTGACATTCGTTTTACAGTTGGGGAAACCTCGGAAAATCTCAACTATGTAATCAGAGCACGCAGGAATCGTACCGACGAGACGCCCGAACGCAGCTGCGGTTTAGCAGGTAACCGCCTCTGCCGACTGTATAATAAATATTGCCATGTATTAATATTCAGTGTGTAAAATAATATACCTGTGCCAGTTAGCATGTCATTGTAGATCATGAGTCAATCTGATTAAACAAGTTAACTCAAGAAGCTAAGGTACGAATTCCTTTGCTGAATCTTGTTGCTTCTCCCATCTTCTGCCTTGTTGCTGGCCTCATGCTTCAATATTTAGCCGAGCACAGTCCAAGATTCTTGATGTTGTACATAGTACGTCTTGGTAGAAGTGTGACAGTTCGTGTCAGCATGTGGACGAAACGAACAGTGAAAAAATACAGTATACATTATTCTGTTTATAACATTACATCAATTTAGCCTTTTCTGCTATTGTATATGTTCATTTTTATTAAAGTAAGTTACGAATTATATATTATAGTTGATAGTGTGTGTCCTACAATAGAATTTAAGGACTAAAAAGAATTCTGTAGTGTACACAATAATTCTAACCATATGGAACAAACACTCATTACTAGAGCTAGGAAGTTGGTACCAAAACTATTAAGTTGTGTGAGCTTGGACTATATCTCTACCTAGTGAAAAGTAATAAAGCGTCCCTCAGTGTCAGTGAAGCAGAACGACTAACATGTACAGCCGGGTGGTAACCAAACATGTGCTGCAATCGTCCACAGCCTTAGAACAAGAAAACAATTAAAAAAACAATAATTTGTAATTATAAAGTTCACAAATCCCAATCTAAATTAATTTACCCATACATATAAAAATAACATACAAAGTATATAATTATGATTCTACCCTCTTTATAACAAATAGCAATGAACATTTTCATTTTATCAAAAGAACTACTTCTTCTAGGCTCTGAAAATATTCGTTCTACGTGGCAAGACGTTACTGGAGCATATCTGAAATATGATACAGTAACTCATTTGTTACTATCATCAGGTGAACAACTACTGTGATTTTTTTTTTTTATTTTAGTAGGTTATTTTACGACGCTTTTTCAACAGCTTAGGTTATTTAGCGTCTGAATGAGATGAAGGTGATAATGCCGGTGAAATGAGTCCGGGGTCCAACACCGAAAGTTACCCAGCATTTGCTCATATTGGATTGAGGGAAAACCCCGGAAAAACTTCAACCAGGTAACTTGCCCCAACCGGGAATCGAGCCCGGGCCACCTGGTTTCGCGGCTAGACGCGCTAACCGTTACTCCACAGGTGTGGACACTACTGTGAATCTAATAGTGTATTTCGTATGTGGCACATAATATTAAACCCGTAATTGTTTTCAAGAAAAATTTGTTCCTTTCTATTGTAATGGCAGCTAGTAAGGTCGTATCGTAATTCCGATGTTGAACTTGGACTGTAACGGAACTAAATGCATTGCAGCACGAGACAATATTTAAAGAAGAATAATCGGGGAAAAAATAAACGTGTTACACACTCCTGTTTGCATAATTATTATTTTATAACAGATGAGTTTACTTTTTAGGAATCATGAATTATATTCACACGACGTAAATAATACAGTAATAACAGAACCTAAAATGTTAATTTATTAACAATATTAATCAAACTATTCACGACTCTACACAGATCCACAGAATGCCACTATGCGTTGTTTTGTTAACATACTGTGTAGGCCCTATCTGTAGTGAACGGCAATTTAATTTATATCTGTAATTAAATAATATTATGGCTCTTGTTTTATAATAATTGGAGCTCTTTGTAGGCCTATGTGTATGATTGAGATAATTTCACGTGTAACATTATTTTCTATCCGTGTGTAATTAATTGATGAAATATAATCTCGTAAATTTTCTCTCATGCGCGTCCAGACAGGAGAAACGTCATTCTGTATACAGCAAATCGTATCAAGTCCTCGAAGATTAAAAGAAATGTTTAAAATAAGATCTCGAACTCCAATAGTACTTGAAGTGACAAGAGGGTTTAATACTATAGTTGTCATATATGACAACACTTCTATGGAGTATGGAGTACGCAAGTTATGGAACACACTTTTGGAGATTAAGACACCTTTTGGAACATCAATCATATTTCTCCTATTAAATTGAGTGGAGAAGAACTTTTAGAACATCGTTTTGTGACAGTCTATTGTGTATTAATCATAGGGTGCAATAGTATACTTATCTGAATTTTCGTTTTTTTTTGTGATAAGACACGTTCTGGAACTATGGGACTCATATTCTTGAGAAAATATTATTACAGCTGAATAAAAAATATTGGAGTGATATTTCTGCAGTGCTCGGGAAAAGTGACACAAGTCAGTTTCCACAAACCTTTTTTGATAATTTATTGACAACTTACGGAACATCTGCTCGCTTGGAAAAAAATACATAAATATTTCTCCCATTACAATAATTCATTTAATTTAATTTAGTAGTCTGACCCGGGTTTGCCCTGCGACACAGAATAGCTCACAATAAAATTTAAAATGAAAAATTATATAAACAGGTTTCAGACAAAAGTGAATAATACATAAGAAAAAAAATAGAACCAAGTGTAATTTAAATTGAATGTACACCATAAAGATGCTGACGAAATATCGCTACAGAAAATTTTATGATGGTGGTGACGATGGCATCTTGAAGATTTCTCGTCAGCTTGTATTTTTCCCTCCACTTCACAAAGACTTTCGGGATGGTGCCTCTCGCTCCGAAGAAGAGACCGGTAACTGTGATTTTTTCTATGTTGTATTTCGCCGATAGGTACTGAATCGTGGGCTCGTAGATTTTCTTTTTCTCTTCGTTCACTTCAGATGGTTGAGTGGCTGAGATTTCAAGTCTGATGGTAGGATCAATTATTTCGGCTGTCTGTTTATTCCTATTTATAGCTATGATATCGATCCTACGATTGCTTCCACCATCAGCAATACAATGAACTTCCTCGTGAACGTCTAGATTTTTGGATCGAAGTGCATCTGCGATCATAGAACGAATGGTGTTGTGACGTTTTATTCTGAGTACTTCTCCCTGTGGGCAACTCCCAAGCACAATCGACATAAACCAGTGTAAGTTGTCAATAAATGATCAAAAAAGGTTTGTGGAAACTGACTTATGTCACTTTTCCCGAGCATTGTAGATTTAATGTCTGAAGAAACGAGAACCATATTGAAACATTTAACATTTTATGCAGCCTGAATTTTCAGTTGTCACAACATTAGACAAATACATATCCATAGTAAATCTTAAAAACATTCGTCCGAACATGAACGATCCAACCAGACCTACTTAATACAGAACATCCTATCTTTGATTTAACACTATTCTGTGTCAAGCCTTGAGTTTTTTTTTCTGGAGCGGAGCATGATGGGAGTGGATAACAATGGAGGAGTGGCTGCGGTTAGGAAGATAGTGTCTTGTTCATTTCGTTCAGGTGAATTAAAGTGTTGAATGTGCAGTCATGCTGATAAGTAAGTAATCTGGCTCCAAGCGCACATTTTTCATAATTTTATCCAAAGCCTTCAAAAAGTCATCCTTGCACTGTAATTTAGAGTGTGAAGTAATATTACATCTGTCATAATTATCATGATTCAGTAACTGCTTGTTAAACCCACTCAATAAAACGCTTTTTAAGAGTCGTTTAACGGCTTTGGACCAGGGAAGTTATAGCAACTAAAAGAACGAGAGCCCGACCATAAACCCAGACATCGAGACATCGCGCTTCAGGAAAGGAACAGGCCCACCGTTCACTTCATTGGCCCATTCATTTGCGTTTGAAATTCGTGTGCATGAAATGGGATTTAGTATCGCCATTATTTACCTGCCTTTACACAGGGGCAAAAGTTTCTCTTAATTTTTTTTTTCCTTTCTCCTCTTCCTAAGGGCCCCTTTTCACTAGGTTTGTAATTATTTTAAAATTGGAATGCAATGTAAAATATCAGAATCAACTGTCGAAGAACATATTTTTTTTATTAATTTTTGTGAAGGAGGGATATCCTTTTGAGAAGATTAACTCCATATGTAGATGAAATTATTGGGGATCATCAGTGTGGTTTTAGGCGTAATAAATCGACTATTGATAAGATTTTTTGTGTTCGACAGATATTGGAGGAAAAATGGGCGTATAAGGTAAAGTACATCAGTTATTCATAGATTTGAAAAAGGCATATGACTCTGTTAAGAGAGAAGATTTATATAATATTCTTATTGATTTGGTATTCCCAAAAAACTACTCGTAGTTCGATTAATTAAAATGTGTCTCAGTGAAACGTACAGCAGAGTCCGTATAAGTCAGTTTTGTCAGATGCGTTTCCAATTCACTGCGGACTAAAACAAAGAAGATGCACTATCACCTTTGCTTTTTAACTTCGCTCTAGAATATTCCATTAGGAAAGTTCAGGATAAGAGGCAGGGTTTGGAATTGAACGGGTTACATAAGCTGCTTGTCTATGCGGATGACGTGAATATGTTAGGAGAAAATCAACAAACGATTAGGGAAAACACGGAAATTTTACTTGAAGCAAGTAAAGCGATCGGTTTGTAAGTAAATCCCGAAAAGACAAAGTATATGATTATGTCTCGTGACCAGAATATTGTACGAAATGGAAATATAAAAATTGGAGATTTATCCTTCGAAGGGGTGGAAAAATTCAAATATCTTGGAGCAAGAGTAACAAATATAAATGACACTCGGGAGGAAATTAAACGCAGAATAAATATGGGAAATGCGTGTTATTATTCAGTTGAAAAGCTTTTATCATCTAGTCTGCTGTCAAAAAATCTGAAAGTTAGAATTTATAAAACAGTTATATTACCGATTGTTCCGAATGGTTGTGAAACTTGGACTCTCACTTTGAGAGAGAAACAGAGATTAAGGGTATTTGAGAATAAGGTTCTTCGGAAAATATTTGGGGCTAAGAGGGATGAAGTTACAGGAGAATGGAGAAAGTTGCATAACGCAGAACTGCACGCATTGTATTCTTCACCTGACATAATTAGGACCACTAAATCCAGACGTTTGAGATGAGCAGGGCATGTAGCACGTATGGGCGAATCCAGAAATGCATATAAAGTGTTAGTTGGGAGGCCGGAGGGAAAAAGACCTTTGGGGAGGCCGAGACGTAGATGGAAGGATAATATTAAAATGGATTTGAGGGAGGTGGGATATGATGGTAGGGACTGGATTAATCTTGCTCAGGAAAGGGACCGATGGCGGGCTTATGTGAGGGTGGCCATGAACCTGCGGGTTCCTTAAAAGCCATAAGTAAGTAAGTCAACACCTTTTAATTTCTGTAAATAATCAAATGTAATTCCATTCAATGCTTTGAATTGAATTATACATTTACTTCGCGAATAGAAAAATTAATAAAAGGGATTGGTGGAATCTAGGTATATAATTGCCTGGAACGTTTAAATGGTTGATGGTTGAAGAGAATAATAAAATGTCTTAATAAGTCTCTTGATTATCCTCAGAATTGTTTTATTCTGAATTTAAAGTATTTGATATCCACCAAACTTATAACAATGTCTTATAGAATTTCGTACACAAAAACCGAAATATACTTAAGTTACTTTGTATTCACATAAATATAAAACAAAAAAATCAGACAACATATACTTGACAGAACCAAAATGTACCACAACTGTAGCATATAATCACAGTAGCAACTTCGATCCAAGAGTCTATAACAAGATAATAGCTAAATTCCCAAACATTCAAATGTCTAATGCACCCTTTTTCAAACTGTTACTTAGCGAGAAAATATACAGTTTCAGTTATTGTAATACCTGTGTTTTTCGTTCTCTCTTTTTACTTTTCATTCTGTTAATTCCAGTCTTTCCTATTTTCTGCCTTCCTATTTGTCTCCGCATATGATCCATATATCTTATTGTCGTCTATCATCTGGTATCTTCTGCCCCGATCTCTTCTCCCGTCCACCATTCCTTCCGATGCCTCTTTCATTAGGCAGTTTATTATCAACCAGTGACCCAGCCAGTTGCTTTTCCTCTTTCTGATCAGTTTCAGCATCATTCTTTTTTCATCCACTCTTTCCAATCGTTTCTTACTCCGTCCATTTCACATGCTCCATCCTTCTCCATATCCACATTTTAAATGCTTCTATTCGCATCCATGCTGGATTAATAATTTTTCCCTACAAAAAATGTAATTTTTCAGTAAGTTTTCTTAACAGAAAAATTGTTATATAATCCACAGTTTGAAAGATGGAGAGATTGGGTTTGCAGTAAAAAAATCTTCATTTTTCACAGGCATTTGCTCCCTTTATAAACATCAGGAGATATGACATAAGTATAAGGACAGGCGTGCAACATCTCTTTCGAAGGGGCGTCCTTAAACTTCTGGTACAACCTGTAGGCTACGTATTGTAAATTTATTTCAACTCAACAACAATGTAATTTATTCTTCCAACAATAACTATTCACTCTCTACAATTTAACTTCACTCCCGTCAACAATGGGATTTGCTCTCCGCACAGCAACACAGCGTTCGTTGTTGCACTCCACAAATAACAATGACAATTTACTTGGACTATTACGAACAACAATGAACTGTTAATCTTAACTAATATTTACAAAGCACTATTTACAAATCAGAACTGTCAGTTCTCAGTTCACAGTTCTTCTAGCTCAGTCACTCGAGTTCACAGTATCTCGAACCACAGACCTTCAGAGACAGTCCACTCCACTCGAACTTAGGTCCCTCCAACTGCGGTCCACTGCACTCGAACTCAGCCTTCGGATGCTGACACAGTTACGGACGCACACTCGCACAAGACTGGCTTGCTTGCTCTGGCTTACTGACTGAACTAATCATGAATCACACACACACTGTCCGAGTTCCCTCGCGTTTCTTCTTTTATAACCACAGCGACGTAGCCTGGAAAGTTCGAATTCGCTATTTTTCCACTTCGACGGACTTCTCGGCCTCTCTAGGCAAGCAGAAGATGCGCGCGCAAACTCCCTCGCCGCGTAGGCCCTTTCCCCTCTCTTCTCTCCGCCGCGCGCCGTCCCTCAGTGCTCCGTGGAGCCCGCGCGATCTGTTCTCTTGCGGAACGCTGGTCGTGAGTTCGAATCTCACGTCGCTGTCACAGTATTATGGTAATTTCTTGAACCGCTGTTTGTAGTATACTTACTTAAAATTATGTAATTGTTTCTTTCAGCAGAGCTTGTAGTAGTGTAGTAATAATAGTGGTGGTGGTGGTAGTGGTGGTGGTGGTTATAATGGTTTATTTGACGATGCGATGAAAGAGTAGTGGAACGGAGAAAAATTCTCTCCGGCACCGGGATTTGAACCAGGGTTTTTCAGCTGTACGTGCTGATGCTTTATCCACTAAGCCACACCGGATTCCCATCTCGGTGTCGGATCGAATCGTCTCAGTTTAAGTTCCATCTCGTGGGTTCCCTCTAGTGGCCTGCCCTCTGCACTATGTCATAGATTCTATGAACGCAGGACTAATGTCCACATCTGTGTGGAGGTGCACTCGTTATGAGTGATTGATTGGACGGGATGCGACGGAATAAGCACCCTCTTAAATAACTAAGTGATTTACGCATATCATATATATTATTTTTATATTAGTATTTAATGTACCGAAGTACATAATTATGTTTCCACTACTCTTTCATCGTACGATGACGCAGAACATCCGGATGGAAACATCATATGTACTTCAGTACATTAAATAATAATATAAAAATAATATATATTATTTAACGATGCTTTTAATCGGAGAGGTTATTCAGCGTAGGCTACTACTTGTCATTTGTGACTGCAGATTCTCAATCACTGTACAGTATCACTCAATTAGATAAATGTACCCTATTCTTTAAGATTCATTATTATGTGAAGACGGAGCACAAGCTGAAACACATTATCTTAATAGCATAATTTGGTCTGCGACAATGCTGAATCTGTAAATAGAGAACTGACGTATTAAGAATTAAATGGACAAGGGTTTTAGGGCATGGGGTAATGGGTTCAAATTTACGGCACAAAATTGTATCCAGTCCATAATTTACATTTTTATTGGTAATAAAATATATTATGTATCTACATCCGCTATATAATTATACATATCTAAATCTGTTGTAGGGAAACAGTTAACCGGGTTTATGGATGGCTCCAAATATAGGCGAAGCATGTCCATCCTACGATAGAAATCAACACGGGAATGGGTTTTAACATGGCCGCAAGATACTAACGGAATATTTGTCGCCGCACTGATCCGTAATAAAAAAACTTCACTTTCACATCTTAAGCTTTCTGATAAAAGAAAAATAAAATAAAAATACATACATGTAATAAATCTTAATATTTATGAGATCATAGTTCTGACGTGGGCGTTGTGGAATGTTAACTTACTGTCCTGAAAGTTCATAATTGAGACATCAGAGAACCGAACAGACTTTATCGATTTTACATCGACTTTTATCCTACATATACAGATAGTCGACAGTAAAAAATATCTGTTGAAGTTAATATAAAATCGCTCTCTATATTTTTTTTTAACTTCGCCATTTATACGCTATTAAAAACAGTGCATCTGAAGTAACGTTAAATATTCTTCGTCACACCTGTTCCTCCCCAATACCTTTGAAGCGTTATTTCTCCTTCCATGGAGAATACTTTCTTCCATCCTCCTTTTTTTTCTCTCTCTCTTATGATTTTAGTAAGCTTATATCAAATCACTTCTCAAATACAATTAAAAAATGCTATATGTATTTCTGTTTTTGACAGTATTTTTTCTTCCCAGTTGGAGTGACCAGACGTCCTTTTATGTCCGGACATGCCCTCCTTTTTAGGCTTTTGTCGGGGCCCGGGCGGATTTTTTAAAAATCAAGAAACGTCTTCCTTTTCGTAACTTGTATGCCTGATATTTTTAAATTATCTGATTTGACGCCTTTTTCAAGTAATTTGCCTGTAGGAGGCAGCAGCATCGACGGAATATACTATTTGCTAACAATCATAACTCTCTTTGCTCCTCCTTGTTATGGTCGTTGCTCACAGGTAGCTAGTAAATCGAGAGATCGAGGTGCGAATATAAATCTAAATAGATATTTTCTGTTCTCTTTAATAATTATAGTTCCCTTGACTTTCGTATGTAGTTAACTGTAAAATCATTATTAAGTCTTTCGTAAATATTTTGTAATAAAATGGATATTAACACACTTTTAAGCATGATATAGGGGAGAGTCGGGTAGTATTGGACATCGGGTAATATCGGACAGTGAGTTTCTTTCTTTTACCACACGATGATAGAACCTGATTGACATGGTTACGTTTCTGTGATGTCGCATAGAGAAACGTAACCATGTCATTCAGGTACTACCATATGGTGGTAGATAAAAGAAACGCACTGTCCGATACTACTCGATGTCCGATACTACCCGATGTCCGATACTACCCGATGTCCGATACTACCCGATGTCCGATACTACCCGACTCTCCCCTAAGCCTAAATCTGTACTGTAAATATTTTGTAATAAAATAGATATTGACGTAATTTAAAGTATAATATAGGTTCAAGCCTAAATCTAAGTACATATTTTCTGTCCTCTTTTTTCGAACAATGTCTCCCTTTTTGAAGCTTTGTGTCCTCTTTTTTATCGATGTGAATCTGATCGCCCAAGTCCCAGTGTCATTCATGCGGAATAAATATTTCCTATACCTGAATAAGTTACAAAATTCAAAATCATTTGTTCCTAAAGCAATGAACATGAACATTAACAAAATAGGCCTAACCATAAAATTATTGGACATAAATTGAAGTATTAAACATACAGATGGAATTGGTAACTGTATAATTTACGGTATATTGGCCGTGGATTCGTTTGGGGTAGCGAGCAAGGCTTGTAATTACAGGCTGCACTTGGGCCTGGGTTCGAATCCTGCTTGGGCCCATTACTTCGTTGGGTTTATTCCAAGTTTTCTCCAAGGCAAATGTTCGGTAATCCTCTAACGAAACCTTGGTTTCATTACCCTACCACTAATTTCATCAACGCTACACAAACATGTATTTTATATAGCTTCATTAAATAGTTGATTAAAACGCAGATTTAATATTAACAGGGGTTTAGTGATCCAATATATTTTAGGAGAAATATTTCGCTATTTACTAAATACAGAGTCTTCAAATAGACCTTCATCCGTGAGTGTGCGGTCGCGCATGGCGACGTGAAGCACGCTGTGTGATGCAGAGTCGGATATTCATGGCCCCTTAAGTCAATCAAGCGCATATATTACAAATTACAATTACAACAACCACCTACCTTTGTCATAGAAGATGTTGAAAATTATGCCCTTGTGCCGCCACACATCTCTCATACGTTTTAAGGTAAATTATGGGTGAAATGTCTATTTTCAACATTTTTCAAGCTACGTCCTTGATTTTTTGTACACAAAATCACAGTGTGATAGATAATGATGTGGTGAAGTTTCATTTCTGTGAATCAGTCAGTTTCTGAGTTATTAGCAATAATATTTTGCAAAATTTGCATATTTCAAAATGAAATGTGAACGTCTATTTGAAGGCTATGTATATGTAAATTTATCTATTAGAAAACAGATACCGGAAGTCAATTATTAACACATAGTGTTAAAACATATGCTACAAACATTGTAGAGGTTGTCACAAATTTCGACAAATAGATTTCTAGAGTGTGTTCTGCTATTAAACAAATTGAATCGGAAGTGTTTAAGAAACATTACGTTAGGATCACCGTTATCAATACATCAGTGCGTAAAAATTTATGATGCTGAAAGTATCATAAAATGACAAACCCTTTAATTCCGCCTCGGTGGGCAGTGCCCGATCAAGTCGTGTGCGACGATAATGAAAGACGACAGCAGAACTCGGCGCAAATTTTGCTCCTTTATTATCCAGATAACGATGAAACGTACTGTATGGCACTGATTCTTTTGATGTCTTATATTCATTTGCTTCAACGGAAAATCCCTAGAATTTTCTCGCTCGAATTTTACGACAACCTAATACTATCTTCAGTCTATTACAAGATTGGAGCCCACTCGTAAGTTAATTGAGTTTACATAGAAAACGTTTGTATTACTCAACCAACTGATGGGTGCCCACTGTAAAAACACAACATGCTACGTAACACAAGCCATTTCATTCCATTAAGAAATTACAATGCTAGAGGCGATTTGTGTCAGAGCTAATAGAATTTATGAAGCAATATAGTCACTGTATTATTTCTGTTGCAGATACATTCGTGTTTTGGCAGAGTATGGACTACATCACAACAATGTCTTTCTTCCGTTCATTGCGACCACATTCTTCTGCATTACCAATGTAAATATAATGCACTATTTTATTTTTAATTACATAGTGGGCAAAGTTACTACCCTTTGTTTTAATATTTTTTATATCCTACTTCTGCGTTGATACATCCGACCAACAGTTTCTATCAAAAGTTTAAGGACATCCATTTAAAAGTGATGTTTCACTTCTGATACAGCTTACAGCAGTAAAATTTTGTAAATATTCAACATTTTTTTCCTCCATTACTGTATCTTGTACTATAATGAAAATTAGTAGGTGTAAAACACTGAAAAAATATTTTTACGATTAAAAAAATTGTTTATATTTTTTATTTTTCAAAATTCAAAATGATGGCAGTTCACTATGCAGTGACGAAGCGTTTCCCTCATAACTAAAAAACTATTCAACATTCTATGATGAAATTTTTTGTGTGTATTTGTGCATGTCATATCTACAAAATAATGCATAATCACTTCTCTATCTTTGATAGATTGTCTGATAAAAAGTAAATTCATTTTAAAAGATGGTCAAATATCAGTATTTTCTTATAACACGAAATAGAAACAATATTATTTACTAAGTAATATAGTTAAAAGAGCATGATATTGTAAACATGAGTTTCAGCAATAAAATGAAAGAGAGAGAACACAAAAATGTTTGAGTATGAGGGAAACGCTTCATCACTCCACAGTGAACTGCCACCATTTTGAATTTTGAAAAAAAATATATATAAATCATTTTTTTAATCGTAAAAATATATATATATTTTTTTCATATAGCAGAAGGAGAGTGTTTTACACATACCAATTTTTATTATTGTACAAGATACAGTAATGGAGGAAAACTGAGTTGAATATTTTCAAAAATTTCAATGCTGTAAGCTATACCGAACCCCTTAATAATTATGTGAAACCTGCTGTTCTTTATACAGGGAATAAATGCCTTTGAAAAATGAAGAGTTTTTACTTTAAACCCAATCTCTCTATCTTTCAAACTATGGATTATATAACAGTTTTTCTGTTACGAAAACTTATTGAAAAATTAAATTTTTTGTAGGAAAAAAATTAATTAGGCTACTCCAAAATGAGTGTACTTAAATAAATGAATTTTAGGATAGAATTAGACATATATGAAATGTTTTTTGTGCAGTTATCACTTTTTATTTAAAAAATGTGTGACAGCTCGTTCACGCATTGTAATCCAGATACTTTTCTTTATTTTTTTAAGGAAACATTGCCAGTTTCTAAAATTCTCTTGAGTTTGAAATACGCGGCAAATTGATCAGGAACAGTCACTGCCATTTACATTGTAACATTGGGAGTTATTAAAAACTTGTCAATCAGCTTATTTCCTCCATTTTTATTAACAGTTGCAGAGTTTGTTACAAGTGTGGAAAGGTTAGATTTATTCCTTGAAAAAAAGTGAAAGAGTCGAAATTCAGTGAGTATGAACATGAAGTAACATTATTGTAATGTGGAAGAGTGACTTAAGATAATATCTAACTCTATCTCAAAATTCATTGATATAAGTACATACATTCTGGAGTAATTAATTTTTCATTACAGAATTATTATTATATAACCCACAGTTTGAAAGATAGACTGGTTTTGCAGTAAAAAAAAAAAAAAAACTTAATTTTTCACAGGCATTTGGTCCCTTTATAAAAAACAGGGGTTTTCACATAAGTATAAGGGCAGGAGTGAAACATCTATTTTGAGTGAGTGTCCTTAAACTTTTGGTAGAAACTGTAGGTCACACAAATATATTTTTCCGCACCGTATGACAATTTATGCAAATGCATTTTCAATGGCTATTTTCAAAACCTCAACTCTTGTTGAAATGGGTAATGACTTTTGCTGTAGCCTATTTTATATATTGTAAGCCTATGATCAGGTTAGATCGGATATCTACAGTAATGAAACAGTACTACTACAATGGAAGAGGAACTCTTAGGATTCTTCCTACTTGGTCGAATTGTTTCACTCATTTTAGTTATTAATACTGTTAGGTTAGTCCTTAGATTGAGATGATGTCCGATAATGTCACCCGTCTCATCGTTTCTCATTTTTTAAGAACAAAAATAACCTCCGCATTGAAATGTTCTGAAATTCTACCATATTATGTTTGATATCATACACCCAGTAAAATACTATCGTAAGTCGAAAATCACATATTACTTTCATGATTTTTTGCAACACTGTTTTACTAGTTGGAGGTATGAAATTCTAATACAGTAAATTATATCAAAAGTTTTTGTACCTATTTATTAAAATATTTTTACGCAACAGTATTTTATTATGAAGTAACGTATCTTTACAAATAAAAATTTTCCAGTTACGACACTATTTTACTGGGAGTGCTATACAGACATAGAATTTGATATTACGAAACTGCATGTACATTTTTTGGGGGGGGGGATCGTAGACCTCTTCTTGCAATCCACCGCTTTGGAGTAGTGGTTGGCGTGTCTGACTGTGAAACTAGTGGATCAGAGTTCGAATCCTGGTTGGGACAAGTTGCTTGGTTGATGTTTCTTCGGTGTTATTCCTGCTTGGATTGATTAGCTGGTTGGATTTTTTTGGAGGTTTTCCACAGATGTAGGGCGAATGTCAGGTAATCTATGGCGGATCCTCGACTTCATCTCGCCAAATACCATCTCATTATCACCAATTCCATCGACGCTAAATAACCCAGTTGTTGATACAGCGTCGCTAAATAAGCAAGTAAAAAAATTCACAGTTGTTCATTTTGTCTCTATAGACTGCGGTATTAATATTGAAATATGTGGGTCAGAAATAATTCGTAACCTATTTACAGATCACGTCATAGGAAATGTCTCAGTTCTGTCATATGTTTATACTGTAGGGTACACTTTACATAACGGTGTCTTTATTTCCTGCTTTACAAAGGTCACTCGTTGCTCTTCACTTCTTGTTATTTTATACTGTTTTTAGATTCCTTTAAAATTCTTGGAATTATTTTTATTTTGGATACTGTTCTCTTTAGATTTCCAATTTTAAAGTCTAATGTAATAGCAGTAAAAGTAGGAGCAACATTTTCTGATTGGAAGACAATAAATTGTGGACAGGGCTGCCCTTTATCACCTCTCTTGTTTAACATTCGAACAGATGAGAATGATATAGCCCTAAGTCACACAGACAAAATTTTATAGGAGAGCGTACTGAAGGTCAGAGTCCAATGCTATTAGGTTCGGTATAATAATTTCTTCGGCGTATACTTAGGTCATTTGTTGAGTAATTTTGACTATTACACTTTTACTACGTCATACTACTTTTGACTAATAAAACGGTGCGGAACGAGGTGTTTCAAGCAATCATGGCTGCTTAGCTTCAATTTTTGTCACCTCACTAGCATTTGTTTTTATCACCTCCCTAGCATTTATTTTTATCACCTCTCTAGCATTTGTACTTTGTTTGCCAACATTGTACTTCCAATAATTGTACCTTTTAAAATGATTCAGCGTTATTTCATCATCCTTAATTAAAACTTTTCTATCGTTTACCTTTGTTTTATATTATTTAAGTTATGTTATAGCTTTTGCTGTATGAGATTATGGATAGCCACGTATCAGATAGCCTATTGTTTAATATAATTTAATAATTGAAGTGGAATGCAACTGGTTTAATAAAAATGAAACTGAATCAACAAAGCCTTCTTGACTAGCAATTGTCCATAGAGTTCAATGAAGATTGTATAGTTGGCACAACTGATAACAAGAGAACAGCTGATCATAACACACTACTGTCATCTAGCGGATTATTTGTAATAATGAGATAGTACAATAATACATTTAAAGCAGTTTAATACATGTTTTAGTAAGTCAATTAATATTTTATTTTATTAGAGAATTTTATTTCTTGTAATCTTTATCTACTTTCTTCTAATTGTGTAATAGTCAATTAAATCCCACTCGAGTTTCGATTTTCTCTAGATAAATCAAAACCTCTAGTGAGATTACTATAGATCAAATTCACAGGCTTAGTTATGAACCGTACAGAGTAATTAAATACACAATTAGAATACAAATTAAATAATAATAATAATAATTTTTTTTTTCTTTTCTTGACCTCTTCTTTTATCTGGCTTACACACCACTATGGGTGGAGGAGAATATTCATTTGATCGTACATTAGGCATTTCGCCCCTGTTCGTGGGATCGGCATGACTCTGAGACATCACATAAGTCACAAGACCACGGACTAACACCCAATCCCATGGAAGGAAGATAAATTTCTTCCGTTGCCCACGCTGGGAGTCGAGCAGTCAACCGCTTGATTGGAAGCGCATGTGTTATCCACACAAGGACAACTGCAGATTTAAGTAATAATAAATTATAATTCGCTTAAAATGATTAGTCATTATAAAACGAAAGTAAAGTTAAAATAAACAAGTATAGTAGCTGAAAAATTTAGATCAGTCAGGAAAACAATATGCAGGTGTACATACTAGAGAACTACGTTACTTGTAATAGGCAAATTTAAGTTATTGTTAATAACGCCTGCCGCCAGATTACTCTACGTACGCAGCGGTGTCACAGGTTGCCGCATTTACAAGGCGTTTTTAATTAAGTTGCAATATTTCGTGTTTAACGCCGAAATTGATTTATTTTTCATCTGGACAGTGTACAAATGACATAATACAATTACATTTTTTGTATAATAAAACGGGCAGAATTACTCAAAGAACAATATTAGATATGTACGTCTCTGTACTTTGCAGCGCTTTTGAACTATATAAATTATGTAGCTTCCTTCAAATACCGTGAATTTATGATGTTATAGAAGACAGTGATGAAAGGCAATAAATATGAGGAGAGACCACCTCTGTGGTGTAGGGGTCAGCATGCTGGTCTCTTACGCAGAGAGCCCGGGTTCGATTCCCGGTCGGGTTGAATTTCCTGGTTGAGGTTTTTCTGGGTTTTTCCTCAACCGTAAGGCGAATGCCAGGAAATTTGGGCCCCAACATCCCTGAAAATCACCAGCCTCATTCATCACCAAAATCATATTCATAACAAATCAGTCATATATTACAGTCGCCATCTAGTTCACAACAATAGAACCAGTCTCAACAATAGTGCACAGGCCTTCGGATTTCAACCAAAAGATTAACTCGCGATATGACCAAAGATGTTAAAGCGAATATAAATAACAGCGAGGGAAAAAAATGAGGAGAATCGCTTCAAACCGTATTAAGTGTATCGGTGGACGAAATTGACATTTTTAGTTTAGTCTTTTTTCCCCATCTTTCATGCTATGAAGTGTGATCGCTTGAAATCGTATTTTTTTTCTAAAGCGAGAAAATGAGTGTTTAAAAGTGACGTTGTTTCAAATTATATTCGATCCTTTAAAGTGTCTAGATCAAATTGTATTATGTCCAAAATTCATTTTATTAAGTTGGAAAAACGCCTTCTAATAATATCTGAAATGCTGACACCTAAAGGTTACCATAATACAGAGTGGGTTAAAAGTCGCTTTCTCCAAATACTTCCTTAAATTTAATTACATTTAATTTACATTTGACTACACATTCCTTTACAAATTTTGTTCAAAATGGAAGCCCTACTTCTCGATACACAATTCACAACATTTAGACACTGATTTACAGATAGTAGAATGTAACTCACGTTTTACACCGATTTTCACGAATAACTGTTCGATCATCTGTCGCAACTGATGCAGATCCTGCGGTTTCTGAGCAAATATATAATTTTTTCAGGATACCTCACAGAGAAAAATCACATTTTGTCAGGTCGCATGATCTGGGTGGTCATTCTCTTGTGCCACGATGCCCAATTCATTCATGCTAGTGTAATAAGTTCATCACTCGTACACCATCCTGTTGTGATATCAACTGCATATAGTCGACCTGGTTGGCGAGTTGGTATAGCGCTGGCCTTCTATGCCCAAGGTTGCGGGTTCGATCCCGGGCCAGGTCGATGGCATTTAAGTGTGCTTAAATGCGACAGGCTCATGTTAATAGATTTACTGACATGTAAAAGAACTCCTCTGCAGTTGCGAGCGTCATTAAATAAAACATAACATTTTTAACATCAACTGCATATAGGCAAAACGAGGGCTATTTTCAAGATATGACATCGGAAAAACAATTAACACGTGAACATGGTTGCCAACTCACCACTTATTACACAAGCTATTCGTTTGTTCAAGTTATGACATCTGTACTGTATATGTGCACAAATATGAAACCCAAGAACGAATATTGGGGAAAGCGACTTTTGACCCACCTTGTATTTATGTGGATAGTGTTTACATTTTTACCTAAGAATAGAATTTGAAGAACTACAAACACTAATTGAATATTCTAAGAATATTGATGAAATCCGTGAATTAAAACGAATTATGTAAAAAGATCGATTATTGTTGATGAAACTGTAACTGGATAAAAATAGAGCCTGCTTAAATGCGACAGGCTCATGTCAGTAGATTTACTGGCATGTAAAAGAACTCCTGCGGGACAAAATTCCGACACATCCGGCGACGCTGATATAACCTCTGCAGTTGCGAGCGTCGTTAAATAAAACATAACATAACATAATCCTAACAAAGGGAAAGCAATGCGTCTTGTTTCTAAACTATAATTAATTGCACCAAACAGCAGAATGAAGTAAAGAAAACTGATCTGAATAATCTATTAAGCGAACTGTTTGTGAATAATTAGGCCTAGAGGAGCATAAGAGACTTAGGTTTCTATGGTAATATCATCAGTTCAAAAACTGTGGTTACATGCTGTAAGGATGATGGTGATATGGTAACTTGTGACTGGCTAGAGGAAGAGGGAGGGTTGATAAGAATTTGAAGAAGCTTGAGATTTCCATGGACCTAGACTTTTGACAGCAAAAAATATATTGTATGAACATTCTGTATAGCAAGATTTTAAAATCATAAATTGTCACTTGGTACCATTACGTAGGATTTCTAATTAATGCTGATAATAATTTTGCGTTATTTTGAGTATTTGTCTTACTGTAGCTTTTAACAACGCAATTATCTATCATGTATGTATCAAAATGTATTAAGTCTATAACATTTCCTTTAATTTCGTGAAACACAAAATATGAGAATTGATATTATGTTTGCAAGTTCTTATAGATACACCTGGAGCATTGTAACATCAAATTTTTCGTTCTTTGAAAACTTGTCCAGTTTAGGAGTCATTAAGTTTTTCGTCATTCCTGTAAAATATTTTTTCTTGGACGTAATACGATTTGAAATGGTGATCCTTATATTATGTCACTCAGTCGCCTGTCAGCTGTTAGCTGTACGAGATATATATTAGGAAATTGTCTTCTGAGAAACTGAACGACGGATATGTTCCATTTTGCTGCAAACTGACCTAAGTGTATTTATTTTAATTATCAGATTTCAAGAAATATAAGAAATATTTCAGGATTTTCCTATTTTTTTTCGGTGTACCTGAAGTTCGAAACGATCTTGTAAGTTTTTTTGTACCTATTAATTTTCCATTCAAACTCTCAACTGTTCTAAATTCGCTTATTTTCGAATTAAAAATGATCAAACGTTACATATTTATTTACAACACTGCGGGATGTCATAATTGTAAATGTAGTAATTGAGATAGTTTTTATGGTAAAGTATCTGCTCTATCATGTACACTTTCCTGTCAAACCAGTACGGCTCACATTAATAACCATTTGAACATTTATGTTATCCCGTACAGTACTACTTCGTATGGGAACGATTATTTATTTGTACCTATTATGACGTTTTGGCCTAAATTTTCATTACACAAAGAATAAGGCAATCGTATCATATGCTTGTATGCTGTATATTTCTTCAAATGTTGCTATCTTTTGTAGAGAATTAATGGCATAACTCATATTGTAATTCATTGCTAACAGTCTTCGGTAATATACAGGGTCTTTCATAAGTAACGAGTCTATCGAAAAATTAAATATTTAGGATAATTTTTTTGAAATGATGTTTATCCTCACGAGAAAGAACCTTTCCCGGTGCTGTACAGTCGATTTGATGTTCGAGCCTTGCTAGACGAAGGTTTCCAGGCAGGTGGATCGGTCGCACAGGCCCAATCCGTTGGACTCCGCGATCACCTGATTTGACTCCTCTGGACTTCTTTTTCTATGGATTCATCAAGGACCGTGTCTATGCGACTAAGCTACGCACCATTCCTGAATTAGTGGAACGAATCGAACATACGATACAAATTGTTACGTCGGACATGCTCACTAGAGTCCATGAAGAGTTTATAAGTCGCTTACATTTGTGCATTCAGCAGAACGGAAGACATTTTGAAAATTGTACGCCATAATTTATCAACAATTGAAACTGTTTTTACATTTATGTGTTTTAATAAGATTTAAAATACTAACCATTCTTTCGTTTAATAACTCTGGCGGCAAGGGGAGGAGGGTGTTTGTTTCCAAATCGACTGTACGGCACCTCTTTCTCGTGAGGATGAACATCATTTCAAAAAATTGTTCAAAATAGTTGATTTTTCGATAGACTCGTTACTTATGAAAGATTCTGTACTTGCATGCAAATTAACGAGAAATAGGGGAAATTACTATAGTAATAATTATTTAACTATCTAAAGCATTAATTTTATTAATGGATGCAGGAATGTAAAATTGAAATCGCATGCATAATTGATTGTATAATTTATTAGGAATTTTTACAGTTTTTTAAATTTTACAATTATCTAATATTTGCGAAATATTTGAATAGGAAATTGACCATGTGTTGTTTGACATATGCGTTATTACTGGCAACGAAGATTAACCTTCAACTATTATGCTTATTGTGTACCTCATAATTTCGTGCTATATTTCATATAATATACCTTGAACCGAAATTCTTACATAAACATGACTCTTTGCCGATCTTAGTCGTAAATAAAAAATACACATCGGCATGGCAACGATAGTTGAAGGTTAATATCGGTTGAGATCAAACTTTTACGTTATTGCCATAATAAGGCACACACACTTTTATTGTATCATTCGGCATAATTATGTATATACAATCTCCAGTAATTCTCACTCACATAATATTATTGTGTATCTTTCTTTGTAATATGTGTCGTGAGTTCTTGGCCACATTTATTTCAAATTATGATTTATAAATTTCCTTCTTGCATCCTGAAGCGTCTGAACATGTCACTTGAATTTCACTTCGAAGTGGAAGTTTATTTTGAAGCTACATATGATTTCAAATTTTTGATGAGTCTAAGTTGAATTTTTTTCTGAACAAGGACGGTTTCAGAAGCGTTTTGTCGGGATATTCCCATTTCCCTACCTTTATTCTATCATTCTTCTATTGTCCACAATCATCCTTATCACAAGTACAGAAATAAACGGGAAATTATTTTACCAGACCATCTTTCCATGATACCAATTCCATGGGATTCTACGACGAATGTTACACGAAGAATGTAACCGTAGGAATGTCTCTAGTTGGCGCCGAGTCCTGAATTATCAGGTATGGCACAATAAACTTATTGTCTCCATCTGTAACATTGGGTAGTTGTTCGGATATTGAGGAAGAACTATTTATGTATAATAAGCGTAACACACCTTATCGGTACCAACTTTGCTAGTGGTAGGCACTGATAAAACATATTAAGGAATGTTTCAACATCAAGTAAAATGGAATTTTTTTTATAGAAACATTTCATGAAAATCCTAATATTTTGGATCATTATTAAAGTCTTTACAAACGCAATGCGGAAGCATTCCTATGTGCAGCGGCACCCAGTTTCTTTAGACTACAGCTTATGCTGAGGGAAAGTCTTTTCTTTCAGTCGCGAAACCTACTGTTCTTGTTGAACATGATATCCGAATGTGTATACACATCCAGTTTTCTTTACTAAGCGAAAGCTGCTCCTCTTGACATTAAGTGCTACCCAAATGTTGTTTTTCTTTCTGGAAACAGTCGTATTTCTTTTTAAAGTGTAGAGATCTTTGTATCATACAGCTGAATAAATTTTCTCTTACTAATCTCGACGATTTGCCTTATCAAACTCAACACTGAAAAGACGCTTTGCTTTCGTTACCAGTCTTCTTTTCATATACGCGTAAAGAAATTCCTCCAATCGCATTGTATCCATGTAAGTCCCATTCTACGACGCTGGAGAAATTCTTCTCAGATTCAGTACATGTTCACACAATTTTCTTTTGATGGACTTTCTTTAAAAGTGATGTATTGAAGAGAAACCTCTTCTTCTGGTGATCAGTCAACGTCGCTGTCCACGAGAAAGTCCATTTCTTTGGACAAGGTGATGTGTTTCTGCCCATTAGATGCTGAGGGAAGGTCTTTTCTTCCTGTCGCCAGTCTTGTTGTTCTTTCCGAAGATATTGCCCAGAACTTTGGACACACTATTGACACCAAGCTTCCTCCTGATGGGTAGTGCCCTCAGCAGCTGCACAGACCGGGCTTCCCTAAGGAGCGACTGGAACGCGAGAGAAACTCCTGCGAAGTTCTCTGCGGCGCTGACTTCGTAGAATTGGCAACCATATTGAAGAGAGAGTTCTTGGCCATCGTCGACGCAGATTTGCCTGCAACAAAGGATATTTCTACTTAATAACAATTATCATCAGTTTCATTTTATGAATTTAGTTTCTTTTTTACAGCATTCAAGTGATCTGCTTTATTTCCAGGCTTTCATTTTTTTCTGGAGATCACTAGTTTATGTTAAAGGATTATAAAATTTTTGTGTCGGTGAAATGTATAACATATTCTTATTTGCACATGAATTCCTACGCCCAGATATTTGATATATATCTAAATTATCTATATAACGTTTTAATAATCTAAAATCTGTTTAGAGTATGGTCACTAAAACAGGTACATAAGTAGTATATGAAGAAATTAGTTTATAATGTTATACTTTATTGTATAGGAAACTCTCTTCGCTATTTTTATAATTTTGGCCAATGCAATAACTGTGATCCTATAAACGTGTTTCGTACGCTTTTTTTGTACGACAGCATTATAAAACAATGAATAAAGAAACAGCATATCAAATTTTTAACGGTGAATCATGGTCTGTGAAGAATGAGTATTAATTTTTTGTTCTCCAGAATTAAAAACAGTCTTCGTCGTTAGTGCAAATCGTGCATAATATGCCACATTATTATACCAGTGCCGTAAACTATTATCATGCCTACTAAAAGTCATGACTTCTATTATGACAGCATAACTTATGTCATAAATTTAATATTATGAAACGATTTGCCAGTGCCATAATATTAAATTAAGACATCATTGTTGTCATAGCAACCTCTTTCTTCGTAGACAATGATATCGAACTACTCATCATTACAAATACGATGCTATTTTTTTTTATTGTTTTATAATACAATCACAGTCTAGCATATACAGTCACGAAGCTTGAGTTGTGAGAGTGCTAGGAACAATAGACTGTGCCGGTACTATTTCGCATTGTCTGTAATGAAGCGATATTAGCGATCCTAGTGGTTAGCAACTATCTATGGATTCATATTTATTACGTATTGAGCTTCGTGACTGTAGTCTATATACTAGACTGTGATACAATCGTATAAAAATGACGTATGAAACACTTTTATAATGTTGTACAGTTATTGCACTCATCAAAATTAGAAAACTCGTTTCCTAAACATTGACTCCTGTTACGGTACAAGTTATGCCGTCATAATAGAGAGCATCACGTTTTAGTTGGAATGATAATATTTTACGGCACTGATACAACAATCATACATATTGTGCACGATTTTGACAAACGATAAAGACTGTTTACAGTGATGGCGGACAAACAGTATACTATGCAATGGTCATGTAATGATAGCTGTTAAGACATGAGTACGAAGTAATTTACGATGCGACTCTTGGAGAGAGTCATAAACTTCGTAAAGGTGTATTAATAGCCATTATGGAGAGTTACATACATTTTTCTACAACCAGTTACATAAATAGTAGGTAAAAACTATACACTTATTTAGTGATATTGACGATAAGGCACTATCAGCATCGTCTGAAACAAAACACTGTAAGCGGTAAGCGATAATTTATGTCTAGTCACCAGAAAATCTGGACCTTATCTATACTTCGTTCCATAATGTCTGACAGGGGATGTAAATATTGCCGGCAGAGAGCGGAAGAAATATAATTGCTGAGGTAGAACGTTTTAGGCCGCCCAACTTCAAGATAAGCGTGGGATGTGACCTCTGCCATTGGTTGAACAGCAATTCTCCTTCTCCCTCTCTCTGCCGGCAATATTTACATCCCCTGTCAGACATTATGGAACTGAGTATAGATATACATAACACGCATTAAATAAGTAAGTTTAGAATGGGAATAGAAAAAGTAATTTATGAGTACAGAAATTGCTTATATAAGACTATGCAAAGCGTTTAAGTACCATATATATATTAATTACAAATAAAATGGAAGTTAAGAAGACATTTTACGTAAAATAAAAAAGTGATACAGGACAATGAGATTCGTAAGCGGAAAAAAAGAAAAGGAATCTGTAATGTAAGTGCTGTAGATACGGCAACATATGGATAGATTAAATCAGAGAAAGCATAAAGAACAGAAATTTTAAAGAATGAAAATTCTGTGTATCGAGATCGCTGGAGAAAGTAACGTTGGTAGACCAATAAAGAAAAGTGCACCAGTAGTATTGCTGATAATGGCTTTAGAAAAAGTGAAGCGATTACAGAAGACGAAACCAGCCACAACGGCATTTTTTTGCATATGGTCTCTGCTATAGGAAGTATAAACCATAACATCCATAGGAAATAAGAACTGAAATAAAATACAGTATGTCGCTAGGTTAGGGTCGCCTATCTCTGGGTCAGAGGGAAGTCGTCGCTGCCGTCAAGCACATGGTGTGAGGAAAGGCACAGTCATCGTGGTGGAAGGCCCGGCCAATTTGCATGATGCAGCTACGGGAGTTGTGTTGAGCGCATAATTTCATAGTTTTCAGTGGGAATGAGGCTCATTCATCTTGTCATATCGGGAACAGCCAGAGCACTGACTGACAGCTACACGACGACTGCATAGCCCCGTGTGCCTGCAAAAGTGGCACGAACCGATGTTTTCATAGGACATTTTAAACCAAGGGTTGTCTTTTTATTTTTAGAACGCATCATCTCTCACTCTGCTAGTATTGAACTACGTATCTTAGAACTCGAGATTCAACTTAATTTTAAGATGTGAAGAATAAATGGGATGAGACAATTCTTTGGACATGTCACTCTCGGTCTGAAATTATTTAAATGTTAAAATGTTACGTTGGAAAATGTTGATGCTTGCACACTTACAGGCAAGGAATTCCTTATCGAAGTATGTTTGTTGGTTTCTTGGAAAAACAACGAATAGAATGAGGAAAGGTAATGATAATTTGATCATGTCGCGGTTCGAAAGGTTGGTGTGAAATAGTAGGCCTACTTCCTTCCTCTCGGTTTTTCTGTCTCTCTTTTTTATACGCATTATATTATATATTATCGTAGTTATTTACAATATAAGTGTTAAAAAAGACATTTTATTTAGTGAGTAGAGATGTTTCGAATATTCATGGGTTAAGAAATTTTATCATGAAATTTCGACCAGTGAAATCCGGTTTCGCAAGCATCTATAATGGCTAGGGTAACATCATGCCAACCATATGTTAACCCTGTACTGGTTGGATGATCGTTCACTTCTGCTGAATCACGTGAATGTGACGCGAGCAGTCGACTGGTAGGCCTTGACCCTTTTGTGTTGACGCGAAACGGATTTTTTTTATGATTTCTTTAGTAAGTTATTTATGTATGCATTTTGAATAACAGCCCTTACTACTTACTTATTTACTTACAAATGGTTTTTAAGGTACCCGCAGTTTCATTGCCGCCCTCACGTAAGCCGCCATTGGTCCCTATCCTATGCCAGATTAATCCTGTCTCTATCATCATATCCCAACTCCCTCAAATACATTTTAATGTTATCCTCCCATCTACGTCTCGGCCTCTCCAAAAGTCTTTTTCTCTCCGATCTCCCAACTAACACTCTATATGTATTTCTGGATTTGCCCTTATGTGCAACATGCCCTGCCCATCTCAAATGTTTGCATTTAATGTTCCTAATTATGTCAGGTGAAGAATACAATGCGTGCAGTTCTGTGTTGAATAACAGCCTAGTTAAAAAAACTGTAATGACATTGGCGTCTTGATAAAATAACGGTATTGTTGTGAAGCAATAAAAAATATTTTTTTTTATTCAGTGGCAGGACCCTTAACTTGTCGTTATTCTCCCTCATTCTATGAGCGACTCATACATGTCGCTAATGCCCAGAAGCCTAAACCACTTAGTTCGTTAAAGACTATCCAGAGTGCACCACACGGGTGGGTTCACATTGCATTAGCAATTAATGATGATGATTATTATTGAGAATTGTTAGGATGTCACACAGGGAACTCAGTACCCCGTGGAAACCTCTGTGTTACCAGGACCACGGAATTACTCAACACCAGTTATAGCTTCAGGGTTGAGCTGGATTTGAACCCGGACCCTCTGACTTAAAAGCTCAGCATTTCAGCACTGAGTCACCGTCGTGATGCAACAATAATGATATAGTATTTGTCATGAGCGTAACATTTTTATACAGGGCTTTCCTTTCAAAATTTCCCAGTCTAAATAACTAATTATTTAAATTGAATTCAATTTAAACAAAAAAAAAAAAAACACACACACGTCAATTTAGATATTGAGGGGGAAGTCTGAAACCAGCTTAATTGCATTTTAGATTTCACCTCCCACCTCTCACTTTGAAATTTCAAATGGCACCCCTATATTTTTATACTTAAATATGAAAGAGCATTCCATTACTCTTACATCGTATGATGACGCAGAATATCTGCATGTAAATATCATATGTACTTCGGTACATTAAAATAATATATACTATTATCAGGCTTACTACTACTACAGGCCTACTACTATCACCACAACCTGCTTCAGAATTCACCGAATGAGCCAATGGAAATATAAAAATTTGTATTTGTGTTTACTTTCATCATCGAATAGAAAGACGGAAGTAAATAACTGTACTTTAGACTGAAGGTTTCAATACGGAGAAATAGTTTTGGATTCATTCTAACTTATGGCGTAATAGCATACATATTCTACCTTTTTTATTACGTAATCCGATGTAAAGATAGCCTACAGAATGGGTGAATTCGCGGTTTTGTGTTCGGGAAATGTTTGGTTTTGTGAAGTCGATTACTCTGCTGAAAAGACTTTCTTAGTATTACTCTTCTCGTCTACACTTTGCAGAACCCTAACGCTACACGCCGATGTTACATAACTGCTGCCACTAAACAAACAGGAGGGAGCGAAGCCTCTGCTACGTTTGGGAGTTGTGTGTACTCCTTTAAAGGCTTGCTCCTTTCCAATCGTGACGACGAAGAATGCAATCATATTTGTTTTCTGTTCCAGTTAGGAGTAGGGATTTGTATTATCGACGTTCTCCTTCAAACACGAATAATTGATATCGTGTTTTTGTTTGAAACAGGTTCCTGCTACAAAGGATCTTTATTTCATTATCAGAACCAGTTCAACTGATGGGACTTCAGTGCGTTGCTCTCAATCACTTCATGTTTATTATTTTATCTAATAATGAATCACTTACTGGGACACAGTTTGGCTGTTTCGAAGTCCGTTCGAAAAATCAACAAGATGACGAGATATTTTAGCGTTACGTTATATGCTAATCAATGATGATTAACAATTCTTCGTTATATTGATCATTGCCGATACATGACAACGTAGGAGTGGATGTAATTAATCTCTTGTGTATATGGAATGGAATACAACTACACTTATTTCGAGAGGTGATACCTACTCTACGCCTAGAGGAAGCACAGAATGTATCAATTTGATATTGGGGTAACGGTTTAGTAATAACCCTACGGTGACTGAGTAGTCAAACCTTCGGTCTGTCATGCAGAGGGCCCGGGTACTCCTCCCGGTGTGGCCTGGGATTCTTAATGATAAATCCATGAAAAATCCATAGTGATTCTTTTTTAATTTTTTGATTGGTTTATTTTACGAAGTTTTATCAACTGCTATGGTTATCTAGCGTTTGAATTAACTGAAGGTGGTAAAGCCAGCGAAATGAGCCCGGGGTCCAGTGCCGAAAGTTACCCAGCATTTCCGTTTAATAGGTTGAGGGAAAATCCCGGAAAATTCCTCAACTAGATTCAAAGATATTTGACCTACGATTTTATGATCGTGTAAGCGAACTTTCTACTCAAGGAATAAGTCTAGATCATATATACCCAGATTGCTCGGCGTTATACGCTTTGACGGTAACAACTTTTGTCAGGTTTACTATGCTGCCATCTAGTTGTTACATAAGGAGTCACGTCATAACTCTCATTTGAATTGCATTAGTGACTGTACTGCCATCTCATGTTCGTTTACGGCGGGCGGGTGGCGATCCTGGCGGTTGTTCTCTTCAAAGTGCAACCGATTTTAATATAGGAACGATCAATCTATGTGTGATCTCGGGAATAAGTCAGAACCTAAGATACGAGTATAAAAAAACTGAAAAACTTTTAAATAGTTCCGCTAGTTCTCAATAGGTGGCATCATTATTGGGGCAGTTAAAAAGTGTCTGGGAAAATGATGATGTAGATTAAGCATAAATTATTCTCATAATTGACAATATCAGCGGTTTTCAGCTAAACTAAGTGTTGTTTTACAATTAGCAGAGGTGGATGAAATATTGAATTCTATAATCCGGGTTATATTTATGTACCATTGGTAACACTGTTATTATCATCGCCATCTATTCGTACAAGTAATAACTAAAGAAGTCACACTTACACCAACAAATTATCGATCACTATCGATTAGTAGGGTCAGGTATCTTTGAACGCCAGTGTACACGAAGTTATTCTGCACAAATACATGCAGTATCACTCGCGACATTGGCCCATATAGACATCTGTAGTCGGAATAGAGAACTTCGTGGCGCGATTTCCTAAATTTACATGAGACTCACATTTTATTCGTCTTTGAAAATCCATTTTGAGTCATCATAATTATCTTTTCTTTAGTCCACACCTGTGGAGTAACGGTCAGCGCGTCTGGCCGCGAAACCAGGTGGCCCGGGTTCGAATCCCGGTCGGGGCATGTTACCTGGTTGAGGTTTTTTCCGGGGTTTTCCCTCAATACGAGCAAATGCTGGGTAACTTTCGGTGCTGGATTCCGGACTCATTTCGCCGGCATTATCACCTTCATTTCATTCAGACGCTAAATAACCTGAGATGTTGATACAGCGTCGTAAAATAACCCAATAAAATAAAAAAAAATCTTTTCTTTAAGTGCTGGACTCGTTGGCTTGTTCCATTTGATTATTGTGAGGAGTCTAAATTAACATCAGATAAGGAATGCCCGATACCGGGTCCAAGTGCTTGGTAGGTGTGCGCGAGGCACTCCCATTTCTCCTATCGGCATTCCACCATTGCTGTATTAATGTTTAGCATGCGTGCTATATATTTTGCCTCCCGTGGTGAGCCGAGGGCGAAAAAAGAGACTACAGCTTCTGCGAGTCACTCAAGGAAAGTCAGAATTTACAACATGAAATTAATTAGTTAGGTACTTTACATTAATTACAAATCTGAAACTATAGAAATGGGACCATTGCGTCCGAAGTAAATTTTTTAACTTGTTCCACTTTTGCTTAATTTCGTCTGAATATCGTTGTCATGGCATGGAATACATTACAGAAGTAAACAAGATGGAGGTGGAAAGAGAAATAACAAAACGAAAGTGCATCAGTTGACTAATGACCCTCATTTCCCCAATTCGAGCTGGTGTGCCCATGCCTGCCCAGCAAGATAAGGCACGAGGAGAGCCCAAACAAAGCAGGAAGTGGCAGTACATTGATCAAGAACCCATTTCTCGGTCACTGGGAACGGTCATTATATTATTACAATGCGTTATGGCCCATTAGAGAACTGTGTCAATCAGAAAGAATCATCACCTTCCATATCTGTGAACGCGGCTTGGCACTTGGGAGCTGTCCAGTGTGAGTGTGTCTAAGCATCAACCGATTAGTATTCAAAATACTGTCACTGTCGTTCTCAGCTCAGCTAAAATACTGGAAAAATCAGCAATGCAACAACTGAATCGGTTATTTGAGAAACCACATGTGTCCGTAGCTATAAGTTTTGAGAAAACTGCGAAAAACTGTCTGCAGCTTATAAATATTTATACGTTCTTATCTTTTCAGGGTGAATTTTTAATATTTATTTAACTAACTAGCTAGTGAGTACAAATTAAAATTATAAAACAAAAATGTTTCTAGCCACTACCGTAAGAGCCAGGCTCGTGTACGGTGTGGTCTTAGCCAATAATATAACATAAAATTTACAAGCAGAGTTTAATAAATATAGCAAGTAACTTAATTCAAACCAATAAATAACACACAAGAGCAAAAAAAAAAATAAATAAGAAGAAGAAGAAAGAGAAAAAGAGAGAAAAACACACATTTAATATAAATTGACAATCAGATAGAAGCCAATGATATTCAATAAAAACATGAATATAATCGACAGAAATAAAAGGTAAAAAATACACACATTTGTTAATATTATAGGATCATGAATATTTTATAAATTTCTTTTTTTAAAGCTTCAATTTTAAAATATTTCAAATTTGGAAAATGGTTTGTAATTTTACTATAAAGTCTTGGGCCGAAACTAGCACCACGTTTAAGAGCTGCACTTGTATGACATTTAGGCTCATTTAATAGGAAAGTAGACTTTTGTCTTCGAATACGATATTCATATCGATTACATTTATGTTTTATTTGATTTCTATGGTAGTAAATTAGTAAACTATATTTATAAATTTCTTCAATAGTTAATACTTTAAAATCTGTATAAATTAAATTTGTTGGGTAATCCATATTTTTGGTTAGACAAATTTTTATTAAAATATGAATTACAATATTTGTTAAAGAAACGTTTAATTATATTTGAGGGAACAAGGGTGCCCTAAACTTCATGGACATGTGTTGTTTTTTAGATATCCGAAATGTTTTCAGTATATAATTATAATAGTTTCTGTTTATTTTCTAAGTTAATGAGAACAAAAGATATTTATTTATATACAAATTTAATACATAATGTATTTTGGCCTTCATATTACAAAATGAAAGAAAAACTATAGAAAGTTTTAAAGTGAAAACACAGATATCTTATTAAAGTCCCACACTACAGCTCCTCAGGTGCGCCATCTCTATTACTACTAGGTCAAAAAAATATTCTGTATATTCATAAAATCTTTTGATTTCATCCTCTTTAGGGCAATACTGTCACGACATCATCACTTAAAATGAGGCGGACATGTCTACTTTCTCCTGCGAGTACAGACTTGCAAATACATGTATTAATGCCAAAAACAAAATAAACTCATTTTGACAAAATATGGACTTGTATGAGTTCTCAAATAACCGATTTATTATAAGAGCTTCTCCAAGGAAAGTTTTAAACGAGGAGGTTAGTCAGTAGAGGGATGTATTATAGTAGAGTAGTATGAGTAGTGAAGGAAAATAGCGGACTGCACACGTCGATGTAAGTTATATGTGAATATTGTAATTAGAATACAGAGATGTGGTGGCGACTCATTACTAAACATGAGCTGTAGAAATAAATATCATAACATATCATAAGAGCTCCTCCATACGATATAATTCTTGTGCCTACAAAGTGGAGACTATTTCTTTCACTGATGTCTACACATGTTAAATAAATTGTGACTTTAATAATAATATATAATCTTCCTCAACTTGGTGAGATTGCCAAAGACAAAGAATGTTAAACAGTAAAATGTAAGGTGTAACATTAACAATGTCTTACAAGAAGTTTGTTTACAGTAATGAAAATTTTCAGTAAAATAAAAAAAAAAAACAGATAAAAAATAAAATAGAATGAGAAAATTCAACTGTAATTTGAATTGAAATACAAGTGTCGCCGTAAAATCTGCAGAGAACCCTTCAAAGCTATCATAGAAATTTCCTTAATTCTTGTTGTTGGGACTCCAAATTTATGACAGAATGAGACGAATTGTTTTGTTATGGTACTTCTAGCGCCCAAACTACCCAAAATATCGGGTGACCAAAAAGTCGAAGTGACCAAAACACCGGGCGACAAAATTGCACTGACTATACCTGGTAAGGTTTATCTTGTCTCAGTAGCAATAAAACCAAGTCCCTTCAAATGAGGGTGGAGATTATAGGAGGGTTATAAATTTTCAGGATTCCTTTCAAAATCTTGTTATTGTACAGGCTGCCGGAACTCAGTTTCTTGAAAGACAAGCTCAGTGACGGAACTACACAGTACGAAGAGAGATATTTTGTTATTTTATTTTGTGCTACAGAATGTATCAACTAGTCCCTTCCGCCACTGGATGCATCGACGGCACCGCTCCACTCCCCCATCCCCATAACAACACAGACGAAGTAAGACATATCTCCTTTCTCTCTCTTTTCACATTGAGACATGATACATCACACAGCCTTTAGGTGGTACAATGACGGAAGTTTCGGCTACGGGAATTCCGCTTCCCATTCAAACCAACATAACTGTAGTTTCATTTCCGAAACGAGGTAACGTATTCTACATGCCGGTGTATCCCGATATAGCGCAGATTTTTTCTCCTGAGGTTTCTCGAATTGTGATATCAAATAATCCCATGACACGTCTTCGAACTCATCTCGCCAAAACACTTATTACTACCAATTCCATTGACGCTAGATAACCGAGGAACTCATATGGAGTCGTTAAATGGGCACTCCGTAATATCCTTTATCGCTGCCGCAATAGCAACGGAAAGTACTGCTGTGGTGTTACGCCGATGTTACGCCAACTTATTCTTACGAAATTCAATCATTCTTCCAGCGTAATATCGAACCCTGAACCACAGACAATAATGATACTGAATCGGTATGTTGCATCAGCTATTGATAGAACACTCTCGAAAGATCTCCACGAAACTTTTGAGACCATTTCATCAGAATTGTACTTTGATCTAATCCTTGAGTGACTTTGAGAGTTAGTCTATAAATATCCGTGTAAAGGGGAAAATAATGTCTTTCTGTATCATTGCTTGTGTGAGGTACGTCTGTGATCCTGTGACAGACGTATCAGGAATATATACCAGTATAAACCATCTTACACTTATTTACTCAACTTAGAAATTCTACTCTACGTTATTTCGTCTCCTTGGGTCCAAGGACCCCACCCACAATCCCGAAGATAGTAAAAGAGTATCCACTACACCACACTGCATCATATCATGTTATACAAGAGATCTATATGGCGAACTTTAGGGAACAAGTAACCACAGGAACTACTCTGGAGTTGATAAGAGGATTTGGAGCCGCGTCATTATTTTAGAGAGGCACCGTGCACGCAAGAGGCTGTGATATATGTCCATTGCATTCTAAATGTATATACGAGTATATCTTTTATAACTGCATAATGAATGTTCGAGGAAGTCTTTTTATTAGCACTGAACACAGCATCCACCAACGTCATCTTGCAATGATTACGCTTAAAAGTGGTAGATAAAAAAACAGTGAATTATACAGACTATCTTGAAACTGCTACCACACATTATGGGAGGTAGTTCTACTCAAAGAAAATGAATTGAAGAAGTCCGCATAAAACCATGTCGAAAATCGCAGTACGCTCGCAACATCATAAATTGCAAATGTTATTAATGAGAACAACCACGTGTGGGCAGGCGAAAGCCCACACGGTGCGATCTAGGCAAGGTATCAGGAAGTGTTTGTGCTTGATGTGTGAGTGGGTGTCTTGTGGTGTGGGGACTACCTCATTGGTTCTTAAATTTTGTCATTCATATATACAGGAGAATCCTGCTTTTATTCTCTGGTCAATCTTCTGCGATAGTTTCTTGTTGCCTTGTAGAACCAAGCGCCAACTTCCTTACAAATGACTTTTAAGAAACCCGGAGGTTCATTGTCGCCCTCACATAAGCCTACCGTCAGTCCCTATCCTGAGCAAGATTAATCCAGTCTCTACAATCATATCCCACCTCCCTCAAATTCATTTTAATATTATTCATTTTAATATTATCCTCCCATTTATATCTCGGCCTCTCCAAAGGTCTCTTTTCCTCAGATCTTTATTTTTTTATTTTCTTGGGTTATTTTACGACGCTGTATCAACATCTAGGTTATTTAGCGTCTGAATGATATGAAGGTGATAATGCCGGTGAAATGAGTCCGGGGTCCAGCACCGAAAGTTACCCAGCATTTGCTCGTATTGGGTTGAGGGAAAACCCCGGAAAAACCTCAACCAGATAACTTTCCCCGACCGGGTTTCGAACCCGGGCCACCTGGTTTCGCGGCCAGACGCGCTGACCGTTACTCCACAGGTGTGGCCTCCTCAGATCTTCCAACTAACACTCTATAGGTATGCATTTCTGGATTCACTCATACGTGCTACATGCCCTGCTCATATCAAACGTCTAGATTTAATGTTCCTAATTATGATAAACGAGTAATGTGGCTTTCATGTTTCCGTCTTGACTTATATATAATGTCAACCCAAAAAATATTTTTGTTAACACATTTTAATTATTTTGTGAACGTTTTCGCCCTATGTGGGCATCTTCAGACAATATAGATATCTCTACATAATGTATATCAAAATTACAGTACATAATACATGTGACGAATTATACGAATGCAAACTTAAAATTTTAAAAAGGCAATTAAAACACTTTTAAAAATCTAACTAAAAGTACAGCAACAAGATCAATCAATAAGTATAGGGGAGAGTCGGGTAGTATCGGACATCGGATAATATCGGACAGTGCGTTTCTTTCATCTACCACCATATGGTAGTACCTGAATGACATGGTTACGTTTCTCTATGCGACGTCACAGAAACGTAACCATGTCAATCAGGTACTATCATCATGTGGTAGATGAAAGAAACTCACTGTCCGATATTACCCGATGTCCGATACTACCCGACTCTCCCCTAAGAAATATGCATATTTAATATCATACTGTGATCGTCCATTACAGATAGAGATCACAACCGGGCTATTTTGTGGGATCAATAAGCCGTATTGTTATTATATGTGTGAAGACTCGTAGGTGGACACGTATTTGACAATAGGACGCATAATACTTCAGTTTTAAATAATTTTAATATGTGATTTACATACATCTCCACGCCAATTCAACTATTCGTGAAGCTATTTATGACCGGCAACTTATTACTACTCGTCATATATTATTAATTCATCCTTGACAACATGCAGAGATCGTCTACGACAGTACGAGATTAATAGTATACATGACACTACTTATCACAATGATGTACACTTATAACAATTTGATGTTTACTCACCATACATTTGCACCTCGTTATAATATTTCATCTTTACAACATATTTGTTAATATAACATTTGATGTTCACTTACTATACAACCGCAACTCTTTATAATAATATTTTCTTTACATATTTGCTAATAAGTGATCATAGTGTTACTTAAATTTGTGTAAACTACATTCATCTTGTATTTCCAAACCTCCCAGTGATCCATACCATTTTCTATTCACGCCTAAACACCAACTCAGAAACATATTAGTTATCCATGACCCTATATACCTTCATTGATTTGCAAATGTTTTAATGGTGTTCTTTGTTAAAATATGCACATTTAATTACGCGTGCTCTTGTCAGATAAGTGTCCACCTACGAGTCTTCACACATATAATAACAATACGGCTTATTGATCCCACAAAATAGCCCGGTTGTGATCTCTATCTGTAATGGACGATCACAGTATGATATTAAATATGCATATTTCTTATACTTTTGATTGATATTGTTGCTGCACTTTTAGTTAGATTTTTAAAAGTGTTTTTAATTGCCTTTTTAAAATTTTAAGTTTCCATTCGTATAATTGGTCACATGTATTATGTAATTTTGATATACATTATGTAGAGATATCTATATTGTCTGGAAATGCCCACATAGGGCTAAAACGTTCACAAATCAGTTAAAATATGTTAACAAAAATATTTTTTGGGTTGACATTATGGATAAGTCAAGACGGAAACATTAAAACCACATTACTCGTTTATCATAATACGACTTATTGGATAATCTACAAAGATGAATTCAAAATTCAAATTTTAGTTCCTAATTATGTTACGTGAAGAATACAATGCGTGTAGTTCTGCGTTGTTTAACTTTCTCCAGTCTTCTGTAACTTCATCCCTCTTAGCCCCAAATATTTTCCTAAGAACTTTATTCTCAAACACCCTTAACGTCTGTTCCTCTCTCAGAGTAAAAGTTCAAGTTTCACAACTATACTGAACAATCGGTAATATAACTGTATTATAAATTCCAACTTCCGCTTTTTTGAAAGTAGACTGGATGACAAAAGATTCTAAATCGAATAATAACCGGCATTTCCCATATTTATTTTATTCTGCGGTTAATTTCCTCTCGGGTGTTATTTATATTTGTTACCCTTGCTCCAAGGTACTTGAATAAAATAATGAAATTCATGACATCGCTGGCATATTCTTAAAATTTTGTATGGAACGACCCTGTTTTAATTTTTGTCGTAGAAGATAGATTACAGAAATTAATTTATGAATGAATGTTTTAATATTTGTCATGGAAGATAGATTACAGAAATTAATTTATGGATTAAATAAAATTAGCAAACCTTATAATTTGAAAAGTTCGCCTCAAAATACTAAGGTGATGGCATTTCACGGTAAGTTTCCGATTACAATAAAAATCTGTATCGAAAACAAAATCATTGAGCAAGTTTCACATTATATATATCTTATTGTCCTTCAGTTATGAAATGTATGAAGATCTAAATTAGAACCAAACAATTTGTGTTAAAAGTCGAAGAACATTAAAAGAAAAATCAAAGAAAGACACAAACTAAGATTTTATTCAGCCATGGTGATTTCAGCAAATTAATACAAGCTTCTGAATTGCGGGACTTCTGCATGGTTTGTTGTGATTCCTATAAAAACACCAGAAAGAGAGAATAATGGACCATGGTCTCCGATATCTTATAAGAATCACAGGTGTCCATGTTTTCTCGCGTCTCGCGTACGTCTTCGTGTGGAAGGGGTTATTCCATCACAATGTGGAAATCCAAACCGGCGACCTTCAGAAATAAAACGATTTCAAATTTCGTGTCTGAGTTGTGAGGCTGTGTTCCTTTGTACTCCGTGTAATAGGAAGACCTTGTTTGTTTGGCAGTAATTTAGCCTGACAGTGTTTTGTTCCCTTTTGTTCTTTTTCTTACCACGTGGTTTGCTGCAGTGTGAGTTTCATATTTCGTCTGTTTGGTAGTAAAATGGAATAAGTATTCCATTAATTTCGTGTGGTATTTTTGTGCAATAGAAATAAAGCACGGATAGCTTTTGTTTTGTTGTTCCTTTCAACGATGTTCATTTTGTTATTCGGAGAGACGGGATTTATTTTGGGCTCTGTTGTTTTAATTTTTGTCATGAGCCTGATTACAAACTCTTATTATATTTTTAAATAACACTTTGAGCGGACTAGTGGCTTGGTAGAGGGCTGGCCTTGCATTCGGAAAGTCCGGGGTTTGATCCCAAGGGCCTGCAATCCTAGCTGAGGTTTTTCATGGTTTCAGGCAAATGCCGGGATTGTACCTCTTGAAAGTCCGGCCATGGATGGCGATCCTTCCCTTAATCCTTTCATATGTGTGAGTGAATGCTGTGTAATGTCTTAAATCAGGGGTCGTCAGCACAGAGCACGCTGGGGCTAGCTTCTCTTACCCGCTGAAAACGCAGTGCACTATGGTGCACTGCGTAGCTGCTAGCGGGTATGCTCTCTATCTCTCCCTGCTGCACGACGGTGTACATGGGACAGCACCGCGTACCCATTGCACATTTCTGCGAGTGCTGACGAACACTGCCTTAAATGTTTGTGTTGTATCGGAGGTGCCCTGGTATTGAGCTGATCCCTCATCAGGGGAGGCCCTCCTTGTCCTTATGTGGTCATAAAAGTATGTATGTGATCCAATAGATATTCCTCTCCCGACAGGTCACGGCCCTGTAAGACCCGTGTGGCGTGGGTCGTATAAATGAACCTAAAAAGGAGAGGTTAAACTAAGGTAAAGAAAGAAAGAAATAACACTTTAAAAAGACGAATTAAATTTAATTCTTCGTTACTATCACGACCATCGTCACCACCACTAACATAACATCATCATCATCATCATCATCATCATCATGTATCTTTTTTCTCCTTTCTTTCACTATATATAAATCTATAGTCGTTCTGTTATTTAGATAAATTCTCCGTATATTATTTAATGTACCGAAGTACATATAATGTTTCCATGCAGATATTCTGCGTCATCGTACGATAAAAGAATAGTGGAACGGAGAAAAATTCTCTCCGGCGCCGGGATTTGAACCCGGGGTTTCAGCTCTACTTGCTGATGCTTTATCCACTAACCCACACCGTATTCCCATCCCGGTGTCGGATCGAATCGTCTCTTGTGATTTAAGACGGCGCTTATTCCGTCGGATCCCGGCCAATTAGTCACTCATAATGAGTTCACCTCCGCACACATGTGGACATTGTCCTACGTTCATAGATATCTATGACGTAGTGCAGAGGGCAGGCCACTAGAGGGAACCCCAGAGGTGGAACTTAAACTGAGACGATTCGATCCGACACCGGGATGGGAATCCGGTGTGGCTTAGTGGATAAAGCATCAGCACGTAGAGCTGAAAACCCGGGTTCAAATCCCGATGCCGGAGAGAATTTATCTCCGTTCCACTACTCTTTCATCTTAAATTCTCCGTGATTTTCTTATTTTTCACATTACGTCAGTGTGATTTCGTATACATGTCTTTCAGCTATTGCTTAGAAGTGCGCATTTTGATTCATTCATACTAAAATTTCCTAAATCTGGTCTTTCATTCAAAGTTATAAGCTTTAATTTTAGGAATTGAAATGTACCGGTAACTTCATAATATTAAAGTTATTCTATTTTCGGGCTGAAAACTGGCTAATATCTCTGAGGCAGCTTTGAAATTTTGTCCAGAAACACTCTGTATATAGGGCCGTATAGGAAACTTAAAAAAAATTCCCAGAAACTTGGGTATTTTACATAATAGATTTGTAGCTAATGTATTTTAATCTCCACTTTTCTAAAAGGCGATGCATTATAGGAAGCTTCAGATGCGATGTCCTCTTTCACAAATTAACATGAAAATAATGAGAAGCGCAGGAACAAGCAATCTGCCTTAATGAGCTCCATGTTCCGGGTGCCCTTGCCACTCCTCACTCCCTCCAATTTTCAACTCACGATTCTGAGTATTTCTGAATTGGTTTGCTTGCCGACAAAGGACTGCGTTGACCACACCGCCTCCATCTTGTCAAGAAGCTACATGACACTGCTCAAATTGTTCACCATCATTTGATCCGTCGGTTTTTGTCGCCTGGTAAACAACAAGATCGCATGCGCCACTCTAAGCAATTGAATTACAATGTGCCTCCTCAATTTTAGAGCGAAGTGCCTTATGAATAGGATGATTCATATCCCTGCAATATCTGCCTATGTCTGTGTGGTTTTGGATTGCTAACCTGTGGGCGTGTTTATAAACAAAATTTTTTGTTCGTTGTACTTTTTTTTTTTTTTTTTTTCAGTTTAGTCGCTGTGTGTGGATTATAGAGCTCAAACTTTGCTTTGTGTGTGTTTTTTTTAACTGCCTATTTACATTAGGCCTATATCCTCGTGATATGACCACAGTCTAGTACAGCCGTGGCGAAAATGCGATCGTGCGCCGAGCCACTGTGTAACCTGCAACGTGCATAGCACCTATGGAGGGAGGCGGACACCCGAAGGGGAAGTGAAGCAACTGCCTGTCTTATTAACGGATTTTCATTTTCCTTACGTCAAGTACTTAAATACAGGGTGTTTAAAAAATACGGGGCATAAGTTCAGGTATGTATTTCCCACATGTAGACAATCAAAATAGTTCATTACAAAATGTGTCCGGAAATGCTTCATTTCCGAGTTATGGCCTTCACAACATTGAAATTCATCGGAAAGTTTTTTTTTCCGCAGGTCGTTGCCGTCAAAGGAGACATTAAGAGGGCACTCTGACAGTTCATTCCGAGGCGAAGGTTACATTCAGTGTTGTGTAGGCGTTAGACTGTGCGACATGTATTCAAATCAAGAGCTGGCAGAGATACACTTCATGTATGGTAAGGCGGACGGCAATGCTGCGCTGGTTCGTCGTTTGTACCAGGAGAGGTACCCACAGCGACAATGTCCAGATCGGAAGACATTTGTACGTCTCCATTACCGTCTGTGCGAGTATGGAAAATTTAACTCCCCTGGTTTGGGAAGGGGACGACCAAGATCTACAACTCCAGAAGTACAGGAGGAGATTCTGGAGGCTGTGAACATGACTCCTTCTATCAGCACACGAAGGGTAGCGTTGCAAGTCAATGTTCCTCATACGACTGTCTGGAGACTGTTGAAAGAGTGTCAATTGTATCCTTATCATTTGCAACGTGTACAGGCCCTGTCACCAGCAGATTACCCTGCACGAGTTAGGTTCTGTCAGTGGTTCTTGCAGCAGTGTGGTGTAAATCCGAACTTTCCTGCCTTAGTATTATTTACAGATGAAGCACAGTTCACACGAGATGGCATAACAAATTTCCACAATCAGCATGTATGGGCGAATGAAAACCCACGTGCAACTGTTCCATCTCATCACCAGGTGCGGTTCTCCCTCAACATGTGGGCCGGTATCATTGGTGATCGATTAGTTGGACCCCATGTACTTGTAAACAGGCGTACACAAACTTCCTGGAAAACACCATACCTCATGTTTTAGAAGACACTCCACTGATCAATCGTCAACACATTCACTTCTTGCATGATGGCGCTCCTGCACACTTCAGTCGTACGGCTCGCCGGTACTTGGATCGAAGGAAGGTTTCCTGATCGATGGATAGGTAGAGGTGGCCCAATTGCTTGGCCTCCACGCTCACCTGATCTGAACCCTCTCGATTTCTACTTGTGGGGCCATTTAAAATCATTGGTTTATTCGTCTCCGGTGCCTGATTTGGAATCCCTTCGGAATCGAATTGTGGCATGTTCTGAGGACATACGCAATACTCCTGGAGTTTGGGATCGTGTTCGCAGGTCAATGAGACATCGATGTGAGGTCTGTATTCAAGCAGGAGGTGGACATTTTGAACATCTTCTGTAATGACAACGACCTGCGGAAAGAAAAACGTTCCGGTGAATTTCAATGTTGTGAAGGCCATAACTCGGAAATGAAGCATTTCCGGACATATGTTGTAATGAACTATTTTGATTGTCTACATGTGGGAAATACATACCGTACCTGAAATTATGCCCCGTATTTTTTAAACACCCTGTATAATTTTATACAGTACAAGGCTACAAACTAATGTAGGCCTATAATATGTGTAACGAAGAATGAAATGAACAATAAAAATAGGACAAATTATCACAATCTAAAATTAACTGTCTTCAAAATGTCTCTGCGACAGAGTTTCAAAATCAGGAATTATGTCACTTACTGCCAGTCGTAGTTGATCACGAAGGTATTTGTCATTCGTTATCTAAATTTGGTTTTTGCTATTTACATTCTTGAAAATAATTTTTCACAAACGTAAGTTGTAGCGAACATGGCTTCAAAAGAGCACGCGAAAGATCGAAGCTTCGGATATTAATTTTTTGGCAAAGATTTGACAAATTCAACATTTGTCAAATCCTTACATCTAGCATTCATTTAACATCACTTTAAACTGAAGATCTAACCGCTGAAAAAGGATCGGCGAACAAAGATGATGGTGATGATGATGATAATAATAATAATAATAATAATAATAATAATAATAATAACACTTAACCTTTTAATGTTTCATCAGTGACATGTAGTATAATGCCGTTTTATATTACACAACCGTTTTCCTCGTAATACCTGTGAACGAATCATACATTTAATATTCTCCTCATATTGGAAGCAAAAAATGCGTCCTCCCATCCTACTTGGAACTTTCGTTTTTGTAGAGGCTCATGGTTTCTAGAGAGACATTGCGACGATACGCCATTCGCAGGTCAGAGACAAATACAAATGGAACGGAGTTTGACTGCAGTGAGTGAGAGGGTGGGGATTGTGGGAGGAAGGAAGCGTATAGCTATCATTGCGAGCCACAATGTGCTTGTGAGTCACATTTTCGCCACGGCTGGTCTAGTATATACAGTCACGAAGCTCAATACGTAGTAAATATGCATCCATAGATAGTTTGCTAAGTACTAGGATCGCTAATATCGCCTCATTACATACAATGCGAAATATTACCGGCACGCTCTATTGTTCCTAGCACCCTCACAACTCAAGCTTCGTGATTGTATATACTAGACTGTGATATGGCAATCTTGAAGGATTTTTTGTTATCATTAGAACTTCCCCGGCCACCGGCGTAGCTCAGTCGGCTAAGGCGCTTGCCTGCCGATCCAGAGTTGCGCTCGAGTATGATTCCCGTTTGGGCTGATTACCTGGTTGGGTTCTTTCCGAGGTTTTCCCCAACCGCAAGGCAAATGTCAGGTAATTTATGGCGAATCCTCGGCCTCATCTCACCAAATATTTCGCTATCTCAAATTCCATCGACGCTAAATAACCAAGTAAAAAATTATAACTTACCATAACTAGAACTATTCAGTGCTTGTATGTATGTTAGTGGATGTGTGATATCCCTATGTTAATTGAATCAAATTCATAAGTAACTGTGAGGGAAGAGAAATTGTTGCTTCTGACTTGTTCCTCATATCCAATTGAACATCAGAAGGATACACTGAAGTGAAATTTGGATTTTATTAAATGTTTCAGCTAAATCTTTTATAATTTGTATCCATATCATGCTTCCTCTTACAAAATTTCGTCTCATGTGTTTTGAAATTATATGAATTATTACATTTTTCTGTAAATTTGAATTGTATTTTGAAACATCACTAACTCCTCTTACAAATTAAAAAAAAAAAAAAAAAAAAAAAAAAAACCTGCAGTTTGTTGCACATATCTTTCAAACTCTCTGAAACGTAACTTGTTATTTACTTGTTTCATATTTTTCTCGAAACGCAAACAAAGTTTTTTTAGTTGATTATTTAACGACGCTGTATCAATTACGAGCTTATTTAGCGTCGATGGAATTGGTGATAGCGAGATGATATTTGACGAGATGAAGCCGAGGATTCTGCATAGATTACGTGACATTCGTTTTACGGTTGGAGAAAACCTCGGAAAAAATTAAACCAGGTAATCAGCCCAAGCGGAAATCGAACATATGCCCGAACTCAACTTCGGATTGGCAGGCAAGCGCCTCAACTGACTGAGCTACGCCGGTGACAGCAAGTTTTGTTAATCTCACCTTTTAGGAGACCTACAAAAAATTATGCACAAAGTACAACATTTCGAGAAAATGTAGCATTTTTAGTAAAGCAGTAGTCTATGTAAAAAAATGCAAATAATGGTGAAAATTGAGTTTAGAAGTTTTAAAAGGTCACTCAGAGCGTGCAGCCTTTTAATTAAAAGTCGGCCGAAACAGCTGATTTAAGGAAGCCTATCTGCATGGAAATTTGTGGAGAGGTTCTCTGAACCATACACAATTTCTTAATTTAAAAAACGACTCTAATTAAAAAAAAATGACAGAATTTCTCCTCAGTGTATCCTTAACTTTATGAATGATTTTTAATAGAGATAATGATGGGGAAAACGAAAATATCTCGGAAAACCTTTCTATCGCCGTCTTTGTCTCTTTGGACTCCTCAAGATTTGAATTCGTATCTTCGGCGTGGAAATCCGATTCCTTTAGGCGTTTGGATAATAAACTGACAATGGAACTTATTCACTGCATTATACACGATGCGGCTTGAAGATTAAAATATTCAAAACCTATTTTACATTGAATTAAATACAAAATGAATAATAACTCACAAAAACATATTTCATATATGGCGCAATTAATTGCTTCTTATTTAAGATAGATTGAATAATCAATACTTTTTGAATGCAACCCATAATCGTTAATAAAATCTCCAAGAGACAAATTCACTAGTACCACTTCTTAAAATGTAAATATCTCCATCATTTAAGTATGGATCCTTCTAATCATTTAAGGAGTATAGTTGGTGCAAAAACAAAAGATTTTTCTTACAATCAAGGTTACGTAAAACGCATTACACAACAGAATCTTGATATGGGACTTTATCGACATTCCAATAAATTTTCATATACCACAAGATCGTTGATTTTTACTTCTTTTTTCACACTTTATGGAGCCTCGCGGGTAGGCTATTCTTCACTACATTCTTGTCTTAGTGTTCATAGAAATGTTTTCTACATCATTTTGAATTATTTATCTTCAGTTTGAATGTTGCTTCGTACTTGTAGTTACTGGTCGGGCGAGCAACTACAAGACGTCATGGCGAGTCGCATCTATCTGTCTCTATGTCTGTCTGTCCTTGCCGCGATATATTTGGTTGGTTTGCATAGATATGATCAAAATCTCAAGTTTAGACGTTCATTTTATTGCGCAAACACAAAACAATACAGATACATCAAATCGACCCTACAGTGTTGGCATGTAAGCTTTAGAAACCAGCCTGCAAGTCAGGCAGTGCTCATGACGAATAAATGCCATAGTCAGTGCACAGGACGTCTTCAGATAAATAAACTGGCATTCTTTCAGAGGCGCACCGTTAGCCGAATGACTACAGTCAGCGTCGGATTTTCACATGGGAGACATATGCTGGCTGAAATCGTTGCAAGTCCAAGAGGAATTTGTGTTTGTCATAGGCGGTGTTTGGCGTTCCCCGATTATCATTTCACCGTATCTTCGTTAATCATGATCACTATCATCATCTCGTTGCAATCTACCCTGTTGCACCGTGGGAAATGACTATGACGGCAAAACGATTTACATCTTCAAGTTACTCCTAAGTTAAAGTGAGTAAACAAATATTCATTCATTCATTCACTCATTCATTCATTCATTCATTCATTCATTCGTTCGTTCGTTCATTCACTCATTCATCCATTCAATCATTCGTTCGTTCATTCATTCATTCAGTCGTTCGTACGTTCATTCATTCATTCAATCGTTCGTTCGTTCATTCGTTCATTCATTCATTCAATCGTTCGTTCATTCATTCATTCATTCAATCGTTCATTCATTCATTCGTTCGTTCGTTCATCATTCATTCAATCCGTTCGTTCATTCATTCATTCATTGAATCGTTCATTCATTCATTCGTTCATTCATTCATTCATTCATTCAATCGTTCGTTCATTCATTCATTCATTCATTCGTTCGTTCATTCATTCAATCCGTTCGTTCGTTCATTCATTCATTCAATCGTTCCTTCGTTCATTCATTCATTCAATCGTTCGTTCGTTCATTCAATCGTTCGTTCGTACATTCATTCGTTAGTTCGTTCCTGAATTAATTAATTAATTAATTAATTCATTCATTCATTCATTCATTCATTCATTCAGTGTTCTGCACAAGGGCAGGTCTTTCACTACAAACCCAGCTTTCTCCAATCTTTCCTATTTTCTGCCTTCCTCTTTGTTTCCTCATATGATCCATATATCTTAATGTTGTCTATACATATATCTTAATGTTGTCTATCACCTTATATCTTCTTCTACCCGAACAAACAAGCATTATTGATGGAAATATTAGCCACTGGTATAGCTCAGGCTGATTCAGAGCTGCGTTCGAAAGTGGGTTCAATTCCCGCTTGGGCTGATTATCTACTTGAGTTATAATTGAGATTTTTCGCAACTTTAAAGCGAATGTCAGGTAATCCTAAGGCAAGACTACATACAATATGCATTTACTACATTTTATTGATCTTTCAGAGAAAAAAAAGTTTGTACTTCCTGGAATAATAATAAAATAAATTATGGATATAGTTTGTAAATATTATGTATTTAATTTCGTTTCATTTCATTGATTGTATTCCATAGATCTTACATCGGCATTGTAGCTTTCAGATGTGGAACAAGTCAGAATTTATGTAAAAAATATACAATACATAGCAAACAGATTAAATCAATTTGCAAGCATAAACAGAAAATTCATCAGTTGAGTAGGAGGCATGAGTATGGAAAAATTTGGTTAATTCTATTATGAACCCTTTACTCTTAGCCATTTAAAGCTTAAGATAATAATTAGTCACTGCATTGAAGACCGTAGTACCACAGTCTGGTATATAAAGTCACGAAGCTTGAGGTGATTTTTTGCATTTCTCGCGATACAATGCTCCAAGCGGTTAGCAACAATAGACTATGCGATAGTAGCGATCCTAGTGGCTAGCAACTAAAGTTCAATTGTCATTGGATGCATATTCCCTACGTATTGAGCTTCGTGTGACTGTATGTACTAGACTGTGGTAATACATGAATAGTGAACTTTTTTATAACTGAGGCCAAAAGATGGTAGATGGAGATCTGATTTATGTCTTGTATTAAAATTATGAATGTTCTAATTAGTAGTACTAATTGAAGGGCTCAGAGCCAAAGGCGACCAACCCACAATTTTGTATTGTTCATTATTAAGCCTTTTTTCAAAGCTATACATCATTGTTATAGATTCATGATATTTTATTTGTATTTATTCAATGTAGACAAATTAAAATAAATTGTGAAACCACTCATTTTTGTCAGGATCCTCTTAATATCAACTCTTATTTACTCATTTTGTAGTTGTGGGTTAGTCGCCTTTGGCTCTGAGATCTTCAATTGTATCTTGGTTTTTAACATAAAACGTAATCAAGAAGAATTTATACTCATAAGATAACATTATTTCTGTTTTTTTTTTTAATTTATTTGGTGTTTTATGCACACTTGTCATTATCTGTATGGTTTTCTTTTGTAAAACAATAATATATTTAGCTTCAAATGAGTTGCCCCAGAATAGTAATTCATATTCCATAATAAAATTAAAATATGCAAAGTGTGACTTTTTAAGTGTGTTTATCTCGTGTAAATATAATCCATCCTTATTTTATTCAGTTACTTAACAGCGCTATGTCAACTGCGCGATTATCTAGTGTCGATGAAATTGGTGACAGCGTGATAGTATTTTCAAAAGATGAGTCCGAGACTTCGCCTGACATTCATCTTACAGTCGGGAGAAATCTCGAGAAAAAATCCACCCAGACAATCAGAGCACGATTCTCGCTCGCTAACCTGTAGACCACGCCGGTGATTCCCACTCTCATACTGGATACGGTCCTGGCATACCGTCCCTATAAGATAAAGTCTCCTGTACTAGATCAATAGGAAACTCAAGTGTCCCAGAATTGAAGTGGTGGCGGTGTAGTTCTTTATTTAACGATCTGCTGTATTTATTTAAACTCGGTGAGGACCCGTCAAATAGCTGTTTTGTCCATGACATATCCCATACTTCCCATGCATCGGAGAACGAATCTTTAGCGACTCTTTTCAGAGAGAAAGTAAAGTGGAAAGTGAATAATTTCAAGGGAATAATTGTTCCGGGGCTGGGCATCGAACCCGGGACCTTTGGCTGAGCGCGCCAACGCCCACTGAGCTACCCTGAGGTGGGTACCTCAGTCGGTAGAGCGTCGGCGCGGTCAGCCAAAGGTTCAGGATTCGAGCCCGACCCCGGAACAATTATTCCCTTGAAATTATTCAAGTCAGCTTTACAGGGAGTTATACCTGAAAGCCAGATTTGTATAAACTGGGAATTCTTTGTCGTAGATTTTTGGAACATTAAAAAATTCTGTCCCTCAATGAGAGAGCTCCACGTCAAAATTCTGAGGTACAATAATGCGCCCATACGAATGACACAGTGCGCGTAAAGATTTTCGGACGGTCCATAATTTTATTCTTACACTAGCGGGTACGGAACTTGACAGTGTATGATGATTATAATGATAATAAATATTCATTTACTAGAGATATTCGTGAAATATGGGTTTTCAACCGATAAAAGCGAAAAAAGGCTAGAAACAGACCTTCCAGGTTAAAACATCGTAAGTTTAAACCCGCAAAATAATGGGAAAGTTTGTATATACGAGAATTTATTAGAAATTAGTATTTTTGGATATGATTTTTTATTTTTTTACGGAATTTGAATTTGAAGTGCCCAGAGATTGACATTTATAATTATAAAATGTTGAATTTAATATTCAAACATTATTTCAATACAACATTTTGAATTTAATACTCAAACCGTATTTCGAGTGACTTTATTTTTAAATATACATTTAGAAATAGACACCACAAAACATTCAGGCTATTAGTTTACATTATTCACACAGTGTTGCACAATTTTCCCTACACAACAGATAAGTAAGTGCCGATAGAAAACTAAGAATTGTTAAAATGTACAAATAACCTTACGATTCCCTTGATGATACGAACCCCTAGTCTTTGTAGGAATATACAGTAATGTATTTTTCACGAATCAAAAAGTTTTATTTTTAAATGTGAAGTAACACCGAATTTATGTTCTTATGTGCGAAATAACACCGAAATTAAACATATTTTTATGACGTAATTTGAGATTTTTATTCACCATAAAATAGAATCCCTAGCAATTACAATTAATGCGCTAGAAATTCAGATTTGTCTTCGCTGAAAATGTGGTTTGAAGCTAACATTGAAACTTTAACGTGTTAATTCGGTCTTTGAAGTCATTTGTTCCGTTTTTCTCCACAGGAGAGCTGCGTTATTGCTGTAAAACACACACACGTGAATACCCACAAACCACAAAACAAGAGACGGTTGTAGGAAATGCAAGTGTCATGTACCTTAGTGACGCGTTGTTAAATTAAATATGAAGTAAAGTTTTTTTCCTCCTTTTTTAAGTTAGAGACGTATTTAGAACTCTAAGTGCTTCTTGTCTTCCATTCTTCTCTTTCTGAATGGTTGTAACGGGTCTGTCAGCAAGAGTGGCACGAGGGCCGCAGTTTTGAACCCATTCCGTCTTCTTGCGTGACGCTGGACATCCATCATGCGTTCCACCATGCTCTCTGTTGGCATTTTATGCTGGTGATCCATCTACTTTCATTTGTCTCTCTCTCTGTCCTGTCAGTGTGAGAATACACACTTCACGACTTTGTCTTCTTGTAAATAATTCATCTCGGGCTTCATTAATTCATTCAGATAGTAATAATAATAATAATAATAATAATAATAATAATAATAATAATAATAACCCACAGCCGTAGCTCAGTCGGCACAGCGCTTGTCTACTGATCCGGAGCTGTGCTCAGGCGTGGGTTCGATTCCCGCTTTAGCTGATTACCTGGTTGGGTTTTTTCCGAGGTTTTCCCCAACCATAAGGCAAATGTCAGGTAATCTACGGCGAATATTGGCCTTATCTCGTCAAATACCATCTCTGCGTCACCAATTCCAACGACACTAAATATCCTAGTAGTTGATACATCGTAGTTAATAACCTTCTACTATTACTACTACTACTACTACTACTACTACTACTACTACTGCTACTACTACTACTGCTACTACTACTACTACTACTGCTACTACTACTACTGCTACTACTACTACTACTACTACTGCTACTACTACTACTACTGCTACTACTACTGCTACTGCTACTACTATTGCTACTACTACTGCTACTGCTACTACTACTATTACTGCTACTACTACTACTGCTACTACTAGTGCTACTACTGCTACTGCTACTACTACTACTGCTGCTACTACTGCTGCTGCTACTACTACTACTACTGCTACTACTACTACTGCTACTACTACTACTACTACTACTACTGCTACTACTGCTACTACTACTACTACCACTACTACTACTACTGTTGCTACCGCCACCGCCAATCACGTTTTCTTTGCTTCCAATCTACTTAACGTATATCTGCCATTGTGAATCAAACGCTATTACATAAATTTATTCTGTGTTTTAATTGCTTACTACCTGACAAGTTAAAAATATGTATTTTTATTGTACTAACAAAGTTGTAGGTACTTTAATGCCATGTAAATGTCAAAAATTTTATACGAAGCAGAGAAATCATTATTATTCTACTATCTAATCATGATGGACATTAAGATTCGAGTTCGATCAGATAATTTGCATGAGGAATATTTTCCCCCCTTCTCAAATTCTCCACTTTTATTCCCGTTGATTCAAAATTCCGTTCTATTCGTTCATAATCATTTATTTTCTCTCACCTCACAGATGCTGAGCACGTTCTAAGATATCAGTTGGATTGAACTTAATTTAAATATGGGGCCTTGACAGCCCTAGCGCTGCGATCTAAAGCCCAGGCTTTTCTGAACTGACGCATGCGAGTTCGGACTATGCGAGAGAAAGTGAGTGGTTTCTACAACTGCGAGGTACGCAGACTTCGCACCTCGCAGTTATAGAAACCATTCACTATTTTTCCGTGTAGTCCGGATTTGTCCTCGCTCCTCGCATCTTGCATGCGTCGGTTCAGAAAAAAAACTAGTGTTGTGGGATTTAATCGATTAATCGATCAATTTCTGTTATAAGAATAATCGATCAAAAATATTTAATCGAATAATCGAGTCGATTAAAATTAATCGGTTGTAGTTGATATTAATTATTTTGTTAATAGAAACTCATACTAAAAATTCCGACAATATTCTTCTCTCGAAAATGGCTTAATTAAAAGCTCAATACTACTGTTATTTTCTAACTGCAAAGCAGGTAGCGTAGGGAAAATCTTTGCACAAACACTTCAGAAAGAGATGGATATATGAGGACAGTGACCTAGTCTACCTCTATTGAAAGTTGAAACACAATGCGAAACCCTTATTAAGTTTTATGGTTTTCCAAGAAAGCTTCCACCTTGTTGTCAGCTCATCTTCCTAGCATATGTAATACATACTTTTCTGGGATTCGTCCCCCTCATCCCTTATAAAATAGCCATGTCTACACTGTGTATAAGTGTGAGCGTAACTATCTTCTTCTCTTTCTAAAATCTGGTAATTCGATTACAGTAGGGGCCATCTCTTTCGACTACTGTAGTTTTTCAGTTGCAGTTTCTGTACTGAGTTTGTATATGAAGGTTGCGTGTTTAGTTTTATAAAGAAAAAAATCAGTTTTCTGTGGTCTGTAAGAAGTGTAAACTCCATTATGTCATATGAGAATTGGAGAGGTAAAGTCGGTGAAACGTTTGGATTTAAATTGAATGATCGTGGAAAAGTGCTTGACAGAAAAAAAAGTTTTTTCGTGTTTAGTGATACAGGAAACATTGTTACTAAACGTAGAGCGGCACCTAATTCGGAGCATGTGAATGTACTCACATGTTTAAAATCATGGATGAAGCAGTATTAACTAGGTGAGTCATCATACCTTTTGTTATTTATGTTTGTTTCAAAAATTCCTGGAGAAATTGACACAATAAATTATAAGCTTCATAATAAATATGTTAGTAAGTAATTAAAATAGTTGTTTTGTAATATAACGATACAAACTAGAGAGATATACAACATTTAATATTTATGCTTATGACCGGACACAAGTTAAATTTAACATTGTGTATTACAGTAACAGTAAAACATTTTTTTCAAATCGATCAAAACTCGATTAATCGATTAAATTCAAATAGTTAATCGATTAAATATTTTGATCGATCAACAGCACTAGAAGAAACCAAGACTTTAAAGATCTATTGCGCTTAGAGATTTACCCCCTTGCAAAGAGACTGTGTATATCTCCTATCTTATGATTGACATGTGTTGTATTGACCCTTGCTAACTACGTAACCATGGAATCTCGATCTTTTTAAAATAAATGCATAATATAATTATGTTCTAAATTCTCACACGATTCAGGCTGGAAAGAGCGAAAAGGACCACTTATTGTAGTCATGTGTTGATTTTCTGGACATAAAAGTGTCCTCACTCACATGGAGGGTGTGAAAACAGATCACTGCAATATCGACAATGCTACACCTGAGCTCATTGAAACGAAAGAACTGGAAAAACAAACACTGAGTAAGAACAAAAATAGAAGAAGCCGAGTAGGCACAAAAATAAACAAGAGTCGTGTTTGGGTATCACTAACAGTACTTTCGTAAATACCACGCCACAGATGATGATGCAAGAAAGGAGCTGTATTTGTATTACCTCTGCCCATTGTTGGAGTCCAGCGGCGGCAGCTGGTGCTGCCACCATGTGACGTCATCGTACAATCATCCCCAAAGTTTGTGCATGAGAACAAGAGTAGCACAAGCGTAAAATACTTTACACGTGATTTGTATTTTTCAGTGTATGAAGCCAATGAATGTTAGAACCTCGTAGTTATGTGTATGTAGGCCTATGTACAGTCTTAGACAAAAAAATTGACCTGATGTCATACGCTAAGTCTCCTTCGGAAGACTTCGGTTGATTCCGTGAGAGCTTAGGTTTACACGTGAAGGAATTTTTATACACGATTTTGCTTTGTTTTTCCTTTGTTTTGTTTTTTGTTGCTTTTTCTGTCTGTTTATAGGTCAAGTGTTATGAATAATCTATAACGAAGATATATTCAAGGAGTAAATTAGGTGCAAAATAAACATTCTCCCCATAGTCGTGTGAACCAGGCGCTACCCGAAGTGGACTTAGACAAATTAACGCTACAGGAGAGCGGCCGAAATTTAATTTTTCATGAAGACTTGAACCAGCGCGCATTCCATAACGCGAGTCCTAGGCATGATGCCTTAGACCACGGCCCTACGGCGCGGAACATACGTTGATTTATGCTATAAGTAATAATTAGGGAACGGATTTCTAGTTCTGTACGTATTTTGTTTGCTACATCCTAGACTTATTGTTTTCAGATATCTCTACATTTCATGTACATACAGTAGGATCCCCTTATTGAAATTCTATAGGATCTAAAACGCCTAAATGAATCAGAAACTCCTATAAATCCCTAAAACTATGTTTGTGCCTAAAAGAGTTTTTTTTTAGTATTTTTGCGTGTATTTAAAATAAAAATCCCTTATTTACAAATGGCTTTTAAGGAACCCAGAGGTTCATTGCCGCCCTCACATAAGCCCGCCATCGGTCTCTATCTTGAGCAAGATTAATCCAGTCTCTACCATCACATCCCATCTCCCTTAAATCCATATTAATATTATCTTCCCATCTACGTCTCGGTCTCCCCAAAGGTTTTTTCCCATCCAGCCTTCCAACTAACACTCTATATGCATTTCTGGATTCGCCCATACGTACTACATGCCTGCCCATCTCAAACGTCTGGATTTAATATTCCAATAATAATAATAATAATAATAATAATAATAATAATAATAATAATAATAATAATAATAATAATAATACCGGTACTAAAAATGGAAAAATGCCAAAAAAACTACAAAAATGGTATGTAAAATGTAAAAATAAGGTATGTATATATAGGCCTATATATATTACAAACACTAGTCTCGCAATTTCGTTCCAGACCACCGGCTGAGGCTCTTGCCTGCCGATTTGAAGTTGCGCTCAGGCGTGGGTTCGATTTCCGCTTGGGCTGATTACCTGATTGGGTTTTTTTTTCAGAGGTTTTCCACAACCTTAGGCGAATGTCAGGTGATCTATGGCGAATTCCCGGCCTCATCTCGCTATCACCAATCCCATCGACGCTAAGTAACCTAGTAGTTGAATAACCAACTAAAAAAAACGTTCGTTCCATATTGATCTTAGAAGGGGAGAGAAGATTTTACCTAATTTTTCTGGAACTGAAATTCGTTTGAAAAAGTCCATCCTAGCATAAAAGGAGTGGTTGGTTGTTCAGATTAGACGAGAGCTTATAAAATTGGTTTTCTCGTCAATTCAAGCGCATTATTTGAATTGAAACTGAAGATAAATCGCAATATAGCGAACGCCAGCATGGGAAGTTATCCCCACCCACATGAAATGTGCATTCGACACAATACTCGCCTATCACGTAGAGTGTCTGGTGAGCTAGTAGGGGAAAAGTGGAAGGGGTCGTGGGCGGAGCTTCTACGTTCGCTATATTGCGATTTGCCCGAAACTGAAATCAACAACCAGTCTCTTTCACTGATAGCATTTGAGTATTCAGTTCAGTAACACTCATTGTCAGCACCAGTTCTTTGTACATAAATTCCACCTAAAATGGAATATTTACTAAAATTATTAATAAGTAATGTTATATAAACTCCTATAAGTCCTAAATTGGATTTTATAAAGTCCTAAATCTCTCTGTTTTCGCATCTAGAAATCCGTTCCCTAGTAATCATTTTCATAACAAGACTGAAGACAATAAGAAATCGTTACCTAGAGTGGTCCAGATCCCTCTTGTTGCCCAGCAGGAGGGTTGTGAAGTAGGACGGCAGTTTAAGTTTGCCCAACTTGTCCAGGAGATCGTGCGCGTCGTTGAAGCTGTTCCGATCGCAGACACTGTACACCACCACGAAGGCTTCCCCCCACCTGATGTGGTCGTAGAGGCACCCCGTCGCCTGAAACACACACATAATTACTGTGACCAGTAGCCTAACCTCGAAATTAAGACAGGCAGGAAGAAATACGACGAGACGACAACGCTGGGTAGATTACATACCACGGGATCTTCCTGTCAAGCCAGTAAATCGACTGATGGATGGATAAGATGCTAAAGATGCATGAACCAGATAGATTGAAAAGTAGGAAGAACAGCGTACACTGGCCAGGAGAGAGAACGTAACTAAACGGGTAATGTAGAGCCCAGTTGGACGGAAGATTGTAGGATTGGATATGAAACATTAACGTGGAATAAGAGAACACATGACATAGCTTTTCATTCGCGTAAAAAGTGAAGTGTTTTCTCACTTTAGTATTACTTTGAAGCTGTGACTTTAAATTCGTTCACGGCACCTTAAATATTTAAACTCTTTTGCCAGTTCCGACTTCCTAAGTCTTTCACACCATCGCTTCTCAAATCTTCCTTAATATTCTCTCTGGCACTTCGAGTTTTGCAATGGATTAATTTTTTTTTAGAAAGTAGCGGTCTGATGGCCACGTGCATCAACGTCGGTTAAAATTGTAGTAATTATGAAACGGCGGTTAAAAAGTAACCATGGTTAAAATGTAATTTCTGTGCACTATTCATGACCACCGGCTACTTAATCATGATTAGGTCACACTCCTTTTAACCAGGGTAAAGTCTGTGATTGTACACTGTTTCTACAAAATGACGAAAGGAAAGCATCCATACCTCTGCAAAGATAACAGTCAGGGTCTAAAAACGACTCCGTTTACTCCGTTCTAGATCGAAACGAACGTTCCCTATATTTCCTTTAAACGCTCGAATATGGCCCGTTAGAATTTACCGTGGTTAATTTCCTGTTTTTGAGGAGTTGAATGACAAAGATTGAAAATTACATTTTAAAGTTACGTTCAGATAGAGACTGTGACATTCAATACAGAATTCTAAAGTGACGTTTCTTATAAATGTACGTATTACATAAAATTAAACAAAGACAACAAATACTAAACAATGATAGATAAAGAGAAATAATCTGACTTTAAATATCGCTACTTTTTCAAGTAAACTAATAAAATACTATTAAAATAATAATAATAATAATAATCATCATCATCATCACGATGCATTCAAGTACTGTAATAATCTTTACTAGCCTGTTATGGTCTTCTTCCAACTTCAAAGACCGACTTACGATATTTTTCTATGAGGTGTATAGTGGAGAACCTGTCGAGTCAATAGCCTATAAAATAATCCGTTATATTCACGTGCTGGAGCCAATTCTGTCTATTTATTTAGGTGTTCATGAGTAGGTGTTATCTTTAATTAATTGTTATTGATTAATTTCTTTTATGATAAAATAGAACTGTAGCCAGCAGCTCTTCGTAATAGTGTCATTTTTGTAGTTGTTAGGCGGTGTATTTGCTCATTTCTGACGGTGCAGACTACTGACGTACGTATATGAGTGCGGGTTTTGCCAAAACTTTATAGTCTTTTATTTATGTTTTTGCACTTTATTTGTTGCAAAAACATAATTGGTTGAAATTTTACTCCTGATTGACATTTTACCTTGAAAAACATTATCTATGTTTCTCTTGTATAAATTTTCATGTTAAAACTTTGTGGTATTATTATGCAAATCTGGCTTTCAGATAGAAGCTCCCTGTGAAGCAGGCTTGAATAATTTCAAGGGAAAAATTGTTCCGGGGCTGGGTATCGATCCCGGGACCCTTCGCTTAACGCACGAATGATCTACCGACTGAGTTACCCCAGGGACTATACACGATACCGTCACAATTCTTTCCTTTATATCCACACAATTCAAATGGGTTGACAAGACGCCAGAAACCCAACTTTGAGTGGCTTTCTCTTAACGTACCTACCTACCTATTCGTTACTGTAGATGCGTTAACAGAAAGCCACAATTTAAGTCATACATAATTGTGTGCACTCAAAGTTGCGTTTCTGGCGTCTTGTCAGCCCATTTGAGTTGTGTGGATATAAACGGAAGATTTGTGGTATTATGTTACAAAGATGTATTGCATACGGCAATAAAATAATTCATCTTACTTATTAGCAAAGAGAACCTGGTCCTCTGCATAACTTATACTAAGGTATCAAGAGAACTTTGGTTGAAAGTTGAATATTTCCACATATCGTTAATCTCCAGCGTTAATATAATATAAATATTACACAAATGTGGCGACAAAGGACAGCCAATTCTCGGACTCACCTTGTTAAAATACCATTTTGCTATAACCAATTTCATCGACACTAGATAACCATGTAGATTGTAGATGATATAGCATTGTTAAATAACCGATTAAAAACTTGTTAAAATTGAAGGCTAAAATTGTTTTTGTTAGGGTCACGAAGATATGAAGGGTTCAGAGCCATAGTGGGCCAGGCGCCATTTATTAAAAACGGAGAAAGCAAGTGTTAAAGTTAAGTGAATACCATAGTTTAATGAAGATTGGCATATAATTTAGTTTTAATGTGTATACTTTATACAGGGACATCACTTTATTTTTACTAACATTTCCAATATTAACCTGGCTATACCTTTGGAGTAAGGGAAAAACAGTTTGCTACCCCCTTCCACGACTGGAGTTCGATGATACTGGCGTAAAATACAAACAAATCACTTTACTGGGATTAGCATACAATATAGAGAATGAAGTTAAATTTAAAAATAATCATAATATGGATATTTAAACACATTTTTGAAAATAGTGGCCCTTCATTTCGATACAGGCTTCAGTTCTTTTGTGTATATTATCGCACTATAGAATATTGCACCTAATTCCAATTAGCAGTTTCGGCCTTCGTACTAGTAACTCATGTTGAAATAATTCTGTACCTACTCTATAAAAGAGTACCTTACGTACTGTAAATTCAATCTTCACTTCTGCCCGATCCGAAAAAAATAAAATCACTCAGACATGTTATCTACTGTTCGTCCAAGTAGTTATGTAGCAGGGTTGTAGAAAGGGGGGAAATAACGTGACAATTAATTACTTAACGAGGCCCTTTCATTTAAGTTATTTTAAACAGCTATATAATATTACGTACACGTCCAATTCCTAACAGAAATTGTTTTCAGAAAAAGAGCTGAGACAGCCCAGTCACTAGTCTTTACAGAGGGGCGAGCAGAAGCGAGTGGGGGAAACTGGGATGCGACGTAGGCAAACGGACGACAGTACCTGTACGAAAATATGATTCAATATTGAAAGCTCTTTCGTCACTGGAAAACGCGAACATATTTCTGGAACGTACTATACTCACTAACTCAGTACTGCTTACTATGACCGCATACGCGGCCTTGGTTCTGTGTGGAGAATGGTTAGAAGTTTACTAGTAGAGGGAGTGGGAGTGAAGTACATTAAAAAATTCAGGTACAATAAAAATTGAAGTAAAAATAAAATGATGTCCCTGTATTACTTGCTATATGTTTCCATTGAATTGTGGTAAAAACTTCATTTTAACCCTTGTTTTCTACGGCTTTAGTAAATGGCGCTTGGCCCACTATGGTTCTGAACCCTTCATATAGTGAAGGAACAAGAATGTGAAACCTCTGTATTCTGTTAAGCCTGCAAGAAAAAGTAAATTCGTAGAGTCTGACTGTCATTGTCTACGACAATATATTCGGTGTTAATTTATCAAGAGACTTAAAGAAGCTATCAAGTTAGTATCAAGAGAAATTTCCTTTGCGATTTCTGGGATCGAATCTTCTTCTTTCCACTTTCTAGGTAGTTGCTGTAGCTCTGAGTACTTGGACCTTCTTAAATAAGATCAGGTAAGATTAAATTGGGTCCATTGCGCAGATTGGGTGGAATATCTGTAACATGGGTGTTTCCCCGAACTGTACACGGGCGGGTGCCCTACGCCAGTGAACTTGGTGTTGTTCTGTTCTCTGCCTCCTGGATCGTTACCTGAGATTTCTGACGCCTGTCCAGACCTATTCCACTAATTTATGGATTGTTGAGGCGTCATTTTAACCTTTCATAAAAACTCCTCTCGCTACGTGTGACGTGTTCAAATGCTCAGCCTTAGGTACCTCGTTCTAAACTACCTCAACAGCAATGACCATAAATTTTAGCTGCTTCATTAAAATCAATTCGATAGAGCCCAAGAGCCCGCCGTTTAGGGCTCACGATTTACATATGCAAGTGTTTTCATGCATTGACTTGATTCCTTTTTTAACATTCAATAAAAAATATTTCCATGTAAATTTTCCTGGAATTGGAATGACCACGGTGTCACGGCTATTACAACTATCGGTATAAATAACAAGCAGATTCTGACGCGTTTTACCTTCCCGGCATTCCGCAGTGAGGCGCGGCTGTCAGAGGGTGATGAAGGAGTTCCGATGGCGCGGATCAATCAGCTTCCATATCAGTTCTTCATATCGAACCATTTCTGTTGTAAAGCTCTGACACCAAACCACGTTAGCTTCATGTAAACTCACGATTAAATGGACTGCGAGGAAAGCATTTAATTAATAAAAAGATTTACGACCAGGAATTGGAATTCTAAGAAAAGAGAATGGAGTTTGGGAAAGGCAAAACTCTTCCTTCTACCGTACTAACAACCCTTTACAAACAATAGAAGGCCAAGCTTTGTACCGCATTGTAATGCATTCAGCTTGCAGACAAGTTATTTATTAATAACACTAGAAAAATTCGCTCCGGCACTGGGGATTGAACCCAGGACCCTCAGTTTAATTGTCTAACAGTACATAACTGTTGGTTCCTGACCACACAAGTCACTGAAATGAGTGCAGTCCTTTATGATGACATAAGTCGAAACATGGAGTAGGCCAAAAAGGGAAAAACCAAAGGAGTGTGTTCGATCCCCAGTGCCGGAGTGAATTTTTTTCTGTTATTATTAAATAATAAACATAACAGATAATTCTGTAGGATAAAAAATGAATAGTAACATCATATAGATCTAATTGTAGACGAGTGTTAAATACATTACAATGAAGCAAAGGGCAAAGAAAACAAAAGTTTCAAGTGTGGAAGATGAAAATTAATATTATAAAACAAATGAAGAGTGGTAAAAAGAAAGTATGTGCCGTGAATTTTATTTGGTTATGGAAGAATTGGAAATGATTTACTGATGCAGTATTTTGTAAAACGGGAGCAAAAGAATAAATAAATAAAAAGTCTCTTCAACCTACGTTTTTAAATTTATTTTGAGTATTGTGTATTTGTAATAACTGTGCATTATGTAGAGGAAGTGAGCCCAATATGGGGAGCGTTCCTAGTATGGGGAGGTGTGAAATGTATGTTAAGGAAGTGCTGTAACCTAACGGTGACAAATGGTACTTTAAGAGACATCCCTGAAAGTGCTGTAGTTGTAAATTCCAACACCCGTAGCGTTACCTTCTTCGCGCCAGTCTGCTTTTTGTGTTTGTGCACGTGCCAGAAGTTTTTCAACGCTCTCACACATTTCCTCATTGTTGAAGAAAGGTAAGTTCAATTAATTGTGTGAATATTATAATTGAATCAGTTTTATTTGGGCTTTCATCCCATGTGTTATTTAATTTGTAGATGTTATACAAAAGGGAAATAAAAGTGTTTACAGACGGACGGTAATCTGATCCTAATATGGGGAGGTTATGTTATGCCGAATATGGGGCTCCCCATATTAGGATCACTATTTCTTCCCGATGCGTAACGTATTGTGAACGATCCGGAAAATCAAGGAAACTACGGATATACTGTATATATTTAAAAGTTCCCTAAGAAGAATTAAGACCATTTCGAGAATGACTTCTGTCTGTGTGTCTGCAATTCTGCGCGGTAATTGTCGAACGGTTCATTCAATTGAATTGAAATATTATATCTCAGTATCTTTTGGTCATCGGATACGAAAATTACATTTTTGTTGAAATAATTGGTAAAAATAAAGTGTTATAATATTTTTTTGTTCGCCGGGTAAATAATGTGGAACCACCATGTTTTTTTTGCTGTAGCGTTTTTTTATAGCCGGAATTAATGTTCGCATCATTGTTTTAGATGCCGGGAAGGAAAAAATGGAACCCAGAGTAGATGAAAATGGCAGTGCAAGCAGTACGAAACGGGGAAATGGGAAGTTTTAAAGCCGCGAGAATTTATAATGTTCCTCAAACTACCCTAGAACTATATGTGAAAGATGAGATTAAGAGTCCCACAGATGTTGTAAAGACGAAGCTGGGAAGAAAGCAATATCTACCATCCGATCTGGAGAAAGATCTCGCCGAACACTGCATTCTTTTGGAAGAACGCTATTTTGGTTTGTCACAAAAAGACCTCCGCCGTTTAGCATTTCAATTGGCGGAAAAGAATGGAATCGCGCATCCATTTTCGAAGGAGAGTGAATCAGCAGGGAGAAAATGGGTAAAGAACTTCTTGCGACGAAATCCGCAACTCGCCGTTCGATCGCCACAGGGATTGTCTTTTGCTCGCGCAAAAAATTTCACGCCTGAGGCAGTTGCAAAATTTTTTGACATTTTTGAACCCACTATGGAAAAAATTAAACATCAACCTCACAGGATTTACAACTGTGACGAGACAGGAATAAGCATAGTGCAACATAAACACACAAAGGTGATCGGCATGAAAGGCAAGCGCCAGATATCTGCCTTACAAGCAGCTGAGAGAGGCTGTCTCGTCACAGTTGTCACTTGTTTCAGTGCGGCAGGCACTATGTTCCTTCGCTCATAATTTTTCCACGCAAAAATATGAAGTTGGAACTGATGAATGGAGCTCCACCAGGGTCCATTTACGCTTGCCACCCTTCAGGATGGATACAGACTGAGCTCTTTACACAGTGGCTTCGTCATTTTATTGAGCACGTCAAACCTAGTGCACAAGATCCCGCCGTGCTCGTTTTGGATGGTCACAGTTCACACACGAGGAATTTAGACGTCATTATGCTGGGCAGAGAACATAACCTCACCATAATATGCCTCCCGCCACATGCAACCCACAAGATGCAGCCGCTGGATTTGAGCTTCATGTCACCTTTCAAGACTTATTATGCTCAGGAGATAGAACAATGGCTTAGACAGAATGGTGGCCGAGCTGTAACTATCTACCAAGTTTCAGAATTGCTTGGGAAAGCCTATGCCAGAGCAGCTACGGTAGAAAGTGCAATGAATGGATTTCGGAAGGCAGGGCTCTATCCGTGCGATAGGAATGTCTTCCGGCAACATGACTTTCCTCATTCCAACACATCTGAATCGCCAATTGAACAAATGTCACCACTTCAGAGAGGAACAGCTAAGGAAATTGATTCAACTCCTTCTTCTTCTCAATCAGTTCCACTTGTTGGAGCAGCAGATGTGAGTCCAGTGCCTTCCTTGCTAACTCAAACATCCAATAGCAGCTCCAGATCAGGATCTGCTCAAGTTATTACCAGCTCTCCGTACAAGCAAACGATTGAAGAATCCCTGAGCAAAAAAAAAGGAAGCTGAACAGAAGAAACTCATGAATGCCAAGAAAAGGAAGCAAAGAGAAAATGAACGTGCTAAAGGAGGAACTTCCAGTGGGAAACGTCCTACGTCGTCATCACGGTGTGGCAGGTCGAAAAGGCGACTTCCATTTGTAACTGACACTTCTGATTCCGAGGATGACGTTGTCCAACTTGAGGATTCGGAGGAAGACATGTCAGAAGATGAAGACGCCGAATGCCTGTTCTGTGCTGGGCGATTTTCGGAAGACAATGAAGGAGAAGACTGGATTCGTTGTTGCAAATGCTTCAAATGGAGCCATACACTTGTGCAGGTTCAGATGACAAGATTTTCATTTGTGATTTGTGTAAATGACTTGACTAACTCAAAACTTTCAGTTTTTCTAAAACTCAGAATTGTTTAGGTTTTCACATTTATATTAATTATTCAAATTTGATATTCAGGGTATATGATTATGCTATTTGAAGTATTAATTATGTATTATATTATTTTAAAATTAATTCAAAATCTCACAATACAAAAACAGTGTCAAATTTATATTATTTCTTTTATTGATAAAATCTCTTCATAATAGGTACATAGTGTCCTAATATGGGGAGAATGCAACTATTTTACAAATCCTGCTACAATTACCTAAATAACTATTGCACAAGAAGTCCTTACACTCAGTATGTTCCTTAAAGGTGTATGAAGTCATTTTTGAAGTTAAAACTGTTGTTCAATATTTTGCGTTCCTATAATTAAACCTAGAGCAAATTGCTCCCCATATTAGGCACACTTCCTCTATACTATTTTACTGTCTTTTGCACTATTTTTACAATCAAGTACAGTATTTTTATTTTTTCAAAATAATAAAAAAATAACGCTGTAAAACAGCCCTGGGAATAAGAGGGGAACTGAAAGGGATGGAGAAACGCATGTACTTTTCACTTACACCGCTTTATAAACAAACGCACAATAACGCTCTGTGCATTAGTGGTGGATTTTAGTCGACCAGCGAGAGTCGAAAATTCGTAAAACCTATTATGTCCGCCTGATACAATCCGTCACTGACCTTCTTGTCTGCTCGTACCGCACCAAAACATTACTGTCTCAGCCGGGGAAGATGGAGTAAGGAGTTAAGGGGTGGTCTGCAGTGTCTCAATTGAGGTATTAGCGCCCGTGCCTGCTGTAAAGTATTTAAAAAAATTCTAGTACTGTAACTAGGTTTATATAAAATTATAAATGAAATTATGATAGTGTAAAAAATATGCAATATTATGAATAAGTTTCTTCTTTGAATTATATTTAGAGTATTTATTTATTTTTCCTTATAGCTACGCTCGTTTATGGGGACATCACTTCGTTAGTCCCCTTGATGACGCTATAACCAAGTTCAACTCTACCAATTTTTAATCCATTCTCTATCATTGTCATTGTCGTCCTTCCTTTTTCCATTGTCGTCCTCCACCTCTTCCACAGCATAATCATCATTATAACCACCACTATCACTGCTTTCTAGGATTGGATTCCTTGGCTCCTTCCGTCTTCACTCTTACGAGAATTATGAATCCATACTAGACGTTCACAAATAGGCTACTACAAGACATTATCAGAAGTCCCTGGCCACGTGGTCAGCATGGCGCAAGGCGACCTTTTGACACGATACAGAACAAACATAGAACAAGGGCTCAATTCTGTGGTGTTTGGTCAGAACATAACTCCAAAAATGGTCTTTTTTGAGCTGAAAGCGCAGCCCTATATAAAAACAGTTCTCTTTCGTTTGGTATAGCCGTGATATCTCCATCTAATCTTACGTGTTTTCATTCACATTTTTATATAAACTAGAATTATTATTTGTACGGGAAAAGTGAAAATAAAAATGTTTGTATCTCAAAACAAGTTTTTTTGGAATTATCTTATTTTGACCAAACACCACAGAATTGCACATTTCTGTACATTTCTGTACTAGTAATCAAACCCAGGTGGTCTGCATTTGTAGATGGCCTGTTTCATTATTATTAGCAATTTCTTTATAAGACAGGTTTGTGCGTGTTATTGTCCTAAAGTAAATTAAAACTGAAGAATTTAATTAGCCTATAAAATAAAACATGTACAGTGGACTCTCCTAAGTAGTGGGTGTGGCAGGTGAAATGAATACAAATTCGTATTGGTTATCCATCAACGAATACAGTACTGTACTTGCATTTCCTGCCCGCCCCGAGATTTGTGTATGCGCTTTTAGTACCACAGTGGGTTTCGACAGTTCCGTCTCACAAACGGCACAATTCTCAAATAGAAGAGTTCATTAATTTAAAATAAGTGATCAATATGGATGTCCTTCTTCTTCTTCTTCTTCTTCTTCTTCTTTCTCTTAGTTTAATCTCTCCCTTTTAGGTGCATTTACACGACCCACGCCCCCGGGCCTTACAGGGCCGTGACCTGTCGGGAGAGGAATTAATCTATGGATCACATACATACTTTTTTGACCACACAAGGACATGGAGGGCCTCCCCGGATGAGGGATCAGCTCAGTGCCAGGGCCACCTCCGATACAACACAAACATTTAAGACATTACACAGCATTCACTCACACGTATGAAAGGATTAAGGGAAGGATCGCCGTCCATGGCTGGACTTTCAAGAGGTACAATCCCGGCATTTGCCTGGAAATAACTAAGGAAAAATATGGATGTCCTAACTGTAATTGTATTTATGAAACCTGAATAATACACTTACAGATATGTTCCAGTGACCTAATTAGTATTACGGTGGTTAAATTCGTCGTCAACGCACACTTTGAAGTTGAATGGGAAATATCGCCTTTCTTATCGCTGTGGGCTGGAATCATTTTCCCTTTGCCACCGACAGTAGGACACGACAAGTATAACTTAAACAGCCGTTAGCAGTTAACTCTGCGTGGTGCAGAGGCGCGGAGGAATAATGATCGTACTCAATCTTTTTGGAAGAATTCTTAGGTCACCAGGGACGACGAAGCGGCTGTGAATGGGGCATCGATGTGGGAGAAGTAAGGAGGACCAAACCCACACGAAATATGTAAAATTTTTCAAATGTTTGTTTTAATAGTTTAGCGTCCTTCCTGTCACATGAATGGTGGAGTTCGGGTAGCAAGGGCTTATGGACCACGTGCATTACGTAACATGGCTTTACGAACTGTCGGAATTGAAAAAGGAACAGTATTCTCATATAGATCCCGACCATCTTCACTCTCTTGTACTTAATTAACAAGTTGTGAAATTTATCAAGGCACCGTATCATTGTAATTAATATTATTTTTTACCGATCGTGTTTTTAACAACCTTACCGATGTTGTTGGTAGATCTTCTAAGTTAAACTTACAACACACGTGCAGTAAGTAAACAAATCAAATCAACTTTTACTTATTTACTTAAAAGTAACGAACTATCAGTATCGCGCATCACTATGTGCTACGAGGAAATAACTGACTGTCTTATTATATCTGTACTCTTTCTAAATTAATTTACTGGAGTAGAGATTTACAAGAAAACAGAAATTAATGTACATAAGACATAAGCGTGAAAATCATTTCTGATGACTTCCGATTGTTGTTCTGAGCGCTACTCGTGGGACGCGAAAACATCCATGGAGTAAAATACATATTTGAGCACTAACCTATACCGGTATGCAATTTATTTACACTGATGTATAATACTGTGTCACCTACAGCCTTTTCTATATCGTCGTTGTTCCTGTTATTCCTATGTGCAAAATATAAAAATGTTCGGTTAAATCGCAATATAGCGAACGCCAGTAGGGGAAGTTTTCCCCACCCACATGAAATGTGCATTCGACACAACACTCACCTGTCACGTAGAGTGTCTGGTGAGCTAGTAGGGGAAAAGTGGAAGGGGTCGTGGGCGGAGCTTCTACGTTCGCTATATTGCGATTTGCCCCATTTTTCAAAAGAAAGAAGTATAATTACATATAGGAGATTTTATTATTTGCTGTATTACTATTTAAGTTATTTAATAGAGCAAAAATCTGAAAATCGATAAATATGTCACATAGGAGTTATTGCAGGAACAACGACGATATGCTATTTATTTATATTGGTGTATAATTAATGGGTCACCTACCTATTTCTTTGAAAACAAAACTAAACTTCCTATAATTTATCTTATTACAACATTTTCACAATCACCGCCGAATAATAACTAATGAATAACATCTATCGACAAATAACAAACGGCGATCACACATGAAAATGTTAGCGCCCAAAAACAAACTATTTATTTAAATTAAAAATGATTAATGATAATTTATGTTTCTATGAAGATCGGCCAAAAAATAGTATGCAATACATGTGAAGAGTCCACTGCAAGAATGATGGATGTCATTTGGAATACATTTTGCAGGAGAAGCAATTGAAAGTTTGAAATGCTTAGCGCTCAAAGCTTAATTGTGATTTTCCGATCATTACTGGACAATGACTATCAGTGTTAATGCCATATAACTCTCTATGTACATTCTATATGTCTTAAGCTATACATTGACAGTCTTGGTTCATTTTCACAAGAAAGTGACATCCATCATTCTTGCAGTGGACTCTTCATGTGTTAAGTGCATAACAGAATCTCGGAAATAGAGAAGACTCGATTTCGTTTCGACTTCTCCAACTTTTCCTCGATTCTGTTATAACGCATTTACCACGCTTGTATCGCAATATACTATTACGAATGTTAAAAAAGTACAAGTTTTAAACTATGAGTATATGCCTACTGTGTAATATTATTGTAAGTTTGTTCTGTTAATAACTTTTGATAATAAGCACCGTACAGAACTAGTGTCAACTTAAAGAATACAGTATAGGAAATTTAATTAAAATGTCACAGATATTTCATATCGCGATTACAATATTAAGATTTGGTAAACATTACAAGATTTTATATGAACATACACCAGAAATGCATAAGTGTAGTTCAAGAGGAGAATCTACTCCTCTTGCCTACTCCTCTTGGTGTAGTTAACTCAAAGTATGGGGGGAAAACCAAACGTCCTGCAGAGAGAACTTCTGTGCAAAGGAGCCGTGTATGTGGCCGCGACAATAGTGCTGACGTGTGTAACCATGTCCCAAATACTTCGAATACTTTTTGTGGTCACCTCTCGCGACAGGGAAAGTGTGGACCTGTCGACCGCTTATCTCGAAAACAGGATGTGACTCAGTACACGATGTTCACGACAATCGATTCCTCTTTCGAAAATAATAATAATAATAATAATAATAATAATAATAATAATAATAATAATAATAATAATTTATTTAATACTTTACACTTGAGCTACATTAGGCATTGCAGCCCGAAAGAGCAGAAGCTCGTGCTCGGGCGCAGTTCAGATCAGTTATGCAAAATATATCACATTATACGAAATTATAGATTTGTTTAGATTTTTTTTAAAATTCTTATACTCATACTGCGAGAAACGAAAATCTCAATACTGTTACTACAACAGAAAAAACGCCACATAATCCAGGTCACACTCTCGAAATCGGCTCTACTCAAAATAATTTACAACTCGAATAATACACACACACAGATACACAACACACACACGCACACACGAATATGTATGTATGTATGTATGTATGTATGTATGTATGTATGTATGTATGTATGTATGTATGTATGTATGTATGTATGTATGTATGTATGTATGTATGTATGTATTTATTTATTACATATAATGAAACTAACATCTGTCCATTCTTATTATTATCATTAATTTCTCTAAATAGATTTACAAAACCTCTAATGGCAACTACATTAATTTCTCATTATAGAAATATATTTTAGATTTATATATATATATATATATATATATATATATATATATGTCTCTTTTTTTCCTGTAACATAGTTCTAGTAAGCTTATATTAAATTAATTTTCATCATTTTACTAGCTATCTCAAATCTCAAATTAATTATAATTGGTTGAATTAAATTAGCTCATATATTAAGTTACTATTTTACCTTATAGGTTTATCTAAATTTAAATAAATATGTAGTCTACTAGTCGTTAAAACTTAACTGAAGAATATTACTGGAGAACCTTTTAAGTGTAGTGTAAATATTCGTAATTTAAATATGTATTGTATTGATTAAGGCTGGTTGAGTGGAAGACAAGGTCTTATGGCCTTAACTCTGCCAGCGAAAATAAAACATTATTACTTACTTACTTACTTACATTATTACTTATGTATGTACGTATGTATGTATGTATGTATGTATGTATGTATGTATGTGTGTGTGTATGTATGGTTTTTTGGTTGTATGAAGTGTTCACTGTTCGTTAGATGTTAAGCTGACTTGAAGAGTGAGTGATTTGTGACAAAAATATGCATTGTTTTGAATTCGTTTCTTGCATAATCTTGGAAAGACTTAAGAAAATCGTGAAAAGTCGGCCAGGGGACTAACATCCAAGTACGAAGTACACTGGTTTCCATCAATGCGTCACTCTCGGTAGCGCAGTTGGCCTTCTGTGCTCGAGGTTGCGGGTTCGATCCCGGCCGAAGTCTGTGGCATTTAAGTGTGTTTAAATACGACAGGATCATGTCAATAGACTTACTGGAATGTAAAAGCACTCGTGCGGGACAAAAATTCCGGCACACCGGCGACGCTGATATAATCTCTGCAGTTGCGAGCGTCGTTAAATCATAATTTAAATTTTCCATTAATGCCGTCCCTTTCCTTACTTATATACTACCAACGAAAGTCTGTATTCCACTTCCAACCCTACTTTCACGTGCGAGTTGACTCACATATATTTTGTATTCCGGTTTTCAGTGGTGTTCATGCTATAGTAGTAGCTACACAATTAGAACTCGCTTGCGATGTATGCTAACATTTCATAGGTGCTACAGCACGCCACTGCTTATAGGAATGGCTTTCTGTGGGTCCTGTCTGTCAAGCAGGCGGTTCGGGTTCGAATCCCGGTCAGGGCTAGAATTTTTAATTGAAAAATCTAAGGACAAGGACGCAGTTGTTAAGGTTTTCTCGGAGTCCTCCCGTTTCCCATATTAGGTACCTGCATCATTCCGTCACCATTTCTCGATTTCGTTATCATTTCATAGCATTCCCCGAACTCCTGCTGACCGTGCACGGAGGGGGCTGGCCTAAGGATGAGTGGGGTAACTTGCTCGAAACCTGGTTGCGCAGCGAACCTTAGTGTAGTCAGCTCGTTTCATTAATTCATTTCATTTAGTGTTCTGCCCAAGGGCAGATCTTTAACTGGAAACCCAGCTTCCTTCAGTCTTTCCTATTTTCTGTCTTCCTCTTTGTTTCCTCATATGATCCATATATCTTAATGTCGTCTATGATCTAATATCTTCTTCTACCCCGAACTCTTCTCCCGTTCACCATTCCTTCCAGTGCATCCTTCAGTAGGCAGTTTCTTGTCAGCCAGTGACCCAACCAATTCCTTTTCCTCTTCCTGATCAGTTTCAGCATCATTTTTTCTTCACCCACTCTTTCCAACATAGCTTCATTTGTTATTCTGTCTGTCCACTTCACACGTTCCATTCTTCTCCATATCCAGATTTGAAATGCTTCTATTCGCTTCTTTTCACTTTGTCGTAAAGTCAGCCAATGTGGGTCTGGAAATGCGCCTAGCTTGAGGGTTAGCGCAGTAGATCGTAAAAGGTCATAGTGCTGGGTCATAGTGCTCCCTCCTAAAAATTCCAATTCCATTACTGGCGTAGTCAGTGGGAGGGGATGAAGTACTGACTGTAAATAAATATCAAAAGGCGACGGCATTAATGGAATGCCTCGTGTGAGGGCAGTGTTTGTCCACTTGCATGGAGGCCGGATGTGAAATCTCGGTTGAGCAGCAGCAGCAGCAGCAGCAGCAGGAAGATGCTCCTTGGAGTCGGATTAAGGAATGCGTCGCGCGTCGTCCTGTCCACCTACATGCAAGCTGATATTTTATAGGCCCCGGTCGTATTCCACAATGTATCATAAAGTTACACGAGTCGCTTATGTAACGTTGGTTCGGAACAAAAGACGAGACAGTAATTGATATGACAGAGCTCCGCTTCATACCCGCCCTGTTATGGGGCCATCACTTGCAAGTGGTAAATGTCATGCTGCAAGTGAGAAAGTGCAGTGAAATCACATGGCGTTCACAAAGTCACTTCACAGTTCAGCTCAGTTCATTGACTCTTTTCTTGTCTTCTGTTCGACAGAGGAACATACACAATTTTACTCAGTACTTCCAACTGGGGACGACAGTTTTCATATACGTAAATGTAGTAAAATAATCCGATTTGTTTTCGGTTTTTTTTTTTGTCATGGAGACATTTTGCTATAGACGAAAATTAAGAGCACAATTCTTTTGAGAAGTTTAACTCCGTACGTAGATGAAATTATTGGGGATCATCAGTGCGGTTTTAGGCGTAATTCATAGATCGACTGTTGATTAGATTTTTTGTATTCGACAGATACTGGAGAAAAAATGGGAGTATATGGGTACAGTACATCAGTTATTCATAGATTTTAAAAAGGCATATGACTCGGTTAAGAGAGAAGTTGTATATAATAGTCTTATTGAATTTGGTATTCCCAAGAAACTAGTTCGATTAATTAAAATGTGTCTCAGCAGAGTCCGTATAGGCCAGTTTCTATCTGATGCTTTTCCAATTCACTGCGGGCTGAAACAAGGAGATCCAATATCACCTTTTCCTTTTTAACTTTGCTGTAGAATATGCCATTTAGAAAGTTCAGGATAACAGACAGGGTTTGGAATTGAACGGGTTACATCAGCTTCTTGTCTATGCGGATAACGTGATTATATTAGGAGCAAATTCACAAACGATTAGGGAAAACACGGAACTTTTACTTGAAGCAAGTAAAGCGATAGGTTTGGAAGTAAATCCCGAAAAAAACAAAGTAGATGATTATGTCTCGTGACCAGAATATTGTACGAAATGAAAACATAAAAATTGGAGATTTATCTTTCGAAGAAGTGGAAAAATTAAAAAATCTTGGAGCAACAGTAACAAATATAAATGACACTCGGGAGGAAATTAAACGCAGAATAAATATGGGAAATGCCTGTTATTATTCGGTTGAGAAGCTGTTGTCATCTAGTCTGCTGTCGAAAAATCTGAAAGTTAGAATTTAAAAAACTGTTATATTGCCGGTTGTTCTGTATAGGGTAAAGTTGCCTAATTCCGTGATACTCCAAATTCCGTGATACGTTTTTTTCACTGAATGTCACGGGATTGGATATCTTACTAGGAAGTTCACCGACGTCTCAAATGTAGGCGAAAGATGTAATCTTTCGAGAAAGATATCTGGAGCTATGGTCGAACGGTAAAGCTTTGACTGACATTCAATTTGAAAAGAGTATCACGGGATTAGGGGTATCACGGAAATAAGTAACTTTACCCTAGTTGTGAAACTTGGACTCTGATTTTGAGAAAGGAACAGACATTAAGGGTATTTGAGAATAAGGTTCTTAGGAAAATATTTGGGACTAAGAGGGATGAAGTTACAGGAGAATGGAGAAAGTTACACAATGCAGAACTGCACGAATTGTATTCCTCACCTGACATAATTAGGAACATTAAATCCAGACGTTTGAGATGGGCAGGGCATGTAGCATGTATGGGCAGGGCATGTAGCATGTATGGGCGAATCTAGAAATGCATATAGAGTGTTAGTTGGGAGACCAGAGGGAAAACGACCTTTGGGGAGGCCGAGACGTAGATGGGAGTTTAATATTAAAATGGATTTGAGGGAGGTGGGATATGATGATAGAGACTGGATTAATCTTGCACAAGATAGACACCAATGGCGGGCTTATGTGAGGGCGGCAATGAATCTTCGGGTTCCTTAAAAGCCATTTGTAAGTAAGTAAGTATGCGTAATGTTTGCTCTCACTTAAAAAAGGACAAGTTAGTCTTGTTTATCTTCACTAAATCAAAATTGTTAATGTTATTGTTTTCCCCCTTCAAACGAAGAAACGTTTATTTAACACTGTATTCTTGCAAATGCGTTGTTTTCGAAATAAGCAGCTGGAAAGTTTTTAAAAAGCCACAGCGTACAAATAGTCCTATAGGCCTACATGAAAGATAATAGCGTTCTCTTTACAACATTTGACATTCTCTTACAATGCAGCACTTGGTTCATGGTGGCATTTGAGTTTGACATCACCGGTATAACAGAGCCGCCACTGAGGGCTGATATATTCAATTGTGATGGAATGATGGGTAAGGTGGGAGGGGCGGGCTCGTCCTTGACCGCCTCTCTCAACTTATCGTCGTGTTCTTTCTGTGTGGGCGAGAAGTTGTTTGCCAAAGTAATTACTGTGCTCAAAATAGTCCCAGTGCACTGAACTGAAAGGGGAGGACTCTCTTCGTCCCTAGGTATTTCAGATGTGCGTAAGGGGCCAGATTCCAGTAAAGTTGTTGCCGTGATCTGCTTGATGTATTTAACAATGCTAACTGCTGAGTACCTTGCAGTGTATAGGGAGAAAAGAAAACAGTCATCGTACATTTTGGGGGGATAGAAAATACTTCTACAGCGGCGCACCTTCAGTCGGATGCCAGTGGTGGTGTGTTCTCTTGAGTTCTACACAGCAAGAAAGCTTAGCAAAATTAAGTTCGCAAAACACATCTCTCCCACGACTCTCTCTTTTCTGTATAGCGTAATTGGCATCATTATCATCATTATCATCATCATCATCATCGTCATCATCTTTATCATTTAACTTCGAGGTTTGATTTCGTTGAAGCCACCGGCGTGGCTCAGTCGATTAAGGCGCTTGCCTGCCGGTCTGAAGTTGCGTTCGGGCGCGGGTTCGATCCCCGCTTGGGCTGATTACCTGGTTGGGTTTTTCCGAGGTTTTCCCCAACCGTAATGTGAATGCAAGGTAATCTATGGCGAATCCTCTGCCTCATCTCGCTATCACCAATCTCATCGACGCTAAATAATCTAGTAGTTGATACAGCGTCGTTAAATAAGCAACTAAAAAAATAAATTAAAAATTTCGTTGGCTCGTTTCTTTCTTACTGCGAACTTATGAACCAATAAAAAACATTCATCACTGGTCTACTTGGTGCATAGAAACCGCTTAAACAACACAGAAGTATCTCAATTCAAGGCATAAACTTTCAGTCCTGAAGTAATGTGGATAAATTTCCACTTTCCTGTCGGGACTCAAACATGAGTCCACTGAATTTGTAGTTTGAAATGCATAGCTTGGCATATGTTATAAAATTACACTGCATAATTTTAAAGTTTGTAATCGCTGTTATGTATCCATCATGTAATAGTGGTGGTAGTGGTAGGTGATGGTACTGATGGTAGGTGGTGGTGGTAGGTGGTACTGGTGCTAAGTTATGGTGGTGGTGGTGGTTGGTGGTGTTGGTGGTGAATATAAGTAGGTATCACGCCACGCAAGTGGAGAAACCGGATGATAACACGCTGGTCTTGTAATGAGAACGTCGCCATTTGAACTACGAGAAACACCTTCTAACTCTCGCTGCAACCACTCGAGTTCTGTGCGCCATATGGTACTGCCATATGTGTCACGCATTTGCAAAGATTACCCACGTCTTTTAAGCTCAATTTCTTGTTTTTATCTGCACCCTGTCCTGGGAGAAAGAAATAGAAGACGTTAGAACTTTAAGCACAGCGTACAAACGTGATGTCCTACACTGAGAAGGAAGTAAGCTAGAAGGAAAAGTTTAATCAATACTAAAATTATGAATTGGCGGTCACTAGTTGGTGTGAAAATTCATATCCATTGCGTTGACTTAAAGTTCTAGTAGGATGTCTGTGCACACTTCTCAAGTTAATTCCTTCTTTTCTGTCAATTTTTGTCCATGATCACTATAATTTACATTACTTACACAAAATATGATATGTAAATAATATACGCTACCATAATAATTGTGATATGTTTGAAACAAAATACATTAAATCTCTGACTTGCATTTTTGGTATAATAATGGGTTAGAAGTAAAGTAGTGGAAGAATTGTAATAATAAATTAAAAATAAGTAATGACCTAAATGAGTTGTACGAGAGGCGTTGTAAAGCGGGGAGACGGCACTGTATACTAATAATGTGAAGTGCCACTTCACCAAAAGGTATATTGCTTAAAGACAAATATATACATTCATACATACATTCAAATCTCTGACCGAAATACGTAAAACAAGCACTAATTTGCTTTCATCCAAAATGCACTCATAATAATTTTATAACTTTTTTTATAGCGTGAGAAAGCACTGCAATGTTACGTATCAAGAAAATTAAGACAAGGAACAATAAAGTATTAATACACGTCATATCTTGTTACATATGCGCACTACTATATTAGTAGACATGGTCTTAAACATAGCAGTTAGAGTTAGTACAACGTTCATGATTGACGTATTTATGTTTCCTTAATCAGGATGTAGACTTTACGACCGCCCGCCTACAAGTGGAGACCTGGGAACAGAATCCCTCCAGCAGAAGACAGCAGTGAATAAACGGAGTTAACTAATCGAAATACTTGAGCTATCAGGTAAGGCATTCACAATCCAAATGTTCCGAGTTTTCTCATCATAATCAAAATTGTCTTCAAGTATTAGGCCCATAATGCCTGTTCTGTTACTATATTTACTTTTGATCTTCCAGCTAGAGTTTCGGTATCGTTTTGAACGAGCCAAATATTTAAGGTGAAATACTTAAAGTGGGCTTTGGTATAATTGATACTATAGGTTGCATTGGTGACTTCAATGCATGTAAAGACTATAAACACTTTTATTGTGTTAAATACATATTTTTGGTGCATTCGCTAAATGATACAAGGGAAATAATAACAGTAGGCCTACTAGTAACACATTAAAGAAAGGAACTGTGTTATTATATATTCAAAGAGTTATGGAATTTAAGTGAACATGAGTTGCTACTCAAAGATTTTGTTTGCTAGGCTTATAAGAGTAATTTTCTGTTTTACAAATTTTATAATTAAAGTAAATGAAAAACACATAAAGTTTTGCAATAAAGTAAATTATAGTTACAACTAAAGAAACAAAATCAAAACATAATAAATATTGAAATAATGTACGCACTATCGACTTCTGCTTAAAATACTATAAAAAAGGGTAAATGTACCCCTATTATGGGCCATGGAGATTCGCATGGTAGTGGGAGGTTAGGGATTCACCTTTTTCTAGACATTCGACATTAGTAACAGTAGATCTAGTTTTTTCATGCTGTTTTAACTTTAAGCGGTGACTTTTTTCCATGCTGACATTCTTGTATAGGTCTAAGCATACTGTAATGATGATTCATATTTTTTATAAGAATGTGTAGTAAACAGGTCTTTGGGTACAATCTTTAAAATAGATAACTTATAATTGTGAAGAAAAAACTAATGCTGGAACTGATCAGAGAGAGGAAAAGGAATTGACTGAGTCACTGGTTGAGAAGAAATTGCCTTCTGAAGAATGCACTGGAAGGAATGGTGAACGAGAGAAGAGTTCGAGGCAGAAGAAGATATCAGATGATAAACGACATTCAGATATATGGATCATGTGCGGGATTCAGAGTTGAAATGTCCACAGTTTAATGTCCTTCTGCAATAACGTCCGTTATGCTAAAATGTCCACACAAATAAAACGTCCACTACAATAAAACGGCCACTGCATTATATGTCCACAATTTTTATTTAAAAATGTCCAAAGTTATTAATTTTCTTTTACATTTAATGTCCACAAATTTTACTGAAAAATGTCCGAAGTCATTCATTTTCTTTTACATTAAATCTCCACAAATTTTACTGAAAAATGTCCGAAGTCATTAATTTTCTTCTTCTCCTTCATATGTGTGGTTGGGGTCTTCATTCTGCACAATAATTTGAATGTTATCCAGATCTGCATTGGTTTGGTAACGTGCCCTGCACCTGTTTCTTCCTGAACACCTCCAGTAGATTTTCCTACCATCCCTACTTCTAGAATGAAATTGATAAATAAATCCATCGTTGACTAATAACTGTTTCCTTTTTTGAGAATAAATGAGCTGGGACATATTTACTACAATTTTGTTTTAAAGTTTACTGGAATTGTGCTATTGCTTAGTAACCAAAGCAGCATTGTTACTGTTATAATACGGTACATAATTGAAAGTGTACTTTTTTTATGTTAACATTTTCTTTCTTAGTAATCAAAGCAGCATAAAAGATAGTTGATAGCCGTCCCAACCAGGGTTTAAGAATCGGCCTCCTAATCAATTCTAAATGAATATTTATATTTAATTTAATTTTTTCTTTAATAGAAACCCTAGTTAGGTAGGCTATCAGTGAGAAATTTATTGGAAATGCAACAAACAATTTAGGCTACAAGACAAATTACATTTTATAAAGAATATAAGTGATGATTAATTATGTTAATCGATGACTTCAGTGCAGTACTTTTATAATACATAATTGAAAGTGGACTTTTTTTGTTATGTGGACATTTTCTCTCATTGGACATTTTACTGTGGACATTTTCTCACATTGGAAATTTTACTGTGAGCATTTTGTACTGTGAACTTCGTAGTGCATGGACATTTTCCTTTTGGACATTCTGTTGTGGACAATTTTGCAAGTGAACATTTTCAAAATTGTACATTGTACTTTGGACATTTTAACCTGGAAGCATATGCGGAGACTAAGAAGAAGGCAGAAAATAGGAAAGACTGGAGAATGTTAGGTTTTGCAGTGAAACACCTGCCCTTGGGCAGAATACGATGAATGAATGAATATATATTTTTTATTTTAAATAACATTTGTAACATTAGGCTATATTAATGTTTCTTAAAACTGGTCTTCTGTGCCCGAGGTTGCGGGTTCATTCCCGGCCCAGGTCATTGGCATTTAAGTGTGCTTAAATGCAACAGGCTCATGTCAGCAGATTTACTGGCATGTAAAAGAACTCCTGCGGACAAAAATTCCGGCACACCAGCGACGCTGATATAACTCGGCAGTTGCGAACGTCGTTAAATAAAACATAATTAAAAAAATAATTTAATGTTTCTTAAAACTGCACCATAATTAAATATGAGATTTATTTTTTGTATATAAACTTTTGTCTAAGTATTCTTGCTGTTGCTGACGATCAATAACGTTACCAAGTAGCAATCGTCGACGCGCATACCTTTATGAAGTCTTTTCTGATATGTGAGCCAACTATTTTAATAACCTTAACGATACTTGGCGTAATCTCCCCCCGGGCGCTACACTGGTGATGTCCACAAGTGGGTCACGTTTAATATCAATAACAACAGGTGGCGTTCTGTAATATATACGATCCGATTGTCTGTAGCAGTTTCAAGACTCAGGTTGACGCCCGAGTCGCTTTTCACCGCGGGCTGAAACTTCATCTTATAGTATTGCAATGCTATTTCACAAGAACGTTCTGATTCTGAATTATATAGTAGACCAATACTTCTAAACTGTAGTTCGTCGCGTTATTTCAAGTGATTTCCAGATTTTGTTCTGACAATCTATTTAGGCCGTGTAACGAAACATTTCATTCTCGTATATTGGCAGCTCATTACATAAACGTAGTAGGATGCAGATGTTACACACTGCCTTTAGATACATTAACTGAAAAGAGCAATATTTCCTGGAATAAAAAACAAGTTTCTTACATGGAGTTTAAATTTATTATTTATAATAGAGGAAGTGTTACAAATATGGAATACCATTTTTTTTTTCATTTTGGAACCGACATGTTTTGAATACTGAACTTAAAATATCGTCCTGTTTATTGCTGAACGTCCTCGAGAATGATAACCGGACTTAGAAGTTCGTAAGATGTCATAAAATGTTTGAGAAAAAAATAATGTCCTCAAAATCTAACATATTTCCTTCATTAAAATGGAGGTACAAATATGGAATACTATTAACAAGTTACGAGATTAACAAAATTTCAAAGTCAAAATAACTTCTACTAAGAAAAGCACTGAACAAGCATTCAGCATCTTCATTAGAAGGTGTTTTCCGAACCGTAATACTGAATCCAGATGAATCGTCTATCACGTCTTTTTTCGAACTTATTTTATAACTTCTTGCATTGCCTTTTCATTCCACTATTTTCTAATTTTGTTGAAAAGTGAGGTTTTCCCTCCTCCTACAGGTGCCAACACTAGTAAAGCAACAGAAAACCAAGGTATAAAGATGGGATACTAATAATACTGGTATTTCATATTTGTGACACGCTGATGTTGTAAGTCATAACCTCTAAACACACCATAATTTAAAAACAAAATCAATTGAATATGCATTGCTATAAACGTAGATTATTTCGTTTTAAGATTATAATATATGTACCATTAATATTTCTAACATTGAGTAATAACAATGTATATTCAAGAAAATGAACTTACCGCCAAAATTTTCAATTTCCTCGAAAACGTAATAAAGGTTTTAACAGTTCAGCTTCTAACTGCAAACTAACACATTCCCGTGAAAGAGAGTATCAGTGCGTAGTAATTTGAAAGGCTTCCGCTGGAATACAACACGTCTCAGGTCGTATATCACATTATTTCATGTTTTTACAGTGCTTGGAAAAAGTGGCATAAGTCAGTTTCCACAAACATTTTTTAATAATTTATTGACAATTTACGGAACATCTGCTCGCTTGGGAAAAGAGACATAAGTATTTCTCCCATTACAATAATTCATACAGAAGAAAATAAAATCGACATAAACCAGTGTGAAGACAGTTTTTTTCCTTCTCCTGTAAAATTAACATGTTTGACTTGTGCCACTTTTCCCGAGCACTACAGATTTGTACCTCTATTTCATACTTGTAACACTTCATTTATAATAACTTCAAAATATTAAGAGTAATACAATGATATTTCAACCTATAACATTAGACTAATAGAAAATATTGAATTCGAACAAGTTTATTTTTAATTAAGAAGTGAGTATGCTTATGATTTTGTGCTAGTTCTAAATAATATTTTGATTTTTGTTCGCAGGGGTCGCTAAATGAAGGTCCCTCTTTCTTCCTCCTTCCAATCTACTAATGATCCCACATTTATTCTTTTTGTGACCTTAGAACTTAACATTGTAGCATTAAAAGTAATTATAACCATACTCATAGTTTTGAAATCACACAGTTAGCCAGTTTACTCTACTGCTTTACCATCTCTTTTTAATACGTAGGCCTACGATTCACAGGTCTACGGAGTACCACCTTCTGGAACACTAAAGTATAGGCGTAACATGAGTTGATGAGAAATTAAAATAGTTCATTGAGAATCTTTTAGTGTACAAAAATTATAATTGGAAGCTGGAAAAGATTAAGTTGAGATTGCAACGGTAGTATAATAATCTGGATAATTGTAAACTTCAAAGTTCGTTGTTATTTCGGTTCATGTTGTTGTAACGTAGTAGTAGTCGGAAAAACCACAATCCGGAGTCTTCTACATTTCGATAATGTTCATTCCCATGGGACAAAGAACTATTACAGTTCCCGGTCATGAGCCTGTGAAGACTCAATCGTCATCATGACTCCTGGTGAGTCATTTATCACAAACTCGGATTCTGTTCGAAACGCTTTTATTGCAGAAACTGCAAGGACAAAGGACTATCGTGTATTGTTGCGCCATTCTTCACGGTCTTTCTGGTATAATACAGTAGGGGTTTAAAGGAAAGAAGCCCCCATGCGGAAATAACGTCCTTCCTTTTGTTAGTATGACAACGTTCGAACATAAATGGAGTAAAGAACAAGACGTGAGGTATCGGACGAATTACGAGCTTTGAAGTCAACGTTTTGATCTGTATTATAAAAAATAGATCAATTGATCTTGCAGGCTTTCAGTATCACGTATTCGACCCCGTAATGTCAAGTCTTGACTTCAATTAGATGACGGCCTCCCTCATAGATTCACTCCTGTCAGACCTCTTGATGTTTCTGAGAAAGAAGACTGTTTCAAGTTATATTTTCTCCGAGCATAGCCTCCACGCTTTTTTTTTTTAGAAATGTTATTTTGCCCTTTCTTTACTCGATTAGTTAGTGCACCTAACTTTCACACCAGAATCCGAAATCAAACAAACGTTTGTTTGTTTATTTATTTATTTTACGACACTTTATCAACATCTTAGATTATTTAGCGTCTGAATGAAATGAAGGTGATAATGCCTGTGAAATGAGTCCGGGGTCCAGCACCGAAAGTTACCCAACATTTGCTTATATTGGGTTGAGGGAAAACCCCGGAAAAAACCTCAACCAGGTAATTTGCCCCGACCGGGAATCGAAACCGGGCCACATGATTTCGCGACCACATGTGTGGACTCAAACAAACGTTATGACAATTCTCCCGAGTCATCCATCTCCCAATTACCTGTCACATTTTAGCAATTTTTTGTAATTGCTATAACGAAACATATGCCATTCTAAAGTAAGTTCATCATCATCATCATCATCATCATCATCATCATCGTCTTCTTCTTCTTCTTCTCCTCCTCCTCCTCCTCCTCCTCCTCCTCCTCCTCCTCCTTCTTCTTCAAGGTTGAGGCCTTTCGGCCTGTTCCGCCTCCATTAAAATTGATCTCGTCAACGTTTTACTGGTCTTCCTAATGATCTCCTTCCTAATGGATTATAATTCATGGCTGCTCTCGTTATACTTGTTGTTGGCATTCTGTTTACATTTTCTTTCCAATTATGTTTATATTCTTTAATAAGTTGAATTATACTATCTATTTTTAATTCTTTTCTAATATCTTAATTTCTTTTTTTGTCCAATAGTATATTAGTTTCAAATTATAACTTTTGCAAATTTTTAGATTCTGCAAAAATAAAAACACTAATTTTTCATAAAGAAATGGGAGTCTATTATAACAAAAAAGTTAAATATGGCTACCACCGTGTTGTTCAATAAGAAATAGTCGTACTTCTATGTTATAAACGGTATTAATAGAGTATTCATAGGAAGTTTTCGTTTAAATCCCCAAACGCAATGAACTTTCTGAATTTGTGAAAATTCTGCATTATAAGGTTCGTAGTGCGAATAAAGTCAAACATCCGATATCGATTGTTTCAGTAAAGGCAAAACCATTGTAAAAATTATTGCTGTCTCTATTCTTAACCACATTATTGTTTAAATAAGCATGGCAGTTACCAAAGCAACGAAATTCATTCATTCATTCATTCATTGTTCTGCCCAAAGGCAGGTATTTCACTGCAAATCCAGCTTTCTTCAATCTTTTTTATTTTCTGCCTTCTTCTTTGTCTCCTCATATGATCCATGTATCTTAATGTCGTCTATCATCTGATATCTTCTTCTGCTCCGAATTCTTCTCCCGTTCACCATTCCTTCCAGTGCATCCTTCAGTAGGCAGTTTCTTCTCAGCCAGTGACCCAGCCAATTCCTTTTCCTCTTTCAGATCAGTTTCAGCATCATTCTTTCTTCACCCACTCTTTCCAACACAGTTTCATTTCTTATTCTGCCTGTCCACTTCACACTTTATAGTATACTGTACTCTCAGAACTCAGGAAGATGTCTATGAATTAACTTTCCTGCTTGAAGATTGAGTGTTCGATCTTTAAAAAAGCCACAGAGTGTTTTGAAAAGAGTATTGCTGTTATCGAGCTTAGGGAGAAAAGAATCCACTGAAATGCGTTATTGTTCTTTTCCATGGCTTATTGTAGATGTTTGTAATTTCATTAGGAAACAATTCATTGTATTTTATCCGAGAAAGTGAAAATACCCAAAACATACCACCTAACAGAGGTACATAGAAACCTTTTACATGACATTGCAGATAATTTAATTAGCGAAGTGCCTACAAATCGTAGAATTCTTTATATTATGCTGTATTTCCCTCCAGCCACTTCTTTAATCTTTAACTCATATAGCTAACAAGAGTCTTAATTTTCACATTGAAAGTAACTTAAAATGATCCTAAACCACTCTTATTCTTACATACTGCAATATTCCCCCTCCTGTAAATTTCTTGAAGGAAGATTTACCAGATACAAAAAATAAATCTTTCACAAAACTTTAACGCTGCTTTTGTACGACAAAGTAGCAGAAAAAATGTCAGCCCAAACCTTTTACTACTACTTTACAATATCGAGGTCAATAGAATGTAGAAAATATGCTTCGCTCGGTTGATGAATTCTCGTTGATACGACCGTTTTATAGTAAGGGCTCCTATTTACTTCCATGGCCACATCCCGAACAGGTGCACTCTGTGACCCGTTTCTATGGCAACAACGGCAACTTGCGCAGAAATTACACAGATAGAAATCTTACGGTGGTACAAGGAAGTCAGGACGAGTCACTGCAAGAGTGGCTTTAAGGCACTGGATTATATGCAAGGAATTTGATTTAATTTTGGGATTCATATTTACATGTTCTATTCTCTTCAGTCATTTATTTTCTTTCTTCTTTCCTTTTATTTCTTTATATCGCCTTCGCAAAATTTTCTTCTTTAATTTTTTTTATTGTTTATTTCTTATATTTCTCTTTTTCATTTGGTTGGTACTTGCTTTCTTATTTTTCACATTATTCTTTTTCATTTCTTCTTTATTGTTCTTTCTCATATTTTTTTCTTAATTTTACCCTTTTTTGTTTAACCTCTGTTCCTCTCTGAAAGTGAGAATCCAAGTTTTACAACCATACAAAACAACCGGTAATGTAATTGTTTTTAAATTCTAACTTCAGCTTTTTTGAGAGCAGACTAGTGCCCGGTTTCTGGTACACCTCAATTAACTATCAGTTACTTAACTGCTCTTATAAATTTAACTGCACTGATAACTTTCATGAGTTTCCGGAAAGTTGAATGTAGATGTATCAGATCTTGTAACTAACAGTTGAGGTAACTTCAAGTTCAATATCTATTGTCGTCCATAGATGTCTCCACTAGTATTTTGTTAGTGATTTTTTAGTTATTTATAGTTACTTTTGTTTGCAGAAGTTTTCAGCAGTAATATGGCTGACAGGTACATAGTGAGCTCTGAACAAGTAGGTGCAAGGCTTTTTGATTAAAGAACCATGTGATAAACGATTGTGTACATGTACACTTCCATCTCAATCGTAATATGATTAAAAAAAGCAATAATTGTTGGTATTTGGCGTTATCATCGAGGTAAATAATACAAGTGAAGAGGGCTAGATGTAACTTCTGCTTCAAAACTGCAACCATATTCACCTGTGGTGGCTATGGCAGCCATACTGATAAACATGTCAAAATATTTTACATTCGTCCATATGAATGCTTTCATGTATTCAAATTGACTTTTCAGAGTCCGAAATACCATTGGCATTGGTAAAACATCCAAGAATAAAATATTCCTCGACTGACGACATAGAATCTTTAGTTGATGACGAAAATTAAACTTGAGATGTTCAAATTTGTGTTTACACACATTATTATCCTAATATGTCATAGAAAGTAAAACATTTACCGTAAGTTACGTACAGTAAGTAAAACGCCAAATTTTTAAAACTATACAGATAATATAGTAAATTAATTTATTGTGATCTATATTATTATTTAATATCGGTTATTATAGTTTTCAAAACAGTAATGCAGTAGCCTCGCATGTCGGTATTTGTTCGAATCAGTACTAACAGCCAGGTAACTACAGGCCGAAGCATAGTTACCAGTTGAAGCACAGATAACTGTAAAGATGAGGATAACTGCTCTTTCGGAAACTCATTTTTAATATACTGTATAAGCATGTTAAATCATAGATAACTCTGTATGTACAGGTAACTGTCTTTTCGAAAACTGGGCATAGATAACACAAGGTTCTCAATCGAATAATAACATGCATTTACCATATTTATTCTGCGTTTAATTTCCTCCAGAGTGTCATTTATATTTGTTACTTCAAGATATTTGAATTTTTCAACCTCTTGGACAATATTATTATTATTATTATTATTATTATTATTATTATTATTATTATTATTATTATTAAATTCATATAGAGACAGAAAATTTGTATTGAATAAATCTACGTAAAACCACAGAAAATAATACAAAGGCCGATCCCAGACAGCATCCGGTGATTTATCAGATTTGTGCCCCTTTTGCACTGAGGTTTCGAAAGGTGAGAGAAGGCGATCATGAATCCGTTATTTGCTTAGGAACCGGTGTTGAGTGATTGATTGACAGCGGCCGTGATAAGATTCTCCCAAGTGGGTGAACCGGCTGGATGTCACCACTGCGACAGCCACTTAATTATTTCGCACTTTCGTTGGTGCCCGCTGCTCTTGGCTCCGGACCAGCCACCTCGATTTCGTTCGTTCTACACTACCCACCGTCGTTGCATCAACACCAGTGTTAACAATGATGATAATAGTAATGAAAGAAGAAAAGTCATCATTGTGTCCATGGTCATATTTACAACTGGGCTATAGCGATTTCCATACACTGATAAAAAGAACTCAAAGAAAGTAGACATAAAGCAAATCCTTCAGACACAATTTAAAAAAGCAGCTATTACTAGCACTTACTTACCACAAGCAAAAGAACGAATCTGTTGTTAGAAATAAGGTGGATGCTATTTTGTCTTTCGTCCTCTGTTAATGTATATATATAAGAAAATAATGTCTAATAAACATGGGTTCTACAACACATACTTTCTGAGATCTGAACACTTGTTCATAGGAGGTGCTCAATGTGACGTCCATTCATGGCAATGCATTTCTCTGCCCTACAATACGGCAGACTACCAGATAATCATAACGTAGTTGACACCCTGGCATGGAATAATGATAAGGAATACTGAAAACAAAAAATCTGGTTGCGGATATGAGCGGGGTTCAGCAGAGATGATGATGTGAATTTTCGTAATCAGCATGTGTGGGCTGATGAAAATCCTCATGCAGTTGAAGAAATAAGGCATAAGCACCGATTCTTAATCAACTTATGAGTAGGCATTCTTGACGATAGATTAATAAGGCTATACGTGCCACCACAGAGATTAACTGGGGCTCGTCATCAGGACTTTCTTATTAACGTATTAAAATAAATTTCAAAAAGTGCGCGATTCCTTACGCCGAAGGGCAGAGGAATGCATTGCCATGAATGGACGTACACCTCCTATGAACCAGTGTTCAGATCTCAGAAAGTATATGTTGTAGACCCATGTTTATTAGACATTATTTTCTTGTGTTGATGCATACTAGCACCTCCTGAAATATTGGAAACTTTTTGTGTGTGTCTATATATATATATATATATATATATATATATATATATATATATATGTGTTTTATTTAACTACGTTCGCAACTGCCGAGATTATATCAGTGTCACCGGTGTGCCGGAATTTTGTCTCGCAGGACTTCTTTTACAAGACAGTAAATCTACTGACATGAGCCTGCTGCATTTAAGCACACTTAAATGCCATCGATCTGGGCCAGAATCGAACCCGCAACTTGGGGACAGAAAGCCAGTACTCTACCGACTGCATCACCCAGATCGACTCCTTTGTTAACAACACAGTGATACCACACTGGCCAATCATGCGTGCTTATGTTATACCGCCCAAATACAGATCGTTTAAGGGTATGTCTGACTTTTGCAAGTGAGTCGTTTGTGAATTGTGAGTTGTGTGAGGTTTAAATCATGTGAAATCTCAATGAATAAAGATGTAGAGAAACTATTCATAATGGAACTAGAAATGTAATAGAACATTTCACGGAGATTTGTGTTGAGGAAGCTAGAGATAATGTTATTTCATTTCCCATTGAAGAAGCCGCATTAAGGATTGCGGAATATGCCAATGCGTCACGTCATATGATAACAAACATAAGGAAAGAATTTAGAGAAATATTCTCAGGGTACCAGTATTTATTTTGACACCTGAACACTACATGTAATGTAATAATAATAATAATAATAATAATAATAATAATAATAATAATAATAGTATTTATTATTACCGGTTGTTCTGTATGGTTGTGAAACTTGGACTCTCACTTTGAGAGAGGAACAGAGATTAAGGGTGCTTGAGAATAAGGTTCTTAGGAAAATATTTGGGGCTAAGAGGATTGAAGTTACAGGAGAATGGAGAAAGTTACACAACACAGAACTACACGCATTGTATTCTTCACCTGACATAATTAGGAACATAACATCCAAACGTTTGAGATGGGCGGAGCATGTAGCACGTATGGGCGAATCGAGAAATGCATATAGAGTGTTAGTTGGGATGCCGGAGGGAAAAAGACCTTTGGGGAGGCCGAGACGTGGATGGGAGGATACTATTAAAATGGATTTGAGGGAGGTGGGATGCGATGACAGGGACTGGATTAATCTTGCTCAGGATAGGGACCAATGGCGGACGTATGTGAGGGCGGCAATGAACTCCGGGTTCCTTAAAAGTCATAAGTAAGTATAATATATGTATTAGAAAATCGCGGAAAACTGTTAAATGCACAGTACCGAGAGTAGCTGCGTGACACAAGACTGCACGAACACTCAACAATAGACTTCTAATGTTTTAGTGTTGACAGTACACGTTACTTAGCAGTCTGCTGATACCTGTTGTCTACAAGCATTCCTCGATTGTTTATTCATTTGCCCGAATTCTTCTACTCTCAATTGAAGTACCATGGTCTTGCTTCAATTCCAATAATGACAGTGATTTCATCTACAAAAGAGAACTTTAATAATGTAATAATATTATTAATATTAACAATATACACCATTCGAGCAGAAAAAATGTGGGTTATATAATACGATTCTTTATTGCTGGCGACTCGTCACTTTGTACACAAAGCGATTGAGGTACCACGACTTAATGCCACTTTGTACAGAAAGCGATTGAGGTGCCACGACTTACTGTACAAAAAACGGTCGAGGTACCGCTGCTCCCGAAGAATTATGGTGCAATCTGGACTATATCACCAACACACATCCGACAAATGAGGCTTTGGAACAATGAGAAAAGGTAACAAAAAAATCGACAGGTGCATAGCTTTATTATACTGCATATCTTTACGTAGAGTTACGTGTGGGTAGTGCGAGAAATGAAACGGGGAGAACAAGAGGAGTATGAGGAGAACAAGGGAAATACCAGGACAACAAAGAGAAGACAAGAAGAACAAGGGGAATACAAGAAGTACAAGCGGAAGACAAGATAACAAAGAGAATACGAGTATAACAAGAGGAATATAAGGAGAACAAAGGGAAGGCAAGGAGAACAAGGAGAAGATAAGAGAATAAAGGGAATACAAGGAGAATAAGGGGAAGACAAGAAGAACAAGGAGAAGTCAAGGAGAACAAATGGTATACAAGGAGTACAGCCGAAGACAAGAAAAGAAGGGGAATACGAGGAGAACAAAGGTAAGGCAAGGAGAATACAAGGGAATAGGGAATACAAGGAGAACAAGTGGAAGACAATGAAAACAGCGTTAATACAAGGAGATTGAGGCAAAGACGAGAAAAACAAGGAGAAGCTAAGGAGAACAAATGAAATACAAGACGAACAAGGGGAATACAAGGAGTACAAGGCGAAGATAAGGAGAATGAGAAGACAACGATAATATGTGGAATAGTACAAGGATAACGAGGGGAAGGCAAGAAGAAAAAGGGGAATTCATGGAAAACAAATGTAATGCAAGGAGAAGAAGAGAAAGACAAATAAAACAAGGGGAAGATAAGAGAAACAAGGGAAAGAGAAGGAGAACAAAGAGAAAATACAAGGAGAGAAAAGAGAAGAGAAGAAAAGAAATGGAATATGAGGAGAAAGAGGGGAAGACGAGGAGAATAAGAGTATTATAAGGATAACAATGCGTTTTTATGTAAAGGTCAACTGTCAAGTTATCCCATTGAGGAAAAAGACGTAGTTTTACGTCAAAATAGTAATGTTCTTAGTTGCAGAAACAATTGAGTTTCACACTACAAATCTAGCGAACTGGGGTTAATTCCTGACGGAGAAGAGGAAATATATCTCTTTCTCATTGAAACTGTGTGTTTTTTTTTTAATTTAGAGCTTTGAGCGATACTGATCATAATATGACCAGGAAATCCCGTTACTTGTGAATGTTTAATGTTGATTCAGAATACAAGAGTGAGAGGGGAGGAATGGGTCAAAGGGCCTAGTCCTTGAAAGTAGATGATGATAATAGTGACAACGGCAATAATAATGTAATCTTTATCTGCCCATTTATCCTCCAGCGGTAGAACACTTTCACACGATGCGAAAGGCTTCTATACTTTACAACACAACAAAATACAAGAGAAACGCGTAATTTTTAAAGATTAAGTTGGACTATTTCTGGTGCTGGCTTCGATCATAGAAACGTAACTTAGAATTTTTTCAGAATATTCAAGTAAATTTGTGTGTTTGTCAAATCTAACCTTATTAATAACTATATTGTATAAAAAAAATCTGAAATTTCATTTTATACTGTCCGATAACCAGAATTTTAATCTAGGCTAAATGACGAATAATTTTAAAGACTGGAGAGGAGGCTTGTAGAGGAGAAGGTGGAAATATGGGCTACCATTTTGTTTTCCTCGTAATAATGGAAAATGGTGGGGCATATTGCTTGGAAATCTTTATTGATATACAGAGTAATTATTCATATACAATTTTTCCAGGCTTAAAGGTCAATAGTTGCAATAGATATTTACATATAATTACTTTTTGAAAGAAAGACGAACTGGTCCTCTATAGGTAGTAGGGTCTAAATATGGGCTACCACAAAAATTTGAAAATAAAATTGGAAAAAAAAACAAACAAAACAAAGAAACATAAGTAGGAAATCTGTGTCACATGAATGGCAATATTCTTTAACAAATAACGCAAATCACGATAGTGAAAGTACGAGACGTGTTAATGTGCTTGTAATGTGGGCTACCTATCGCATATTTGACACATAGCTGTAGCCCATATTAGCAGCATCGACTCATGAAGGTTTCTAAGATTATGTATGGCAATTGTTATCCTAAATAATATTACTCTTATGCCATGTGGTAGAGCTATTCTTAATCAGTGCAACACATCAAGCGTGATTTCTAAACACGAATTATATTTATTTCAATAAAATTGAAACTACATACCTGCAAAAACTTCGAAATTGATGTAAAACGCAAAAGACACACCACATCCACACCACAAAGGCAACTGGTTTGTCTCTTTGTGCACGCAGACTGATGGATACGAGATGTACTTTTAGAGCTTTTCCGCTAGGTAACAACATCATATATGGTAAAAAACGAGGTAGCCGTATTACCACTCCTAGCCCATATTTCTGCAGTGCTTGGGAAAAGTTTCATAAGTCAGTTTTCACAAACCTTTTTCCATAATTTATTGACAACTTACACTGGTTTATGTCGATTTGATTTTTTCTGTATGAATTACTGTAACGGGAGGAATACCTATGTATTTTTTTCCAAGCGAACAGATGTTCCGTAAGTTGTCAATAAATTATAAAAAAAGGTTTGTGGAAACTGACTTGTGTCACTTTTCCCGAGCACTACGGATTTTCACCTTCTTCTCTAGCATTGAGAAAATACTTTTATAAAATATCTGGTCTACAGCATGCATAATATCGCTCTGGAAAGTAGATATTCATCAATACAGTTTTTTTTTAATTAAAATTACATTTATTCTATTTAGGCCTACTTCGCCTTGAGAAGTGTAACTTTCCACTCAAGCATTTTCTACTAGTGTAATTACTAATATCGTATGACGGGAGTGCAATCAGAGGCAGTCGTTTTCTCGAACTACCTGTTTAATCAGGGATATAAATTTCCCGGGACAAGTTTCGCCTACGAAATGAACGCACCCGATGCCAACCGACCACCTACGATCTCTGTACCTCCAGCATCACATCATTCTTTTTAGGGGGTTTTCACAACTTTCTCAAAACCCAACCCAACTGACAAGAGAATTCACTTTCATCCAACAATGTAACAACAATCACTGTCACCAAAAGACGATAAAAAACAAAACACGACACGCTTTTATCAAGGGTGAAGTTTGTCTAAATGTCAGTTCCATTTATCAGACAGATAGTCCTATCTGTGGAAAATAACGAATAGAAATTCTGTTGTAATTGATTATTACTGGTGGTATTAATGCTGTGCCTGTCACGAGAGGTACATTTTATTGGTTACTATTAATGGATACGAGCCACAGGTAGTTTAGTTGCAAAATTGTGTAATTTATAATACTGAAAGCGCGAAACCGTAGCATCTGTCACATTATACTTGTATTCAAGAGGAGGTAAGCAACTTTTGCCCACAGAGCAGCTGAACTTGTGTTTCGTTGTCAGGAAAATTAATACTTCTACGATTTTATTAGATATGGAAGAATTAAGAACGAGTCGTTCATATTGAACGAAACATTGAACTCAACAAACGAATGTTATTTAGTAAGCGAAATAAATAGATTCCTTTGTGAATCGAAAGTTCAGTCGATCGTCTTCTCGGTCCTTGTTGTGAATCGTTTTCTACAGTGAATCTTCTGAATCAAGGTTACTTCGTTCTGAGTCAGCTTGGTAGGAGACATTCGCTTTTGATTGCGTGTTGGCAAAACGGTGTTGAGGGGAGCGAAACAAGGTAATACAAAATACGCCGCGGTGTTTGTGATATCATATCTGGTGGTTCAAAGAGGAACCTTGTTCAGATAGCTGTTTTTATGAATCGTTATAGAATTATGTATAGAAGTCGTCAATAGTATGTTTCCATTTAGATGAATTCCTAATATAGAATATGTATTTTATTTATGTTATGAAACGGTTAGAGTCCACACCTGTGGAGTAACGGTTAGCGCGTCTATCCGCGAAACCAGTTGGCCTGGGTTCGATTCCCGGTCGGGGCAAGTTACCTGGTTGAGGTTTTTTCCCGGGGTTTTCCCTCAACCCAATATGAGCAAATGCTGGGTAACTTTTGGGTGTTGGACCTCGGACTCATTTCACCGACATTATCACCTTCATCTCATTCAGACGCTAAATAACCTAAGCTGTTGATAAAGCGTCGTAAAATAATCTACAAAAAAAGGAAAGGTTAGAAAGTAAAATTGCTATTTTCGTAGTGTGTCAACTATTTTTTAATTACCACTCCAGCCCAATCGAAATTATGATTGAGTGTTAATAATTGAATTTGTACAGGCCAACTTATTCCTTATTATTCATATGGATACGATGGCTGTTATTGCTTGTAACGTTCTAAAAAATATATATTTACCCCGAATAAAAAAGACAATTTCTAACCATTCATGAAATAAAAGTGTATGCCTGAAATTGGAAAAGTATCAATTAAGACCTACATGAAAAAGCAAACAACCAAATTTATGAATACTAGGCCTATAATATATGAAAGTTGCCATTTTTAGAATATTTTCAGGCATTGAAATGTAAAAAAATCGGAAAAGAACACATACTTATTTTATGTCCCCTTCTCTCTATTTCTTAACTTTATTTATATTCTTAATATCTTTATATTATTCAATAGCCGTACGTGCATATCAAAGTAGTGACCTTATTGTTGTCTAAAACTGTAATAGAAAACTCTAAATATATAAAAAAATCTTTTCAGACTTATGTTTTACGACATTTGTGACAATTTAAGTATGATTTCCAACAATTATTCTCAACCTCACCAGCATTTTAGACCTTTCCGATATTAACCCTTATATACAACAATTCTGTTGTCTTGATTTTATAATACGCAATAATCGTATACAAAACACGGAACGTGCTTCCTTAGGCGTGTGTCAAATTCGCTTCCGGTGCCTATAGTTGAAACGCGGACTACATTCTGTCCGACGTCATATGTTCACCTCAGACTAAGCAAATATACCGATGTCATGGCCTTACTTATAAGACATTACATCTCACTTGACGATATGTATCATAAGAAGAGCAATTCTGTGGTGTTCTGGCAGAAACTGATATGTAAAACTTCAGCAAAAATATTTTGTCTCAATATGTTACAAATGTTGTTTTTAATGTTAATGCAAAACATGGTATGTCTACTATCAATAGTAGTTAACACTATAATAATAATAATAATAATAATAATAATAATAATAATAATAATAATAATAATAATAATAATAGTTTATTTATTTATTTATTTATTATTAATATTTGTGTGCTGAACAACACCCAGAGGCCAATTATAGTTCAGCACAATACACAAACAGAAGATACAAAGGTGCAAAAACAAATAAATAATATCTTAAATAAAGAAAAACATACATAAATAAAATTGAGAACAAGAACAGTAAATACTAATAATCAAAACGAAACTATACCTTAAAAAGATCTAAATTGTGCCCATGCAAATTGGCATATTTTAAGCATCTACAGACTGGAGAAAGTGATTTTGAATTTGTTATAAAAATTTTTTTGAAATCTTAAACCTTTTGTAGGAATACGAAGGCTGACATTGTTTATGATAGACTCACAATCAATATCACCCTTGATCACTTCGCAAAAAAATTGATAATCAAGATTTTGACGTCTAGAATAAAGGCTACAACAGTTAAAATATTTACAGGTAATCTCATAGTTAAAGTCAGAGGAACTGGGCATAAATCGAAAAGCACATAAGGAAATAAATTTTCTTTGAATATTTTCCAATTTAACCGAATCAGTTGAAGTAATGGAATTCCAGGCTACAGATGCATATTCAAGTTTAGATCGAACCAAAATAAAGTATAGAATTAATAGAGACTCTGGAGTAGAAAAAGAATAAGTTATAGACCTTATTAAACCAAACATTCTTATTGAATGATTATAAATATATTGAACATGATCGTGAAAATATAATTTAGAATCGAGTAGCCTAATACACCAAGATCTTTAATAGATTTTTTCCTAATAATACAGACGTTATTAAGAGGATAATTAAATTTTATGGCCCACTTAAAATAATAATAATAATAATAATAATTATTATTATAATAATAATAATAATAATAATAATAATAATACATTTCTAAACTTATCTCTAGTATCAAATTTAATATAGGCCTACGATATTTTTTTCTAAAACATCTTGTCTTTCAATTGAACATTGTTATTGTTATTTATTTGTGAGTGTATTTAATTTATGCATAAATATTAATATTAAAAGTCTTAAATTATCATTTCCACACACCTAACTATACTTCTCTTGAACATGTTTATTTTGTAAAACAATTGATTACTACATAGTAATTTCATGTGACTTAGTTGAACAAACGGTCCGAGAAACAAGAGCAATAAAGTGTGCGCCTGTAGACCGGTATGGCTTCATAATGCTTATCAGAATTTAATTTGTTGAGGCCGCTAAGTTGGTCACCCGGGTAACAATACAGGTAGACATGCCGTAAACTTGCCGTCCGACAATTCGGAGCCTGTGCTGTCTCGTTTCTTGTGATTTAGATGTAAAATAAAGAAAAGAAACTTCCCGTCCTGCCGAAGCGCAGGCCGCCGTCAGCACCCGGCAATAAACACACCATGGCCCACTTAAAATAGTCCCAGGTAAACGTAAATGTGGGAGGTTTGTTGTAATTTTACATTTAAAAGAGAAATTATTGCTTTATGTCCATGCTGTAACAGCAGATCTAGTCCCGTCCGCCCTCTTGTGAGATCTTCCTTTCTTATATAAACCAGATAATGTGGAGAATAAATTTAATGCGCTTCACATTATAGCAGTGTCCTAATATAGAAACGAGACTTTGTCCAGTGCGATGTAATCAAACAGAATGCATTTACTTATCAACGTGACAATATTTAAAATCTGTCTTTTCTGTTCTGTGCTTAAGCTCTATTACTAGAAGACATATGATGTGCCATTGATAGCAAGTTTTTACATCGTCGTTATACTGATTGGTGTTGCTGTTGTAAGGCTGTTTTTCTACGGGCACTATTTATTTATTTATTTTTATTCCATTTCATGTTTTCTTTGTTGACGTCTTAATATCTCATTGATCGTGAACAACACGTGTATCGTCACGTTAATAAAAAGTGAACATAGCTTAAAAATATTTGCGACACACCCTATTCTCAGATTGAGACACCCATTAGGACCGATTCTATTAGCCCCGAATGTTAGGTTGACATAATAATATGAAGGGTATAGTGAAAGAACTAGCTTTTCCCACTTTAGCAAATTGTTCAGAAGAGCAGTTTAAAGTCTGTTTATAGTATATTCTTTCCTTGTATACCCAGTCTAAAATCTGTCATAGCACTTAGACCGTTCACATTATCAGAGTGTTTCATTCATAGGATTAAACTACATGAAATCCTACTCCACACAACATGCGTGACTCATTTTTGGAAAAAAAAAATGTGGACAGAGCTCGTTCTTTCTCTGTAGACCCTTTATATGGGTATGGAAGTAGGCAAGATGGGTGATAATGATTATAAAATGAACCCGGGGCTCGGCGCCGAAAGTTACCCAACATTTGCTCGTAATGGGTTGACGGAAAACTCCGAAAAAAACCTCAGTCAGGCAACTTTTCCCAACCAGGATTCGATGCCGGGGCCACTACTTTCGCAGTCAAATACGCTGACCACTACTCCAGAAATCAGCTATATAACTACAGTAGCTATATAATCAGTCCAGTGGGGATTCGAACTTTTTTTTAAATTTATTTTATTGGGTTATTTTACGACGCTGTATCAACAGCTAGGTTATTTAGCGTCTGAATGATATGAAGGTGATAATGCCGGTGAAATGAGTCCGGGGTCCAACACCGAAAGTTACCCAGCATTTGCTCGTATTGGGTTGAGGAAAAACCCCGGAAAAAACCTCAATCGGTGGATTCGAACTCACGCAGCGTCAGATTATAAGTCCTGGTCGCTACTTTTACAAAACGGACGTTGCACCTAGCCTGTTATGAAACAAAATTTGTTCGTTCATTCATTCATTGATTGCCTTCTGCCCAAGGGCAGTATTTCACTGCAAACCCAGCTTTCTGAAATCTTCCCTATTTTCCACTCTCCTCTTAGTCTCCGCATACGATCCATAGTTAATGTTGTCTATCATCTGACATCTTTTTTTGCCCCTTCACCATACATTCCAGTGCATCCTTGTGTAGGCAGTTTCTTCTTAGCTAGTGATCCAGCCTAGTCCTTTTTTTCCTTTCTGATCACTTTCAGGGTAATAATTCTTTCTTCACTTACTCTTTTTAGCACAGCTTCATTTTTTATTCTCCCTGTCCATTTCACAAGCTCCATTCTTCTCTATCGACATTTCAAATGTTTCTAGATGTTTTTCTTCACTTAGTCGTAATGTCCATGTTCTTTGCCTCATGCAGTGCCACACTCCACACAAAGCACTTCAGTACTTCTTTTTCCAAAGCTTCCTTTGCCATTGCTATCCTCCTTTTGACTTCCTGATAGCAGCTCATGTTATTAGTGCAACCCAAGTATTTCAAGTAGTTCATTTGCTCTACTGCCTCATTTATAATTCATACAACATAAGGTCAAAACTTGATAGTTTTCCCAGAAAAAAAAAATATTTCTTCTCTTATTTTATTCGCGTTATATTGCTTATATCGCTAATAAAATTACGAAAACAATTACATCAGTAGGTATATCTAGCAAAGAGTTAATATCAGTTTAAATACATAGGCTATTTGTGTCTTCTATTAAGTTTTCGTGAAATTAAATAAAATTGCGTGCTTAAATTTGTTAATATCCTGGCGTGAGAGACGTGGCAACGTGTTCAGCAGACACTACTCTGTACAGACGTACGTACATGTCAGCTGAGTTCAAGCTCCCTGTACATAGCTCTACTGCCGAGCGGATGGCAGTTCGGTACCCAGGTATTCGATAAACAACTTACAATGTCATCATATGTTATTAATTTATGGAGAAAGTCGCCGTAATTAAAGTGAGGGAGGAAGATGTACCGTCAATGTTTTCCGCGATGAAGGTTACCTAATCGGCGAACTTCTGTAGCGGTTTCTCAAGGATTATTAGAAACTAGTCTCTTACCTCGTTTCGAAAATCACACATACAGAAATTTCTTTAAAAATGGTATTGCTTTATGGAAGCGGGAGAGATTAAAATGTTGGATTTAAAAAAAAAGTTCGTTTGATTTTTTGTATTAAGCCATTATTGTTTATTTTTTAGGCGTACAATAAAAAATGGACCAATATTGCCAATATTGTTAAATCAATTAGAAATTTACCGTAAAGTTCTATAATGAGATTGAAAGTTTGTATTTGCTGTTCGTTTTATGTAGAACAGAGCATTTGTTTTGTACCGGTATGTCTATATCCTTTTGAGCTGTATTGTGTACTTGTAAACTCCCTCCTACCCATCCAGCAACGTTGCCAAACGCCTAATATTTTAAACTTTAATAATTGGCTAAATATTGCAATTAGAAAAAAATTGTGAGGACATTTTTTTCTTCCTTATGACATGAATAATCATCAGTTAAAATAATGGCACTTATACCCCTTACACCCTGTATAATTACCTCTTCTGCTAACAACGCCATATCATCAGCAAATCTTATAAACTTTATTCTTTTTCCCCCTTATGTCACCCCTTCCATGTTCTGATAACATTACTTCACTAAATCCTCCAAGTACGTAGATGTTGAACAGGTTGGGTGATAAAGGGCATTCTTGTCGTACTCTGCTCTCTATTCTACTTCCCTTTGACATTTCTTCTATCCTGACTTTGACTCGTTGTTTCATATAGGTAACCCAAAGATTTCCTAATAAATTGGAATTCTTCTCAGACGAAACAGGCATTAATGGTCTACCTCGATGATGATTATGATGATTGATGATTAGACATTCATGTGTAGCAGGATTTCTTCTTGGTCATGTGTTCAGCAAGAAGCAAAGCCTTCGCTTAAGACAAACACCCATCTATTATGCAAGATAAATGCCCACTTTTCTCCTGGGAATCGAGCTCAGTTCGTTTGACTTGTAGTTAGCAACGTTACTTCTTCAGCTACAACGGAGTACGTCAATAGAAATTAAATTAAAAATATTTTTCAAGATGTTCAATTGTTTTGTTTCTCTTTGTCTTGGAAACGAGCAGGAGTTGTGACAGCATAAATTATGGGCATGCGCTATGCAGAGACACGTGTCTTCTGATTAAATGAATAGAAAAATTGTTACACAAAACCCCTTCATTACTGTATGGAACGGATTGCGTAGATTTCTTTCGATGATTCGATAGAACAATAATTAAGTCAGGAAATTCCTGTTTATCTCTTGATCAATTCTAGTTCAGACAGTCTTTGTGACAGCGAAATGTCGGTTGCTAAGTAATTTATATCTTAGGATTGAGATGATAACGGACTGAAAACTTGCGAACTGGTGACCACAATGCCATATGAGAAACGAGAATTTATTTTTTAAACCCATAACTCAATATTAAACGGTCTGCACCATACATCGGCATTTTGTGACTCGCGAGCCAGCCCCTGGAAAACGAAGCAAGTGAAGTGGAGGAGTAGAGGAGAGGCTATACCCCCACTTGTAGTTCATTGCCCGCAGTGTACCATTGCAGGTTATAGTATCATGTCATTATAAAGACTGTTGAAAAGTCCAAGAAAACGTAAATTTCGGTCAGAATATCGATCCTTGTAAGAATTTGTCAATTAACCTAATATTATAATTTTGTTAAAACTTAACTTTCCTTTCTGTAATTTCACAATTAACTTTTTATCCATTTTTTCGACCTGGTTGATGAGTTGGTATAGCGCTGGCCTTCTCTGCCCGAGGTTGCGGGTTCGATCCCGAGCCAGGTCGATGGCATTTAAGTGTGCTTAAATGCGTCAGGCTCATGTCAGTAGATTTACTGGCATGTAAAAGAACTCCTGCGGGACAAAATTCCGGCACATCCGGCGACGCTGATATAACCTCTGCAGTTGCGAGCGTCGTTAAATGAAATATATCATTTCATCCATTTTATGTACTATGAAGCAAAACAACAAATATATGGACATTTTATGAACTTGGTTGTTGACACCATAAACCAAATAAAATCAAAGACATTAAAGCATCGGCAGTTCCGAAAACTTCTGCACGATATGGCGAAGAACACCAGATTTGCGATATTACACAGCTGTAAAGCGGTTTGCCGTGTAAAAAAAAGTTTCGTCGGTTTTTTGACACGCTGATAATAATTTCTACTTTTTTTTTAAGAAAAGGTGCTGTAATATATTTCCATATATGCTTGAAATATATTACGGTGGCTTAGGATTTCAGTAAGTTAATAAATAAATAAATAAATAAATAAATAAATAAATAAATAAATAAATAAATAAGTAAGTAAGTAAGTAAGTAAATAAATAAATAAATAAATAAATAAATAAATAAATAAATAAATAAATAAATAAATAAATAAATAAGTAAATAAGTAAGTAAATAAATAAATAAATAAATAAATAAATAAATGAGTGAGTGAATGAATAAGTGAGTAAGTAACTAATAAATAAATAAATGAGTAATAAATAAATGAGTGAGTGAATGAATGAATAAATAAATAAATAAATAAATAAATAAATAAATAAATAAATAAATAAATAAATAAATAAATAAATAAATTGCTATAGGACACAGAAAATCCCGAGTTGCAGAATGAAATTTGGGTGCGGGATTTGACATTCCCTAACGAAATTTTATAACAACTCAAATTGAATCGATAGATTCAAAGTCATACTACAAATACTGTATAGTTCATATGTAGGTGCATGACAGCATAAATTATTTTCTTTCACTTACAGATGTATGCAATCAAAATTCATCAGAAAGAACACATTAAATTTTCCTTGCTTTCAATAATACGGCAATATATCAGACATAAAATTACAATATTGCCTTTATTTCTTGAATTAACTACACAAATTTTCATAACAAAAGACTTATAAAATTAAAAAAATTGAAACTGATTTCCAATTGTATGGAAATCTTTTTGGTTTAGAAATAATGAAATTAAGGCCTGAATTACAAGAGGAAGTTTCGTATTTCTTAAAAGGACATGTGTTTGGAAACCCGGTATAAAGATTTGGAAGGTGTTAATGTTTTCAAATGCTAAACAAATTAAAATACGCTAATCTGAGATCAGGTGCAGCCAAAATCACAGCCATGTATGGCTCCGTATTATTTTATATGTGAACAACATTTTTACAAAAATGAACATTGAAAATCAAAAAGAATAACCCGTATTACAGATGAGCATTTCATTTTAAAGGTAAAATTAGCCATATGTAATTTTACTTCTGCCTTTGATCAGTTACTCAAGTACCATTTTTCTTTTAATTACTTTTTTCGGTTGTGTTGTTTTATTTTATCATTTATTGTTTTACGAAACTTGTGAAAAATGACCAAGAAAATAATAAAAAACATACAGTGAAAACAATATATGAACAATAACCGCGGTGTTCAACGTTGACCGCTCGAAATTTATCGCGCAATATGCAGTGTAATTTAGTATAGTGTAGTTTCTACATCTTGTATATAAGAATCAACCTCTTCCTTCCCTTCTCCCTTCCTCCCTTCCATTCCAGTGCTAAGCGTGTTCCGTTCTATTGGTGTATTCGGAAAGTAAGTTTTGCCGATGTATGGTCTGGACATATAAGATTAATGTAAAGCCACTAATTGTCAGTTTGGGGAGCGAGGTTTGAGCCGAGTAACTCTGGAATAAAAGACGAGGAATTACCATAAGATCATTGCATTAATTTTCTAATTATTCATTTTAACGATTTAAATAACAGTGGCAATTTAGTCGTCGATAGGTTGTAACTATTATAGCTACTAGCCTATTCTTACGAGGACAACTCCATGAGAGTCATATAGCGAATGTTTGACGTAGGAAGCAGCCATAAAAATACCTAGCGCTGTCTTTGACGCGAGGTAATTGAATTGAGACGATGTGAATTCTAGAGTACATTCTTTTGATGCAAATGCTTGGACAAAAGTTGCCCCAAAGACATGTTGTTGACTAAAAATATCAGTTAACAGGAAATATATCTATAGCTGCTCAAGCTCTCGTCCAACCTGTAGATGACCACTGGGTAAAATGTAATCACGACAGCTTACCTTTGCCAGTGCTGCATTCCTAGTGATTAGGGGTCAAAAATCCTATTTTTCATTTTGTGTTAAAAAAATTGTAAATCTCTCTCTTTAAAACAATGTACATATATTGTGGGGGTATCTCAGTAGATACGCCCTTTAAATGGTCTCTTTAAATTTGGCGTCGCATGTAATTCATAGATCCTTATTTTTTTTAAATGCAGTTTTCCGTAAGTTGATATTTTTCAAACTTAAGTGCATTATTTTCTGAAACTACTGAACCAATTTACATGAAATTTTTACACTATTTTCTATAGCCTATGTTCTACAAAGTAGACATCACACACATAAATATAGCCTATGCATTTAAAAAATGGCAAATCTTGTTAGTCAAAGTTCAATATTTTTTTCAGTTTCACTAAGGATGAAATATTTAACTAAATTTTGCTTTAGAATTTACAATATAGGCCTACATTACTTAGTAATTTAAAAGAATATAAAGTATATGAGTGAAGACTGTAGCATGTAATGTGCACCTGTAGAATGAGGTATATTTAGCAAAGTGAGTAAACAGGTTATCAGCTAGGGCCTTCCTTTTGCACTTGGATAAGAAACTAATTAGTTGTCTTTTATACCACTGAATTCAGAATGATTGATTGTATAACCATGGAAACTTTTATTCCATTCTGACCTCTAAGGGCCATATTCATAGACATTCTTAGCGCGGGCTTCAAGTGGATGATCAGCGAATTAACGTTTTTCGTATTCATAAACCAGTGTTAGCGATATGATATGATATGAATTCTGTACAAGTAATCAGTCGATAGCCTGGACTAGTTTAATACGCTCGTAGCGCGGACTAGCGGAATGTCTATGCATAGCACCCTAAAAGCCTAGAAATATTGAACCAAATCTTTGTCCTGAATGATGAAGGATGGGAGGAGCGGAGAAAAATTCTCTCCGGCACCGGGACTCGAAACCGGGTTTTCAGCTCTACGTGCTGACGCCTTATCCACTAAGCCACAGCGGATTCCAGTTCCGATGCCGGATTGAATACTCTCAATTTAAATTCCACCTCTTAGTTTCCCTTCAGTGGCCACCTCGCTCCACCCATCCTTCATCATGTGGTAATGCAGAATTCCTGCACGGAAATATCATAATATGTACTTCGGTACATCAAAATAATATGATATACGTAAATAATTACTTAGTGATTTAAGACGGCCGCTTAGTCACATAGTGTGTTGGACATTGTGCCACTTTCACACATCTGTGACACAGTGCATAAGGGTTGGCCACTAAAGGGAAACTAAGAGGTATATTTTGTATTGAAATTCTTTAATCGGAAAGGCATCACTAACTACTCCTCTTAAAGGTTTCAATCTTAAGGACTTGAAGGCACCGGTATAGTACATACATAATTAATATAAAGTCGACAGTACTGTGTATTTCTTGTCATTTAACCTTGCAATGTGACCATGAAATTTTTCCCCATTACATAATTTTTTTTTCCATTCAAGAGGTAAAATATCTACACCTTATGATAAACTATAGGCCTAGCTATTTAAGTAGTAGTAAAATGAGATACCTGAATGCATAAGTATCGGCAAAAGAATGGGTCGTGAAATTAAAAGAGGAAGACAAACAACGTGCAAGGCTCTCACAGAACTGGGTTTGTTTGCCCTTGGTATGAGATAATATAAAAGTGGCATGGTGAGACTGTGTTTAGCATAATCCACTGAACAAACACGAGTGTTGACAGAACGCGCCTCTCTGAGGCTACTCGAGGCGCTCATATGTAAATCTTGTTGACTAAAAAATAGATTAAAACACGATTTCAAGAATTTACAGTAATGTATGAGTAAATACAATTAGCAAGTCAAATTAAATACGTTAATTAGCACTTGAGAAATGTCTGAAGATAGCGAACTCCTCTAGAATTAGCAACATTGTTTAATAAAATGTTACATCTTATACTAAAACTCAAACAATGGCTAACAGGCATTGTACGGCTCACAAAAAATATTATCTGTCGTTAGTTTTAAAGTTACTAACTAGAATACTGCTTCCCTCTTGCATGGAAAATTTCGTATTAAATTAAAATATCATGAAGTTTAATCCGAACAGAACGTTAAATGGGTCTGACGTTCACTTGTGCCATTCTTACAGGAAAAAATTGATCCCACTTCTACCAATCCCTTCTTCTCCTTATCCTCTTCTTCTTCACCCTTAGTAACAAATATCATCACTGTGAGTGGTATTGTTAGGTGGGGTTTGATGAGATAGATCAGTGCCAAGTAGCCCCACTGTCAGTGATATGGTTAGATAGGATTTGGTAAGACAGATCAGTGACAAGTAGCCCCACTGTCGTGATAAGATTAGGTAGGATTTGATGAGGAGACAGATTCGTGACAAACAGCCCCACTGTCCTGTCAGTTGCCGATAAGAGAGCAGAATAGGAATGAAGACGTTCTCCGTTCATGATATCTTCAGAATCACACTGAGTGCAGATTGAAGAACATGTTGGATGTTTAGTTTGTGGAGATGGTGAGGTAGGCATTCATGGCCAGTATTTATTCTAAACAGGGCTCACGCTGACCTTCTGGTATCATTAGTGATCCATTCCAGATTCTCGTTGAGAGAATTCCAACTATTGTTTTTCTATCATGTTTCCATTTAAGATTCTGATCTTACTTTGGATGTAGTTTTTAATTAGCCTACGGTATATGAGCTACTTCTTTACAATCTGTAGGATGTTGTATCCTTTCTTCGTGAGTTGGTCTGCTGTTTTGTTCCTTACAATTCTGCAATGTGATGGAATCCATTGTACAGTTAAATGCTTGCCGATATTTTGTAGTTCGAATCCCGGTCGGGGCAAATTACCTGGTTGAGGTTTTTCCGGGGTTTTCCCTCAACCCAATACGAGCAAATGCTGGGTAACTTTCGGTGCTGGATCCCGGACTCATTTCACCGGCATTATCACCTTCATATCATTCAGACGCTAATTAACCTAGATGTTGATACAGCGTCGTAAAATAACCCAATAAAATTCAAAAAAATATATATTTTGTAGTTGGTAAATGAGTCTGCAGTATTCTCTTGTGTTTATGGTATTTGACTTTATAATTGTCTGTATGGCCGCTTTAGAGTCTGTAAGAATGACAGCTTTGTTGAACTTGGTTCTGATCATTAGATTTTCGAGGGAACATTTGATACCTTCTATCTCACCATCGAAATTTGTTACTTGGGCCCAGTATGACAACAGAATGAAAATAATGCACATGTTCCGCCAGATCCTGCTCCACTTTCGAAGTCTGTCAATGATCCATCTACTGTATATAATTTCAATGAAGCTGTGTTGGAAAGAGTGGATGAAGAAAAAATGATGCTGAAACTGATCAGAAAGAGAAAAAGGAATTGGTTAGGTCACTGGCTGAGAAGAAACTGCCTACTGAAGGATGCACTGGAAGGAATGGTGAACGGGTGAAGAATTCGAGGCAGAAGAAGATATCAGATGATAGACGGCATTAAGATAGGGGAGAGTCGGGTAGTATCGGACAGCGGGTAATATCGGACAGTGAGTTTCTTTCATCTACCACACGATAATAGTACCTGATTGACATGGTTACGTTTCTGTGGTGTCGCATAGAGAAACGTAATCATGTCATTCAGGTACTACCATATGGTGGTAGATGAAAGAAACGTACTGTCCGATATTACCCGATGTCCGATACTACCCGACTCTCCCCTATATGGATCATATGCGAAGACTAAGAGGAAGGCAGGAAATAGAAGAGATTGAAGAATACTGAGTTTGCAGTGAAAAACCTGCCCGTGGGCGGAACACTTAGGCCTTATACAGTATGTTTTCGGACTAGTTTTAAAAACTTTCAGGGATGATGGGGAAGGGCACATGTATCAATTTGAGATAAGGAACCCTGGTCCGGAAATGACTGAGTCGAAATTTGCAAGCAAAAATAGTTGTGTGGAAATGAAATTATTTTATTCCTCTGTACACCTTATTTATGTATATTTATCTGTACATCTTGCACATACTGCATTCATCTGACGTTGTTTACGTTGTCTACTTACAGTATTCCATTCAGTGCACTGTCTGAGGGATGGGGACAGGAAACTACACTAAAGCAATGCAGATAGCTTAATTTGTAGCGGACATGGTCCTGATATGCACGTCTGTAGACAGCAGTGTATGTGTACAAGTTGCAGTGTCCAGTCGATCAGATCTAGTGAAATGGAGGAGTACACGAGACTTGATTTTCGAATACAGATGAGCCAATGGGAACAGTAGACAAGCTCACAGATTGTATCGGGACAAGTATCCACGTAGGAGACATCCGGCCCATACCATCTTTCCACGACTGTTCCAAAGGTTAAGGGAAGTAGGGCATGTGGTGCCAAATTACAATTTCATTTCCACACAACTATTTTTCCTTATAACTTTCGACTTAGTCATTTCCGGACCAGGATTCCTTATCTCAAATTGATACATGTGCCCTTCCCCATAATCCCTGAAATTTGTAACACTAGCCCGGAAACATCCTGTAGGCCTATATATATGATCCAGGTGGATAGTTAGTGTGTATGGTTTCTAGGCTCAGTTGTTTAAGGAAGATACTTATATTTTCTGAATTCTTACTTGTGACTTAAGTTCTAATTTCAAGTTTAATTTATTTAATGTACTTGTAATTATAAAAAGTACATTTTTACGACCATACATATTTGGAACTTTAGACAACTGAATAATTTCGGTTCATATCTTATTCTTCTAGACAACTAAGAATCCTTTTTCTAATGGTAATAGCCATTGTACGTACTCCGTTACAAGGAGACATAGGCTACAGTATGTCCGTGTTTGAAGAACAGCCAGTAGGGAGCCAAGCAGGACACACATTCTCATAAAACGGCTCCTCGCAGAGCAGTTCAATTAAAGAAGCTCCCGTCCGGGATAACAATGCCGCAGCAGGCGAGGCGGGGCAGGGCCGTCTCTTCCTGGAATCAGTGTCTGCTTCCTGCTCATGATATTGCCAAATTAGCTGCAGTTGCACCAGGTAATTGTCCTCACTTCTTTGTTACACGCCATGAAATAAAAAAAAATAGTAAGCCACGCTCTTTTCAAAACAAACACTTAAGACTTCCGAGTGAACCGAAATAGTAATGGTAGTAATAACGACTGTAAAAGTAGCAGTAACAGCGATAGAAAATTCCTGATACCGACTCGGTGAGCAGCGGAGTAATGAACTGACTTAATAATGAAGTCTGGACTCAGTCTTCGACACGTGAATATCAATCTCAATGTCACTGGGGAAAATGGGAGAAGAAACATTAAAAGCTACGCGAAAACTCGTCTTCAGCAAGGGAAAGTGGGGCTGAGAAAAAGAGTCGGTGGGAGCTCTAAGCCTGTTGGCCACTTGTCCCACTTCGATTTTCACCGTTCCATTGAAGGAAGTTGGAGAATTTTGAAGGGGAAACTCGAACATGAACGTAACCTAATAGCTACCACATGTCAGGATCGCCGAAGATGTTAACGTCTGCACATAGAGCGTGGAGCGTAGGCGCCGCAGTCCTCGAGCCCATACACTATACGAGTGACGCTCGAGTAAACTCGCTCCAGACTACCGAAGGCAAAAGGTTCAGATTTCAAAAGATTTTAATTTTGAAAAATGCTGACATTTGTGTGGGGGATAGATGAAGGTCCATGGTCCATTTCTTGCAGGATGTGTTATCTCAGTTTCGGAGACTAGCCAATTGGCGTTCTGGACGCCGAATATCTCGGTTTTTTCTTGGTTTTACTGCTTGTCCGGAAATACTTTGATGATATGCAAATATTCAACGATTGTCAATACATTCAGACGTGATCGATTTGACTTCCTGAACTATGCTAGACTAGTAATATGAGAAATTTCATGTATGTGGTGTGAGCACCTGTAAAACCTTGCATTCCTCCAATCTGAAATTGAATACAAGAATCTGTGGAGTAACTTCACGCATATGGGGGCGGAGTCTATCTGTGCTGGAGTGCATTGCAGGCAGCATCAGCTCGAGATCGCTAAGGGGTAAGATGCTCGTGGTAGAAAGTCGAGTAGAGTTCAGATAGAAATGATCCAATCCCTACAAGCGATTGCTAGCTTCGTTCAACCAACACCTCCCCCCAGAGCGACCATTGGTCCTAGTCCTCCCACATACCACTTGCGCAGAGGTCTTGTTTCGCCTTTCTACTCTACAGAATCCTGGGACAGACTTTAGACTAACTGAACTGTACTTGAAACTGAACTGAAAATTTTTAACTTGACTCACGTGAACACGAAGGGTCTATTACTTCTCTCGAGAGTACTTTCCTCTAGACTAGAACTTACCTGAATCTAAACGTGACTGTCGCCTGAATCTGTACATCTTAAGTTTATCACTAAAATGTTAAGTTTTTTTTTTTACACGATCATGTTTTTTGTTGTTAGGTCTTGAAAGTTAGAATTCCCACACAGAAACTTGTTGCTACGGAAACCATTCTTCATAACATAAAACTATACTGAAATAGATTGTATTTTTTTATTTGAATGTCATATTTTCAGAAATTTAAGGTCGTTTTATAGATAATTTTTCTGTGGTTTTTAGGCAGTCATCTTCCGAGCCCTAGCACTATTATTATTATTATTATTATTATTATTATTATTATTATTATTATTATTAGCCCTATTATTATTATTATATGATATTCTTATTGAATTTGGTATTCCCAAGAAACTAGTTCGATTAATTAAAATCTATCTTAATGAAACATACAGCAGAGTCCGTATAGGTCAGTTTCTATCTGATGCTTTTCCAATTCACTGCGGGCTAAAGCAGGGGGATGCACTTTCACCTTTACTTTTTAACTTCGCTCTAGAATATGCCATTGGGAAAGTTCAGGATAACAGGCAGGGTTTGGAATTGAACAGGTTACATCAGCTTCTTGTCTATGCGGATGACGTGAATATGTTAGGAGAAAATCCACAAACGATTAGGGAAAACACGGAAATTCTACTTGAAGCAAGTAAAGAGATAGGGTTGGAAGTAAATCCCGAAAAGACTAAGTATATGATTATGTCTCGTGAACAGAATATTGTACGAAATGGAACTATAAAAGTTGGAGATTTATACTTCGAAGAGGTGAAAAATTCAAATATCTTGGAGCAACAGTAACAAATATAAATGACACTCAGGAGGAAATTAAACGCAGAATAAATATGGGAAATGCGTGTTATTATTCGGCTGAGAAGCTTTTGTCATCTAGTCTGCTGTCAAAAAATCTGAAAGTTAGAATTTATAAAACAATTATATTACCGGTTGTTCTGTATGGCTGTGAAACTTGGACTCTCACTTTGAGAGAGGAACAACGATTGAGGGTTTTTGAGAATAAGGTTCTTAGGAAAATATTTGGGGCTAAAAGGGATGAAGTTACAGGAGAATGGAGAAAGTTACACAACGCAGAGCTGCACGCATTGTATCCTTTACCAGACATAATTAGGAACATTAAATCCAGACGTTTGAGATGGGCAGGGCATGTAGCACATATGGACGAATCCAGAAATGTATATAGAGTGTTAGTTGGGAGGCCAGAGGGGAAAAGACCTTTGGGGAGGCCGAGACGTAGATGGGAAGATAATATTAAAATGGATTTGAGGGAGATGGAATATGATGATAGGAGACTGGATTAATCTTGCTCATGATAGGAACCAATGGCGGGCTTATGTGAAGGCGGCAATGAACCTCCGGGTTCCTTAATAGCCAGTAAGTAAGTAAGTATTATTGTTATTGTTATTATTACAGTATTATTTATTATTACAGTATTATTGTTATTATTATTATTATTTATTTATTTATTTATTTATTTATTTATTTTAACATATAAACAGACAGACCAAAATAGATACAATCTTCTTCGCAGATGACCAGGGATTATTGGCCACTTCAGAAGATGATCTCCAAAATCAATATATTCATTAAACACAGTTATAAAATACTATAATATAATCATTTCTGTAGAAAAATCAAAAGTTATGGTGTTTAAAGCTAAATATCCAATGAGAAGTAAAATCCGTATTGAAAAGAGAATTCTAAAACAAGTGAACACATTTAACTATTTAGTGTACCGTCTTTCATATGAAAAAGAAAAGGATATCGATTCTAAAATAACTAATTATGTAAAAGATATCGGCATTATCAATTCAATTTTCAAACCTAATTTAGTACAGAAACATACACGATTAAAGATGTACAACATTTTAGCACAACCTACTTTAGTCTATGGATCAGAAGCCTGGACTGTGGCTAAAAAGGATGTACAGCGTATAACTACCAACGAAATAAAATTCGTGAGAAAAACGGTACGATACACACTTTGGGATAGAAAACGAAATACAGAAATTTTGGAAGAATTGAACGTCCAACCTACGAGTATATTAAATTTTCTTCAAATCTATAGAGTTAATTGGAGACAGCACGTCGAGAGAATGCCAACAGAAAGATGGCCAAAGGCAGTGCTACATTACCGCCCTTCTGAACAACGATCTGTTGAAAGACCATTAAAAAGATGGCATGAGACCATTGAGACCGCAGCAGACCACTAGGTCTAGTGCTTGAATTGGATGATTTTAACAACGTACAAAAATTATAAACTCACTTATTAAAGCATTCTCAGTTTGAATTTCTGTGATAAATGTATTAGAACCGCGCACATTTACAACATGCGTTCAATTAAACGAAGAGTAAACTATTTCGTATATGTTCTCAAAGAAAGAAGAGTGTTAATCATTACTCCGTTGTGTGCGTTGGATAGAAGACCTACGGAGCCCTGTTGGTTAGATGCTACCACTACTGATGGTTCCCTGCTGTTTTAAACAAGAAAATTCATTCAATGAGACGAGGAATATTCTACAAATTGTTGAAAGCATAACCGGTTTAACATCATACGTATAAGGTAATAACTCCAACATATTTATAATGCCTTTGTAATCTATACTATTGTACGGAAAGAGAAACTAGAAACCATGTTTGATATATCTAGGATTGGAACAGTATCTCACATGCATGCTGAATATTTATACTCTTAAGAAATGCGGATTCGTAGCAGTGATTTCATTCTGCATGCAAATTGTACGGCTCCCTTATGTATCCATATCGAGATAGTGTTTAATACTGGGTGTAAAATATTTTTTTAACTGCTAGACTAAGCTTAATACAGGTGGTTCATCACAATCCACTGAACAAGGGCCTAATAATGTTTGTTCTAATAATCATAACTGTTTTTTAGCTTTGACAAGTTCTGTGTTTTTTCAAAATTGAACGATAATGTAAGGTTGAGAAACTCACTTGAAAACGTTCACGAGATATGAACCAATAATCAAGAAGACTAATCAGTATTAAACATCTGATATCAATATCGTAAGTGGGTATTGCAATCAGTTGACAGATATGAATGCGACTGGTGAATTTTCTGTTCACGATAATTGAAATATTTGCTTAATTTAGGGGAAGCGCTTCAATTTATCATAAACTATTTCCGCAGCGTCGACTTACTATACGTTCAACGTCTGTTGCTGTTGCCATGAAGTTAAGATTAATGGTGCGAAAATGTTCGTTATAACGCATGGATTATAAAAACTGTCCTGCTCCTAGTGAGAAATTTATACACCTCTCAAAACAATTCGGAAACCATTTTATCTTTAATATTTTTTCTGTTTATTTTACTTATTCTCTTTCCTTTATTTGCTCTTTCCTGCCTCTTTTCTTCTTTTTCTTCTCTTCTCCACTATTCTGTGTTTCTTCTACGTTTCTTTCTAATAGACCTTATTTATTCAGTTCTTGTATCTTCATTATTTTCAGAATGATCCCTAAATTACCTGAGCAGTCTATTAATGGCATCGAAGAAAACTAAGTTTCGTATATTTAACAGTAATGTAAAATCAGTTTTGCTTTACAGGTGCGAAATTTGGAAAGTAACCAATCAAATTACTAGTAAATTAGAGGCACATTTGTAAATTGCTGCTTGAGAAGAAATGCCTTATATTCTGACGGAACGAAAGAACATACTAATACCACAGTCTAGTACATACAAGTCACGAAGCTCAATACGTAGTAAATATGCATCCACAGATAGTTGCTAACCACTAGGATCGCTAATATCGCCTCATTACAGACAATGCGAAATAGTATCGGCACAGTCTATTGTTCCTAGCACCCTCACAACTCAAGTTTCGTGACTGTATATACTAGACTGTACTAATACTATAGACCAACTGACTACTGACTGGAAGGTCCTGGATTCAGTCTCGGATAGTAACAGGATTTTTCTCGTTACCAAAACTTCCAGAATTTCCGAGGTCCTCTCAGCCTTCTTTCCGGAGGTGAAAGGCAGTCGGAACGTGATGCCACACCAACGTTTTCTAATTGGAAGGTCAAGAAAGCATGGAGCTCTGCCTTCATTACCCCCAAGTGCCTACATGTGGATGTAGGGAATACCTTTACCTTTACCTACCTGAGCAATAAACTTTACTCTTATTATAATGTTTTAGACGCTACGCGATGGAGCAATGTGATTTCTCTTGGAGTAGCTAGAGACAATCTTCAGTTTACGACTGAGCCAGAAGAACAGTGAAGAAAGAGTGAACGGCGTGTAAAGAGTGGAAGTGATAGAACTGGACACAAAAAGAGAAAGCGATATATTACATTCTTGCATTCCATTGTGTTTCGTGTGAAAATGATCCGCCCTGAACAAAATTTAGAACATGTTCTAAATTCCTCAGTATTTTGTGTAATAACTTATATTCCTCATTTCTTGTATAGGGGCAGACAGTGGGGAACACGACATAAATAAAACACGAGCTATATATCTTACCTGGCGCCTCAATTGCTGCTGCACCACATTCCACTGTTGCATAAAGCCGCCACGACTGGCCTTTTTTAATACTTCGTCCATGATATTGTATGGAAAATAATGATAATGGCTTATGCTTAAGTTAATAACTGATGACGACGATTATGGTAATGATGATAATAATAATAATAATAATAATAATAATAATAATAATAATAATAATAATAATACTTACAAATTGAGTTTAGAGAACCCGGGGGGTTCATTGCCGTCCTCACATAAGCCCGCCATCAGTCCCTTTCCTGAGTAAGATTAATCCAGTCCCTACCATCATATCCCACGTTCCTCAAATACATTTTAATATTACCCCAGTCCACACCTGTGGAGTAATGGTTAGCGCGTCTGGCCGCGAAACCACGTGGCCCGGGTTCGATTCCCAGTCGAGGCAAGTTACCTGGTTGAGGTTTTTACCGGGGTTTTCCCTTAACCCAGTATGAGCAAATGCTGGGTGACTTTCGGTGCTGGACCCCGGACTCATTTCACAGACATAGTCTAATCACCTTCATATCATTCAGACCCTAAATAACTTAAGATGTTGATAAAGCGTCGTAAAATAGCCTACTAACATAAAAAATATATATTATCCTCCCATCTACGTCTCGGCCTCCCCAGAGGTCTTTTTCCCTCAGGTCTTCCAGCTAACACTCTATATGCATTTCTGGATTCGCCCGTATATGCTACATGCTCTGCCCATCTCAAACGTCTGGATTTAATGTTCCTAATTATGTTAGGTGAAGAACACAATGCGTTCAGTTCTGCGTTATGTAACTTTCTCCATTCTCCTGTACCTTCATCTCCCTTAGACCCAAATATTTTCCTAAGCACCTTATTCTCAAACACCCTTAACCTTTGTTCCTCTTTCAAAGTGAGAGTTCAAGTTTCACAATTATACAGAACAACCGGTAATGTAACTGTTTTATAAATTCTAACTTTCAGATTTTTTTTAAAGCAGACTGGATGACAAAAGCTTCTTAACCGAATAATAACAGATATTTTCCATATTTATTCTGCGTTTAATTTCCTCCCGAGTGTCATTTATAATAATAATAATAATAATAATAATAATAATAATAATAATAATAATAATAATAATAATAATAAGTTGTGAACAAGAATAAGTTAGAACATAAATTCATCTTTTGAAGAATTCGGAACTGATTTTGTCTATTTTCTTCACGGTATCTGTTGATGTAAACCAATGTGAATTCTGTGAAGATGATTTTGAAATTTTCAGTCATGTATTTAGATGTAATTTTTTTTTGACGTTTCAAAATTTTTTACGGGTTATATTTTGAGGGTCGTAACGAAAAAAATCCAGGTCTCGAGCGATGCGATTCCGAAGATAGATTCTGTAAGTAATTGTGAAACGTCTTTTATTTTATAGTCTCTTTAACTCCAAAGTCATATCACGACTGTTTGCGGTTTACGGTTGGGAATGTTTGTTGCTCCTGTACTGTTCTCTATTTCATGGTAATTGGAGGCCAGTCCTGCATTCGCTTTTATTTAATCGAAGATTAGTTATACCCAGTCGAGTAAAACCACGGAAAAAACCACGACTAGATTAGTCGCCATGGGGATCGAACCTGGTAACTCTCGATCCATCTCGGTCGTTTGTAGAATTCTTATTTCAATACATCGTTGAAAAATAATTACCTCCGAAAACCAACGGACTTGGAAGTCTGAAAGAATACAATATGTAAATATATCATGCCCACCCTTCTGATCAGTTTCAGCGTCATTCACCCGCTCTTTCCAACACAGCTTCGTTTCTTATTCTGTCTGTCCATTTCACACGTTCCGTTCTTCTCCATATCCACATTTTAAATGCTTTTAGTCTTTTCTCTTTACCTCTTCTTAATGTCCATGTTTCTGCCCCATACAGTGCTACACTCCACACAAAGCACTTCACACTAGTCTCTTCCTTAGTTCTTTCTCCAGAGGTCCGCAGAAGATGCTCCTTTTTCTATTAAAAGCTTCCTTTGCCATTGCTATTCTCCTTTTGATTTCTTGACAGAGGCTCATGTTATTGCTTATGATACGTCCCAAATAATAATAATAATAATAATAATAATAATAATAATAATAATTTATTTCATCTGGCAGAGCTAAGGCCAGTTGCCTCCTCTTCCGCCCGGCCAGACTCTTAATTCTGATTAAGGTAGGTTTCGGTGTAGAATTTTGCAGGGAATGTGATAAACTGCTCGTTTGGAGTCAAACTGGAATTTATCTGCCTTAACTTAAGTAGTAAAATCACCGCGTGAAGTCTAACTGCACTAGTTATTCGTATTTTTTTTTTTTTTACAAATTAGATTTTTGGATAAAGTGCAGTTTGATTGTAGGTGACCCGTTTATTCTATTGGTTCGTAATCTGTTAACATATGAACATTAACTGATCAACAAATAATACAACTAGAAAAATAAATATAAGAACTATAAAATATGTTAAAAGTGTTTTCGTCACTAATATCTCGAATCTCCCGTACCAACCAATCAAGAGTGTTATGAGTGCTTCAACTCCATTCGGAAATGGCGTAATAAGGGTTCAGTGCTAAACGAAAAATGTGTGCAGTCCATTAATACACAAGAACGTCAGCGTGTGCTTCGAAACTCCTTGACGAGATGTGAAAACTATATTCAAGCAGAAGATGAACGTTTTTAGCAATTTATGTGGTTTCGCTAAGTTCCAGCTCATTATTATTATTACTATTATTATTATTATTATTATTATTATTATTACTTATTAAAATAATACGTAAGGCTAAACCTCAATTCCAGCTCATTATTATTATTATTATTATTATTATTATTATTATTATTATTATTAGTATTATTATTAATAAAATAATACGTAGGCTAAAACTCAATTCCATTTCGTTATTATTATTATTATTATTATTATTATTATTATTATTATTATTATTATTGTTGTTGTTGTTGTTGTTGTTGTTAAAATAATACGTAGGCTAAAAGTCAATTACGCATTGTTTGCACATATATAATGCACGTTCATATATGAGTACAATGAGTAGGCCTACATTCTCTCGTCACTGTAGTCCAAGTTAAGCTAGCGCATTTGTCAGCGGGTGCATGTGGTGGCGGCAGTGAAGTGATAAAATGAATCCTCTATAGCATATAATAGAAATCTGTGGTGCCAATGCAGGTTCTTGTCCGCTTTAAAAATGGCGTCTTCCGGCTTCACTTCCCGGTGCGAAGTTAGCGATCTAGGTATGGTTGAAATCTGTGAAATTCTTCATTGATGACAGCACGTCAAGTGAATTCCAGAAACGTTCTGGAGATTACGGCAAAATATGAATTTTATTTTCCTTCTCCGAGAGGCAAACGAACGTCCTTTCATTCCGTATTCAGTTATCCCGCTGACGGAGTAATCTCAGCGTCATGCAGGCATATGTAAAAATGTTCTATCTAACTAGCACAATAGTCGGCCCGATTTATGAAAGTAAGACAGACCAGAGCTGAGGTTTTCACCCCGCACGCAAGTGGTTTCCTGGCACCCTAGGAGGGGGAGACGCTGGACATTTTAATCAGGACTTAACGATTTATACACTTGCCAGCCACATTTATTAATTAAAACGAATGGAGTAGGAGCACGCGACGGGAGGCGGTGGAGGACGCGAGGTGCGACCTCCAACAAATGCCCCAGAAGAAACGTAGGCCTACCCTGTGTCTCGCTTCCAAGATGTTCGACGTCTGAGATCGGGCACATCGCTTGAGGCTTTCCATGTTTGTATTATATTACCCAAGGAAATGTTTGTATAATACAATTTGTTTATGTGAAGTATAGAGAAATTATTATGATGCTGAAAAAAAAATAGTGGTTTTGGGCATGCTACTTGTCTGTGTACAGCGAAATCTTCCAAAATATTAAACGGTTTTTGTTCAAATTCGACATCTAGGAGTGTGATTACTAGGCTTGTAATGTTAGGGACCGATAGGATGCGTTACGGTGGTTTCACTAGTCATTACTCTAGCATACATAAACAGTGTACCTGCTGAATACTCCGTTCGCCAGTCACTACTGTAGCATGCGTAAAAAGTGTACCTGCTGAATACTCCGTTCGTCAGTCACTACCGTAGCATACATAAACAGTGTACCTGCTGAATACTCCGTTCGCCAGTCACTACTGTAGCATGCGTAAACAGTGTACCTGCTGAATACTCCGTTCGTCAGTCACTACCGTAGCATACATAAACAGTGTACCTGCTGAATACTCCGTTCGTCAGTCACTACCGTAGCATACATAAACAGTGTACCTGCTGAATACTCCGTTCGCCAGTCACTACTGTAGCATGCGTAAAAAGTGTACCTGCTGAATACTCCGTTCGTCAGTCACTACCGTAGCATACATAAACAGTGTACCGTACCTGCTGAATACTCCGTTCGCCAGTCACTACTGTAGCATGCGTAAACAGTGTACCTGCTGAATACTCCATTCGTCAGTCACTACCGTAGCATACATAAACAGTGTACCTGCTGAATACTCCGTTCGTCAGTCACTACCGTAGCATACATAAACAGTGTACCTGCTAAATACTCCGTTCGCCAGTCACTACTGTAGCATGCGTAAACAGTGTACCTGCTGAATACTCCGTTCGTCAGTCACTACCGTAGCATACATAAACAGTGTACCTGCTGAATACTCCGTTCGTCAGTCACTACCGTAGCATACATAAACAGTGTACCTGCTGAATACTCCGTTCGCCAGTCACTACTGTAGCATGCGTAAACAGTGTACCTGCTGAATACTCCGTTCGTCAGTCACTACCGTAGCATACATAAACAGTGTACCTGCTGAATACTCCGTTCGCCAGTCACTACTGTAGCATACATAAACAGTGTACCGTACCTGCTGAATACTCCGTTCGTCAGTCACTACCGTAGCATACGTAAACAGTGTACCTGCTGAATAATAATGCCGAAGGTTAAAGGTTCTCAGGCGCATATTTTTGCAGCGGAATTTGGTGAGTGTTTTGAAGTGAATGACGGGAACATTACATGTAAATTATGTAACACAAACATACGAGGTGACAAGCGATATTATATACAGAGACATTGTTGCACAAGAAATGAAAGGAGGAAACTCAAATCCACGAATAATAAATTATATGATAATTCTTCTGCACATAACGAAAGGTATGTAAAATATATACATCTTGATTACACAACTTTTAACATATATCACTCCGAAATATATATTATATATGTTTCTGCCTGTTAACCAGGTACGGTAAAATTTAACACGAGAAAGACATATAATTCATATTCCAAAAAAAAAAAAAAAAATACAGCTTTGTAATGCTATGTAGCGCATATTTACTTTTAGAGCTGTTCAGATTTGTTTATGTGCACCTTGTTATTTGCGTAATCGATCTCAGAACCAAGTCAATGTCCTTGTACTAGCTCACGTCCACGGCCTATGTACCATGCTGCAGTCAAGCCTAGTGATTACCGTAGGATGATCCATAAAAGTATACTTTGTACCAATAATGATGATAATAATAAATATTATTATTACTATTATTATTATTATCGTTATTTATTTATATTTATGTGCTGGACAACAGCCATTGGCCAATAAAATAATAATAATAATAATAATAATAATAATAATAATAATAATAATAATAATAATAATAATAATAATAATAATAATAATCATCATCATCATCATCCTTCACGAATTAGGCCTCTGTAGACCTGTTTCGGCCCCATCTAGCAGTCTTCTTAACGGTCTTCCTGGTCGACGATGTCCTCTAGGTTTATATTGCATCATAATTTTTGGGATTCTTGAATTTTCCATTCTTCTTACATGATCTAGCCAATTGAATTTGTATCTGGTGATTTTTTCTTCTACTGACTCTACTTCTAATTGTTCTAAAATTTCTTCATTCCTTTTTCGGTCTAAAAGAGTATATCCTGCTGTTCTCCTGAAAAATTTCATTTCCGTTGCTTTGATTCTGTTCATGTCTTTTTTCTTTAATGTCCAAATCTCGCTTCCGTATAGAAGGGTGGGTAATGCTAGTGTATTATATATTTTTATTCTTGTAGATTTTTGTACTAATTTAGCTTTTAATGTATTGTTTATTATTCCTAGAATTTGTGTAAATTTGGTAATTTTCTTGTTCACATCCTTTTCATTTTGATAAGATATTTCACAACCCAGATAATTGAAATTTTGCACTTGTTCGAGGCATTGGTTATTGTGTATTATCTTACTTCTCACTGGGTCTTGTCCTAAAAATGCCATTACTTTTGATTTTTGTGCTGAAATTTCCATCCCAAAATCTTTTAATATTTCATTTAATGTATACAATCCTCTTTGTAAATTATCCTCTGAATTGGAAATTATGACTTGATCATCGGCATAGAGTAAGGTATTTAATGTTAGAGCACTGGTTATTTTGATTCCTGAAGTGTAGATTTGGTTCCATTTTAAAATAATTTCATTTATATAAATATTAAATAAAGTTGGTGATAGTGGACAACCTTGTCGAACTCCATTATTAACTAATTTTCTTTCGGATATACAGTTATTTATTTTGACACTTATTTTGCTGTCCGTGTAGATTTCTATTATATTTTGGAATAGCAAATTTGGAATATTTTTTTCTTGTAATATGTCGAATAAAAGGTCTCTTCGGACTTTATCAAAAGCTTTCACAAAATCAATAAAAGCTATATGGGTTTCTAAATTAAATTCTCTTCTTTTTTCCAACAATAGTTTGATACTAAATAATGGATCTACACATGATCTTCCTTTTCTAAAGCCATTTTGACACTCCAGAAGGAAAGTTTCAGCATGTTTTTTTAATTTTTCATTTAAAATCCTACTAAATATCTTATAACATGTGTTGAGGATACTAATCCCTCTATAGTTTTCAACATTCTGTTTATCTCCTGTTTTATATATGGAAATAATTACACTATTTTTCCATTCTTCCGGTAAAGTGGCAGTCAGATATATTCTGTTTAGAAATCTTAGTAATCTTTCTTGAAATAGATCTCCTGCATATTTATACAATTCTGAATTTAGGTTATCTTCTCCAGGTGATTTACTATTTTTCGTCTTCTTTAATGCTTCTTGTAGTTCTTCTTTTGTAATGCATTGTTCATCTGGGTTTTTTGTGTCCCAGAATTTTGAATCAAAAGTAGGATTGTTCCATAAGTTTTTGTAAAAGTCTAGGAATGTTTCTATTTTGGGGCAAGGGTTTATCTTGGCGGATTCCTTTATGTCTCTGTTCATGTATTTTAAAATTTTATATGTATTGGGTTTCATTTTATAAATGTCAGTTTCTAAAAAAGATATAAACTCTTTCCATGATTGCCTGTGTCGTTTTCTAATTTCTCTGTTAGCTATCGCCCTTTTATGTTTATAATCTATTTCATCATTAACGGATTTTGTTTGAAGGTATTTTCTATAAGCTATATTTTTATTTTTTATGATCTCCTTAATTTCATCATCCCAAGATCTTAATTTTTTCTTTTGTGTGAAAGCCTTATATTTTCCGATGCTCTCCGTGGCTGCCTGTGATATTTGAGTTTTAATATTTTCCCATTCTTTGTGAATGTCTTCATCTTCAGGTATTTCTAACATTTTTTGTTCAAGTCTTTTTTGATAAAGCCAGCGTACACTGTCGTCATGGATTAATCTAATTTTGTAACGCATTAATTCTTTTTTGGGGGCATTTATCTTTGTTAAATGTAGCCATCTTGGTGTATATCTCACTTTTGCTAATACAAGGTAATGATCTGATCCAATGTCACTTCCTCTGAAGACCTTGACATCTAAAAATAATTCGGATAATTTTCTATTTGCTATAAAATAATCTATGATAGATTTTGAGCCACGTGCTGACCATGTATACATATGAATATCTTTATGGTTGTAAAATGAATTCATGATTTTCATTTCATTGTATAATACAAAATCTCTTACTTTTTCTCCATTATTGTTTATGGTAGGTTCTCCAAATTTTCCTATGGTATTTTTTATTTCGATGTTGCCTATTCTACCATTTAAATCTCCGGCTAATAATATGTAATTATTTTTATTTACTTTATTCAAAATTTCTTGCAACTGGGCATAAAACAATTCAGTTTCTTCAACTCTTCCTTCCTCTGGAGCATAAAGACTAAAGAAAGTTAGTTTGCCTCTTCCTATCTGGAGTTGTACTTCTAATATTCTTTCATTCCAGTATGTATAATTGTTTATTTTGTTTTTTATTGATTTATGAATCCAAATCATTACTCCGGCCTGTGCTCTTGTCTTCTTATTAACACCATTATATATGATTATGTAGTTTTTTGTTTCAGTTGTACCTTTTAGTTTCTTTTTTGTTTCTGTTATTGCTGCTATTTTAATCTGCTTTTTATTCAATATTTCATCTAGTTCTTCTTCTTTATGATTGATCCCTCTAACATTCCAAGTAGCGTATGTGAACATATTTTGTTTTTTCCAATTTCGTTTAACCGTTGACTTGCTCTGGGTTGTCATCAAATTATCTATCCTTATACTGCTTGTTTGAGGCTTGAAAGTAATGTAGTTTTCCCTAAGATAGGTTACTAGCCTTATCGTTAGGTAGTCCAGTAGTGGGGCTGCCACTTTTAGCCTCTGGACAGGCTTGTAATGCAGCATTTCCTCTGCATTTGATGAAACAGTTATACCGCTGTGACTCGGTCGCCATTTCCTCGTTGGTAGAAACAGGGTGGACCACGGGAAGGTGAGGATGGCATTTGGATAGGAGAGGCTGTTAATATAATAATAATAGTAATAATAATGATAATAATAATGGACCTTTATTTGAAAATAACGATTTATTCCAAATAAAAGCAAATAATTTTCTTATCCGCCGCTGTGGAGTAACGGTTATCATATCTGACCTTGAAACGAGAGGGCCCGGATACAAATTCTAGTTGAAACAAATTACCCTGTTGCGGTTTTCTCTAACGTTTTGCCCCTCAACGAATTGAAGCAGAAATGCTGGGTAAATTTCAGCATTGGACCTCGCACTCATTTTGCTTCATTAAATTCAACCTAATTTATCATCGTTCAATAGTTTCGGGTCGACCGAGGATATAGCAGGATGTAGTGGGCCTATTGTGATTTGCACACAGATGGCATCGAGCTTAGGAGGGTGCAGAACTCTCAGGGGGACGGAGAGGCGTTTTTGGTTGACCACGCGGACTCCGTCGGAACTGGGTGTTGTAACTGAATCGATGGATGGTACCAAATAGTGAATCACGAAACTTACAGTAATGCAATTCTGTCGACTTCAACAATCATTCCCATAACAAGGAGGTCGACACAATAAGCCTCAAGCAGTGCAAGCCTTCGGATCCTCCTAAGGAAAAGGCTATTTTCTTCGTGATTTTTATCACGATATATGAAATGGAATAGAAGTCCGTATAAGAAAACGATTTCCTCAAAGAAATAGAAATTTCTGTATTATTCATACTCCTCCGTTGTAATTATATCTACAGAACAATAAAATTATTAAAAATCATGCAACGTTAATTAACCAAGTGATAAATTATGGATAATAATATAAAACAAACATTTTTTCTGGATATATTTTAATGACTATTTCGCTTATGTGCCAAGTCACCAATTGGGACACAAGGAAAGCATATAACCACTATACCATCGACGACTCTATGAATGAGTCACATATACCGTACACACAGGTCTTGAATAGCCTCCTTCCACGTCGGAGTCTAGCAATAAATAAGGGAGCTGTGGGAAACACACTGTATAAATACCAAATCTGGACCAACAGGTTCCGGATGCGGCTCCGTCCCGCCTGGCGCCACCTGACGGCTGACCGTTCAACTAACTGACAGTTGAAGTTAAGTCAAATTAAGTTGGAACATCTGCCACCGCTTAATGAACCCCAGCCGAGCTATTGAATAGGTAATAGCTAGCTGTCCCGTGTTACTGACGCAGTTTGTCAACCGTTGCGTGTGGCTGAATCACGTATAGAGCTAGGACAGAAGCTACTCTTATCCGAGCTCCCACATCCACTTCCAACTTTGTGCGAGATGTGTTATAGTAGTTCCAGTATATAGAATTTCTCTACCTATAACATTAGGCGAATAAATGGCAAAATCACCTGTGACGTGGAATCAGCACAAAGCAGGGTGCCCACCTAAGGAAAAACAGAAGATCACATTGACGAAGGCCATGGCTTCCATGCAGTTATAAAACTGAGCCGCCCTAGTCTTTGCATCTGTATCACAGTCGACTCAACGCACAGCGGTACCAAATACCTGAAAACTCGGCCAAAATCGATTCTTCAAACTCTAATAACATTATGTATAGATGAGGAGGCGAGACCTGGCATGTGAGTTCTGCGAGAGGGAAAGAATGAGCTATCAGAAAGAGAGTTTGTTTCATAATGGTTAATATTGTACGAATATACCGACAGGGAAGTTCATCTCAGACTAAAACCTATCTTCTCCCTCCATACCCATTTGTGATACAGCCACGGCACACGATAAGGTCATAGGACAGGTCTTGCCTCCTCTACTGTACCTTATCTATAGTCCGGGTCAGCTTACTTCATACTCTAAGGGTGAAACCTAACCATTTTTTCCCCATTACTACATATGCTAGTGGATTGTGGTGATTTTTTAGTTTGCAGGTTGAATTTTCATTTGCCAACTTCATTTCGAATTTCGATACTGTCAAATACTATAAATGGTAGTGATTTTGTAACTGTTATGTTGGCAGCTGAGACAATATTTGTCGGTACTGGAGTTTCATGGAATTAAAATTGTGCTAGATTTCTGAGCCGGTTACTGGAAGCTAGTGAAATGTGAACATAATTAATTAATATTAATACATAATAGTAATTTCATGTGTTGCGTTGTGGTTATAAAATTCAAGACTATAATCAGGTAAGTTTTCGGAGTTAGTACTAATAATTTCATGTCGTCAAACAAAATACGTTTTTAGGTTAGGTCTCGTGAGTCAATTGTTTAGTCAAACCAATGAATTTCGTATTGCCAGACAAAATACTTGACATGTTGATCCCTTTCCCGTGTAGTTTGCCTACGAAAATATGTTACAAATTATTGAATTATTTATAATATGTTTCCAACATAAAGTACGGTAAGTAAATAAGTCATTTAGTACGTAGGGTCGTGTGATATCTGATAACAGTTGGCAACATTGACAAGACGGCAATATTTGCTGTTTAGGAACTGTTCTTATGTGACCCTCACTATAGCACTGTTCTACCAGTATTATGTCTATGGGTCATAAAACTGCCGACGACGACTGCACTCTCGCCCTCTTGGTGGTGGAAACCGAAAATGAGAGGTGTATGTGTGCTTGTTTCCTTGACTCTAAGCTTATTTCTGTCGCGAGTTTGGAGACAAGAATCTGACATTTTAATATTTTGTTATATGCTAAGTAATTTTATTTTCTGACGTTGTGTATGTCTATATTATTCTAAGACAGTGAAGTTTTTAATAATATGTTATTAGTCGTTGTAATACCTCAAAAAAGTCTTCCGTCGGTGATCAAAGAAATATTTTCGCAGTCCTGCAAAATTTTTCCGAAGCTCCCCAATTCTGATTTATGTTGTAACATAGGCCTACTGTCGATATTGTGAAAGAAAAAATTGAACATTCTGACGCCTTTGGGATAAATACGAATAAAAGCTGCTACTGAGAGAATAGTTTAGAAATAATAATACTGATAATTGCAATTACAACTTTATATGACATGAAAAAAACCAGCTGTGGTTCTTGAATTATGAACATTGATTTGTGCTGAATAATTTCGAGGGAAAAATTGTTCCGGAGCCGGGTATCGAACCCGGGACCTTTGGTTTAACGTACCAACGCTCTACCACTGAGCTACCCGGGAACTCTAACCGACACCGATCCAATTTTTCCCTCTATATCCACAGACCTCAAAGTGGGCTGACAACTTGTCAAGCAACCAACTTCGAGTGCACACTTACTCCGTGTGATTTAAATTGTGGCTTTCTGTTAACGAACAGTGACGTGTATTATGCAAATCAAGATTTCAGGTATACGGAGTTAGTGTGCACTCGAAGTTGGTTGCTTGACAAGTTGTCAGCCCACTTTAAGGTCTGTGGATATAGAGGGAAAAATTGGATCGGTGTCGGTTAGAGTTCCCGGGTAGCTCAGTGGTAGAGCGTTGGTACGTTAAACCAAAGGTCCCGGGTTCGATACCCGGCTCCGGAACAATTTTTCCCTCGAAATTATTCAAATCAACTTTACAGGGAGTTATACCTGAAAACTTGATTTGCATTGATTTGTGCTATTATTTCAAGCAACGTTTATAAAATATTACTACAATATAGTACTGTGCTATTTAAAAACAGACTTAAAATTGCTTTGTTTAGTGATACCGATTGAAATTTATGTACTATGTTATATTAATAACATTCGATACTCACCCCCTTCACAGTAGCTGCTGAAAGTGTTGCTCCTCTTGAGTGATACATAATTCACATCTTCGGAAGAAACGATCATTCACATGCATCAGTTCCTCTGCACTAACAGAACGAATTTCTTCTCCATAAATTTGAGACACGCCCCAAATTTAAAAGTTCATTCCGATTAATCATTCAAACAGTTTTGTAGTTTTACTTTGTACTTCATAGGCTATATCACGATATTATTTACTTGATGGATGTCTCCTGCATTTTTAATATCACAACATTTCACTATTTAAACTCTTCTGTAATTTCTTTGGCGCAGTTGCTGGTTGAGGTCCAGCTACAATCCTGCAGAAAGTAAGAAAAAGGATTTTCTCTTCGACTCCGCCGCCGGAAAGGCTTTCAGCAGACTCAGTCAGCTTTGCATTCACGTTCCTATGTAAGTATATAGCCAAAATATTCAACTGTTGTAATACGCATGCTTAATTTCTTAATGCACTCAAAACAATTTGATGCTATATGATCATGAAGGGTGAAGTGAACACAAACACTTAAGCCGAACTAAATAACATGTCGGCAGGCCTGTAATCAGTGTTCAATGAGCGAACTTGAACTCGATCCTGTTTCACAAGATTATGGGTTTAATCAGTGATCTTGATGTTATAAGAAAGCAACGAGATGGGTTTAATCAGTGATCTTGATGTTACAAGAAAACAACGAGCTGATATAATAGAATAGAGCGAGTGTGAACAGAGTGAAATCATACTCTTTGCTATGCGGTATGTCATGGGAAGAAAACGGTAGAAATTCGAAACAATGCAATGTAAACACATAAAATATTGATTGTGTGCTGACCTCTTCGATTTCTTTATCTGTACTCACATTGCAGGTGCACAAACCTTACATAACAAAACTGTTCCATCGGTTGAAAACACATGGGCACCATATTCACTAATGTAAGCATGAAGTTTACTTTTCAATGGTTTACTGAATTTAGGCATTCTAGCTAACCGATCTTATACCTTTTGTCACCCGACAATAACTGATTGTACCTCACTCATATTTCTTTCTCCTACAATAATAAACACGTGTAGCACAAAATTGTAACAGTAAGATTTGAAAATATGAAAACAAACAATTGGAAATGCTACGTGAAAACTTCTATGAGAACGAGCTTAATATTTAAAAATATAAAGCTGATTGTTGGTATCGTAAAGACATGACAATATGATATTTGTAACTGTGGATTGTCGAACATTATTCATATTACACCAATAGTATTAGAGCACGAATATTAGCAGATTAAGCACCGAAATAAATTACATTTATTTACTATTGTTGGTAAAGTTAGTCATTGTTTCAAATAATTTAAATGTCATACACAGTACATTACAATTAATTAGAAAATTGCAAATAAACAAGAAATATTGCTTTAAAATCAGTGGCGTAGCCAGCGGGTGGGCCAGGTGGGCCCAGGCCCACCCAAAATATGCGAATTTTTGCGTTTTTTAATGGAAAATGCTCAACATAAAAACTAAACCATAGATCCAGAGTTACAGTCGATAGCATTAGGGTAAGAAGTAAAAAATGCGTTCATTTCTTTAAGAGCCAATTTAACTGTGTTGGGTTGTGCCCAAAAAATTGTCTGGCAGAGATAAAAAGAAGGAAGCCGTGGAGGCTACTGAATTGTTACATCAGCTAGAAAAATTTGACACCTTATTTTATTTGGTAAGTTTAGACGATATTCTTGCTCTTGCAAATTCATTATCGGAAGCACCTCAGTCTCCAAAATTGGATACTAGTAAATGTTCTCCTTCATTAAGGCAATGATATAAAACTTTTCAAAGCTTTGAAACGAAGAAAAATTCGGTAATCATATCAAGAAGAAGGCTTTGTAATCTAGCAATTCTATCCATTGAGAGGGAGAAAAGTTGGGATTTGTTGAAGGACCCATCATCAGCGATCGACAGATTCGTTGCTAGGAAATCTTGACAGCTCCAGTTCACCTTATGAAGCGTTTGTATAGGTATGCCTTGCATGATTGTTTATCATAATTTTGCGTGTTATTAAATAAGACTTTCAAGAATGAGTTTCAAGAGAGTTGACGGCAGCGGCATTGTCAGGAGATGGGTCAGGTACTTTCTAAACCCTGCATATCTGGCCCACCCAAAATAATTAGTCTGCTACGCCACTGTTTAAAATGACAAAAAAGACATTTATTAGTAAGAAACACCTTAAAAAGGCAAAATGGGCAAAATAAAAATTGGTCCTCTCACTTTGATTTACTCCAGATCACATATATATCTATGCAAATAATGATTTACTTCCACCCAGTAAAAAAGGCATTTTGCCGAACATCTGGGCTCTATACATAGGTATGTAAAATTCAAAGGGATTAAGTGTACTGAGAAACAAGATTTTCTTAGATAGAACAAGTATCTGATGGTACGATTTTGAAACGGAAAAAAAGAAAAGGATTAGACACGTGGCCTTGGATAAACCAGGATGAAGGGAACTGTAACTGACAGTGGATTTATATAAACACAATGATTATGAACCATATCAGAGTGCTCCACCCAGACAACAATTTGCTCCATTTCGAAACGAAACCACAGTCTTCGGAAACAAGTAAAAGAAATGAAATTACAGCCGTCAGATCAGATAAACACTCTGAGCTAGCGTTATTAAACGAAAGGAAGAAATCCTTGAAGTCAAGCAACCCGTGATGAGATAAAGACGATACTACAACATTCTCTCTTGTGTCAAAGCCTCGTGTCCTACAAGTCATCGGCTCTTTTCGTCTGAGATTAAATTGTCACTGATTAGAGTAATGCGCTTTCACGTGTTTCCTACATCGATCAGAAATCTAATGAATCGATCATTTTAGAAAAATGGACACCGAATTCTTTGTTAAACATCGCTTTTGAAGTAAGTATGCTCAGTCAAGCGTAGATTAGATGATATGATTATAAGACAGAAGTATTTGATATTCATAGGACAAACCGAAGTCTTCCAAGTAGACCCACATCATAGATTCACGTCATACGTAATTGATCGAATTCTGACGGCTTTTCATTAAAATTAATATTTGAGGAGAAAAATTCGCTCCGGCGCCGGGAATCGAACCCGGGTCCTTGGTTCTACGTACCAAGCGTTCTGACCACTGAGTTACACCGAATTCAATCCACAGCACCGGATTAAACTCCTCTCCTACAGTGTTATTTCCCTTTTGTGGCCTGGCTCCAAATTAGGCATATACGTTGACGTTTATATTTCAAGTCAACTGCTATTATACAAGGAACGCACTCAGCTGAGTGACTAATGGCCGGGATTCCGCAGTAAAGTTCACAGCAATCTGTACAGAATTATGCATTGCTAGCTACACGAATTTGCTAAAGGTGTTATTAATTGGTCCAACAGAATAATATCTGCTGTGGTAATTTTTTTTTCGCGAATTTTTCTCCTCAAATATTAATTGTTACTACAGCAGATATTATTCTGTTGGACCAATTAATAACATCTTTAGCAAATGTTTCATTAAAAGGTAAATTGTACCACGACTCAATTGCCAAAATATTCTGCGCTATTTTGGATTAATAAGAAAGCTGAGGAGAGAGGCAGTTTTATCCCATTTCCATTATCTTTTCACCATTCATTTTTAATCGCAGTACCATCCATCATGTTTGAATGGCTGTGTCTGTAGTTAAAAATACGATGAAAAAGAGATATCGAAGATGACAGATGCTTCTCATTTTACGTTTTATGCATTTTTCAACAATTCAGTCTCTTACAATATTGTTTTCTACAATTATAATGTGAAAGGACCTGCTTTGTGACTTTGTCTGATATCCTACCGTCCCATTCGCTTATAAAATAGAGCTTGTTGTGAATGTCCAGAAGGATTCATGGAAGAACAAGATGTTCCTACTGTTTCTAGCATCTCTGTATTCCTCCGACTACACTATCTCTCATGATTATTATTTTCTCGTATGTTTCTTCTCGTGTTGAAAACATAAATCGTAGGAATATAATTTTACATCTTCAAAAATGATCTTATCTTTTGTCCTCGAAGCCCAGTGTCCCACTAGAATATTGCCGTCGATTTGGATATATTGAAGGAAAATCTAGCAACTTGACTACTGCGCAAATGCGCTTTTCTCTTTTAGTGGAGGATAGTACCTACACTTCAATTTATCCGGGAGTATAGTAAGGGCCACGTAAGAACAGTTCTTAAACAGCAAATATTGCCGTCTTGTCAGTGTTGCCAACTGTTACCAGATATCACACGATTCTTCGTACTAAATGACTTATTTACTTACCGTACTTTATGTTGGAAGGTTATTCTAAATCAATAATTTGTAACATATTTTCGTAGGCAAACTATACGAGAAAGGGATCAACATGTCAAGTAATTTGTCTGGCAATACGAAATTCATTGGTTCGACTAAACAATTAACTCACGAGACCTAACCTAAAAATGTATTTTGTTTGACCACATGAAATTATTAGTACTAACTCCGAAAACTTACCTGAGTGTAGTCTTGAATTGTAACCACAACGCAACACATAAAATAACTATTATGTATCAATATTAATACTGATATTTATTAATTACTAGTAGGGCCTATGTTCAAATTTCACTAGTTTACAGTAACCGGCTCAGAAATCTAGTACAATTTCAATTTCATGGAACTCCAGTATCGACAAATATTGTCGATATTTGTCTCAGCTGCCAACATACTAGTTTCAAAATCACTACCATTTGTAGTATTTGTCAGTATCGAAATTCGAAACGAAGTTGGCAAAAGAAAATTCAACTTGCAAACTAGAAAATCACCACAGTCCACTAGCATATGTAGTAATGGGGGAAAATGGTTAGGTTTCACCCTTAGGGTATGAAGTAAGCTGACCCGGGCTATAATGCATTAACATGCAATAGGTTTTTAGTAAAAGAAAAGAAAAATGCCACCGGAATGGTCTAGGAGCAACAAACAAGTGGTACTCGTGCTCGGGCATGAGTTCGAACCCTACTGTGATTACTTGGATGGGATTTTTCCTATGTTTTCTCAAACTGTAAAGTAAATGCCATGTAATCCCAAATATTTGGAATAATCTCGCCATAATACCATCCCATTATACCAATTATAACGGCGGAAGATAACCGTACAGTTCATATAGAATCATTGGATTGCCGATTAGAAAAATAGTTATTTACGATACAGGTGTTAAAATGGCGTTTTATTTTGTAAGTAAAGATGTTTGTGAAACGAGGCCCAAGACCGAGTGAAGCAATCCTACAAACAAAATAAAATCATTTCTAACTTGTGTGTCGTGCACTATTTTTAGACAGCCGTTCGTCCTTGCTGGCATAGAGACAATTCCCCCGACTTCTCCGCTGCTGCATTCCCCTCCATTGTAATAGCGAAACTTCTTCACATTAAAAGTAGCCGGTGGTATAGCCCAGCGATAAAACACTCGACTTCTCCGATTTAAACCTGGATGCTCCCTAATTTTTTACTATTACATTTAATTCTTAGTTGTTTCATATAGTTATCGATAAAATAGTTCTTGAAACAATTTATTTAATTTGTGTACGTTGTATAAACAAAAATACTAATTTAAAAAAATAGGCGTGACATTGTTTGCACCGCTATATTGATCGGTTGCGATCGCTGCAATATGACATCTGTTGGAAAACAAGTGACAATCGGCGCAAACAGTTGAAAGTGTTAAAAGTACTTCTCACACGCTATAGTATAATAGTTTTTAACACTAGTTGCCTAGTGTTGAAAGATGTACTTGTAGAAATGTTTTAAATAAGGTTTAGTTCCTCGTAGTTCAGTACAAGGTTGTTTCCGATTTCTGATAATGAATATGAATGTCGTCATGTGCGTCAGGAATCACACCAACAGCTGAATTGCAGCGAGAGGTGACAGACCAGTAGTGAGTGATTTCATAAGCAGAGTGCACGGTGTATCACAGTAGCAATGCCCAAGAAAATCGAGCCTTTTTGGAAGAGATACATAACAACTCTTTCCGATGCCAAGTACAGTTACGTGAAAATCATAGGAGCCTGCAAAATACGTGGTTTCGTTATTTCCAAGAAAGGCATCTTGTGTGTACCTAATAAGACTGGCAAAGCTCGGATGGGATTAATTCCAGAGTGGAAAAGAGCAAGCAAATCCACCCCTCGTCATAAGTCGCCGCACCCCACGAGATGATACAAATTAATTCCATTCGAACTTTACCAATCTTATTAAGTACACAGAAAATACCCTTCTTGGGAATAACGAAACCTCGTTTATTGCAGGCTTCTTTTATTTTCACTTAACTGTACTTGGCATTGGAAAGGATCGTAATCTGCCCCTCCCAAAAAGGCTCGATTTTCTTGGGAATTTCTGCTGTGAGATCACTCACTATTGGTCTATCACCTCCCGCCACAGTTCAGCTGTCGTGTGACTCCTGACGCACATGACGTCATTCAAATTCGATATGAAAGATCGGAAACAACCCTGTAATACTGTTTGGTTCCAGACGTTGTTTACAATAAAATTATTCTACTGAAATTAGTTTTGTTCTAGTCGATTAAAAATAGTGTGCAGTCGATTTTCTCAATCGAGGAATGTTCTTTATACATTCTTTGATATGGACTGTTTGGAAACAAATAGCTTAAAACCAAGACAAGAAGTTGTTGCCGCCTTCAGATTGAACACAGGTTATGACTGCCTTGCAGCACATCTCTGCAAAATTGGAATCCTTAATGCTGAAGAATGTCCCTTATGCAACTTACCAGGTTCATCTATGGGAAGAGAACACCTATTTACATGCACTGCACTGAACAAGGAAGCACAACAAAATAAAAACTTCTCTCAACTTTATTGGGAAGCAAGAAGCAAAATGGGTTAAATGATCCCAAATTACGGCCATTAGAGACAAACAACAACATTCTTTGATATCCTTCGGTATATTTATCACAGACTCTTCTATGATGCATCCATTCATTTGATTCAGTTTTGCAACATTCTCTGTAGAGATGGCCGATATTTCACAAACCGATATTTTGTCACAGGTATTTTTTGTCACAGATAAACCTGTGACTAATGACGTGAAATATCTGTGACAAAATATCGCTATCGAAATCTGCTCCGTATTCAGTACCCTGTGACTGATAATTTCTCCTCTACGTCGTAGGTTTGCGCATGCGCATGATACAATAACAGCAATCTGGCGGTAGTTTCTCCATCTTATTATAAATGATGTAGTTATTACACGATTTAAATAATAACACCATTGCCAAACTTTCAGAACGGCCCCGAGGTTCACTCAGCCTCCTATAAAATTGAGTACCGGGTCTTTCCCGGGGGTAAAAGGCGGTCAGAGAGTGGTGCCAACCACACCACCTCATTCTAGTGCCGAGGTCATGGAAAGCATGGGGCTCTACCTCCATGCCCCCCAAGTGCCTTCATGGCATGTTACGGGGATACCTTTACCTTTACCTTTATCTTTATTGGTTACCAGTATTTAATCTTGTGTAAAATCCTGTCTGAACAACTGATTTGTTTTGTAATTATTTTCCAATGTTTTTCCGAATACTTATGTTTCATTAATTTTTATTCTATGACTCAATATTATAATGTTAATGCACGACTTGAAATAATTTATCCATTATATTATATACAATAAAAAGTATCAATTTTTAAAACGATTAGGATAATCATATAACCTCAATTTCTCCATACCCAACTACATTTAAAAATGCTCAACTGATTCAATGTCTATAATATAACCTCTTGGTACATGAGGTTAACTTTTGACATGTTACTGTTCAGTTAGGTAAGCACTGTATTTATTTGTTAATGGTACATGTACATAATTTCTTTGTTGTATTTTCCCATATAAATCAGTGATGAGTGGTGTGAATAGAGAAATCGTATTCATATTTCACTGCTCTTCAATATTTCCTGCTCATTTTTATCGGTGTGACAAAATATCGATGTAATTCATGCTACGTATCGATATAAAATATCGGTGTGACAAAATCACCGATAAAAGTCCCAGATATTTAATTGTCACAGTCACAGTTGTCACAGATACTTGAAAATATAGTTTAGGCTCATCTCTAATTCTCTGCCACATCAGCATCAATTTCTTTTCCACTTTTATTCTCGCAGCTAAATAAGCCTTGTTCCATTATTTATTCTTCGTTAGAACTGATTTAACTGAAGCTGCATCGCGGCATTGTTTATTGTTAAAGCAATACTATAAAATTACGACAATCACCTGAAAATGCATCGGGGAAATACGCTCCACTGTTTGGGAACCACCGCCATCAGAGACACTTAGGAGTGGAGCGACGCAACAAGAGACGAATTAGTAATTGTGACGGACAGATAATTTCTACGGCTCGTAGAAAACTTGTAAGATGTCTCTAATGTTATCGGCACTTCACACTCAGTTGTAATTAATGAAAGTTGTCTTGTCATTGTTGAGACATGTCGCAGACAAGAAGGTCACTCGGGGCCAGACAGTCGAAAAGAAGCACCGGTATCATTATTATTGTTATTATTACGAAGCAACATGAGACAAAAGGCTAAATGATGCAACAAAAGCGGTTTCACCGTGTCACCATCGCGCTGTCACACTTTACAGAGTGGTGATAGCTGGTGAGAAGTGGAGCTTTGTCGATGATTTGACATTTTAAAAATGTCCGATAGAGAGTGTAATACCTATGCCGAGAAGACTACACCGTCCAGGTATTTGAAGCATCGACATTACATCAAGTCTTTATCTTTCATCACATTCTTTCTATGTATTGGACTCGTAATAACTATGTGGTTTGTTTAACGATGCCGTATCATATATTACATTGCTGATACGAGAGTAAAAATGATTGTTATGTAATTTAACGGAATGCATGATTGTATCTTCATCATTAGGGTGTGGATTTTTAGGATATTTGCATTTTTTATTCTTTAGTTGCAAATCATATGCTACCATTATCCAGGATGGACCGTCATGTCGTTAATTTCAGGGGGTTATTCTTCCGTTCAAGCGCGTTCCGCCAGAAAAAAAAAAACACTGATAACTTCTATGTAGTGTCGGACATCCAGTGTTGTAGATAGGTTGATGTTAACATGCAATCGAAAATTCTAAAAGAACAAGCAGCAACTTGAGTGGCATTAGAAAAAAAGAAAAAAGGTATGTGTCAAAAATTCCAACCTATCTATGCCGGATGTCCGATAAAAATTTTTATTATAGTTTTTGAAAACTCGCCTATTTAAATTATTGTGAAGTCTGCGCTTGGTAGGTTGCACAGAGTTTCTTTATACGTGGCCTTATGGTGGAAAAACTGAACTGAGCATTGTTGCAAGTGTTCACGTTGCTAATAAAAAAGACTTCGTTGCTAATAAAAAATGCGTTGTAAAGACACTTTCTGGATGGCATACAATTTATTTTTCAATTCCAAAATTTTGCGACACACTCCATGGAGCTGCGCGACACACCAATGTGTTTGACACACAGGTTGGGAACCCCTGTAACTAGTGAGTACAAATTAAAATTATAAAACAAAAATGTTTCTAGCCTCTACTGTAAGAGCTCGTGTATCGTTTCTTGCACTACTAATCTTAAAAGTATCATCTCATTGTCTATTCTTCTCCGTTCCATACTCCTGAGCCATAAATGAATACTGGTTGGGATAGCTATTACTTACTTACTGGCTTTTAAGGAACCCGGAGGTTCATTGCCGCCCTCACATAAGCCCGCCATTGGTCCCTATCCTGAGCAAGATTAATCCAGTCTCTACCATCATATCCCATCTCCCTCAAATCCATTTTAATATTATCTTCCCATCTACGTCTCGGCCTCACCAAAGGTCTTTTCCTCTCTGGTCTCCTAACTAACATTCTATATGCATTTCTGGATTCGCCCATACGTGCTACATGCCTGGGATAGCTATTAACATGTAAAATTGAAAAATAGTGAGTCTTTTTTAATTTCACGAATAGACTATATGTTTTGGTGTTACATGTTACAATTTAGGTACGATAATATATCACTAAAACTATTTCATGGGATAACAAACTTCTAGCTTTTATAAGTCTATAGGTTATTTATTATTTTCTTGATTTTAGCGCAGTTTTTCCTCTGAATACATAAATTTTGTCTTTTGTTCAGATGTTTTAAGACTATATTTCATTGCAACTGAATTTACAGGAAGTGACTTGTGATGGTGCTGACGTTCATTTCCAACGAGTTAGAACTTCTAACTAGTTGTTCATTTCAAATATCGTTGCTGATATTATATCTTACTTTGGAAGCACCGTTAGCCGAAAGGTTAGAGCTTTCGCAGATGTGGGTTCAAATCTCGCTGTGTCAAAGTGGTCTTCGGTAGGTTTTCTCGGAGTACTCCCATTTTCTTACCATCTGCTACTTCTCTACATTTTATACAATAACCCACAAGTGCATTGGCAGTAAGAAAACGGAGGGGGGGGGGATGTATGTTACGACTTTCTTCTTCCCTCTGTCTCTTTGTTCGCCTAACTCTTGGACGAACATTGGCCTCTATAGTCGAAAATGATTATACAAAATAAGAAAATAATAAATTAAAGTGTTGTGACGTCATTGTTAGGAGATTCTCGTCGTGTTCTCGCGATCCCAAATATTGCCCCCATGGAGACAGCAGCTGTTGTGCTGTTCACCCTCTCGGGCGAATGCCTTCACATTTCTTGTTGCACGTAATAACATGAATACCGTGTTCGTTTACCAACACAGTAGGAGTTTTACTTTCAGCATCGCCTTCACATGAAGTAGAGCAGAAGCGATCTAAGTATCAACGCTACAGATTCACAAAATTGCTTCCATGTACACTGAGTGAGTGCATCGGAAATGCTGAACAAAAGCAGATTTCTTTATTGCGTCGATAATTGTGTCCTTTTTCATATTTCTTACAAGGTGTTATTTTTTTTTCGACGTAGAAAATCTGTGATAGGGAATCACTGATTTTACCTGCCTTCCGTAGGAGTTTCTATTGCTGATTATTAGTGAATAATTATAATTCTACTCCAAAGCGCTCTATGTCGTTCAACTTTCGTTTAGAAGATGCTAGAGTTAATCTACAAACGTGTTAGGTTTCCTGAGCGCTTCAATTCAAATGGGTTTGTGCCTACTTCTCTTAATACCGGATTCCTAACAATTTATCCACTTTCGTTCCTTTCCGCAGGTTTTAAATACCTTTTCATAAGTTCTTAGAACTCGCGTAACAATAAAAGAAACCAGTGCTTGTACTATTTTTATTCAAGAATAAATCGTTGCAGTTGCAGACATATATCCGCACAACAGACGATAGGGTACAGGTTGGTAATATTATAATAGTTCTTTTTGAGAATTTATTACAATTTTTCTGAGCGTCAACGTATTAAGGGAATGTTCGTGGACAAGTTGCTGCACAAAACCGGTCCTTCTCTCTCTCTCTCTCTCTCTCTCTCTCTCGCTCTCTCTTAGTAAAATTATAATAAATTCTCAAAAAGAACTATCACAATATTACTCTTATCACAGTATTATCAACCTTTACCCTATGTTTGAGAAAACAGTATGTATTTTTTCCTGCAACCCTTCCATTTAAGAACAATGTTTTTAGACTCCTGGCCTCAATTTTTTTTTCCCAAAGAAAGCCATGCTATTGCCGTGGAAAAATCACGTCCTTTGTTCGGTTTGACCCCCGAACCTAGTGACTAATGGCAAGTATCGTAAAAATTAAACCATTGAAGGAAGGTAACTTCAATTTCAATTTGTATATTGCGGGGATAAGATTACCTTTGTATTTCAACACATTTCGTCACATGTAATAGGCCTATCTGGCGGCTTTAACGAACACACTGTTGTTCTTCCTACTGACTACTGTTATTGCTATTAGTACTTCACTGAAAAAGGTTATTAATTAAAGCTGTTGGATTTTTTTTGTAAATTACAGATACTTAATTAACACTGACTGGCTTCACGTTCGCTATAACACTGAAATTTGATCTATTAGCTGTAATAGTAGCATATAATAGTAAGAATAACACTAGTAAATCTGAACTCTTTCTTCATATATTTTCTAATTGAAAGTATACATTTAACTCAGTTATTTTAAACAGTAGTGTGGTTAATTGGTTAGTTTATGACGCTCCATCAACTGCTATGGTTATCTAGCGTCTGAGTGAGATGAAGATGATAATGCCAGCGAAAATAAGACCAGGGTCCAACGCCAAATGGTACCCAGAATTTGCTCTCAATGGATTGAGGGAAAACCTCGGAAAGACCCCAACGATATAACTTGTCCCAGCCAGGATTTGAACCCGGTCTCGCTCATTTCACAGTCAGGCATGCTGACCATACTCCCAGCGGTGGACAACAGTACTGTGTACAACACATTTAAAATAATACACGTAAATTAGGATAGTTGTAAGAAAAAATTTCTAGACGCATGTATTACTTACAACATGGGTTGGTCGTGTTTCAGTGTGTATTTTTAGTGTGAAAGAACAACAGAAGTTTGTCAGAATTAATCTAATAACGTTATTGTAACATTAAACACCAGTGTTCAAGACACTAACGACTGCACTACAATGAATTCTATATTTTTGTGGTGTTACATTGCATTATAAAATTAACTGCTGTCCAATACTATTAGTGATATATTCCCTAACATCTAAATGGGATATATGTTTCATAATGTTTCAGTGTTTCTTGTTATACTGAACTTCGAAAGTATGCACATTTATACAGAACCAACTTCGTACGTGCAAGCAAAGACTGGGAGGAAGTGTCCACGCCTTTCTATTTCCTGAATAAATAATGATAGAAGTGCAATTCTGAATGCTGTAATTTCCGTGTCTAGTGGCAATTATAATGTAGACTATTAAGGAAAGTAATATCATTGAATGAAAATAATTATACGTGCCCTAATTTAAATATCTGCAAATAATCCGTCACTTATTTCTCTCAAAAATCGCCACTGAATATTTTAAGTAGGTTATTTTACGACGCTGTATCAACATCTTAGGTTATTTGGCGTCTGAATGAAATGAAGGTGATATTGTTGGTGAAATGAGTCCGGGGTCCAGGACCGAAAGTTACCCAGCATTTTCACAAATTGGGTTGAGGGAAAAGATCGGAAAAATCTCAAGCAGGTAACTTGCCCCGACCGGAATCCGAACTCGGGCCACCTGGTTTCGCGGTCAGACGCGCTAACCGTTACTCCAGAGATGTGGACACTAAATACTTATAAGCCACATTAATTTAATGTAGATGTCTTGTAGTTTTCGCACAAGAATTTATTATATCCTTGATTGGTCACTCTCCATAAGAAACTAAAGAGCAATTATTAGGTACAAGCCAGATGCATTCGGAATTAATCCCAGGACGGGATAGGAGATTTATTCTGACAAGCAAACATTCTGTTGGCGGCAGATAAGAAACTTATTTTTTTCTTTCACCACATTAATAATATCAAAATAAGTACTTATGCAAATTTTGGCCACTCGACCGCAATAACGAGGGACGTAAAAAATAAGTTCGCCAGGGTCCGTTAACAGAAAGAAAACACAATTTCATTGGAAAAATTTATTGGAACAGACACAGCAATAATTGTTGAGCTATTTTTCAACATACTCTCCACCGAAATTAAGACATTTGTCTCGACAGAGAGCTGCAGACGGCTGTTAAACGCTGGTTCCAATCTCAGGCGGCTGACTTCTACGACACAAGGATACAAAAATTGATCCCATGGTATGACAAATTTCTCAATTTCAGTGGGGAATATGTTGACAAATAGAGCAACAATTGATGTAGGCTATCTGTTTCAATAAATCTTTCCATGCTAATGTGCTTTTTTTTTTTTCTGTAGATTAAACGTCCCCAAGGAAAATCACTTTCTGGACGGTCTCGTAATTACGGTCGAGTGGTCAAAATTTGTATAAGCACTTGTTTTGACATTATTAACATGGTGGAAGAAAAAATTAACTTTTTTATCTGTCCCCATCAGAATGTTTGCTTGTGAGCTCTAACAGAGTAACTTAAGGAATCGGAGTGTAATTCTAACCACACAAGTTCATCTACTTCTTTTGTCGAGATATAGGCCTATTGTACTTCAGGCACTCAATCTCAATGAAAGATCATAGTTAATTATCCTTCGAGTACTGTAATGAGGTGATTTTGGGGCACGTCGCCTCCTTTCTTCTTACAATTTCCATTTTCCCATTGTTTCATAATCTGCATGTGAACATCAACTTAGAATAGTCAGTGCGTTTCAGACGTTAAATCTACAACAGAAATAATTTCGATTTCTTCGTCTCCAATAGTCTTCGAAAAGTGGTAAACTTCTATCTCATGTCAGTGATAAAAATCCATTAACGTGATCAGATTACTAAACAATGTATAAAATTGCATCATGTTCTGAAATGAAATATACTTATCTCGCTTTCATTTTCAATAGCGATTTGTCTGTACAACTGTGTTCATTACTGTGATTACCGCGTTCCCATGGTAACGGAGTATAAGGTTCGTCGCTTACTCCAGCGTCGAGGTCTCCCGCATTAAAACCAAGGACAAAATCAATCAAAGCAAAATACGTGATGGTATTCGAGCGAGGGGTTAATTCCTTGCAGAACGTAACATTAACAGGTAATGATTGTGATTTAGAGTTACAGAATTAGCCAAGCTTCACATCGGCAGCTCCGTGCGATCAGATTCTTGCGCCATACCACCCTTAAATTAACCTTGTGAATTGAAGGTTGCAGTGAGAAAGGAAGTCGAGCCACACAACTACACGTCAAAATAAAGCAGTGTAACGAAAGAAATATATGAAGCTTCCAATGTAATGGAAAATGATGCAGACAATAGGATTTCTCGCTTCTAATATGTCGGTACCTACGCTTACAAAACAGAATTGTCCATAAGAATTCTACGAGGGTCATACTGAAAGTCATGACCAATCCATTGTTATAAATCTTAATTTTTATTTTTTAGACAAACCAGTTACATCGTCTTAATCTACAGACTTTTTCTACTTTTCAGCATAGTCTCCATTTCTTTGCACACATTTTTTCCCCTCCGTTCTGTAAGTTTTAAAAATCCCTTGCTTTAGAAGTCCGTTTCATCTTCCCGAAGACACTGACGCACTGCTTTCCGGATGTTCTCCAGCGTGTCTTAGCGTAAAACCTCTATTCTTGTGGTTTAGGCTGTACGCTACAAAGGCGAAGGTCACCAGGTTCGATTCCCTACGGTATGATAGATTTTTCCAATTGAGCTAATCCTTCTGGCTCCATTATGACCCTGGAGTTCACTCAGTTTCTAACAGAAATGAGTACCTACCGGGAAGTTTTCCTTGAGGTTAAAGGCGTTAATTATGTTGAACTGACATCCTTACTGCTACAATTGGTTGCAAAGATAGGAGCCTTTAACCTCCCGCTATTCTGAGGGCCTCTACTGCATTGACATCCCTACTACTAATAATATTGATTGTCCGCAAAAATGAGAGATTTAACACTCTGCTACGCTGTGAACCTTCAAGACTTTGACACGGATTACTTTACTTTACTCTAAATCTACGACATGGGACCCACATCTTTATTTTCCTTACGGAGCAAGCCATGCTAAGGATTTTATTATCCTTTAAAATGATTAGAAGTTAAAATGTCCATTGCAAAATGTCCACAGCACAACTGTCCATAAATTATAATGTCCACCTTGCCATGACCTCCATATGAAATAAATGTCCACAACGAAAATGTCCACTATGATTTAATATCTAGCAATTATATGTCCAAAATAAATAAATATAAAAATGTCCAAAAAATATACATTACATTCTATTAAAATTTGTCAGTTTTATGGTTTTTGAACAAATTGCCTGGCATTTTCAGATGGTAAGATAAGGCTCTTGTAACATTCCAAGTACGAAATCTCAAAACCTTATTCCTTTGCTGTGGTCGTGCCAGAGAATCATTCCCATTCCGAGGCTTATTTGAAGGATTCGTAACAAGCTGTTTTTTACGGTGATGGGTTGTTAGCCCTTCGCCCAACCCCCAAGCTGGAGGACCACCTCTCATCGGCTGTCCGCGACTGCTTATTCAATATATTCACAGCTACCCTCCATATCTGGAGGCCGTTTCCTAGATTCGCAACCTGAGGACGCGCCATGCCGTGGATAATAGAGAGGGTTTGGAATTGAACGGGTTACATCAGCTGCTTGTCTATGCGGATGACGTGAATATGTTAGGAGAAAATCCACAAACGATTAGGGAAAACACGGGCATTTTACTGGAAGCACGTAAAGAGGTAGGTTTGGAAGTAAATCCCGAAAAGACAAAGTATATAATTATGTCTCGTGACGAGAATATTGTACGAAATGGAAATATAAAAATTGGAAATTTATCTTTTGAAGAGGTGGAGAAGTTCAAATATCTGGGTGCAACAGTAACAAATATAAATGATACTCGGGAGGAAATTAAACACAGAATAAATATGGGAAATGCCTGTTATTATTCGGTTGAGAAACTTTTATCATCTAGTCTGCTGTCGAAAAATCTGAAAGTTAGAATTTATAAAACAATTATATTACCGGTTGTTCTGTATGGTTGTGAAACTTGGACTCACACTTTGAGATAGGAACAGAGATTAAGGGTGTTTGAGAATAAGGTGCTTATGAAAATATTTGGGGCTAAGAGGGATGAAGTTACAGGAGAATGGAGAAAGTTACACAACACAGAACTGCACGCATTGTATTCTTCACCTGACATAATTAGGAACATTAAATCCAGACGCTTGAGATGGGCAGGGCATGTAGCACGTATGGGCGAATCCAGAAATGCTTATAGAGTGTTAGTTGGGAGGCCGGAGGGAAAAAGACTTTTAGGGAGGCCGAGACGTAGATGGGAAGATAATATTAAAATGGATTTGAGGGAGGTGGGATATGATGATAGAGAATGGATTAATCTTGCTCAGGATAGGGACCAATGGCGGGCTTATGTGAGGGCGACAATGAACCTCCGGGTTCCTTAAAAGCCAGTAAGTAAGTAAGATAAGACTCTTAGATATTATTGGATATTGTTGTTTTCTTTGTACTGACCATATCTTCTGTTCTTCAATACGCCTCTGATTTTTTGCGTAAACTCTATTAACTGGCACCCTGATGCTTTGATGGCAGCCGTCACTTGAATGATTACATTTTCATTGCCATGCTGTTGTGATTTTATATTATCCAAAAATCGCCTAATACTAACATGGTAGGCTGAAACAATATGCTGAAATTTGAAATTAAATCCTTCTACGGAATTATTGATTCCCTGGAATCCCTGCAGTGTACTTTGATAATAGTTCCATATTGGTGGTGGAAATCGGGGAGTAACAGCCCTCCGTGTACCCCAGCATTTCTCAAACTATGGTCCGCGGACCACCTGTAGTCCTCGAGATCTGCCCTTGTGGTCCTTCAAAAAAAAAAAAAGATAGAAGAAAAAATAAAATTCAAACGAACTGCGTATCACACTATAGCTTAAAATCTCAGAGTTTGGAAATGACACTGACAATCAAATTTCACTTTTTCTCCCAGTACTGATATTTTATGAAATTTATTATCCTACCCATCTATGACTTCCCACTCTACTCTCAGCAACAAACGAGGGATTTAAAGCACTATACACATGGTGTTTCTCGACATCTTTTCCCTGCACATCTGGCGCCGCGCCTATAACCCAGCCAGGGGCCACCCGAATTCATAACAGGGGCTCGAAGTACCGAACCTTAATTCGATTTTAAAATGTGGGTATACTGGTATTAAAATATGCTACGAAAATGATAAATTTTCTTTCGAAAGGAACAAGAGTAAGGTGGTCCGCGGAACTGTTTTGACTTTAAAAAGTGGTCCCCACTTCAAAAAAGTTTGAGAAACTATGGTCTACCCCACCTCCCACTTACATAGATATGCTCCATATATCCAGTGAATTCCAACAGCTCTTCATGTACATTATCATTTAACATATCAAATGTGGATTTTTATTTACGTGGGCTTTTTGAAATGGACATTTTAAGCTGGAAGCTTTAAAATTCATCGCCCTCTGCCAGATTTGAACCCGTGAACCTGCGTCAACCGCTGACATGGTGATCACTGGACCACCGATGATGACTAAGAAGATAGATTGTTGTAGCAGCCTACTCTGTAGTTTTGAAACGTCCCTGTAAGGTGATTTTCAATTACGTTCACGGAGAGATCGCGATGTTCTTTGCGAAATAAATGGCACGCGTGGGGCAGACAAGTAGACTGTGAATTAATTAAATTGCGAACATACGCCGCCTGAATTTCTGGCAAAAGCGCAGACTGACTAAATGATAATCGTGTCAATCGTGCGCTATATTTTAAAACGGCGTGTGACGTAATCGCGTTGTGTTATTGTGAGAATATATCAAATGTCACAAGACACAACTCCGTTTCCTTGTAGTTGCTTTAAGACGTGATTTGGAATGAAAATCTTTCACAATGATTGCAGTGAGACTGTGTCGAAACAAAGTGATTACATCTTTATAATAAAGGATGGAAAATTCTAACATACGAGTATAAAAACAACCCACCTATGTTCTTCTTTTTTTTTTTTTTTTTTTTTTTTTTTTTTCGAATAACATGATATATTGTTTTTCATCTACGAGAAATTAATAGCGGTGCTTCATCAGGCATGCTACTAAAGTACATCCACTTAGATGATATTTCAAGAAAGGCTTGGATTGGATTTTCTTTCAGTGGTGCTTTCGTCTACAGGTAAAAAGAAAGTAACGGGGAATTTAAGGAAATTCTAATGATTGCGTGAAACGTCTATAGGCCTACACTAACTGAAATAATAAAATATAAAAGTTCTATACGCTTTCTTAACACTGTATTCCAGTGCATTTCACATTTAATATATATGTAGATACATAATCCATATACTCAATATTTCAATGACTTTTGTATGGAAATCATTTAGTCGCATTAAATAGAGAACGGAGCGAGAGGAATTACAAACAGAAAATAGCAACTAATACGAAAGAAAAAACTATGTAATGAATGATTTTAAAAGTACACACTTTGTATTTCACCCGTCGTTCCGATGCCGTAACACAGGTACGCCTGACGGAGGTTTCAGTGTCATACAGCGTATTCCGAATCTCAGCGCTGAGGAATCCGATGGCATCACGGTGTTCCGAATTCAAACGATGACGTTACTGTTGCCCCACCGGTGTCGCACCGGTTCCATCAGCTTGCAGAGGTGTTGGCAGTCTCCATCAGCCGCCATCAGTGAATCTGATTGGTTCTTATATAGGGCGGGAATTAGCAGACGAATGACATCGTGCACTGTTGTGTCATGGCGGTGTGTTCTGCTTTGGTTCTGCTTTATTGTTTATAATCAGCACAACGTAAAAACATTATGTTAATGGCTTATGAACGAACATGTCAACGGACCACTTATTACTACCGGTTCAAGAAATAAATTGTTTATGCTCTCTTTTCTTTGAACGAGATGGCAGTACGAAAATTTCGCAAAATCTTGCTAGCGTAGCACAGACAACTTGTACAGTCGCCATGACAGTCATCGAACCTTCTAGCAGTTTTGTTCCTATTTCGCTGCAGCGTGACGTCATTGTTGTCCACCGGTCCGGTGACATTCGGAATACGCAGTAAAGGCATTTAGTTACATTTATTTGCCGACAGGGGCTGAAAGACAAGTGGTAAGATCATCATTTCAAACGCCACCACCTATGCAACTAAGGTATTACTGGGATGCGAGAGAGAAGAAGCTTAGTCCAGAGGCTCAAAGTTAAGTTTGCATGTATTTTACGTACGTGGAAATTCCCGACACGGGACATACGGTTTATAGTCCCTTCCGGAGGAATTGACCTCTGAATTTTTACGTCCAGAAAAATCCTTCGATCCACCCGGATTTGAACAAGCAATCCTTGGGTCTAGAGAAGAAAAGGTAGGCCTACTTAATAAGTGTCATATAATAGAAGTATAAAAATAGAAGTGAACTAAAATATACATATTCTGGAGAAAAGTAAAATAAAAAAGCCTCGATTCTGTCTTCTAGGGAGCCGAAAACGAAATAAACCAGACGAAACCGTTAGTTAGTTAGTTAGTTAGTTAGTTAGTTAGTTAGTTAGTTAGTTAGTTAGTTAGTTAGTTAGTTAGTTAGTTAGTTAGTTAGTTAGTTAGTTAGTTAGTTAGTTAGTTAGTTAGTTAGTTAGTTAGTTAGTTAGTTACTTAGTTAGTTAGTTAGTTAGTTAGTTAGTTGTACTTTTTGAAATAAGTACCGCATTGCCTATACAAAATTAAAAAAAAATGTGGACTGAGTTGACTAATGAGACCATGTGAGTGGCAATGTAAAGGGCCCCCTCAAAACACATATAATGTCACCATACTTTCTTCCCTCTTTTAAAACGCAGATTTCAGCTTGACAGAGAAATCAAAGCTCTGCATTCGTACCACCATTATATGAAGCAGTGTTATAGCGAATCACCATGGAAACTGAGGACCTGTTCGTCGTTGTTCTGTAAGCGCATCCCTGTAATTTATAGCTGAAACACACGCTATCATTAATTAAACACTTGTGAACGATAAAATCGAAGGGTGAAGCTTCTCAACACCATGTTATTATCACCGTAATAACTGAGATTGAGTTCCAGGCGGAGAGAGAAAGAGGGGCTAGTGATCGTCGTTATAGAGTACTGTTCTCCCGTCATGTACCGACACATTTCCGGAAAGAGTCGTCGTCCTTTTACCGTTATATTAGTACATTTCGAAAATTATTAGTCAAGTTTAGAATTCAAACGACCATATTATTTATAAACTGTGGGGTATTTCAAGTTTCTCTAAGAGCAACTTTTTCGTCTTGTTCATAAAATAAACATAATTGAAAGCAGTGAAAAAGTGGCCTAATGACAGTCTGAATATCACAAATACAAAAAAATTAAGAATATCTTCCGTAGAAAAATGAAATGAACAGTATTAAACCGAATTAAATAACCAAGGAAAACATTATACAGGGTGCTTCCGAGGTGGTGTTACAAACTTTCAGGGATGATGGCGAAGGGCACATGTATCAATTTTTAGATAAGAAACCATGGTCCGGAAATTACTGAGTCTAAAGTTATAAGCAAAAATAGTTGTGTGGAAATGGAATTGTAATTTGTCATCACGTACCCTCCTTCCCTTAACCTTTGGAACAGTCGTGGAAAGATGGTATGGCCGGATGTCTCCTACGTGGGTACTTGCCCGATACAATCTGTGAGCTTGTCTGCTGTTCCCATTGGCTCATCCGTATTCGAAAATCAGGTCTGTTTATTCCGCTCTCGTGTACTCCTCCATTTCACTAGGTTTGATCGACTAGAAACTGCAACTTGTACACATACACTGCTGTCTACAGACGTGCATATCAGGACCGACCATGTCCGTTACACATTACGCTATCTTCATTACTTTAGTGTAGTTTCCTGTCACCATCCCTCAGACAGCGCACTGAATGGAATACTGTAAGTAGACAACGTAAACAACGTCAGATGAATACAGTGTGTGTAAGATATACAGATAAATACACATAAATAAGGTGTACAGAGGAATAAAATTATTTCATTTCCACACAACTATTTTTGCTTGTAACTTTCGACTCAGTCATTTCCGGACCAGGGTTCCTTATCTAAAATTGATACATGTGCCCTTCGCCATCATCACTGAAAGTTTGTAACACCACCTCGGAAACACTCTGTATATGCGGTGCAAAATTTTTCTGTCTAGCATCATGCTTTAGACCTAGATGCAGAAACATCCAAAGTTTCTAATCTACGTATCGTCTTCACCAGTAACTGGAGAATAGTAATTGAGCCATCAGACAGGTTCAACTTTGCTTGCCTTTCCTGATGATGGAGCCGGTACGTAGCATCGAAACGTTGCATATTTCTAAATCGATGGCATGACGCAAAAACTAAAACACTTCGTACCATGTCGAATACCCTAAAGTCTAATATCATACTTAAGAGTGAGGATGACAAAATACTAGTGTTGCCAGGTTTTAAAAACTTAAACATCGGGGAAACTTTTAAGTATCGACATACCTGAAACTCCAGCTTTACAAAATTGCATGTCTGCATGGACTAGCACTTCTTCAGAGGTAAGATCAATGTTGATCTATGTTTCAGAGACGCAAGATTAAGGGTGTTTGAGAATACGGTTCTTAATATTTGGGGATAAGAGGGATGAAGTTACAGGAGAATGGAGAAAATTACACAATGCAGAACTGCACTCATTGTATTCTTCACCTAGCATAATTAGGAACATTAAATCCAGACTTTGATATGGGCAGAGCATGTAGCACGTATGGGCGAACCCAGAAATGTATATAAGGTGTTAGTTGGGAGACCCGAGGAAAAGAGACCTTTGGGGAGGCCGAAACGTAGATGGGAGGATAATATTAAAATGAATTTGAGAGAGGTGGGTTATGATGATAGAGAGTGGTTTAATCTTTCACAGGATAGGGACAGATGGCGGGTTTATGTGAGGGCGGCAATGAACCTCCGGGTTCCTTAAAAGCCATTTGTAAGTAAGTTTCAAAGACGCAACAAAATATGCAAATTAAACCATACTAGTCGGCCTGGGCAGCGTAGTAGGTATAGCGCTGGCCTTCTTTGCTCGAGATTGCGGGTTCGATCCCGGCCCATATTTAATTGTGCTTAAATGCGACGGGATCATATCAGTAGATTTACTGGCATGTAAAAGAACTCTTGCGGGACAAAATTCCGGCACACCGGCGACGCTGATATAACCTCGGCTGTTGCGAGCGTCGTTAAATGAGCCGTTCAGAGCAAAAGTGGTTAAGTCAAAATTGAATAATGAGTTTTAAAGTAAAAATTCTGTGAAATGCAGTGCAAAGTAGCAATTAATATGATGTTCTTGTTATCCACTGACCACTAATAGTTTAAATAAAGTGAATATTAATTTCTACTTTGCGCTGTATTTTACAGAATGTTTACTTCAACCCTCATTACCCATTCTTGACTTACACCACTTCTGCTCTGAATGGCTCAAATAAAACATAATTAATCATTATTAAGCCATAATATCAAATCAACCCTTACATTATATTGAAAATGTGGCAAAATTTAATACTTTCAACAGATTTTGCCTCTTTCAGGAATTTCTTTCATCCACAATGTCTTTGAAAAGTTCTTTGCAGCTCATACTAAAATTAATAATGACCTGAAGCTAAAATTTGATTAGGCCTGCGATGCATCTATTTCTACAGTCTGTCCACTTAGTAGTATTTTTTATAATTAAGGAGAAGATGCCATATCAGCTTTGGATCCAGGAATACTAGAAACAAAAAGTAGTTCTAAGCGTTGAAATGTTTTTCATTTCCTGAGGTTTTGTAAATTTCAGTATTTCTAGCCACCTGAAACGACATTTCCTTCCCTCCTGAATAAAAACTGTCACGTTGTACAAAATTCCTCACACATTTCACCAAAGCTTGCTAAATCATCAAACTTCAAAATCTGACCTGTACATTTCAGGTCATCAAAATAGAGTCAAAATTATCCTAGAATAAGTTTTGCAGCCACCGGCGTGGCTCAGTCGGTTAAGGCGCTTGCCTGCCGGTCTGAAGTTGCGCTCGGGCGCGGGTCCGATCCCCGCTTGGGCTGATTGCCTGGTTGGGTTTTTTTTCCGAGGTTTTCCCCAACTGTAAGGTGAATGCCAGGTAATCTATAGCGAATCCTCGGCCTCATCTCGCCAAATACCATCTCGTTATCACCAATCTCATCGACGCTAAATAACCTCGTAGTTGATATAGCGTCGTTAAATAACCAACTTAAAAAGAAATAAGTTTTGCAGCTTTTCAAAAGCACTTCTGACAACATCATACTTAGGCGTACTTACAAATGACCCGGAGGTTCATTGCTGCCCTCATATAAGACCGTCATAGATCCCTGATCATAATCCAGTACCTAGCATCACATCCCAACTCTCCCAAATCCATTTTAATATTATCCTCCCATCTACGTCTCGGAGAACGTCATACTAATTCATTACTGTATATTTTGACAAAGGTTAAATCATTAACAATTTTGTGTTTTTTTAACTACAGCTTGCTCAAAATTATGTTTTTATTTGGCTCAACAAATTTATCATTATTCTAAGTTTGAGCTTTTAAAACACATCCTATAAAATATTAAAATCTTCCATTACAGATTTTGGGTGAATGTCGGAAAAAATATTTTCCCTCTGTTGTACGGCACGGAAAAGGGAAATTGAATATAAACGTTGGGATTTGCCTCTGAAATCGGGAAGGTTTGGAGCCCTAAAAAAAAAACTATCACAACAAATAATGGATTTGATTCCGCAAGGCAGAAGAGAAAGGGAAAGATTTGAAACAAGGTAGGAGGACGGAATACATGACCCAGTGGAAGACCGAGATCTGTTTGGATATCGTATAGGTAGATAGTCTTGGAGGTTTGGTGTTAGAAGTCGACTGAACACTTATAGAGTGATGTAATTTTGTGTACAATGTTAAAGTCTGCTACATAAACCTAAGGAACGTCATAGAATCCTTTCTTAATGAGGTGTATCTTGACTGTGGTTCCGCCAGTTTGGCGTCACATCTGAATACTCAGGCATCGGCGCCAATGCCACGGGGATTCCCAGGAGTTATCTGAGTAACATGATGTATTGCAGTTGTTTCCTATTGTTACGCCACCCGTGAGAAAGATGATAATGAATTATAGCGGAGAAAACTACAGATTTCATTTGCCGGGATATGAACTCTGTTTCCAGTTTGAAATGTGGATTTGTTAACAGATCACAATGCATCTCTATGACGTGCTATGGCGGATAACTTCAGTAATGCAAACATCTTCCATTTCAAATTTTGCCTTAAGAATGTGAGTAGTTGGTTTTTACAAGTCGAGAATTTGACATCGAAGTCGTAGAATTTTTGCCACTGGTGTCAACTTAGGATGTTACATATTCTTAATCCGGCAGGGCTCGCACATATTTTCCTCGCATAAATATTCGCTCCGGGCCTGTCAGACCCAGTCTAGATAACTATTTAAAAAAAATAATGATCTTAAGATTATTATACAGTCACAGTCTTTTTTTTTTTTTTTTTTTTTTTTTTTTTTTTTTTTTCTTTTTTTTTTTTTTAAATGAGAGTTTGTAGAACATGTAAACTATTTCCTCTTGGTCTCAGAGACCCAGCACGAGCTCTACCGGGTTAATTTTTCATTTTTGTACCCTATACACTCTTTTAACACTTATCTAATCACTGATTCACTGTTAAGTTATTTAAATTAATAAATAATAACTTCACTGTGTTAACATTTTAAATAATTATATTATTGTACCTGATTGACTAGTTTCGATGTTATTTTCATCATCTGCTGAATCCTAGTGATTCCAACGCAGTCTTCTGGTTTCCTGTTAAGGTCGGATATGTTCATGATTCTATCGGAAAGAGTGTGTGTTCTGAAATTCAGTTGAGTGTTTAGGATGTGCTATGGCTGTGTTTTTGTGTGTCTATAAATTTCGTATTGTTCTAGAGTATAGAATTTCTGTTTTTTGGTTGAATGTACTGTTGTCACGCCAGGAGAAGGCGGCTGAAGTACTTAGACGGGGCGGAGGGGAAACAGTCGCGCATGCGCACCGCGCTGGTCACTGCAATATTCCTGTTTCACAAACATCTACTGCATGTGTCTATGAATCTTTGCGACTTTGTGAAAATAATAGTAGGTTTTTACTGTAGTGCTTTATTAGTTTCAACAAGACAATTGTTTTCAGTATACCACAAATCTTGTATTGCTTTAGTTAGCCTTTGCTTTTCGTGTTAATAGTGTTAATAATAATATAGTTAATAGAATTTATGTTATTGTATACTGTTATTTAGGTTTATAGCAGTTTTTTGTTTATTGTAAATATGTCGACAAAGAGGAAACAAGGGTTGACAATCTATAGCGAAGAAAGGAATATTATTAGAAATGCAAAATAATTCTGTGATGAAGAAAAAGAACAGTGCCTTTGCATTCCTCTTACGAACCTACAGCAAAGGTAGAAAAGTACTCTAATATATCCACAAGAACAATACAGCGTATAAGGAATGAAATGAAAGACTGCTCAGAAGAAAGTGCGTTGTCAACACCCGAGGGAGAAAAAAAATGTAAACGTCCAGACTACCGAAATGCAAATGTAGATGACTTCGGCGGGAGATTGACAAAAAAGATATAATTGAGAATTTTTATTTGAAAAACAAAGAGGGCCACCGGCGTAGCTCAGGAGGTAGCGCGTTTGCCTGCTGATCTGCAGTTGTCCTCGGGAGTGAGTTCGATTTCCGTTTGCGCTGACTACCTGGTTGGGTTTTTTCCGAGGTTTTCCCAAGCGGAAGGCGAATGTCAGGTAATCTATGGCGTATCCTTGGTTTCATTTCGCCAAATACCATCTCGCCATCATCAATTCAATCGACACTGAAGAAGCTAGTAGTTATTACAGTGTCGTTAAATAACAAGTAAAAAAATAGTACCAAGCTGCAACAAACGTCCACCCTTTTACAAGAGAAAATTGATTTGAAATGAAAGACAACATTAAGACGAATACTGAAGAAAAAGGATTTCAGGTGGAAGAAGTGTGCAGCAAAAAAATTGAGGAAAACACTGTAAATTAGAATACGTGAAAATATCTACAGAAAATAAGAAAGCTTAGGAAAGTGGAAAAACCGATTTTGTATCTGGACGAAATGCGGATAGATAGGCCTACCAATTTAACGTTTTCCAAGTTCTGGCACGATAAAAATGTTACGGGAGTTTTGACTACCGTAAATGTGTCCAGAACACTCATTGTTGTTCATCAGGATGGGGGGCGGTGGGGCTAATGGCTTTGTTGAGAGATTCGAATTAATATACACGGCTGGAACATAAACAGACGATTATCATGGACAGATCATACTCCAGAAATTTTGAAAAATGTGATAATGATAGCGACAGCACCGAAGATGCGGAATCTTTTATGTCTGACTCCGTTCCCTTGTAGCCAAGTAAGTGGACTGAAGTTTTCAGGTCAGAGTGTAGCGTAAAGTTCCCCCGTCCCGCCTATCTGCTCCCCGCGCCAACTCGTAGCGCGAAGACAGTACTCGTATAGTATTTTCATATCTGTGTTTATGTTGCTGTAGCTGTGATTGGAGTTTGTGATGCGTTAACATCTAATCAATTTCGTTAATAATAATAATAATAATAATAATAATAATAATAATAATAATAATAATAATAATAATAATAATATTTCTAAATGAGGCAGTAGAGCAGGTGGACAGCTTCAGATACTTGGATTGTACTATAAGCAGTAACATGAACTGCTCCTAAGAAATCAAAAGGAAAATAGTAATGGCAAAGGAAGTTTTTAATAAAAAAGGAGCATCTTCTGCCGACCTCTGGAAAAAGAGCTAAGGAAGAGATTAGTGAACTGCTTTGTGTGGAGTGTATGGGGCAGAAACATGGACATTACGGCGAAGTGAAGAGAAGCAAATAGAAGCATTTGAAATGTGGATATGGAAAAGGATGGAGCGTGTGAAATGGACAGACAGAATAACAAACGAAGCTGTGTTGGAAAGAGTGGGTGAAGAAAGAATGATGCTGAAACTGATCAGAAAGAGGAAAAGGAATTGGCTGGGTCACTGGTTGAGAAGAAACTGCGTTCTGAAGTATGCAGTGGAAGAAATGTTGAACGGGAGAAGAGTTTGGGGCAGAGGAAGATATCAGATGATAGAGACATTAAAATGTATGGGTCATATGAAGAGACAAAGAGGAAGACAGAAACTAGGAAAGGCTGGGGAATGCTGAGTTTGCAGTGAAAGACCTGTCCTTGAGAAGAACACTATGAATGCATAATAATAATAATAATAATAATAATAATAATAATAATAATAATAATAATAATGTTTGTGCTTCTCGCAGAAATCCTAAATATTGTTTGTTTCATTATAAATGACTTCTGAAGATAAGTAAAGTTAAATTAAGATTGAAAGAATAAAGTTAAAAGGAAATTAGACTGCTTTTTTTTCTCACATCCTATCTCGTTTACCTAATGTCAGATTGTTGATACAGTCTGGAGTTTCAGTCTCGATTGTTTGTAAGTGCGTGACTTGCCCGGTTTTTGCTGCAATATCGACGTATAAAATACTCGTTAAGCTGCATTAATTTTCAGACGCCGAGGGCCAGGGTTGCTTGTACCCTGATCTATATCACTGACAGCACCTGGACCCGAACAACATGTACACAGCATGGGGAGGTCTTGTTCTTTCCCACAAGGAAGGGAAAGAATTTGAACAAATGTTATTCGATTGCTTGCTATCCCTTCTTGGCTTGATGAAGATACTAAGACGTTCTTAATTACTCTAATTAAGGCCCTTCTCAAATCGATGACACTCTGGTAGTATTAACTGCTTGCTTCTAGTTCTGTTCTTTATTTAATGACGCTAGAACTGTTCATTTGTTATGATACAACTCTATATGCGATTGCTTGACGAATGAGAAAGAATTACGGCAAAGTAACAGTGGTATATTTTTCTTTAAAGAAACTGAAGAACGTGAATTGGAGGGCTTTGTACAAGAGGAAGGTAACTCCAAGATTGACAAAATTTCCTTTCTTCTGTCTATATAAGGTAAAGGTTGGTAATATTGTGATAGTTCTCTTTGAGATTTTATTTGAGATTTTATTACAATTTTCCTGAGCGAGAGAAGGACCGGTTTTGTGCAGCAACTTGTCCACGAACATTCCCTTAATACGTTGACGCAAAAAACCGATTTTCTTCTCGCTCAGTAAAATTGTAATCAATTCTCAAAAAGAACTATCACAATGTTACTCATATCACAATTTACCAACCTTTATCCTATAGGGAAAAATTAGTGGCATGTTTGTGTACAAGAACGAGGTATATTCGCTGGAAATGGAGTGTGTTAGAAGAGATTCAAACTTACTTCGCTATGTTTTGGCGCAAGAGGGAGACTCTTAATTGTTTCTTCTGAGAAATGTGGTAAAATGGAGATACCTCCCTCTTGCACCAGATCCTTCAATTGTTATCGTTAAAGGTCTAACTTTAGACACTTACTTTCTTTTCACCTATGCTCTATGCATTTCATAATAATTCAGTTTTGTCGTATTGTCAGTCTATGTAAAATAATGTAACAAGATAATATAAAATATATAATAAGCTAATCAGAATGATTTAATTCTTTTTTTTAACGCGTTGGGATATTTTATGGATTGGCAGCAATTAGCATTGTTTTCAAGGGTTCGCGTGGTTTTTCATTTTTTAATTGTCGAGTATGCAACATATGGCTCTTTGTAAAGAGTGGCTAATTCCAAGATGAAAGATAAAAACTGATTGTGACCTATGGAAGAAGAAGATTGTATCTTTTGATTGGAAAACTGTAAAGGCCACAGAAAAATTCGCACGAAAAAGGGTAAAGGTTGGTAATATTGTGATACGAGTAATATTGTGATAGTTCTTTTTTAGAATTTATTACAATTTTACTGAGCGAGAGAAGGACCGGTTTTGTGCAGAAACTTGTCCACGAACATTCTCTTACAGCAGCGTTTCTCAAACTATGGTCCGCGGACCACCTGTGGTCCTCGAGGTCTGCCCTTGTGGTCCTTCAAACAAGACAGAAGAAAAAATAAAAGTCGAACGAATTGCGTATTACACTATAGCTTAAAATTTCAGAGTTTGGAAATGACACATGGCAATTGAATTTCACTTTTTCTCCCAGTACAGACATTTTATGAAATTTATTACCCTACCCGTCTATCGATTTCCCACTCTACTCTCAGCAACAAAAGAGGGATTTAAAGCACTATATACGTGGTGTTTCTCGACATCTTTTTCCTGCACATCTGGCGCCGCGCATGTAATCCAGCCAGTGACCACCCGAATTCATAACAGAGGACCAAAGTACCGAACCTTAATTCAATTTTAAAATATAAGTATACTGGCATTAAAATATGCGACAAAAATGATAGGCCTAAATTTCTTTCGAAGGGAACAAGAGTAAGGTGGTCCACGGAACTGTTCTGACTTTCAAAAAGTGGTCCCCACTTCAAAAAAGTTTGAGAAACGCTGTATTACAGTAATACGTTGACGCAAGAAACCGATCTTCCTCTCGCTCAGTAAAATTGTAATAAATTGTCAAAAAGAACTACCACAATATTAGACTATTCGTATCACAGTATTACCAACCTTTAGTCTATATAAGAAAAAACCCTTCATTTTCTTTATTTCGATAATGATTAGGATTACGTTGCTTTTGCAAGGTAAATCAGTTCGATATCTTTACGTCTTGTTTGTTTATTTGAAGTTTTCATTTGCATGCATAACTAAATAAATATTTTTTATTGCAAAACATTTTTGAGGACGTTCTATATAATAGACTACTATTTCATCAGCTACTTTATGTTTTGCAACAAAAAAATTACAAAGCATGGTTAGAACCTATTTATGGTAGACTACATCGTGAGTTAGCTTTTTTTTCTTAAAATAAAGCCCAAGATTTTTTTTTTCATTTTTTACTAACAATACAAGAATTCATTGACCAGTTTGAGATCAAACCCACGACCTTTCATTTTGCGTCCGCTCGCCAGTCAGCCTACCGAATATGGCTTTCTTCAACGGACTGTTATTCGGAATACAAACGATATAACAATTCCAATTAGCAGTGATTTATATCTTGAGAATGACCGTGTTATGGAAGCGATGAGGCCGGGTCCGACCTGCGTCTGTTTATCTACAACAGCGCATAATTACAGAATGGACAGGGAGGAACAAGCGTTGGTTGTTACAGCCTCTAATTATGGCAACACATGTGCATTGGGAGATGTAACGGTCAGGGGTCGTGAGGGAGATTGATGGATAAGATGGCCCAGACAAAAGAAAGTCAACTACTTGTGGCATGTTTCCGTAGGAACACGGACCGTGTAATCACATGTCAATTAGCTCGCTTCAGGTATTCCGTAACAAGCTGAATGGCGGCTACTCCACACACCTTCCACTCAAGAAAAGTCCACGCGAAATTTTTATCTGCCCGATGGCTTAAGAATTGACTTCTGGAAAGTTGGAGATAGTTTCTTTTGTTGTACCTACGATTTCAATATGGTCATATTTATTCTCCTGATCGCAAGAATCGCATTGGTATGTGACACGGACCACGATGCAATAACAAAAACAAGACCACGTGTTCACACGTCGCTGACATTCCGACCATTCCACCTGCTGGGAGACTCTGCTGCGCGGGGTCAAGAGTGCCTGCCCCTTCGCCCTAGTCTTGGCACAATGAAGTATCATGTATTCCATTTGTGAAGCTTGTAACATTTTTATTTACCATAAAGCTTTTATCCTAAACAATTTTCACAGTAGACGAATTCATTTCCCAACTTTTACACGCTCGAATTTCTTATACAGAATTGTTTAGAAGTCTTTGAAAATCATCTTTAGGGCTAGGATTTTGATGAAATTGCATCTTTTTTCTAGTAAACCAGAAACATTGCTGCTTTAGTATTTATATGTTATGTGATAAACTGAGTGTTTTAAAACATATTTCGAACCTCCCAAGTACTAACATTGTAACTCACTTTTTTACATTTTTCAGGAGATGAAAATGAAGTTTTAAAATGATCGTGTAAATTAGTGTATACAAAAATGTAGAGTAACAATAAGATTTTACATACAATTGGGGAGGTTTAGAGCTATACATTGATAGTACTGTGGGAAAAAGAAACAATTTATGACCATATTAACTAGGACAACTCAAAACCATAAAAAAAAATTGAGTTACAATGTTAGTACTTGGGAGGGTCGATTTGTTAGGGTATTTTTGTTATATTTTTCACCTCTTACAACTCATAAGAGCATTTTTTGTTTTATTCGGTCATTTTTTAGGTATTTTCATTTAATTTTGGCCATAATCCCCTTTATTGATGTAAAATATTATTTATTTCCTTTGATATTTTCTCTACATATTTTTTCAATTAATACCCATTATTTTGTATATTGTTTTAATAGTTTTTTCTACACAAATATTGTCATTTTAACGTAGTTCAACCCCACATAATGGATCAGTCCACCCACTCCTTCAATACAGACTCCTCTATGCCTGCTAATTCCGGATAAGAGTGGCCTTGTGGTGGACTACATGGAAACTACATCAGGTAAAATAATTAATTAAAGTGTACTACTTAGAAGAATTATGTAAAATTAAATAAACTTGAATGTTGGTACTAGAATTTACGAGGAGCATCCAGAAAGTAAGTTTCCCGATTTTTTGCCCTTGAAAGTAAACGTAATTAGCCGTGTCAATTGCGCATGCGTAACAGATCTATGACGTATCAATCATATGCCAGCCGGACAGGTCCCGCCTGGTGCCAGTAGCGTGGCAGCAGTGGTCCGAAATGGAAGCTCTTATTCCTTCTCCCGCCGCCTGCGAGGTTCGGTCGGTGATAAAGTTCTTTAATGCACAAAGCATTGCGCCAATTGAAATTCATCGGCAGCTCTGTGAGGTCTATGGGCCGAACATCATGAGTAAGCAGATGGTGCGTCGCTGGTGTAGGCAGTTTTCCGAACATCGTCAAAGTGTCCATGATGAAGAGCGCAGTGGGCGGCAGTGCATAATGGATAACCGTCGTTTCACGATTACGGAGCTGAGCAGCCATTTTCCACAGATATCGCGATCCTTGTTGCATGAGATTTTCACAAAGCACCTGCTGTTCAAAAAAGTGTGTGCCAGGTGGGTGCCAAAAACCTGACACCCGAACACGAAATGCAACGTTTAGGAGCAGCACTGACATTTCTGCAACGGTATCACGATGACGGCGACGAGTTCCTCGACAGGATCGTCACGGGCGATGAGACTTGGATTTCGCACTTCATCCCGGAAACCAAGCAGCAGTCAATGCATTGGCGGCATAGTGGATCTCCGGTCAGGACGAAATTCAAACAGACGCTGTCGGTACGGAAAGTGATGTGCACGGTGTTCTGGGACAGGAAGGGCATTCTGCTCATTGACTTCCTTCCAAGTGGTGAAACAGTGAACGCTGACCGTTACTGTGAAACACTGCGAAAATTGCGACGTGCCATTCAAAACAAGAGGCGTGGAATGCTTACTGCAGGTGTTGTGCTCCTCCATGACAATGCTCGTCCACATACGGCTCGGCGCACAGCAGCTGTTTTGACGGAATTTGGCTGGGAGTTGTTTGATCACCCACCCTACAGTCCTGATCTTGCTCCCAGCGATTTTCACGTTTTCTTGCACCTCAAATTCCTGCCCTCCGATTAGCGCTTTGGCAACGACGAAGAGCTGAAGACGTCTGTCACACGCTGGTTCCATTCACAGGCGGCAGAGTTCTACGACAGAGGGATACAAAAGTTGATCCCACGATACGACAAGTGTCTCAATTCTGATGGTGGCTATGTTGAAAAATAGCTGAAACATTGCTGTACCTGTTGCCAATAAATGTTTTCCTGAAAGTGTGTTCTTTTTTTTTTAAATAGGGAAACTTATTTTCTGGATGCGCCTCGTAATTTGATTACTAGTCTAAATATTAATATTCCTACTAAGCCAATTATGTAAGATCAATTTTTAGGGCATTTTTAAGGACATTTTTAAAAGATTTTTAGTTCATAAATGCATTGTTTTAAGACATTTTTTCATGATATATAGGTCATCAAAATCCTAGCCCTAATCATCTTTATGATATCTGCTCGTTTCGGTCCTCTGAAGAGGATATTTTTAATCGATTCCCACTTTTCCTTCCTCATTACTCATTGCTCTTGAAGCCCTGTCTCCTACTCAGCATTGTTCTATTATTATTGTGATGTACCGAAGTACATATTATATTTTCGTGCAGGAATTCTGCGTTATCATAATTATGATGAAGGATCGGTGGAGCGGAGAAAAATTCTCTCCATCATATGATAACCAAAATTCCTACATGGAAATATACGTACTGCGGTACATCACAATAATATGACATGCGTATATAATAACTTTGTGATTTCAGACGGCTTTCATTCCACTTAGTCACTCATAATGAGTGCACCTCTGCACATTAGTGTGTTGGACATAGTACCACGGTCACACATCTGTGACACAGTGCATGAGGGTTGGTCACTGAAGGGAAACTAAGAGATGGAGTGTCAAATGAGAGGATTCAATCCGGCATCGGAATTGGAATCCGGTGTGGCTTAGTGGATAGAGCGTCAGCACGCAGAGCTGAAAACCCGGGTACGAATCCCGGTGCCGGAGAGAATTTTTCTCCGCTCCACCGATTCTTCATTGTTCTATTATGCCTGCTTCATTTTCTGCTATGTCGCATTTTGTCCAACAGAAGTTTTCACGATCTCACTTGACACTAGAATCTCTATATAGTAGGGGTTGAGATATACTGAATGGCAAAGAAATTGTGATAGGCTGGACCCAAAAATCTGAAACGTTTACACAGCATATTGGGTACGTCTACCGCGTCAGATGTTGAACGTGAATAAGGATTTGACCAATATGGCGCAGTGGTAACGAGGAGAAATAAACCAGATTGGATATAAATTAGTATATAATACAATATAATTAAATAGGAAATATAAACAAGTATAAATATAATATATAATAAAATAATAATAGTAATAGTAATAATAATAATAATAAATTAAACAATAATTGTCCACACCTGTGGAGTAACGGTCAGCGCGTCTGGCCGCGAAACCAGGTGGCCCGGGTTCGATTCCCGGTCGGGGCAAGTTAACTGGTTGAGGTTTTTTCCGGGGTTTTCCCTCAACCCAGTACGAGCAAATGCTGGGTAACTTTCGGTGCTGGACCCCGGATTCATTTAACCGGCATTATCATCTCATTCATACGCTAAATAACCGAAGATGTTGATAAAGCGTCGTAAAATAAACTACTAAAAAAACAATAATTAAGGAAAATGAATATAAGTGACAAGAACGTAATAACGGTTGATCTGCACAGAACTTTCCTGAAGGTACATTCAACTGTACCAAAAACAATAGGCTATGCAAAATCTTACTATCGGCTTGTAATCAAGAAATAAACGAGAGGAGGGCTCTTTCTATGAAGTTATAGTAGGCTACAAATATTCATACTCTATCACTGGACGATCTCAAGCTACGATACCTCATACTTATGTTCCAACTCCAGAACATTCAAACTTAACGAGCTCCTTTCGGATTATTGTCTCCCTTTCGAGTGACTGTCTCCCTTGCTGTCCCCCTTCCGAGTAATATCCCCCTTGCTGTCGAACTTCCGAGTGACTGTAGCTTAGAATTTAACTATCCAAGAAGACTAGGTTTTCTCCTTTCTCCCTTCATTAAACTACAGTCCATTCAGCAGGCTTCCTTTCTTCTCTTTTCTCCCAAAAGACTACCTTGAGCCTTTAGTAGTTAAATTGCAGAACGGATGACCATTTCTGTTTGGTATTAAATATTTATTGTCACAGTTGGTTTAATGCCGTCAAATAAAGTCAGAGTAGTACACCATGTGTTACTTACTTTTAATCTAAATCTCCACTCCGAAGAGTAACTCAAGCAATGTGCCTCATATGCCGCTCTTGAAATGAGTTAACTCGCCAGCGATGGCAGATAAGAAAATAAGCATGTGATTGCTATTGTTGTCACTGATTATTGCAGAAGATGCAATGACGGAACAGGTTCTCAACGTCTTAATCACGTAGCTGGCAGGAATTAATTACGATTAAGTAACCAGAATTATAAACAAACCGGCCACCTACAGTTCAGATGGATGGGCGGCCCAGCTTTCTTCTTGGTGCTGGATTTATTTGAAATTCTGATCAGAATTTCTCTCTCACACCCACCGCAATGGGATTATATTCATATAAAGGATTTCTCTGCGGGACAGACTTAAATTAACTTCAATGTAATAAACACTGGGAGGTACATAAATCAACACTCCGGTGTCCTGAGAAAGCCACCTCCAAAGGCGAAAGGTGCATGTGAGAAGTGTGCGTCACTCTATGATCTTGAACTTTGTTGTATTATCGAGGTACAGCCCATCATACATTGCTTCATCATCATTCTTTCGGTATTCAGGTGGTTGCCATACTCGCTATTAAATCCGAGGGCAATAAATGTCCTAAGTATGGCTTCCTTCGTAGATTTGGTAAAAGGATCATGTCTTTGAATGGGAGGACTCCAATAAAAATTTGTCGGTCATTTCACTCCCACGCCAACTTTGGAGATAGCAGATTGGACTCATGAATGGCATACGAGTGCGTGGATTTCTCAGACTTTTCATCTGTAATTTAATCATCATCATTAGAGCCCGGATGTTTAGGTATTTATTTTGGTTAAAATAGGCAGGCATATAGGCATTAAAATAGTAAAAATAGGCAGTGAAGTAGGCATTTATTATTCATGGAAACAGACAAAAAAAATAGACATCCTTAATAAACTATTCCATACGGTACTCACTTTCCTTAGTTACATGTCACAACAAGATGCTTTCTTAAGTTGTCAACTGTTATAGTGAGCCGCCTGTCAGAGAGAACGTTTTTCATGGTGGAAAAAGATCTTTCTACTTCTACTGAAGTGATTGGAGCAAACTTAAAACAACTTATTTCAGAAGGACTATCTCTACTTTCTTTCAGAGATCGGGAAAAACCATTGTGTATTGTCTCAAAAAGAGGGGTGTGAGAAGGGATTAGAGACTTCAAAGTACGCGTGGCTTGTGCGTGCAAGCGACAACAGTAACGGGACCTGGAGATTGGCATTTAATACTTCCCTCATCCCCTTTCTTTCGCTGGTAAACCCCGAAGTGACCTGAGGACTGAGAGTTATACTGTTCAAACATCTTCATTAAGTGACATAAAAGATGGAATCGGAAGGGGAGAAAAGTTTACGACTTCTTGGAAACACATGTATTGCTGGAGAATAAGATTCTCAGCAAATATTTGTGTGAGGTGAATATATATTTTTAATTTGTACCTGTTCTTCTTTGGTTTTTTTAAATATAATTTATGTGCGGTTTATTTTAAATGCATTAAAAATATAGAAAACGTATAATAACGACGTAAAAAGGCTAAAAAAGACATTTAATCTTAAAATAGGCAATGGGAGCTAAAATAGGCAAAAAAGGCAAAATAAAAATTGGACCTATCGTCCCCAAATGTGTGGAAACGTGTTTATCTCTAACAGGTCTTTCATACATATACTCAGTTTAAAAAACGCATTTTGCCTAACATCCGTGCTCTAATCATCATCATTATCATTAGGGCCCGGAAGTTCTTGTTCTAAAAACTACTAAATAGTGCAGAAATATATAGTATTCCATCCCAGCTGACTGCGGTTGAAATGGACATCTGGAGGAGATCAGTTAGGAAATCACGGCTAAAAAGGATCAGGAGCACCGAGATAAGAATTATGGAAGTTGAAGAGAGCATAACAGAGGAAATTAAAAGAAGAAGATTGCAGTGGTATGGACATTTATGCAGAATGGATGAGACACATATCCCTAAGATGGTGTGTGAATGGAAGTTGGAGGGTAGAAGAAGAAAAGAACGACCGCAGACTTCCTGGAAACAGATTTTACAGCAGTCTGTGAGGAATATTGGGGTCACAGAAGATGATGCTCAAGATAGAGATCGATGAGAGAATACTACCAGAAACAAAGCTGAGATTAGATTTCGTTCGTGTTAGTGACACATGTAAGGAAGTGCCGACAATTTTCAGCGACGTGATTGCTTTTGTAAACCGGAAAAATGAGCAGACATACAAAATTTCCTTCCGCTTCATTGTTTACTTGAAGTGTCCCAATAGATACAGCATTCCTAGGGTCTAACGAATTAACCACCTACTAAACTGCTTATAGATCCTGAGCATAATGTTCAAGGCCGCATCGAGCCACGTTCCCTATCAGGTTAACACAGGTACAGGCGCTGTTATCTAAGTAACTAACTCTTTTATGGACATTTAACAAAAATTGTTTTCATGAAGACATGCAAGTCAGCGACCTAGCACGTCATGTTAGAGTGTTCGTATTTCATCACTGTAATTCACACATTCTATTTCCCACGCAGCCATTTTCAAATGTTTCCCTATAAGATAACGTTCACAGAATGAGGTACAGTAGGCTACTAGAAATTTCTAATATTGTAAGATAGATTCCACACCTTCGACCTGGTTGGCGAGTTGCTGGCCTTCTATGCCCAAGGTTGCGGGTTCGATCCCGGGCCAGGTCGATGGCATTTAAGTGTGCTTAAATGCGACAGGCTCATGTCAGTAGATTTACTGGCATGTGAAAGAACTCCTGAGGGACAAAATTCCGGCACATCCGGCGACGCTGATATAACCTCTGCAGTTGCGAGCGTCGTTAAATAACACATAACATTATTCCACACCTGTGGAGTAACGGCTAGCACATCTGGCCGCGAAACCAGGTGGCCCGGGTTCGATTCCCTGTCGGGGCAAGTTACCTGGTTGAGGTTTTTTCCGCGGTTTTCCCCCAACCCAATATGAGCAATGCTGGGTGACTTTCGGTGCTGGACTCCGGACTCATTTCACCTGTATTATCACCTTCGTCTCATTCAGACGCTGAATAACCTAAGCTGTTGATAATAACTTGGTAAAATAATATATATTAGGGAATTAGTGGGTTTTCAGTGATTAGCGACATATGCAATATCCAAATGAAACACGAAAAAAAATCAGACAATAGGAATTTCTTGTACCACATCATGCACCAATAACGTCATGTGTTATTGAAAGAATTTCTTGCAATATAAAATAATTTCTAGTGACATCCGCATGTGTTCAAGTTCCGTAACTTACGAATGCACGTTATTATTCACTGCAAAGATCACGACGAAAATGAACATCACGGACCACGGCTCAAGCATGTGTTTACTAGTAGGCCTATAGCTTCAGAATGTCGTGAGTTGACTGTACTCCTCGAACACCCAGCGAGACGCGTTTGTTTATATCCTTATCCGTTGAATTACCTGTGTGCGGCGTAGCCTACTATATACCCAATGAGTATTTAACTTTAGTCTTTAGGTAGCTGGAATACGAAGAATATTCATGAGCTATTGGCGTTAACTTTCGGGGAGAAAATATTTGACTACTTGCAAACTCTGCAAAGTATTATTATTATTATTATTATTATTATTATTATTATTATTATTATTATTATTATTATTATTATTTCTTGAGTTCATTACTGATATTGTCGTATACCGGGTGTACGCAAATTAATTTGCCCAAAATATTTGACACCATTTTGTGTACACACTGTATAGGCATTATATATTTTATCATTATTGTTATCATCATCATTAGAATTGCAGTTATCATCATCATCATTATTTTAGGAAAGATTGTAATGTTCAAATAGATGCAAAAAAAATTCATATTCTATGCCGAAATAAAAAATCTAATGGACTGAGACAAAATATAGTAAATTTTTGGACAATGTAAATATTAATAATAATAATAATAATAATAATAATAATAATAATAATAATAATAATAGCAATAATAATAGTGTAATGGCTTGTGCCAGTATCTATGCAGGTAACAAGCATTATATTTCACAGCTATTTCTCTGTTCTTATGTTCTGCATCAGTTTAATTGAATTGTCACGACAACGGAACAACTGTGGCAGTGATTGTGTACCTAAGTTAGCAGACTGTGATGTAGACCCTAAGTATTAGAACTATAATTAGCTTACAAATTTCTTGGAATCGAATAAAAGGGACTAAATATTCAACAATACGATGAAACAACGCATATAGAAATAATGTTACAGGCGTATACGTCATGTTTTTCGAGCTACGCTCTGTTCATTTTCTTGAAGTATTTGAATTATGATGTGATGATTGGAGAATTTACACCACTTTCACTTTGTCTGAGGACATGCCGGAGATCGAATCGCGGACCTTTAGTAAGGCGTCTTCAGTTCGCTGTGTTTAACTAGTTCAGTCATGAGTTCACCTGCAGGTTTGCCCAGGTTACAACTCGGGTTTCCTTGGTATCTGAAGATCTTTGACCTAGAGCACCGTAAACGCGAGAGGCTGGTGCAGCGCACATAATGATAGGCTTCACGCGTCGGCTGCAAGCGCCACCTGGTGCCCGAAAGATGATTGTAATCGTGAGAAAGCCGGGGTTGCGCTCTTTGGCCCGCCAGAGCACTGCGGGAGAAACGCACCCACACCACGGCGCGGCGCAGCGCTTCCTCACTCCGCTGGTCTTATTTAGCGTCTCTTATAAAATGCATAGTTTATTCAGCAGCGATATAACGCTGGACATAAATTATAAGGGGAAATTGAGCTGTCCCGCAGCCGCTTTGTCCACCATGCATTTCACTGCAATAGAATTTCGATCTCCTTCGGTTAGTGTTCCTCAACTAACTGAACACATAGGCTAGGGATCGAAGTAAATTTAAATGTATAGTCTACATGAGAGCTAGGCTTATATATATTATACGATGAAAGAGTAATGGAACGGAGAAAAATTCTCTCCGGCGCCGGGATTTGAACCCGGTTTTCAGCTCTACGTGCTGACGCTTTATCCACTAAGCCACACCGGTCCTAGGTTCATAGATATCTATGACGTAGTGCAGAGGGCGGCCACTAGAGGGAACCCAAGAGTTGGTACTTAAAACCGAGACGATTCTTCCGACGCTGGGATGGAATCCGGTGTGGCTTAGTGGATAAAGCGTCAGCACGTAGAGCTGAAAACCCGGGTTCAAATCCCGGCGCCGGAGAGAATTTTTCTCCGTTCCATTACTCTTTCATCGTATGATGACGCAGAATATCTGCATGGAAATATCATATGTACTGCGGTACATTATAATAATATATATTATATATATTAACATTATTTATTTATTTTTAGTTACATAATTATGTTTATGTACAACTATACAAAGATAAAACAATAGCTATCCCATTTTCTTTAAAATAATAACGGTAATAAACCAATTTCATCTACACTACAAATTAAAATGCATAATTTTGATTGTTCCCATATAATTTACAATTGTTCAGTTATTAATGAAGTTAAGGAGGTTAAATACTTAGGTATAATTATTGATAATCATTTAAAATGGAATAATCATATTAATTATATTTGTAATAAATTACGAAAAACATTACATTACTTTGTTGTTCTAAAAATATTTCGTCAATTAACTGTTTACGTACAATTTATTTAGCATTATTTCAATCTATATTTATGTACGGTATTATAGGTTGGGGTGAAACTTATAAATCCAACCTATATCAGTTAATTTTACTACAGGAAAAAGTATTAAAATTTGTTTTAAAAAAGCAGAAAGATTACTCAACTGAATTGTTGTTTAAACATTTCAAAGTTTTCAACATTAAACAAATTTATTATTTTATTTTATTAAAATATTTTCACAGAAATTTTAATAGCTTTGAAAGATATATGCATAAATATAAAACTAAAAATACGAATTCTATACGTTTGTCGGAACCTAAATATAAAACCAATGCAGCTTTTTATCATAGCATGAGTCAAGGCTCCAGATTATTAAACAAATTTTATTCTAATATTATTTTAACTACGAATCCCATTCAAATTAATAAAAAAAATAAAATAATGTGTTGGATTTATAGTTTGGGTTTAAACATATTAAACACTTTTTATTCTGTATTCACTCTGAATTTTAATTTCATTTTTGTCCGTATTGGAATCCCCTCCTGAGTACGAGTCTTACTCATTCAGGAGTGGGCTAGTTTATCTTACTTTGTATTAACTTGTATTCATTTCAAACTTACTGGCAATAAAATAAATAAAATAAAAAAGTAAAAATTGATTAAAAAATTTAACTTACACTATCTCAAACAAAAGAAAGCAAAAAATTGTTTACATTCACTTATTGCAACAGCTTCACTTATCTAATTACAAATACGTTTAAGAAATTTAAATATAATATACAGAACAGATAATACATTGCAAAAAAGAATATATAGTATTTTGGACCAGAATTTTAATAAATTCAACATTTCCGGCGTTTATAGACCTAAATTAAAATGCCAATTTCCTGATTACGAAGCCACATATATAAGTCAAACTGGCAGAACATTTGTTACGAGATATAAGGAATATAGATTTCACGCAGTAATAGGGTTCAATAAGCGTTCAACGAACACATTTATAACAACCAACATTTCTTTACGAATATGAGAATCAGATATGACTATCCTGCATGTACAAAGTGAAGGTCAGACTTTAAACATTCTAGAATCCATAGAGATTTAAAAAGACAAAATTACAAATAAAAATAATTTAAATGATAAAGCTCCAATTGACAATAACATTCTCATTGATCTGTGTATTGCTTTTCAATTTGACCAGCGTAGTCATAACACACGCCGCATTCAGTCACGTACCCACACCGGCGTCGCATCTCAGCGAACACCAGCTGATTAGTCGTAAGTATTCATTCTGTACTGTGGCCGTTTTCAATTTTAAACACATTAAACTTCAATTTCTACATTGTAATTGTTAGTAACATTATATCAGGAGATTATTCTCCGTACAGACGACCACTGAAGAAGATAGGACCGCACGTCCTGAAACATGTATGGTTCAAACATGATTTTGAATGTGTGTTTTAATACTGTAATAATTATATTGTCTTTGTATGTTACATTTTCAATCAATTGAATGAAAACGGTCGAATCAAGACTAGGTTTTAACATGTCTGTTACAAGCATGTCCAACGTTATACGTCCAATATTTTAAAACTTTCAGATTTCACTTCGATGTAGGCCTACACGTAAAAATATTTTGTGCGAGATCGTGCGTATTTGCTTGCTTTCCGCACAAAACCAATACGCGGTAAGTGTGAAATACCACATTCAGTATTCCCAACCTAACACACATAACAATTTCCCTCTTCTTACCGCTTAAGCGCCACATTCATTTTACTGCTTTAGGCTTTTAACATATTTTTAGAGACGTTTAACATAGTAATAATTATAAATTGGAAACTTACCACTGCAATTTCACCTAAATTGCACTGTTAATTATTGTTTTTAAATATTTGCAAAAATTAAGTAAACTCTACTACTCCACAAAAGTTATTGCATTCCTGATGCATGTAACATTAAGGAAGCCGTGAAAAAATCAACAAGATTTCAGATGCCGATGTTATTACTGCAATATGTTATATAAATAATATTGTTAAAATATTAAAATGAAAAATAAATCATTACATAACCTTACCGTTTGTTTTAAGTTCGCATTTATAGACTGAGGGGAACAAAAGACAGACGTATATCACGGCCTGCTGGAGTATAGTAAACACATAAAACATTTTATAGCAACAATGTTGAAGATAGATATTTTGGTATTCCAAAGTTGCCGTCATTAAACAGAAACCAAGATGGAGATTTCATTGCAACTAATTAGAAATTCCTCTTTCAGGTATGTAATAAACGATCTTTGCGCAAAATAATGTACGATACACGAGCGGTATGTTTGTTTTCATGTTCTCGGAAATTAAAAAAGCTCAACTACGTTTCGCTTTTTCAGTCTTTTCCTCGAACATGAAAACGTCAACATACCGCTCTTGTAACGCATATTACTATTGTGATCGCCAGCTGATGCATCCTAAAGGCAATGTTGCCGTATATTTTATTCTTCATGCTCGCGCGATCTGTCGGTGTCGAAACTGAACAAATGTCATGTCGTGAGAAAATAATTACAAAATAAATACAGGTAATAAAGCAATAAAACAACAACAACGAAACAATTAGATTTAAAAATGAATTTAACTACAACAGCACCAACAATAACTATATAACAGAACTGAACAAACTCGTTTATGTTAGCTGGAAACCGACACGCACAAGCGACGCAACAGACAAAATACAAATGCGAGGATGCGTGGCTTTGTTTATAAGATTAATCGGCAACAACGCTCCTTCGTCACAACTCAGATAAGGCCGGCCGTGCCTTGTTATCAGTGAGCTATAAGTAAGGGTGGCGATCGCGCCGCCATCTTTGAAACAGTTGAACCTATGCCCGCCATGTTTTAACTGGTCAACAAGAGGGTGTAGTTCCTATAGAATGAGATGGAAAGGGACTGTATGTAAGATATTGCAACTTGTAAATCTCATTTTATATCGCAATAATTCATATATCCCATTTTTACTAACACTTCTTTATTTTAACAGTAGTCAGGAAATTCATGCAACAACATGTTATTTCATACATCTTACATTAACATCGAAGCTTTAAGATGTGGAAGAACCATACAAGTGGGCGTGGTTCCTGTAAGATGAGACGGAAAGGGATAGGCCAGGATAGTATCGATATATAACATGTTGCATCTTCTGAATCTCATTTTATATTGCAATAACTCGTATTTCCCATTTTTACTAAGACTTCTGTATTTTTAACAATGGTCAGGAAACGCATGCAGCAAAATTGTATTCCGTACATCTTACATCGATATTTAAGATTTAAGATGTGAAACAAGTTGACAAGTGGGCGTGGTTCCTATAGGATGAGATGAAAAGGGATAGTCCTGGATAGTATACAACATATTGTATCTTGTAAGTCTTATTTTATATCGCAGTAACTCATATATTCTATTTTTACTAATTCTCAACATAATAACTAGATTTATTTAGGACTGTTCATTCACACTGCAATGACGGAGAATGAATATTTCTTTATAACAGCTTTTGCGAAGTCTGAATTGTTTTTAAATTTCATAGCACTGAACAATAATAATTGTCTTTTAAATAATGTTGCATATAAAATATTGGCAAATTTGCCAAGTGATGTTTCCAAAACTTGGTCTCTCCATTTTAAATTCCTAGCTACGTCACTAAATAAATGTATTGATAATTTAAAAAAAAAAAAAAGAAGTCTTCCTTCCATACCTGTATAGTCATCCGGTTAAAGGGGATAAAATGTAGGTAAGCTAAAATCGTAATGAGAAGTCAGTAATTCTGCAGCCAACAATTAATTTCTCGTAAGAAAATATTTTTTCTTCCATAAGGACTATGTACAATTTCGAATGTGTTTTTTTTTACTTGATTATTTAACGACGCTGTATAAAATACTAGGTCATTTAGCGTCGATGAAATTGGTGATAGCGAAATGGTATTTGGCGAGATGAGGACGAGGATTCGCTATAGATTACATGACATACGCTTACGTTTATGAAAATCCTCGGAAAAAGCTCAACCAAATAATCAGCCCAAGTGGGAATCGAACCCACGCCCGAAGAGCATGGTCATAGGAAGAAAAATACAGGGAGTCAAAAGGAGGATAGAAACGGCCAAGGAAGCTTTTAATAGAAATAGGAGCATTTTCTGCGGATCTCTGGAAAAAGAGCTATTGAAGAGAGTAGTGAAGTGCTTTGTATGAAGTGTGCCATTGTGTGGAGCAGAAACATGGACATTACGACGAAGTGAAGAGAAGCGAATAGAAGCATTTGAAATGTGGATATGGAGAAGAATGGAACGTGTGAAATGGACATACATAATAAGAAATGAAGCTATATTGGAAAGAATGGATGAAGAAAGAATGATGCTGAAACTGATCAGGAAGAGGGAAAGGAATTGGTTGAGTCACTGGTTGAGAAGAAACTGCCTACTGAAGGATGCACCGGAAGGAATGGTGAACGGGAAGAGAATTCGGGGTAGAAGAAGATATCAGATCATACACGACATTAAGATATATGGATCCTATGAGGAGACAAAGAGGAAGGCAGGAAATAGGAAAGATTGGAGAAAGCTGGGTTTGCAGTGAAAGACCTGCCCTTGGACAGAAGACTAAATGAAAAATGACTTCATAATAATGTGAAAGTAGGAATTGGTAGCAGGTGTTCGCGGACCACAGGCTGTGAAGCCTGCGATCATTCATGCAGTTGTGGTTGTGCAAAACCACTCGGCGGAATTTTGGCAGAGATGCAACAATTCGCTTTCTCCCCACCCACACGCGTGACGTAATGGCATGTGAAACCACGGTGCTTCCGTTCAAGTCTGCTGCCACGGACCGAACCGCTGCGCTGCCCTGCACACTGCGGAGGAAAGGTGTAAATAAACTGCAAGAACGAAGTCTTCTGTTAGGGCTGTGAGATTGAACAGAAGCGTAATCCGCGTCTATACCAAGTTCATTACATTTTAATAATCTACTGACATTTTTCATTCGTATTGTAATATTGACTGGCTTCTGCAGGGATTAATATTTTAAAGCGTTACTATTAATCCTGTCCTTCCACCTAAAATAAAAATATACAGTGTGAATTTCGAAATACAATACATATGGACTTAACATACTACGGGTGTTTGAGAATAAGGTTCTTAGGAAAATATTTGGGGCTAAGAGGGATGAAGTTACAGGAGAATGGAGAAAGTTACACAACACAGAACTGCACGCATTGTATTCTTCACCTGACATAATTAGAAACATTAAATCCAGACGTTTGAGATGGGCAGGGCATGTAGCACGTATGGGCGAATCCAGAAATGCATATAGAGTGTTAGTTGGGAGGCCGGAGGGAAAAAAACCTTTAGGGAGGCCGAGACGTAGATGGGAAGATAATATTAAAATGGATTTGAGGGAGGTGGGATGTGGTGATAGAGAATGGATTAATTTTGCTCAGGATAGGGACCAATGGCGGGCTTATGTGAGGGCGGCAATGAACCTCCGGGTTCCTTAAAAGCCAGTAAGTAAGTAAGTAAGTAAGTAAGGGACTTAACATTGCCATTAGAAATGTCATATGTACACAATAGAAACCGTATTTTACGTAATTAGCCATGTATATTAAATTGGTAGCCCTTGACTTGTTGCCAACATCATCATTATACATTATGCTTTGACAACATTTTATCAGGTTTAGCGTAGTAATTCAAAGTAAATTATATCTTCGTGTTAATAATTTCAACTTTCTTTTCTTCCTTCTGGGTCTCACAAGCCACTGCCCGTATTATTTTTTTGAATACACGCGAGACATGGGCAATAGAGAGACTACCCTAGTGAGAAATCAGCTGGATGCAGGGAATACCTCCTAAAGACAATACAAACACATATAGAGAACGGACAGAACGTTCGGTGTGTATGAAAAGTAAATTCTAATCCGGTATTCACCGGAAAACTTCGAAAGAAAACACGTGTAGATTGGCCAGCCTCGGGATTTGATCCCGTGCCCTTCGAATGCGAGTCCGAAAAGAAACCGTCTCGACAACCCGGCTCGTAATAATTTCAATTATGCGCTTTATTTTAAGTTCTCTCTCTTTTTTTTTTTTTAATTAGATTACTTTCCTTCACCAAGAGAATATACTGAATTTTTTAAAACATATTATTAAGTTTATACAAAATATTTTTTTCTACAATAGTACGTAAAGTGAACTTTTGTAACACTAATTCGTAAAAACGTAATAATCACTTTACGCTCTGCCAGAGCAAATGTATTATTCAATGTACAAACTTCATTTAGTAAGAAATTAATGCAATACCTTTCCTTTAATGACGTAAATATTACACATAACACAATTAAGTGATAAATTTAACATTCATATTCACATTATTTTAGCTCATATTATTTTGCAGTTACATCTGTAGAAATCATTACTTACTTACTTACTGGCTTTTAAGGAACCCGGAGGTTCATTGCCGCCCTCACATAAGCCCGCCATTGGTCCCTATCCTGTGCAAGATTAATCCACTCTCTATCATCATATCCCACCTCCCTCAAATCCATTTTAATATTATCTTCCCATCTACGTCTCGGCCTCCCCAAAGGTATTTTTCCCTCCGGCCTCCCAACTAACACTCTGTATGCATTTCTGGATTCGCCTATACGTGCTACATGCCCTGCCCATCTCAAACGTCTGGATTTAATGTTCCTAATTATGTCAGGTGAAAAATACAATGCGTGCAGTTCTGTGTTGTGTAACTTTCTCCATTCTCCTGTAACTTCATCCCTCTTAGCCCCAAATATTTTCTTAAGAACCTTATTCTCAAACACCCTTAACCTATGTTCCTCTCTCAAAGTTAGAGTCCAAGTTTCACAAACATATAGAACAACCGGTAATATAACTGTTTTATAAATTGTAACTTTCAGATTTTTTGACAACAGACTGGATGATAAAAGCTTCTCAACGGAATAATAACAGGCATTTCCCATATTTATTCTGCGTTTAGTTTCCTCCAGAGTATCATTTATATTCGTTACTGTTGCTCCCAGGTATTAGAATTTTTCCACCTCTTCAAAGGATAAATTTCCAATTGTTATATTTCCATTTCGTACAATATTCTCGTCATGAGACAATCATATACTTTGTCTTTTCGGGATTTACTTCCAAACCTATCTCTTTACTTACTTCATGTAAAATTCCCGTATTTTTCTTAATCGTTTGTGGATTTTCTCCTAACAGATTCACGTCATCCGCATAGACAAGAAGCTGATGTAACCCGTTCAATTCCAAACCCTGTCTGTTATCCTGGACTTTCCTAATGACATACTCTAGAGCAAAGTTAAAAAGTAAAGGTGATAGTGCATCTCCTTGCTTTAGCCCACAGTGAATTGGAAACGCATCAGACAGAAACTGACCTATACGGACTCTGCTGTACGTTTCACTGAGACACATTCTAATTAATCAAACATTTTAACTAATTAAATTAATTTTTAATTAATTCAACACTAGTGCATAAAAAAGTAATAATCACTTTACGCACTGCCAGAGCAAATGCATTATTCAATGTAAAAATTTCATTCAGTAAGAAATTAATGCATTACCTTTCTCTTTAATGACGTAAATATTACACATAACACAATTAAGTCTGTTACCATATATGGAAGGAATAGTAGGGGACTATCAGTGCGGATTCAGACCGGGAAGATTTAGATTTTGAATCTGCATATGATAATCTAATACTTACGACAATATGGGGACACATGCATCAACTCGGTTTTCCAAGGAAACTGATAAATGTATGCAGAATTGTGTCATCTGGACCAAAGGCAACAGTGAAATTAGGAAAGATCACAACTGAAAATTTTAAATTGGAGAAAGGAACCAGGCAAGGAGATGGGCTGGCACCTCTCTTGTTTAATATAGTCCTACACATTGCAATAATAAAATCAGAAGTCCAAATTAATGGAACTATTTTTAATAAGACACAACAGATTTTAGGCTATGCGGATGATGTCGTCATCACCGGAAGAAGGATACAAGACGTTGAAGAAGCCTTGATAGAATTGGATAAGGAAACTCAGAAGCTGGGATTTAAAATAAATACAAAGAAATCTAAATTTATGTCAGTCACCAATAGACAAAATGATCAAGTGAAGGAAGTTAAAATGGGAACATACAAGTTTGAAAAAGTAAAAGAATTTACATATCTCGGATCAATATTGACAGCAAATAATGACCTAAGGAATGAGGTACAAAGAAGAATAAATCTGGCTAACAGGGCATATTATTCACATTTACCAATGGTTAAAAATAAAAGAATATCTAGAGAAATCAAAATCAAGATTTACAAAACCCTAATAAGACCCATTATAACATATGGTACAGAAACATGGGTTCTGAATAAAAATACATGCAAACAACTAGCAGTATTTGAGAGGAAAATCTTAAGAAGGATATTCGGAGCAATTGAAACAGTGGATGGATGGAGAGCCAGATATAATAATGAGATATACGAACTGTACAAGGAATCGGATTTGGAGGCGCACATAAGATGTCAAAGACTGAGATGGTTGGGACACGTCACAAGGATGGAAACAACAAGGAAAGTGAAGATTGTCTTCAATAACAACCCAGATGGAACCAGATTAAGAGGAAGACCGAGAACAAGATGGTGGAACTGCGTACGAGTGGATGTGAATAGATTAGGAATAAGGAATTGGAGGGAGTTGGCGATGGATAGAGAAGGATGAAAGAGAGCCATAGAGGAGGTTAAGGCCCACCTGGGCTGTAATACCAAATAAGAAGAAGAACACAATTAAGTCATAAATTTAACATTCATATACACATTTTAGCCCGTATTATTTTGCATTTACATCTGTAGAACTCATTGCACAAGAAAACGAAAATCGATTACTTTATAAAATCTCAGCCCTAGTGTCCCTTAATGAAATAAATGCGTGCACGTATCTTCTGCAAAACACACTTTTTCTAATTTGTATTAACTACAAATAAATTTCCTTGTAAAGTACCGGTACATAATTCTGTGGAACAGGTCTCAGGGAACTTGCTATTTGTGAATGCGTAATTCTCACAACAATGAGGAGTGGAACAAAGAACTCGTTGTTGTTGATGATGATGATGATGATGACGGTTAAAGTCATGAGTTACGCGACTTATTTCCGCCAATTCTAGAATTAACACAATTCGATTGGCTGTTTCGAAAGTGCCTATTATAATATGAATGCTGAACATCCTACCATGAGCTCAGCTTATACCCTCTCCACAACTACGAACACACTCTTCTCCAAACATGCCCATGTTTACTGCTTGTCATAAGTGGAACAAGTATGCAAGCAAAAAATTAATATTCTTTCAGGTTTTATTCGTAACGTCACTAATATCTTTATCTCTTCCTAGTTTAATCACAAATAAACCAAGTAAATAAAACTTTCACTACACTACAGCATATAAAAGCAAAACTTTGTTCTTGGTTTAATATTCAACAAAACATCATCTGACTACCACATGATTAGACATGAACCAAATTTCTTACACTTGTAAACTTAATGGTCATTATAATAATTGGACACAAATTATATACCTTCAGTCATTTAAATTACTGCATAGACGTTAATGGGTTTGAATTGATGCAAGTTCCGTTTCGTTTTTATATCATAACTTATTATATTGTATTTAAACACAGTTACTAAAGACCGTTTAGTCCTTGTCATCCTTTTATCCGTATAAAAACACTGCTACTAAGTTCAAGCTCTGCGGTATTCAGTAATTATTTTACTCGTAAAGTGTAGGTGTGACTTTATTACCGTTTTGGCTGCAGTGACAGGTTGTTACGGTGTCGATAACCCTCAGATAAACACAGTAACAGGATTTTTTAGGACTTCGTGGCGATCCATTCACAGAGATCGCCTCCATTGTTCACAAAGTTGGCATCACGCAAAGCCGCGAGACACCTGACACAAAGTGCAAGGTCATGATACACTTTTCACGGTGATTGTGTTACAACACGATTCAGTCTCCAATTACATAACGAGGGGCTCCCAAATTTGTTTTGTTCACCAAACAGTTGTATGTGAAGCTGTAACCAAGCATTATACAGTAAAATCCCTCGTATCCGGCACCCAAATAACCGCCAATACCAAAACAACGACACTTTTGGCTAGGCCAAAAAAGAAATGATTAAATCTGTGACATTGCCACAGTCTGGGCCGTCAGTTTTGCCACATTAGGAAGTTTGCACGAACTTTCGTTTTCAGTAAATATTCGAACCTAAAATTAGTGTATTATTTGTGTTGTGTGATGAGTTTTAATAAAGAAAATCCACGCAGCTTTTATGTTTATTTAATTATGTTCGGGCCGTTAGTGTTGGAACATTAGGAAGTTCGCACGAACTATAATTTTCAATGAATATTCAAACCTAATATTAGTGTATTATTTGTGTTGTGTGATGTGTTTTAATAAAGAAAATTCACGCAGCTTTTATGTTTTTTTTAATTATGTTCGGGCCATCAGTGTTGGCACATTAGGAAGTTCGCACGAACTATAATTTTCACTGAATATTCAAACCTAATATTAGTGTATTATTTGTGTTGTGTGATGTGTTTTAATAAAGAAAATCCACGCAGCTTTTATGTTTATTTAATTATGTTCGGGCCATCAGTGTTGGCACATTAGGAAGTTCGCACGAACTATAATTTTCACTGAATATTCAAACCTAATATTAGTGTATTATTTGTGTTGTGTGATGTGTTTTAATAAAGAAAATCCACGCAGCTTTTATGTTTATTTAATTATGTTCGGGCCATCAGTGTTGGCACATTAGGAAGTTCGCATGAACTATAATTTTCACTGAATATTCAAACCTAATATTAGTGTATTATTTGTGTTGTGTGATGTGTTTTAAGAAAGAAAATCCACGCAGCTTTTATGTTTATTTAATTATATTCGGGCCGTCAGTGTTGGTACATTAGGACGTTTGCACGTACTATAATTTTCATTGAATATTCAAACCTAATATTAGTGTATTATTTGTGTTGTGTGATGTGTTTTAAGAAAGAAAATCCACGCAGCTTTTATGTTTATTTAATTATGTTCGGGCCGCCAGTGTTGGCACATTAGGAAGTTTGCACGTACTATGATTTTCATTGAATATTCAAACCTAATATTAGTGTATTATTTTGTGTTGTGTGATGTGTTTTAATAATGAAAATCCACACAATTTTTATGTTTATTCAGTTACGACCAACTAATAGAGAAATAAGCTTCATATGGCTGCAGTTTCAACATGTGGCACCATGGAATACGAACTTCTTTTTTTTTTGTATAGGACTAAGCTTATACCAGTATTTATTCAATTATCCGGCAAAATCTCGTATCCAGAACTAGCCTGGTCCCTTTGCTGCCGGATAAGAGGGATTCTACTGTATCACGAAGGAAGCGGTGATTGCGATGTAGTGCTATGGACTGTCTTCAGAAATACTGTAGGCGTTTTCTTATAATTATACAGAATGAAAAGAGTATAAGTGCCGTCCTTTTTACAGTCCTCAGGAACGGTCTACAGGATCAAAAAATGTTCATACAACATAGGGTCAAAAATTTATAGTTTTTCCAGAAAAATTATTTCTTTTCTTATTTTATTTGCGTTATACTGCTTATATCGTTAGTAAAATTGCGAAAACAATTGCATCAGTAGGTATACTCGTATCTAGCAAAGCGTTAATATCAGTTAAAATAAATATTTCTGAGTTCTATTATTTTTCGTGAAATTAAATACTGGCTTGAGAAACGTGTCAACATGTTTAGCAGGATTCATGCTGCTGACTGTAATCTGCACAGACGTACGTACATGTCAGCTGAGTTCAAGCTCCCTGCCCATAGGTCTCCTGCCGAGCCGATGGCAATTCAATACAGGTATTCAATAAACAACTTACAAAGTCATTGCAATAAAGTTAAGGAATATCGGTATGTTATTAATTTATGAAGAAAGTTGTCGTAATTCAGTGCGGCAAGAAGGCTGTACCGCCAATGTTTTCCGCAAAGAAGGTTACTTATCTGCGAACTTTTGTAGCGGTTTTTCAACGATTATTAGAAACTGGGAGTCTTATTAATTTGACACTTGAGCATAAACGTTTCACGCTGATACATTGCTGAGTAACTGATGTCAGATTTTTAAGTTTTCCTAAAATTTGTATTAATTTGACACTTGAGCATAAACGTTTCACGCTGATACATTGCTGAGCAACTGATGTCAGATTTTGAAGTTTTCCTAAAATTTTTATTAATTTGACACTTGAGCATAAACGTTTCACGCTGATACATTGCTGAGCAACTGATGTCAGATTTTGAAGTTTTCCTAATAATTTATTAATTTGACACTCCAGCATAAACGTTTCACGCTGATCCATTGCTGAGCAACTGATGTCAGATTTTGAAGTTTTCCTAACATTTTATTAATTTGGCACTCGAACATAAACGTTTCACCCTGATCGAATGCTAAGCATCTGACGTCATATTTTGAAATTTTTCTAACGTTTTATTCATTTGACACTCGATCATAAACGTTTCACGCTGATCTATTGCTAAGCAACTGATGTCAAATTTTTAATTTTTTTCCAACATTTCATTAATTTGACACTCGAGTAAACCTTTAACGAACGGCTAGAGCGTCGGTTTTGTACGCTGTTATCCTGGGTTCGATTACTGGTGGGTCGAAGTGGAATTTGTGGTAGGAAAAAACCGGTTTTAGATAGTAGATCTTCGCGGGATACTTCCGTTTCCCTTACCAACATCCCACCATTGTCTCAAGAACCATTACAGTGATCATATTGGTGCGCTGTACCCCATTTTACTTGGTGAGCAATGGGCATCCTGATACATACAAAGTCACTGCTTGTCTCTCCTAGAGGAGGACCATTGGGTGAATGATGTAAGTTAAGTATTGCCAACAATTTTTTGACGACACGGTACTCTTAGTTTAAGTTCCCTTCCGAAGGGCTTCTATCGAACTCTCCGGATTTGAACCCGCGAACTTCAAATCTAACGGTAATTATGGTAACCACTAGCCATTGAGAAATACCTGATTAATGACACTGGCATCGTCGTTCAACAAGAGCTGCAGTTCAAAGCGCACATCTGTGTTTCCTCTGACCATTAATGCAAAATACGTACCACGGAGTGCCTCATCTCTTGTGTTAAGATTCATGAAGCGGTCCAGGGACTCAAGTATGCGGACATGACCTCCCGTAAACGTTAGGGTAGGCTATACGTAGGGCACATAATAATTAGGAAATAATTAGCTCGTAGCGTGAATTAAGATCTTAGGTCTGAGCAGAGATTGTGGTACATGAGCCCTCCAGACTCGCAACCAGACTTGTTAATTGGGTCCAGGTGATGGAGATTAAAAAAAAAGGAACACTTCGTGGAGAAATTCGATCACGGACAGCAGGGCTATTTAATGCTACAAAATTGCTCTTTTATCAACGAAAAAATTGAGAGAGAGTAATTTGTTTTTATCTTACAGTTTGATCACGTGCTTCGAATACGATAACGACTAGACTAATGGCTTCAGAAGCTTGCAGTGGCGTATTCAGAAGTTACCAGTGTTCCGTATTGAGTGCGAAGAGAAACTAGATAGCTTTGGATTACAAAGTTACGAACTTTTATTTTAATGTGGAATAAATAATACAGTTCTCATATTACTTAATTTCTTATTATACGAAATATACAAGATAAGATATTGTTAAATTGATTTATTTTACAATGCTTTATCAACTGCGATGGTTATCTAGCGTCTGAATGAAATGAAGGTGATAATGCTAGCGAAATGAGTCCAGGGTCCAATGCCGAGAAGTTACCCAGCATTTGCTCCTAATGGGTTAACCCTTTCTGACCTGAATTTATTTTTGTTGGTGAAAAGGGTTTTTACTCTTATTTGCATCTGTCTTGCGTTTTGACCTAAGGAAAGAGGAATATTGGATATTTTCTGGAAAAAATTATTTCAGAGTAGGTTTTCTGAAACGATTCTACCTCGCAGAGTGAGGGTGATTGTGGAGTATTAGTAGAATGATGATAGTGATAGGGAGGAAACGGGAGAACCTCGACAAAAACCTTTCCCGCTCGCTTTGTCCCTCACAAATTCCATAGTAACCCAGACTGTGGTCGAGCCCTTGTCGTCAAGGTGAAGGACAGAATAAGAAAAAAAATATTCCGTTAGCGTGTTTGAGTTCCTTTACCGAAATATCTAACCACAACACACAAAGCCGTCTAAAATGTCTTTTACCAGCGCACCAATTTCCTGAGAAGGACGCAAATAGCACAGATCAGTGCCGGTGATGGGTCTCCCGCCTCCCAATTCGGGATTCATTGCTGCGGCGTGGTTTTCCTTGAAGCGTGTTTTGATGAGTGCATTGACGTTACCTATGTTGTTTACAAGCCCCTCCACTGTTTGGCACTGCTTTGGGCGTCTTTACGGGACCCTGACACCGCGGTGCCAGATCGCTGGTTGAATTCGGAGGGAGATGCTGGGTTGCTGACCTTTCGAGGGTCACGACAATGAAAGTAAAATGAAACGTGCTGAGGGGAAGAATTGGCCCACAGACAAAAACCACAACAAGTGTCAAGATCAGACGTCGGGTGGAGCTGCGATCGCGTTAGGAAACCGCAACGCTGCGCAGTGACTCAGTTTTTTTTTTTTTTTTGTGGTGTCAAATACTTTTATCATTGTAGCGCTAGTGAAAGTGCAGAATTACATCCCGTACCAGAACAAAAAGTCGCATACATTCCCACCCATTGCAATTATATATTTTTTTTTAATTACAATTTCAACGTATTTGTATAATTAAAGCGATGAATTACCTTCCCAAATACAATATACGGTAATTATGATTCCTTATACAGGATTATTCACGAGGATTTACCGCCACTTACGGAGCTTATTTCCGAAGACATTCTGAGCAAAAAGTGTCGCATGTGTCCGAATCTCAATATTTTCAGAGTTACACTAATTTGAAGTTGTTAGTAAAATACCTTTTTTCTTTAGTCTTTATGGACATATACATCATTGTCATATAAAATACAATAAAATTCACAGTTATCTTTAAAAAAGTACAACATTTATCAAGAAACAAGCAGATGTAAAAGGAAAAAGAAAAATGTTTTAATGAACGGAAGTGGACAAAAATAAAAAGTAGCTAAACAAAATAACTCTATTTGTCTCTAATATTTTATAAAACAGTTACTGATGAAGCGCTGTACAATATGCCATTAGGAAAGTTCAGGACAATAGACAGGGTTTGGAATTGAACGGGTTATATCAGCTTCTTGTCTATCGGCTGATGTGCATATGTTAGGAGAAAATCCACAAACGATTAGGGAAAACACGGAAATTTTACTTGAAGCAAGTAAAGCGATAGGTTTGGAAGTAAATCCCGAAAAGACAAAGTATATGATTATGTCTGGTGACCAGAATATTGTACGAAATGGAGATATAAAAATTGGAGATTTATCCTTTGAAGAGGTGGAAAAATTCAAATATCTTGGAGCAACAGTAACAAGTATAAATGACACTCGGGAGGAAATTAAACGCAGAATAAATATGGGAAATGCCTGTTATTATTCGGTTGAGAAGTTTTATCATCTAGTCCTTTGTCAAAAAATCTGAAAGTTAGAATTTTATGAAACAGTTATATCACCGGTTGTTCTTTATGGTTGTGAAACTTGGACTCTCACTTTGAGAGAGGAATAGAGATTAAGGGTGTTTGAGAATAAGGTGCTTAGGAAAATATTTAGGGCTAAGAGGGATGAAATTACAGGAGAATGGAGAAAGTTACACAACGCAGAACTGCACGCATTGTATTCTTCACCAGACATAATTAGGAACATTAAATCCAGACGTTTGAGATGGACAGGGCATGTAACATGTATGGGCGAATCCAGAAATGCATATAGAGTGTTAGTTGTGAGATCGGAGGGAAATAGACTTTAGGGAGGCCGAGACGTAGATGGGAGGATAATATTAAAATGGATTTGAGGAAGGTGGGATATGAGGACAGAGAGTGGATTAATCTTGCACAGGATAGGGACCGATGGCGGGCTTATCTGAGGACGGCAATGAACCTTCGGGTTCTTTAAAAAAGTCATTTGTAAGTAAGTAAGTTACTGAGAAAGAAAATGCATAATTATTAAAATCACAGTAGTATTAGTGATAGGCCCTAATAATAATAATAATAATAATAATAATAATAATAATAATAATAATGATAATAATAATAATAATAATAATAATGATAATGCAATGTTCATAACATAATATATTAAATATAGCATCCAGTTAACAGAAACTGCAAGAATCTGCGGAAGTCAGTAAATAATTGAAATAAACTAAGTTTACCAGCAGAGTGCACATGATAATTTCAATAATTGACATCGTTACAAACTCCGCACGTCCGCCATGGATTCAAGACACTTGGTTCAATTTCTTGAAAGATTTACAATATCGGATACATGCCACGATGTAGACTAAAATATACATCATTGCCTAGCTTAGTCCTTAATTGCTCAATAAAAGAAACAAATCTATAATAATAATAATAATAATAATAATAATAATAATAATAATAATAATAATAATAATAATAATAAAGTGAAGATCTAATGAGCATGGCATTTTAATATGTTCTAACACGTGCTCTTCAAACATAGGAGAAGGTTGCCTATATCGTACCACTTTTAGTTTTTCTTTAGTTATTTCTAAATGGGAAGGAATTTTAATTGCATATATTGTTAAACATTGAGACAGGACCTTGGGACACAAAATATATTTTTTTCAGAATTTTTAAATAATTATCAATTGTTTTAAAAGACATTATTTAAAACTCTGCAAGTGGTACGATTTGTGCGCCTAGTTTCCTAAATCGTACCTAGAGGTTGCTTAAATCGTACCCATTTGTAAAATTCACAATTTTCAAAATAAGAACTAGATAAAAATAATTTATTTCATTATATTATTGTCATTTACTATGACATTTTATTAAAACAAATGAGAAACAATGTGTTTTAAGATACAAGGATTTTTGTAATATATAAATCTTAAATAGGTTATTATCAAGGTCTAATAAAACGAAAACACGAAGGGTCACTCAAGATTAAGTCATATTTAATAGCTGTATTCCTCCCGTTGACGGATCCATTTGCAGGACGATCCAGACCTCTCTTCATTTTGCCCATCAAATATCGCTTGAAAATCGATTTTGGGATTTTGTACTTACGGCAACATTCATTCAATTCCACTGCTCTGGATCGAAATTCATCCACTACCTTAAGTAAAGCACTTGGTTTCGATTTTCCGTATTCTCGTTTGGTCATTACCTATTCTGGAATTTGAAAATATTATGCACCTAACATTATTTGTTCGCGTTGCCAAAATCGTACTGGTACGATATGAGCAACCTTTTAAAGGTACGATTTAGGAAACTAGCGCTCAAAGCAAACTATTCAGATTATAACCTGAACAAAGCTGTTACAGTGACCATTTTTACCGTTTAAATAATGCAAACAATCTAATATACTAGGTGTAATAAAACACATTCATTCAACTAACTCAGTGTTTCAATAAAAGCTTACGAAAGAGTAACAAAATCTTATATGAGAAATCAGAACTTACTACTAAACACGATTTAATGCTGGTGTTGTCTTGGTTGAAAGGCGGAAAACTGAACGAGTATCAGTTTCTGTTTGTATTTCATAGAAAATTCCCCAGATGGTCCCTACATGCAATACTTTCCTCAATATTAATAGTGGTACGATTTCGGCGCCGGTACGATGTAGTATACTTTCCCCTAAATGGAATGATCTGATTTTCCATTCGTTTTCTACGCGCTATAGAACGACCGCCAGGTAACAGTAGGAAGTACCGGAATTAAGAAAAAAAACGTTCATGAAGCCAAAATCGCGCCATAGCTAGTTTTCTAACGTAGAATTAGAAGTAAATTGAAAAGTAAACAAAGGTATTTGAGGGAGTAATGAATGTGAAAAGATTTGGCAGCGCGCAGCGTGACTTTCACTTGTCTGCAATCTGCCGTTTTCACCTGATGATAGATAAACTGCACTTGCTGAAATCCGATACCACAACGCCGCTTATTAGCTCCAGGTTTTATTATAATTCACATCCCAGAGTCCAGAGGTTGGTTATCTGATCGGAGCAGAACCTGTCCCGCATCCTCTAATGGACTCTCTGCTTAATCTTCGCACACGTGTACAAATATTGGCTTATGGAATGTTTATAATCTACCTTACTCCTTTATAGTCTAGTAAGTAATGGCTGTTAAAAACAGATCTTTCTTCATTCTTAACTTCCATCATTATTTCAGAATGTTATAATATCCGAGACTGTCTGTCTGTCTCTCTTCTGTCTCTTTCTCTTTCCGGTCTGTTTCGGCCGTAAGAAGATTTAATAAAAAAATGTTCAAGACATCATTTCTTTCGCGTTTCAATAGGTCTCTTTGTGGCAAAGTCTGTTTATGATTATAAATTCCGAAAACGGTCCTCAATTACCATTGAACCAGTTCTTTACATTCGCTTCTCTGTTTTGTTGCTTTTTAAAACGGTAGGTCTATTCTAATACAATTGAAGGTTTTTTTGAACAATCATAGTTCAAAAACATAAATTTTCGGGAGAAACAAAAAACTATCTAGCATGGATGTGAGTGACACTTCAAGTACTCGTACTATGAAATTCGTCATGCCATTTGGGAAAACAACTTAAATGGCCTCATAGAAATACATGTAGGTAACTGTGGACAATGGTTGCTTTAAGAAAAAAAATACTCAGTTTTCCGCTAATTTCATTTTTATTTATAAAAGGTGCATTTTCTCAGTAACTACGGCATAGAATTGCATGAATTTTTTTGTGGTTATTGTTAGATACATGTTTTTGATACTAACTCAAGAACTTAACCCTATCTGCTAAATACTGCATGTAAAAATGTCAAAACTTAAAATTGTAGTAATATGTTTATTTATTTGTCTAATGGCTTGTACATGATATTTACTATCATTGACTGAGGGAAAAACATAAAAGTGGTGAACAAAACTACGGATTAAGTAATTAAAAACATTCGGGCTCTGGCTTCCCAGTAGCGGTCGACTTCCTTGGAGGATTTCAGAGCAGGGCATTTTGCAAGATGTTGTCTATCCATGTCTTCCCGTTGATGGCACAAAATGCAGGATGCTGATGGAAGGATGCCAAGACGATTGAGGTGTTTACCCAGGATGTCATGTTCAGTGTTAAGACGAAAGCTTGCAACTGCCAGTCTTCTGAGTTCAGGAGGTATATCCATCAGTAATTTCCTACGAATGCAGTAATATATTTGAAAAAAGAAATTTACTAAAGTACAAGTTGTAAATATTATAGGTTCAGGTTATTAATAATATACATACGATACTACATACAAATTTTGGTGATATTGACTGTTTCCATTTCACAGAAAATTACCTTTATCTGATTTTTTAATTAATGTATGGAACATGTTACAGAATTATTTGCATTAGGCATAACAAATTGAAACTTATGCAGTAGCTTACAAATGTTTGTAATAAGCATGCCAAATTTGATTTAAATTGGATCTGTCTGCGGAATTTTTTGTCAACGGAGACGACAAAATATTGTGCTTGTTAGCGCCACCTGTTGAGAGTTTCTGTTACTCGCAGCGCATTCCTCCTGTAAGTCCATGAAGTTTCAAGTACTGAGTCACTCATGAATGCCACTTGTATAAGAACAATAATTGCTTCTGTTTTTATATTCTTTTAGTCCGTTAACTGAACTTCCGTTTTGCATTGCCAAGAGCGTATAAGAGAGATTTTTCTTGAAATGCACTTTCTTCGCAATGCTAGAAACCCACATTACAAAGAAGTGATATTCATCCACATGAAATTAACCGAGAAATGATACAAAAAGAACGACGTATTAAGAATTTAATAATAGTAAACGTGTTTAAGAAAACGACAGAAAAGAATGAATTGAAAAAGTAAACTATGCACTTATTTGATGCTCGTTTAAACACGACTACAATAAGATGGAAAATAGAGATATTTTAATTTAGGAAAACTGCCACATCCTGGCTTTTCTATTGAGACGTTTATTGCAAAATGATGGCTATGAGGGAAATTCGCGACACCATGTCTAGACGTGGCAATTAGAATACTCGTTTACATTACCTTATTAATATTCTCGCGTACTTTCATTCTTGTTCTCCCACATTTATGTAAACAATTTCGGCTAAAGTGAAACGAGTGCGAAGGGCACCGGATTTTCGACTTGGAAAGTTGTTCAGCTGAGGCAATTTGAATAGATTATTGGCGCAATAAACGCTTGACCGTTCAGTAAGAAGAATTGCGCAGCTCTGCTTTGGAGAGCTCAAGATTAGGCTCCTGGGTTAACGTATACTTCTTCCGCGACAGCAAACAGTTCCGGGATGTCGTACTCCATAGGCACCGACGTCTTTGAAATATTGAATATTTGGGAGCAGGGGAGAAAACTGTAATTACTATTTTTTTTTTATTTCCTTATATTTTCTTGTAGTTATATCGCATTTCTGGTTGTGTGGAAGAGAAGGCCTGATGGCCTTAACTACACCAGAGTAAGTAAATGTATATCCTATATATACAGGGTGTTAAAAAAGTATCCAATATTTTTGGAGTTGATAGTAGGTATGCATCAAAACAAGAAAATAATGTATAATAAACATGGGTCCTACAACACATACTTTCTGAGATCTGAACATTTTGTTCATAGTAGGTGCTAAATGTGACGTCCATTCATGGCAATGCATTCCTCTGCCCATCGGCGTAGGGAATCACGCACTCTTCGAAATTTGTTTTAATACGTTAATAAGAAAGTCCTGATAACGATCCCCAGTTAATCTCTATGGTAGCACGTATGGCCCTACTAATCCATTATCCCTATTAATCGATCATCAAGAACGCCTCCCATAAATTGATTGAGAATCGGTGCTGTTGCATTGTTTCTTCAACTGGAGGGGGATTTTCATCAGCCTACACGAAAATTCGCATCTTCATCTCTGCTGAACCCCGCTCATAGCCGCAAGCAGACTTTTATTTTCAGTATTCCTTGCGACGTATCATTATTCCATGCCAGGGGTGTCAACTACAGTATGATTATCTGGTAGTCTGCTGTATTGTAGGGCAGAGAAATGCATTTCCATGAATGGACGTCACATTGAACACCTCCTATGAACAAGTGTTCAGATCTCAGAAAGTAAGTGTTGTAGGACCCATCTTTACTAGACATTATTTTCTTGTTTTGATGCATACTATCACCTCCTAAAATATTGGATACTTTTTTCTTAACACCCTGTCTATATCGTCGTTGATTTTATGAAACCCCCTATGTGACAGTACAGAGCATATTTTTTTTTTTTTTTTCAGGAGGAAGAAGAAAGTGATTAATTATTCAATAGGCCTACACAAAAACATGATATAATTCGGTAGAAAATGTTGGTGAGTGTAATGGACATCAACGACATCATCGAGGATTAGTGTAGGCCTATTGATATTTAATTAATTTTTTTTTCCTCCTGAAAAATTATTCTCTGTACTGTCACATAGAAGGTTTCATAAAATCAACGACGATATATTTATAGAAAATAACTTCTTCTCATTTTTTATATAATACCCATGGAAAGTGCTTAACTCAAGATAGTTTAAAACTACGACCCTTATGCACTACTTTTTCCCTTTCACTGCTTTGCTCACTTTTCGTTGGTCGTTGGACGATGTTGAACATGAGCTATTAGTTTCGCTGCCACTACAACAATCCAGTTTAATTTATCATTATATTTCCGTTCATTGCAGTTTTAGTTTGGGCATTTCTTTATTTTAAAAAATTCCCTTTGTCAATAGTTACATCGCAGTCACTGATCACTTAACAAGCACACAACCGCGACGATAATCGTCACAAAAATCGATCACTGAAACTGAATGTTGATGACGGTTCCTTTTAAATATAGCAGAAAATTTGTTTATGAAAAATGTTGAACATGAATATTTTCATTCATTCATTCATTCATAGTTTTCTGCCCAAGGGCAGGTCTCTCATTACAAACCCAGCTTTCTCCAGTCTTTCCTATTTTCTGGCTTCCTTTTAGTCTCTGCATATGATCTATATATCTTAATTTCATCTATCATCTGATTTCTTCTGCCCGAATTCTTCTCCTGTTCACCATTCCTTCCAGTGCATCCTTCAAAGGCAGTTTCTTCTCAACCAGTGACCCAGCCAATTCCTTTTTCTCTTTCTGATCAGTTTCAGCATCATTTTTTCTTCATCCACTCTTTCCAACACAGCTTCGTTTCTTATTCTGTCTGTCAATTTCACACGCTCCATTCTTCTCCATATCCACATTTCAAATGTTTCTATTCGCTTCTCTTCACTTCCTCGTAATGTCCATGTTTCTGCCCCATACACTCCACACAAGGCACTTCACTAGTCTCTTCCTTTGCATTGCTATACTCCTTTTCACCTTCCTGGCAGCAGCTCATGTTACTGCTTATAGTACACCCCAAGTATTTGAAGCTATTCACTTGCTCTACTGCCTCATTTAGAACTCTTTACTTTTCTTCCTATGGGCATGATCTTCGTCTTGTTAGCATTTATCTTCATTCCATAGTGCTCACAGCTGTGATTTAGCTCCAGTAATATATCCCCTTCTCCCTCTCTCTCTCTCTCTCTCTCTCTTTCTCTCTCTGTGAAGCCGGGAGGGGAACATTCCTTTAGTATCATCTCCTCTTCTGCTAACGGCGGCATATCATCAGTAAATATTAAGCACTTTGTTCTTCTTCCTCATACTATCACTCCTCCCATGTTCTGAATACAGTTCTTCACTAAATCCTTTAAGTAGATGTTGAACAGGGTAGGTGCTAAAGGACATCCTTGACGTACTCCTCTCCCTATTTCACTTCCTTCTGACATTTCTTCTCCTATCCTTACTTTGACTCGTTGTGTCATGTAAAAGTTACTGAACAGCCTCCTCTCTTTCCAATCCACATCTGTTTTCTTTAGGATCCCCATGAATTTATTCCAATCCACTCTGTCAAAAACCTTTTCTAGGTCCACAAATACTACATACGCTTCTTTATTCTTTTCTAGGTATCTTTCACCGATTGTTCGTAGCAGTCCAATTACATCTCTCGTACCTTTTCCCTTCATGAAGCCAAAATGCTCTTCTTCCAACTGTTCTTCCATCTTAGAATATAATTGTTAACTGATATTGAGCAGAAATACAGTCGACTACACCAATCTCAAAATAATGCAGGTGGAAAGAAAGGGAGGGGGGGGGGCATTGTGAGTTGCGTCACTAACATGTTCATTGGAACAGTTGACCTTCTCTATAGATTTGAAATAACCATTTTTGGCTTATGTACTAATTCATCTTTGAAACAAATTAATTATTTCTTTAACGCAAGAAATCTTTCTTCGAATTATTTGTTGGGGCCAAGCTAAGATGGATATAATAGCCTTCTTGGGCGAGGTTCCTCTATTAATTTTATTCTGGGGCGGGCGATGCCCTTGGCTGTATAAGTTGAGAGGGCAGAAGGTGCCTTTGCCTCCTAAAGTAGGCGCCCCTGTGTCGTACTCAACGATCATAATGCAAGGAAACGAACTGAAGACGTTAAATTGGCACGTCTCTCTCTACATTGTTATGGGCGACGGATATAAAACCTTGCGGATTGACAAATGACGAAACTTGTTCCATAACTATTCCCATTATCGCAAAGCCTTGTCATACAGCACACACACACAAACACGACCTGTACTAAGCAAACCTTATGGCTGGCTTTTCTCGAGAAAGCAGCTCAATAAAACGGAACTTAAACCACGCTTAAACTTTGATGCATGATCCAATACCGAAATGTTCACGGCTCCAACAAGACACGCTCGACGCAAACAAGCGAAACATTTCTCTACACACGTTTGGACGAAGCACAACAATGAACTATAAAATCATGGAGACAAAATGCAAACCGGTTTGCGAATTCTTAAATAAAGAAAACATCATCGTAGAGAAAAGTCTGTTGCTCTGAACACACTTCCCGGTGACACAAATTTCCGGTGAGGGGTATCCAGCACTGTAGGGGTATGCTATAACGGGTTTGGCGTCACCAAGTCACACTTTTCACATACCTCCTTATCTTCTCCATCTTATTTTTCTCTTTGTCTTTTACTGAGACCATATTACTCTTCTCTTTTACTATTGTCTATTTTTTTTATTTTACACGTCTTCTTCGTCGACTTTGTCACTCACTTTTCTCATATCTTTCTCTTCGTCTTGTATTTTCTTCTTCTCTTTGTTGTTTCAGGTTTTCTTTTTCTCCTTTTCTACCTTATGTTTGTTTTTACTCTTCTTTCTTTCTCCCCTTGTACCACATTCATACCGATCGTCATTATTACAGTAATACCTAATAGGCTCTCTGAAACCCGTTACATGTCCATCTGATCTCTCTACCGCTTCCTGGGTCGTCTCAGATTTCTTCTGCCTATCGGATTATAAGTTTATACTAACATTTATTCTGCCATTCAATCTCCCATCCTGTTAATATGATTCATTTTACTATGTATATTTGTCCATTTGATACTATTGCCTATTAAGCTTTGCACACCTCAGTTTTAATGTAGTTCCTTTATTGTCTTTTCGACTGAATCCGGATTCTTTTCTTAATCTCTTTATCACTCTTTGGAGATATCGTTTGCCTTCTTCCATTGGAGTTTAAATTTCAGTGTCATAGATAATGATATTTCATAAAACGCAACTTGTGTTTCATGTTTAGTTTTCTAAGTTTTCAACGTCCTCCATCTCATATTTTATCGATATTCATCTTCTATTTCAACTCTTCTTTATGTCTTACCTTTTGCCCTCTCCTCCTCTTTACCTTTATCTCCTTATGTACATTGTTATCCTCGTATTTGTTATTTTTTGTATATGTCCTGTATCCAGGGTGCGAATTAACGGGGGTATGGGGGAGATTCCCCCCTCCCTGTTGGAAAGTTATCCCCCTCTCATAAATTCATGTTAACATCCCTGTCAGGGATAACTTCTATCCCCTCTCAAAGAATATAATTGTTTTAATACGAGTATACCTAATAAAGTACAGTAAAAGTAAGCAAAGAAAATAATATTGATGTATTATCATCACCGGCAAGCTGACAATAATCAATAACTTAGGAATTACACATCTTATCTAAGCCTGCTCATGTATATAATTATTATTATGATCAAGATGCAAGACAAGAAACTCAGTGCGACCAAGCGTTGAGCCGTATCGAATGAGGATAAAATTATATGTATGGTAATCTCTATCTAAGATTTTATCCCCCCCCCCCAATCAAAATTCTTAATTCGCACCCTGCCTGTATCTAAAAAAAAAAAAAGAACGTTTGCAAGTCATGGGAAATTTCGAAGTTAAAATTGTCTATTTTTTATATATTCCAATGAAATCGATATTATTATTATTATTATTATTATTATTATTATTATTATTAATTCCTTTTCCCCCTCATTGCATAGGCTACATCGCTGTCTAGTATCAAATTTCACTAATCAGACTTAATATGAATCAGTCAGCGATGTATGCAATGGAGGAGAAAAGGAACTAACCAACTGGCTTAGTTACCTCATGACTGGTGCCTTATTGGTGTCACTTATAAGGTTCCAATCAGTCTTCGGGCTGTTGACTAAACATTTTATATGTTGAAAGAAGTCTTTCACTGACGATGATAGAAATACGAGCAGTTCACTGATTCTCATAAACTAATGGAGAAACTTAAATAACTTTGATGTGGTGTACATGATCAATATTCTGCTAAGATGGAAGATTCGAACGAATGTTATAGTAAAATGATTGCTAGTTACATGTGCTAGAATGATGTAGGCCTACTCTGACAATGTAAAAGCAAAACTTAAATTTCTTCAATGAAGTTATGAATAACTTCTCCTGTACAATGAAATGAAATGTATATGCAAATGTGAGTAAATATATCTTTAAGCTTCGTGAGGTTCGTATTGTCTTCATCAGCAATGCTATGTTTAAACAATATACATACAATGGCCACGAAGTCCTCCAGGCTAGATGAAAGGTGCTTCACTGTCGGTTGTTATGTAGAATAGATATTATTATTAGCTAATTATGGTATGTAAACGAGCTTTACCGGTTCGGCTTGTTTTATTGGCACATATTATCATGTTTAGGGACGTTTGAACCTGTCAGAGGGAGAGTTTTCCTGGGAAAAGACAATTCCCCGAAAACAAACGAGAGTGATCCACGCTCAGTTGTTTTTTGCTCATATAGTGGCGGCAAAAAAGCAGAGAGATATTTAAATTTTTACAGCTTTAAAATTCTTGCGGCGTGGTTGCTATAATTTAATTTCATTGAACGTGAGAAAACCGCAAGATAAAATAAAAAGAGTATACAGCTAAAATTGCGGTCAAGTGCAAGTTTATTGCTACTTGCCCCATTTTGCAGTCAGCCTGTTCTACTAGGTCCAAACAATGCCACAGTGGCCAGAATCTTAATCTAGCTGGAACAAATGATACTTTCATAGTCACTGAAGTTGGTGTCTCTATTCTGTAAACACTAACCAGATGCCTGTACTTCAGAAATCCTCAACGTTTATTTTTTTTTTATTTTATTATTTTACGATGCTGTATCAACATCTCAGGTTATTTAGCGTCTGAATGAAATGATGGTGATAATGCCGGTGAAATGAGTCCGGGGTCCAACACCGAAAGTTACCCAGCATTTGCTCATATTGGGTTGAGGGAAAACCCCGGAAAAAAACCTCAATCAGGTAACTTTCCCCGACCGGGATTCGAACCCGGGCCACCTGGTTTCGCGGCCAGACGCGCTGACCGTTACTCCACAGGTGTGGACTCCTCAACGTAGAAAGGGATTCGGAAGTATAGACAACAGTAACGGAAGTTGATGATTCATAAACACTCACACTTTATTTATTTATTTTTTTAATTTTTGGAAATGAAAATTTTAAATAAAAAAATGCTCGACATAATTATTGAAGATTTCTTTACAACTTCCTACAGGTATTTTCCTGTTTTACAGATCTATTAAAGATGAAACAAAATAAAATTCAGGGATATGTGAAGTGTTCCATGGTTCGTGTACAGGTTCGTGTACCGTGGATCATACCCTCTTGTACCTTGGAACATTGGACCACAGGGAATATAAGGTAGGTGTCCCTGATATGACCATGCTAAGGTTTGAGAATTTTTCTAATCGCCGTTTTGAAAAAAATATGTAAACCACTTTTTTCTTACTAGTTCTCAGTCTAATGGTCTTTCTTAAAACAATTTCCTTTCCCCATAAAAATAGCTTTAATTGACCAAAAAGTCCCGAATTCCAAAAGTCTACCTAGTGGCCATATCAGGAACATGTGCACACATGATATGGCCACCCTTGTTCCATGTTCTACAAATCGTGATTGTTTTCAGTTTGATAGCGCAGTTGTGCTAAAATTAAATAATTATGGTGTAAAATGAATAAAAATGACACTTAATAATATTTTTTATAATTCAAAAATGTAGTCAAAACAGGTTTTTCCATAAAAAAATAAGTTGTTTTTCTTAAAATACAAAATTTTTGCGTAATCCCAGCTATAAGGCATGCAAATTTGTCAGGTGAAAAAATAAAAGTGAAATGAACTTGATATGGCCATGGTGCATTTGATATGGCCATATCAGGAGCAGGTAAGCTTTCACGAAAATCATTTGATTATGAACAACTCGTAAAAGATACGCCATCAACTATAACACCAATCAACAGATCATTAAAAACTGAATGGAGTACGACGGTTTTCATGAAACAAGTGTTTGAAAAACATGCATAAAACAAAGGAGACTTACCAGAGAAAAATAAGAAGAGGTCACATGAAAACCGCAAAACAGGCAACTGACGCCATATTGCTCAACCTGACTGGATGCAAAACGATCAAGTGACATACCAGGATGCCCTTTCACTGGATGCTGCTGCAATTTAGCGGATTTTTTGGTTAACTAACTTACAATATCAGGAACATGGCCATAACAGAAGCACCCACCTTAGGTAGAAATATAGCTGTGAAAACTCACAATAATTAAAAATATGTATATATATATATATATATTTCATCATTTCCAGGCTCCTCTGATTGAGATTTTAATTCCTGGAGGAGCCATAACTGCTTCAACAGCTTTCTTCAAAGCATCCGGATCAATAGGGGTCCTCTTAACTCCACACTTACTGTACTTCGTGGCATGGTCTTAAGATAAAATAAAAACAAAAAACCCGATAGCATCATGTACCTTGGAACGTGTTCCTTTGTACAAGATATTTTGCGATCCAAGGTACAAGAGGGTGCACGTTTAAACAAATATGGCTGTCTAAACTGGAAATGAGAATAAATCATGGACATTAACATATATATTTACTCACCAGATGATAGGGAACACACCGTTCTTGATTGATAGTTACAAATACAATTTGGTTTCCTGTTAGAAAACGTATAACAATGAACGAAATATTTACTTTTGGTACCTAAAGAATAGTTTCGTCAGCAGAACTCACACTTTGTAAGGAATCAAATCGGAACTATAACCACAGTTACCTAGAGGCTTTCTCTACAGTATACTTCAGTTTGTGTCGGCTAGATAGTAGCAAAAATAAGAAAAAAAAATAGATTCAAGGTACACTATGCTAAAGGTACAACAGTATGTCTTACTGTACAGAGTGAATCTATTTTAACCGTGCAACAATTATATAGGAAGGAGGAAGTGACTACTGAGTATTCTGATATAGGAAACTTAGGGTCTGTGAAGCCAGCTTAAGGGGTTAGGTACAGCTTACAGCAGAAACATTTTGGAAATATTCAACATTTTTTCCTCCATTACTGTACCTTGTACAATAATGAAAAGTATTATGTGTAAAAAACTGTCCTTCTGCTATATGAAAAAAAATATTTTTATGATTAAAAAAAAAATACATTTTTTTTTTTTTTTCAAAATTCAGTTCACTGTGCAGTGATGATGCGTTTCCCACAGCTAAAAAAACTATCCAACATTCTGTGATGAAATTTTTTGTGTGTATTTATGCATGTCGTATCTACAATATGATGCAAGACCACTTCTCTGCCTTTGATAGATTGTCTGATAAAAAGATAAATTCATTTTAAGAAATGGTCAAATATCAGTATTTTCTTCTAACACAAAATAAAAAAAAAATATTAAGGAATATAGTTGAAAGAGCGTGATATTGTAAACATGAGTTTCAGCAATAAAATAAAAAAGAGAGAACATGAAAAAGTTTGCAAGTTTATGAGTTATGAGTGAACGCTTCATCACTGCACAGTAAACTGTCACCATTTTTAATTTTGAAAAAAATATATATATAAATAATTTTTTTAAATCGTAATTTTTTTTTCATAGCAGAAGGACAGTGTTTTACACATACCAATTTTCATTATTGTACACGACACAGTAATAGAAGGAAAAAATGTTGAATATTTCCAAAAATTTTACTGCTGTAAGCTGTACCTAACTCCTTAAGGAGTTGTGGGATTAAACATGTGAGAGTGGTTATATAATAAAGAATCGATTGGTGGTAGAACCATTTCCCGTAACAAACCGGAAGTAGAGGTACCTGTGGTCAACTTTGAAATTTCAAATGACAACATAGGTCATTGAAGGTAGCATTGGAAACTACTTTTAAAAACAAACAACTTTTACTGAAACTTTTTTTTCTAACTTTTATTGTTTACTCACAAACCAACAAAAATGTAGCGAGTATCCTATACATAACTCCTAAACGCTAGTTGTTCCCGTATCTGTGGTACGGTACAAAAATTAAACAAATCTCTCGCCAAACTCTTGGGATACAATCACAGTATATACAGTCGCGAAGCTCAATACGTAGTAAATATGCAAACATTAGATAGTTGCTCACCACTAGGATCGCTAATATCGCCTCATTACAGGCAATGCAAAATAGTACCGTCACAGTCTATTGTTTCTAGCCCCCTCAAAACTCAAGCTTCGTGACTGTATATAGTAGACTGTGATACAATGTAAAATTTTCACTGGCACTTCTGTTCAGTCATAGGAATAAAAGTTGTAGTATACATTAAGTTTCTCACAAAAAAAGTCTATATGACTATAAAGTTTTCACGTCTGAAGCGACTTGTATGTTAATGGTATCCCAGTAGTTGTTGATCATTTGAATATATTTTGTAACAACACTACACGTTATAGTATCTGTTCTTTAGTGAGCAGTTGCAATGAATGTCAGTCCCAATGTTTCATTTCCATGTTTATGTGTCTTTTTATAACACAACATCAAGACTTGAAAGTAGTATTACATATACAACAGGACGCAAAAACAGATGGAATCTTCTCAAAAGGGCTATAAAATAAGACAAAATATTTTGCTTCTTCATTAAAATGGACGTTAATTGGACTTTCTTCATTCCAGAGATTCTCGATCATATGATACTAACTTCTAATCAGAGTGGGTTATAAAATGTCGTCAATGCATATCAAAACCCTCTTTGTAACGAGGTTTCAATTATCTTTAAGCGAATGTATACGCTGACTTAAAAACATGTCATTCACAATGACCAAGTTATAAAGTCTTCTCATAAAATAAAATAGAAATCTCATGACTAGAGACCGGAATTTAAAGGTACCTATTTTATAAATATTATTACCACATCATGGGAATTATAGAAAAAAATACGCTCATAGGCTTAGTTCTTTAGAGGTTATAGTAACGAAAACAGCAACTTCAACATCAACTATATAGAGTTCCAAAACAACGTTTCGTATTTCGTGCACAATAATGTACCGCTCATTGTATTTATTCATACAACTGCATACAGAGAAGATTGGAATAATTATTGTGGCATTCATTCATTCACTCATAGTTTGGAATGTGCTTCAACGCCAACGTGAAAATGGTATGTAAATGTAGTTTTGTTTATATACAATCTGAAATTAGTTTGCTGTTTAATATTATGTGACTGGGAATTGTACAATATAGTTACACCATTTTGAAATAAATATTCCATGGCAACTTTAAGACAATATTTCTGTTGAACCACAGCCACTGATATGATTTCTTAAAAAAGAGTTTTATTTGACGATGAATGACTCATCCAATGAATCAACAAGATTTGAGACAGCTTACTAATGAAGCAATTTTCTCACGTCATTTGGAACGAATATAGAGCTGAGTTTTCATATCTCATTTTAACAATAAGAAACCACTTATTTCATTTTTAACTTCTGAAAACTATTACAGCGAACAGAAAAGTGTCAAATTAAACTCTAATTTATCGTCTTTCATTGCACGAACCTTAAAATAAATACTCCACTTTTACTGCTTATGAAGTTTCAATTTTTCTGCGCGTAGAATCTACTGTGCACTGATTTTGTAATGGGAAAGTTATGAAAAGATGTAACAAATCCATTTAAAACCGTTAAAAATCAAGCTGTCCATACCATTTTTAGTGCAATAACTTCACATAGTACCGGTAATATTTTTCATCAAAAAGGGATAAAAAAAAAAAAAGGGAAAGTTATAGCCAAAAAAAAAAGACTTGAAAAAGGACTATATTACTCCCCAAAACACACTTCAGCACATTCATGGATATCTTACATTTATCTCTTTACAACATAAGGAAAGTGTTGTATCTGATATAGTCTAAAAAGGACTTCAAAAAGGACTATATTACTCCCTCAAAAGGGTGCTATTTTAATTGAAAACACAATTCAGCACATTCATGGATCATTTAGCTGTGGCATCATCCATTCGCCAGACATATCCAGCCAGATAACAGGTCCCTGTTACTGTTGTTTTTATACCTTTTCACATGTTATTGTGCAGAACGCATGAAGATTCTGTGAATGACACTCATGCTCCACATATGCATGTGGATTCTCATATCCCAAAATTCTCACGTTATGACGATTGACTTTTGCCTCATGGCTAAATCTCAGTTTGTCAGCAAAACAATTATCTTGGAGCCATTTTTCAATACCAAAAATCTCAATAGTCTACATAGCCACCTTCGTGCATTGCTCTGTAATTTCAATCAAATTCCATGACTGTAACTTCGATGTCAATAAGAAATCTTGTAAATCATTAGTGCTCGTAATATACTTATTGAGCCACGGCGTAGTTCTGTCAGCTAAAGCTCGGTTCAGACGGTACGTGTTTCTGTGATGGATTCCAAGGTGGCTGCGCGGATGGGTAGCCTGCGTGCTCACTTGCCGGAAATAATGCGGTCTGGTGGCTCCGTGGATGGCTAGCTTGCTGGATTTCGAGGGTAGGTTCCTTGCTATTTTTCGTGATGGTTTGCAGGCTGGAAACCAAAGATGATCATATAATATCACCATTGAAACCATGTCGCCATGTTCGTTGTTTTCCAACTAAACCTGTTTTTTTCTATATTCTGTAGTTTCTAAGAAACAACAATTAAATATCGGACTTTAGCTGTTTTGCACTTATGGCTTAATTACCTGGGTTCGATTCCCGGTGCCGGTACGAATTTTTCTCGTATTTAATAGTAATAATACAATAGACTAATTCGTATTAGTCATGTAATATTCAATGAGGTGGGCGAGACCTCATACATATGAATATTTGATGTATTAAACCGTTAGCAGTTGTCACGAACTGATGTTGAATACAGTATGGCCACAAAGTCATTTAAATATGCGCTCCTGCATATATGACTTGTATCGTCTCAAATGCAGGTAGTAAGGCCGTAAAAGCATTACGAGAGGGGTTCAGCCGGCGCCGTGGATCGTGTCCCGGCATAGCTCAGTTGAAAAGAGCGCTCAGCGCGCAGAGCTGAGAGGTCCTGGGTTCGATTCCCGGTGCCGGTACGAATTTTTCTCGTATTTAATAGTATTAATTACTTTATTACGACATTTACTACTGTTAATATAGGACTTTAGTTGTTTTCCACTCACGATTTAGTTTCTTTTTGACCATGAGTGTTGGCAACAGATGAAACAACAGATGGTTTTCCATCTTGAACTGTGAAAAGAGCCAGCTCCGTGTGAACAACTACCATCACCGTAGGCAACACGGGAGCCAGCAAGTGAGCAAGCAGGGCACCCATCAGCGCAGCCACCTTGGAATCCATCACAGAAACTAGCACCGTCTGAACCAGGCTTAAGGCGCCTGCCTACCGATCGGGAGTTGCGCTCGGGCGCGGGTTCGATTCCCGCTTGGGCTGATTACCTGGTTGGGTTTTTTCCGAGGTCTTCCCCAACCATAAGACAAATGTGAGTAATCTATGGCGAATCCTCGGCCTTATCTCGCCAAATATCATATCACTATCACCAATCTCATCGACGCTAAATAACCTCGTAGTTTATACAGCGTCGTTAAATAACCAAGTGAAATAAAAAATAAACTTATTGAACTGATTTGCTGCAGTGTCCGATGGGCTGTGCTATTCATGAAAGTGTTGTTTCTAAGAAGTCAAAATAGGAATTCTGTATAAAGATTCCAAAGGTGCTTGAGTGTGAATCCGTGTTAATTGGGAAACTCGAAGAATAGCCACAATGTTAGTCACGGGGCTGGGATACGAACCTGAGGCTAATAATGAAGCCCCACCACAACGGGTCGTTACACTCTCGTTAAGGTCTGGCGTTTTATTATTACGAACGGTGAATTACTAAACCACACTTCGGCTATAGAGTTACGAGCGTCTGGGTTGATTGACTCACGTAGCCCTCTGTGGCGAGTTCCGTAACTAATCGAGACATAAGCGATGTTGTCATTGTTACTTCTCACTATGGTATTCTGAAACAAGTTATTTCAGATTTAGTCGTCATTATTGCATCGAAATGATATAAATCGCCAACACGCAACTTGAAATATTGCTAGGTACAGGAAGTACAGTATATTCTTGTTGCTGGCAGTATGAAGGAATTGATAGCGGCATTTCGCAAAGGCTCCGACCTTACAACCTTGAGTGCATATAACATGATTCGCGCGGCTTTTATCTATGTTCCATAAATTTCTTAACTTATATTCACCCTTGCTGTCTACACGGAATGAGTTGGGATCAATTGTACGGTGTAGCTGCATTCCAGACCTCATACTCGAAAGTGCTTGGTAGCAGTTTTTGTAGCCTCCATTAGTACTATGGATACATAATAACTAGGGCTAGGATTTTGATGACCTATAAATAATGCAAAAATGTCCTAAAACAATGCATTTATGACCTAAAAATCTTTCAAAAATGCCCTTAAAAATGCCCTAAAAATTGATTTTACATAATTAGCTTAGTAGGAAAAGAGGTTTTGTACCACTTAATATTTAGACTAGTAATTAAATTAAATTCTAGTACCAACATTTAAGTTTATTTAATTTTACATAATTTTTTTCTAAGTAGTACACTTTAATTAATTATTTTACCAGTTCTAGTTCCATGTAGTCCACCACAAGGCCACTCTTATCCGGAATTAGCAGGTATAAAGGAGTCTATATTGAAGGGGTGTTGGACTGATCCATTACGTGGGGTGTACTACGTTAAAAGAGCAATATTTGTGTAGAAAAACGATTAAAATATTACACAAAATAATGGATATTAATGGACAAAATATGTAGAGAAAATATCGAAGGATATGAACATTATTTTACATTAATAATGGAGATTTATGGCCAAAATTAAATGAAAATGCCTAAAAAAATATCGAATAAAACAAAAGATGCTCTTATGAGTTGAAACAGGCAAAAAATGCAAAAAAAAAAATGCCCTAACAAATATGTCTTAAAATATTAAATTTATCACAACATATAAATACTAAAGCAGCTATGTTTCTGGCTTACTAGAAAAAAGATGCAATTTCATCAAAATCCTAGCCCTAATAATAACATACCTCATACACGAGCAAAGTACACCACTTTTCCTTTTGTTTCTTAAATAGCATTAGGTCTAATAACTATTAATATTCCATGTAAAGGTAAATTGTCTGTGTAAAAACATACAGAATTCAAAAGAAAGAACTCCCTCCATTTTACTTTCAAACTACAAGCAGTATAAAGGGAAAATATTGTAATTATGAAAAAATTCAATTTTGATATTTTTAAGGAAATATTCATTTTTTAGCATCCCCACGTCCCACAATCCAAGAAACAGTTTCTTACATGCATACACAGATGCCCATTATTTGTTCTTTTTCGTGCTTAACGATTTTTCCTAATCTGTGTATGGAATTTGCTCACATTCAGTATTTACAAGTCATGCAAATCTGGCTTTCAGGTAGAAGCTCCCTGTGAAGCAGGCTTGAATAATTTCAAAGGAAAAATTGTTCCGGGGTTGGGTATCGATCCTGGGACCCTGCGCTTAGCGCACGAATGCTCTACCGACTGAGCTACCCCATGAACTATACCGATACCGTCACAATTCTTCTCTTTATATCCATATAACTAAAATAGGCTGAGAAGACGCCAGAAACCCAACTTTGAGTGCACACAATTCTGTGTGACTTAAATTGTGGCTTTCTGTTAACGTAAAGCTGTGGTTTCCATGTTGTAGATCTAAGGCACGTAAACGAACTCTGTCGTTGTAAAGCGGTGGTTTCCAAGAGCCACGCATGTCCCGCCAGGTAATGCGGAGACGGAATTTCGTTTCCAAGGAAAGACATCTCTTATGGACAATACGTTGTGATAGTTTCTAATATGCCACATCTCTGCGCACACTCAGTCTGCACAAGATTGCGTCACGGATCGCTTGAATAGCCGGCAACTGTTCTGGCATCTGATGGCGGGATTGTTACAAAAATGGCGTCTCAGTTCATCAACAATATGGGTGAAAAAGTGATCGAATTGATACGGAATAGTCCCATATTATACAATTTATCGAGTAATAATTATGAAAGCATGACATTAGAAGAAAATGTGTGTCAGATGATTGGGAAAATTTAGCAAGTTTACTGTAACCCTAGATCATTATATAGATAGATAGGTCGGCCTTATAGGTTTTGAAGTTAATTTTTGTCAGGTTTACTCCGCTGCTATCTATGTAGTTGTTACATAAGGAGTCACGTCATAATTCCCATTTGAATTGCATTAGCGACTGTACTGCCATCTAGTGTTCGTTTACGGCGGACGGGTGGCGATTCTGGCGGTTGTTCTCTTCAAAGTGCAGACGATTTTAACATAGCAATGACCTATCTGTTACATAATATATGATCTAGGCTATAACTTAATATTTCGTTTCTTAGTACATATTTTGATACGTTAACTTGGCTGTTTAATTTAGCACAGAAGTAAAAAAAAAATATATATATATATATATATTTCCCCATGTACAGTGGAAGCTCTTACGTTCGACAGAAAACAACTTTGATGTCCTATAGTTCGACTGCTTACGTAGGAGAATTAGACACGCCCCTATACGGGCACTAAGAAATGGGTCTGTCATTTGAATAGGAATTGGTTCTGTATCTTGTAGTGATACTTTTGTTAAAGGAAAACAGAATATTTGATTGTTTAGGACATCCATATTTAATCACTGATTTTAAATTAGTGAACTCTTCTTTTTCTATTTGAGAATTGTGCCGTTAGTGAGACGGAACTCTCGAAACCCACTGTGGTATTAGTCTCGTGGCGGGCAGTACAGTAGTATATTCGTTGATGGATAACCAATAAGAATTTGTATTCATTTCACCTGCCACACCCACTATCCTTATTGGACTGAACTTTCAATTCTGTTCAGTCGAACTTAAGAGAGTCCACTGTAGTCAGAAATAGTAATGATTAATTCAAAATAAAATATATAGTATTAACCTCAATTTGGATTTTTGTCAGATTGCTTCTTCATTTATTTTTATGTTTAATCAGACTTTTATGCGAGATCATTAAATGATAAATCAACTCTTTGAATCTCTAAACGTTTATTTGACATTAATTAAAATAAACATATTTCTTATACACAATAAAATGCAGTCTACTTATCGCCGCTGTTAATACAGAAAATGACTAGATTAAAATAATGATATATGTACTATAATTTAATGGCTAAAATGGATAAAAAAAAAGGGTAATAAAGGTAACAAAATGTTACTATTTAAAACATCGATGCTGAAAGTGGGAAATACATTTATGCTACATATATATATATATTTATTATTATTATTATTATTATTATTATTATTATTATTATTATTATTATTATTATTATTATTATTATCATCATCATCATCATCATCATCATCATTTTTTTCCCTCTATATTTTTCTCATGTTCTAACAAAGAAATAACTGCTAGATCCATGTTGTCAGCCATCTTGACTTACAACGACGCAATGATGCGCTGTTATAAAAACCAGTCGATGCTATATATCACAAGTGTCAACAGAATTTCTTGCATGTAGCGTCAGATCCGTGGCTCTTTGAAACCACGCTTTAGAGAGATTCTGGCCATTTCTCTACTATGTTAAATTTCGACACTGAATAATCTTTGTAGCTGAAAGTGTCGTTAAATAAAATACTATTACTAGTACTAACAACAATGAAAGCAACAATGTCCAAATTCAACGTCGCAAATTTCTAGCGCAATAATTAATAATAGATTCCTATTAGAAACAACAACAACCAAATTTCTTGCCTTAAAAATCGATAATGTGTTAAATTGGAAAAATCATATTAAAGAAATTACCCCCAAACTAAATTCAGCTTGTTTTGCTATTAGATCTATGCAAAAGATAGTAAATATCAATATCTTAAAAACAATATACTTTGCATACTTCCACTCGGTAATGAGTTTTGGAATAATATTCTGGGGAAATTCCACAGATAGTAACAATATATTTCTATTACAAAAAAGAGTAATTAGAATAATAGTAGGTGCCAAATATAGGGAATCGTGTAGGACTACTTAAAAAAAAACTACAAATAATGCCCATGGGTTGTCAGTATATCTTTTCATTAATAATCTTCCTCGTATGTAATCGTGAAAACTTTGTAACTAATTCAACAGTTCATAGCATAAATACACGTCAAAAAATGACTTTCATACTCCATCGGCAAGTCTATCGTGCTATCAAAAAGGAGTGCGTTATATGGCAGTAAACATTTTTAATAGCCTTCCTATCGATATAAAAAATGAAACTCAAAACATGAAATTATTTAGGGCCAAATTAAAGAAGTACCTAATTTCTCACCCCTTCTATTCTGTAGGTGAATTCATGACATTTAATAACGTTTCATGAAATTGATACTAAAACTTTGTGTTGTAATAGTAGACTATATTGTAAATCTCGTCTGTATATATTTCATCTAGACTGTGACTATAAATTAAGATTTTATAATAGTATTAAGTTTTTTTACTTGTTCCATATTCTAGCTGTAAGCATGTATGAATACCATGAAATGTTAATAAATACAATACAATACAAAATCTCAGTGCCTATCTTTTGCGAGTTTCCTACTGGAACTCGAACCTGGATGTTCTTGGTTCTTAATAGTATAGGCAGCGACTATTTTACTGTGACATTTGCTCATTAAAGCGTTGTCGTATGCGAGAAAGTTGTGTCACGTGGGCTTGTAAGAGTTGGGTCACGTGCAGTATTTACATCGCGTGAATCCACTAACATGATGGGAAACAGGAGATGCTCAAGTGTCCTGCCTAGAGGTCAAGTCTTGTTCGAGATTGCAGGGTCGCCGCTCCCTGATCTTCCGTGCATGAAATAATGCATTAAACTACGTTTTGAACACATACAAATGTGTGAACTGCATCCAGATGTGCGCTCGTACCACGCCGTCTGCATAATATTCGTGGATCCATGCGACCAGTGCCACTTGCTTATGTAACAGCACACAGTAATGACCAGGACACAGGGATTACGTATACTGTACATTACAACCCTGGGTCAGACCCCAACTCATGGGTAACGGAACTCAAACCAAGGGTAAGCCCTATGACAGTGAAGGCTGTGGTTGGATTTCTGTACTCTTCGTGACTCATCGAAGTGAAACAAAACCTTATTCAAAGCTGTAAATCAACATGTTAACCAATTTACCTGCAAAATTAAACCAATTTTCTTCAAAGAACATTAAAACAGATTGAGACAAGTGACCTGCGAGCTTGGAGCTCACATAAATCGTTTTTCATACTCCTAGAATCCGGTACAAGAATGCAAAATCTCAATTCATAACATAAATTCGTATCATACTTCCTTGCTTTACCTTCATATCCAAGGGTTTTCCATTAAAGAAGTCCGGGGTCAGTCCCGAAAAAGTATTGCGAGGTTTATGGTAATTATAGAATTATGGGAATGTTTACAGCCTATACATTTATTCTCAGCCCCAATTTCTCTTGCAAGGACTCATTTTCGCATAGGCTCTAACTTTCAAAAATGTTTCTCCTTCCATTTTCCCATTCATTAATTAGAATTCATTGGAAAATCATCGGACAGTTATGGAAAACTGGGTATGTTATTTTGTTATATCGATGGCTCAGAACCAGACTGTTCTAAGTCCTGCTTTTTATAAGAAAGAAATGTCTCTCATTGTGTTCCAATTCTTGTCTGCATACATGAATCGAGCAAATTTGTAAATATTCCTCTCTATAATGTTGCTATGAAGCTATTCCAAATTATTTCATGAAGCTTTGAATGTCAGGAGCTTAAAATAGCTCTCCTGAAAAAAAAAATAGTAAAATGGACTTGGAACAGTCTGTTCCGAGCCATCGATATATAAACTATATTCATGAATATTAAATAAAATACATTACACTCATTACAGTATTGATTAAGGCTGGTTGAGTGGAAGAGAAAGCCTTATAGCCTTAACTCTGCCAGCGAAAATAAAACATTATTATTATTATTATTATTATTATTATTATTATTATTATTATTATTATTATTATTATTACAGTATTGGAGAAAGTACATTTTGTATTTTATTACTTTAATCCAAGTAAAAACGTTTTATGCATTCATTGGGATATCCTTAAATCTCCTGTCAGTTTTTATTTCTAAATATTTGTATCTCCTATGATATTCTTGTTCCATCATTATTGCTAGTCCATTTTTTTTTACACATTGCGTATAGTTTTTGTAGCGAAATGGACGTTGAATGGCCAGGTATGAAACATATATATATGTATATGAATAATAGCTGTAAGTACCATAATTTCATAGGTGGATATTTCATTGTAGCCTAATGTATATGTGGTTAAGAACTCAGACTTTGAAATCCTGTTTTAGAATGTTGTTTAGGACTTTAATATATTACGTTGCCTACTTCTATATTGCGTGGTGAAAAGGTATAATTCATAAATTGAAAGTCTGAGCTAAAGCAGAGTTTGAAATGAGGATAATATCATTACGAAGGGCTGGAAATCCGACTGACGCTCTACATAATTATGGAAGAGGATAGACTTATGCCCTTTATATATTTTAAGAAGTACATTTTTTGTATTCACATGGAGGTCACAACTGAAAAATCACTAATTTCTAACTTATGCCCTTTTTACCACGCACAATATATTTATTCTTCTATTAATACCTCAAATGATAATAATCAGATGCCTTACTGAGTCATAATCACAGAAGCCCCATCTTCTCTTCGAAATCTTGAACTCTTGTATTCCTTCGTACCTGTCGTCTCCCTTCACTTATCTTTCTTCCCACCACAATCTGAACACACACGATCTCGCCATGAAACAATACTAACAATACCATCCAATCGCACTTCCTCATATTCATCCTCTTTCACAATAGCCCTGTTAAGACTCTGGAATTCGCTACCTGCTAGCAACAGGGACTGTCGAAATAAATTTGAATTCAAACGCAAACTTACTAAGTACTTGGTCAGTAATTGAGACTCGTTCAGACATGGCTTCTTGTAAATAGTTATCTTATTCTAGCAGAAAATATTTCAATATCTGGTAATTTCATCAGTATATAATTTTATTATTCTAGGGTTAATTTGAACTTCAGTAAAAAAAGTTCTTAAGTTCTGCAATAAATTGTCTAGCCTTTATTAATCAGGTAATCTTTTCGTACTTTTATTTTGATTGTAATTGTAATTATAATTGTATTCTTAATATTGAAGTTGTAATCCTCTGGTAGAGGGGAAGAGAAGGCCTGATATCCTTATCTCTACCAGGTTAAATAAATAAGTAAATAAATAAAGGAATTAATGAATAAATAAATAAAGGAAAGAATAAATAAATAAAGGAATGAATGAGTAAATAAATAAATAAAGGAATGAATAAATAAATATAGGAATTAATGAGTAAATAAATAAATAAAGGAATGAATAAATAAATAAATAAAGGAATGAATAACTGAATAAAAGAATGAATAAATAAATAAAGGAATGAATAAATAAATAAATGAATAAATAAATAAATAAAGGAATGAATGAGTAAATAAATAAATAAGTAAAGGAATGAATAAATAAATAAAGTAATTAATGAGTAAATAAATAAATAAAGGAATGAATGAATAAATAAATAAATAAAAGAATGAATGAGTAAATAAATAAAGGAATGAATAAATAAATAAAAGCATGAATAAATAAATAAATAAAGGAATGAATAAATAAATAAATAAATAAATAAAGGAATGAATGAATGAATGAATGAATAAATAAATATTGTGTTCTATACAGTCTATTCTAATGAAAACCTCACGATGTTGAGGACAAAAGAACCAAATTATCTTTAGGAAGAGGAGCAAAACTGCTGGTGTTGTGGACACCCCTGCTCTATTAATATCACTAATTTCAATAAGGACAGCAGGATGAGCTCAATTGAAAAACCAAGCAAACGGTGCGCGGAACGGTTCTGTCTTGTTTATCCGGTTCTGAAAATAAGCAGCATGTATGCAATTATTTCAATCAGCCTCAAAGTGTGTTCCGTTTAGTCCAGTCCTGCGAAACAAGAAGAAAATTTGTTCAGTAGACGCTGTCCAAAAGTGTGTCTCGTTTCTGAAAAAGACACTTGGCATTCAAAACTTATTTTTCAATATTTGATCCCTTATTTCTCCTTATCCCATCCTGATGAATATTCTGTGGTTATGATACCTGTTTCAGGGTTCAGTTCCCGTTAAATGTACTAAGTAAGTTACTTCAGAACTTCATTTATATCAATTTTACATAAAACGATTTGAAGGCGCCAAATGGGCTGGATTTTACGCTTGTCCCTTTGATGTTAAATTTTACAGCTGTCAACCTCATTGTTCCAGCTGTTCTCACGTGTAAGAGCTAATCTAGATCTCCTAGCACTGCTTTCTCCGTGAAACGCTCACCATAGGAAATTCATGGAGTTAATATCTTAGTAAATAAGAATTATTGTGAATAATGATCGAATGAACGCAGGAAAAAGGGAAAACGGGAGAAGAAAAACGTCGCTACAAGTGTTACTATGGATTTTCTCAATAAAAAATCCCAGGCCTAACCGGGACTCGAACTTGTATGACAGGCTGATAGTCTAAGGCGTCTAAGCCATTGTTTCTCAACCACTGATACGCGTACATCTGGGGATACTTGGAGAGGTCTGAAGGAGGCCCCTAATATTGCTATTATAGTATACTCATTAAGGAATAAGATTCTTTATTCCTATGAATCGTTTTGAAGGAACTTTTCTTTTCTTTGCCTCTATATATTTGTGTGGATCCAGTTTTTCACATCTAACTGAAATGACATGTAAGATACGAAACCGTGTTCGATTTCCGGTCGAGGCAAGTTACCTGGTTCAGATTTTTCCGGGCTTTTCTCTCAATGCAATATGAGCAAATGCTGGATAACTATCGGTACTGGACCCCGGACTCATTTCACCGACATTATCACCTTCATGTCATTCAAACGCTAAATAACCTAAGATGTTAATAAAGCATCGTAAATTAACCTACTAAAAAAAAAAGATATGAAACCGTGAAATACAGAAAATGATTTAATTGTGGCAATAAGTACAGTTAAGTCAACGATGGGTTACATTTATTGTACGAGTCCACGCCTGTGGAGTAACGGTCAGCGCGTCTGGCCGTGAAACCAGGTGGCCCGGGTTCGAATCCCGGTCGGGACAAGTTACCTGGTTGAGGTTTTTTTCCGGGGTTTTCCCTCAACCCAATACGAGCAAATGCTGGGTAACTTTCGGTGCTGGACCCCGGATTCATTTCACCGGCATTATCACCTTCATTTCACTCAGACGCTAAATAACCTGAGATGTTGATACAGCGTCGTAAAATAACCCAATAAAATAAAATTTTCCCTCAACCCAATATGAGCAAATGCTGTGTAACTTTCGGTGCTGGACCCCGGACTCATTTTACCGTCATTATCACCTTCATCTCATTCAGACGCTAAATAACCTAGATGTTGATACAGCGTCGTAAAATAACCCACTAAAATAAAATAAAAATTTATTGTACGAAATCAGGCTCAGGTTTTCCATTAAATAAACTTCTTTCTTAATGACCCTTACATTTTCTTAATGCCTCAATTTAATCGGTTATTTGAGAAACCACACAAATCCATTTTTAGTCAAAATGAGTTTAATGTGTTTCTGACAATAATACATTTAATTGCATGTCTGTAAGAGAACGTAGACATTTCATCATTATTTTAAGTGATGATGTCATGACAGTAATTCCCTAAAAAGAATTATATCAAATGATTTTATGAAGATATATTTTTCTGGCCTAGTCGTAACAGAGATGGCGCACCTGAGCTGTAGTTTGGACTTCAATAAGATATCCGTGTTTTCACTTAAAAATGTTTTAGAATTTTTCTTTTAATTTTATAATATGAAGGACAAAATACATTGTAAGTTTATACTAAATTTGTACTTAACAACTTAGGTTCTGTTCTCATTAATTTACACACAAAATAAATATAAACTAAGTTATAACAATTTTTACTGAAAGCATTCCGGGTATTTGAGAAACAACACATGTCCACGAACTTTAGGGCATTCTGGTGCTCTAAAATGTAATTAAACGATTCTTTAAAATGTCTAAGTTATTGTAGTCCATACGGAAAAGATAGAAACGTACATCCAATATTTATAAGCTGCAGACAGTTTTTTGTAGTTTTCTCAAAGCTATAATTAATGACATGTGTGGTTTCTCAAATAACTGATTCAATTAATTTTAACAATGTACAATGTTCCGAAAACAGAAATTATTAATGAAATGTTTTCGCTTTATTTTTAAACAAACAAAATCATAATTCATTGATAAGCATCTTTAAAGTCTGTCATATTTAGGAATGTTAATTTGAGATCATAGGGCCTGTATTACCAGTGTTATCTGAGAAAGTGTTACAGATATTTTTATGAAAATTGTATTGCTTATTCTTCATTCAATTGAAAGTATTGAGCTCTTGTCTAGAAAGTGTACTATGTGAAAATAATAACTTTACCCTTTCTTAATCGAATACGTTTTAAGAAAAATAAAATTACATTAATATCCATACTCAACAAAGGTTTTATCCAAATGGCCTGAAACTAGAGCTCAACAATTAAAGTAATAATGTAGAAATGCTGTAAAAATGTTATAATTCTAGTTAAGTTTCTGATAAAATGGTACATAATGCCTATGTTGTGAATCTGTAACATCCGAGAAAATGAGCGACGAAGTAAACATTAGAAAAACTTACATTTTCAAGAACATGCAACATCAAATTTGTTTTGAAAATTCACAGCATAGTCAGTCACTAAAGTCATAAACAGTACCGTAAACTTATGAAACAAACACTCAGCTATAAAACAAGCCAAACAACAACCTTTTACATCAAATAGTTTAAGAGATATTAATGTTTTTATGCAATAGTGCGGAGTAAGAAAAAAATTAGTTTGGCACATAAAACATTTAAAATTAGAATTTTCCAATAAATTATATACCAAATTACGCAGAAAAGTCCAAATTTAAATTGTTTTCAAAATTTGACCTCTGATTTTACTTTAAGCGAAGAGTTCTCACCGAGTGTCATAAGTTCGTGTTGTGGAACAGTTTATATTTGAGTGCTTAGACATTCTTTTACTCTGTATCATCGTAAGATATGGTCAATGCTGATTAGCCCTTGCAGGTCATTAAAATGGAATAACTCAGTGTCCGCGCCATTGCGTGCCACGAGGTCGCAGTGTTACTCTTTTGTGACGCGCAAGGCGTGAAGACATTTGTCAACTTGTTTAAACAGCGACGGCAATCTGCGAATACATTGCGAGCCTTGTCGAAGGCTTAACATTGTCCATATTTCACTCCCAACTTCTAACAATCGCCTCTTACGGCTGACGGGGTTGTAAATCACGTTAACAGCTTCGTACACGCTCTTCGGAATGCTTTAACGTTAGTTGCAGGTCTTCAGAATGCGTTAGGTACTCGCTAAAACTGCGCGAATGTGGGATATTAGGCCTATACCAAATTGCAAGTGTTAGATTTTAATTTGTAATAAGGTATTATCTCGGAAAGTTAATTGAGAAATATTTTGGAAAGGTATTTTTATAAAACGCAAGAGTGTCTGCACGTCTAGTTTTTCAGGTAAAGCTCCCTGTGAAGCAGACTTGAATAATTTCAAGGGAAAAAATGTTCCGGAGCCGAGTATCGATCCCGGGACCTCAATTCCAAGTCACACAGAGTTTGTGTGCACTCGATGTGGGTCTCTGGCGTCTGGTCAGCCTACTCGAGTTGTGTAGATATAAGAGGAAAAACTGAGACGATGTCGGGTGGAGTTCCTGGGTAGCTCAGTTAGTAGAGGTCTCGGGATCTATATCCGGCCCCGGAACAGTTTTTCCCTTCAAATTATTCAAGCAATAGTGCCTGTTTTTTTATTATTACAAAAGAAAAACACACCATTTGCTGCATAAGAGTATAAGATCTTAGTCTCGGATTCCATTGCAGACGAGGAAAATGAATGTTATTCTATTCGTAACTACAGTAGGAACTATCCTCTGATTGAGGTTCTGGCTGATATGTACCTCTATTATCAGGCTGTACATCTCACTTGTCGATATGTGTCAGAGGAAGAACAATAATTGTTTGTATGCATCTGAAGTCTGACTAGTGTAATATGTAGCTAGTCGGCGATGTATGCAATGGAGGAGGAAAGGAACTGACCACCCTACCCCATTATCTCCTGGCCTAGTTGCCTCATAAGTGGTGCCTTGGTATCACTTGTGAGGTTCAGACCTGTCTTCGGATAGTTGACTAAAAAAACAAGTTGGAACTGGATCGACGTACTTTGTCTTCTGTTTGAAGCGATTACTCTGCGCGACACAAGGGAAGCTTGCTACCTATGAATGTCTAGATTTGTATGAATGAATTAATATTTATTAACTACGAATGGGTTTTCACTTGGTGGAAGTTATAGGAAAAATAACAATATAACAGAAAAACTAAAGAAGTACAGATTAGGAATATAAACAAAACAAATCAACGACAGTAAATACAACGAACAAGAGAATATACACTCAAAAGTCGGCGTAGATAGCTCAGTCGGTATAGCGCTGGCCTTCTGTGCACGAGGTTGCTGGTTCGAGCCCAGCCCAGGTCGATGGCATTTAAGTCTGCTTAAATGTGAGAAGTTCATGTCAGTAGATTTACTAGCATGTAAAAGAATTGCTGCGGGACAAAATTCCGGCACACCGGCGACGCTGATATAACCTCGGCAGTTGCGAGCGTCGTTAAATGAACCATAATTTATTATTACTGTATTACAATCAAAAGCCTATGAAGATAGTCTACGTGTTATACTACTATATGCAGTTTTCATGACTAACATTTTCAACATTCCCTGTTACATTCTCTAATCACTACACATTTACTGCACTCATTACTTGGTTATTAAAATTTACTGAACTGGCTCTGTGGCTCACTGCACTTACACTACAAAACACTGCTCGCACACTATAAATCACTGCACTTACACTACTGTTCACAGCGCATTCACTATAACTCACTTTCACTGTAAATGTAACTCATTACTCGGGATACTGTAACTCACTGAACTCGTTCTCATTCACGTTCACTGTAAATCTAACTCATTACTCTGACACTATAACTCACTGAACTCGCTCTCATTCACGTTCACTGTAAATCTAACTCATTACTCTGACACTATAACTCACTGAACTCGCTCTCATTCACGTTCACTGTGAATCTAACTCATTAGGCCTACACTGGCGCTATAGCTCACTGAACTCGCTCTCATTCACGTTCACTGTAAATCTAACGCATTATTTTGGCGCTATAACTCACTGAATTCGCTCTCATTCACGTTCAGTGTAAATCAAACTCATTACTATGACACTATAACTCACTGAACTCGCTCTCATTCACGTTCACTGTAAATCTAACTCATTAGGCCTACTCTGGCGCTATAGTTCACTGAACTCGCTCTCATTCACGTTCACTGTAAATCAAACTCATTAGGCCTACCTGGGACACTATAAGTCACTGAACTCGCTCTCATTCACGTTCACTGTAAATCGAACTCATTACTCGGGCACTATAACTCACTCAACTCGCTCTTATTCACGTTCACTGCAAATCTAAGTCATTACTCGAGTACTGTAACTCACTGAACTCGCTCTTATTCACGTTCACTGCAAATCTAACTCATTACTCGAGTACTGTAACTCACTGAACTCGCTCTTATTCACGTTCACTGTAAATCTAACTCTTTACTCGGATTGAACTCGCTCTCATTCACGTTCACTGTAAATCTAACTCATTACTCGGATACTGTAACTCACTGAACTCGTTCTCATTCACGTTCACTGTAAATCTAACTCATTACTCGGATACTGTAACTCACTGAACTCGTTCTCATTCCCGTTCACTGTAAATCTAACTCATTACTCGGATACTGTAACTCACTGAACTCGTTCTCATTCACGTTCACTGTAAATCTAACTCATTACTCGGATACTGTAACTCACTGAACTCACTCTCATTCATGTTCACTGTAAATTTAACTCATTACTCGGATACTGTAACTCACTGAACTCGTTCTCATTCACGTTCACTGTAAATCTAACTCATTACTCGGATACTGTAACTCACTGAATTCGTTCTCATTCACGTTCACTGTAAATCTAACTCATTACTCGGATACTGTAACTCACTGAACTCGTTTTCATTCACGTTCACTGTAAACTTAACTCATTACTCGGATACTGTAACTCACTGAACTCGTTCTCATTCACGTTCACTGTAAATCTAACTCATTACTCGGATACTGTAACTCACTGAACTCGTTTTCATTCACGTTCACTGTAAATCTAACTCATTACTCGGATACTGTAACTCACTGAACTCACTCCCATTCATGTTCACTGTAAATTTAACTCATTACTCGGATACTGTAACTCACTGAACTCGTTCTCATTCACGTTCACTGTAAATCTAACTCATTACTCGGATACTGTAACTCACTGAACTCGTTCTCATTCACGTTCACTGTAAATCTAACTCATTACTCGGATACTGTAACTCACTGAACTCACTCTCATTCATGTTCACTGTAAATTTAACTCATTACTCGGATACTGTAACTCACTGAACTCGTTCTCATTCACGTTCACTGTAAATCTAACTCATTACTCGGATACTGTAACTCACTGAACTCACTCTCATTCATGTTCACTGTAAATTTAACTCATTACTCGGATACTGTAACTCACTGAACTCGTTCTCATTCACGTTCACTGTAAATCTAACTCATTACTCGGATACTGTAACTCACTGAACTCGCTCTCATTCATGTTCACTGTAAATCTAACTCATTACTCGGATACTGTAACTCACTGAACTCGTTCTCATTCACGTTCACTGTAAATCTAACTCATTACTCGGATACTGTAACTCACTGAACTCACTCTCATTCATGTTCACTGTAAATCTAACTCATTACTCGGATACTGTAACTCACTGAACTCGTTCTCATTCACGTTCACTGTAAATCTAACTCATTACTCGGATACTGTAACTCACTGAACTCACTCTCATTCATGTTCACTGTAAATTTAACTCATTACTCGGATACTGTAACTCACTGAACTCGTTCTCATTCACGTTCACTGTAAATCTAACTCATTACTCGGATACTGTAACTCACTGAACTCACTCTCATTCATGTTCACTGTAAATTTAACTCATTACTCGGATACTGTAACTCACTGAACTCGTTCTCATTCACGTTCACTGTAAATCTAACTCATTACTCGGATACTGTAACTCACTGAACTCGTTCTCATTCACGTTCACTGTAAATCTAACTCATTACTCGGATACTGTAACTCACTGAACTCACTCTCATTCATGTTCACTGTAAATTTAACTCATTACTCGGATACTGTAACTCACTGAACTCGTTCTCATTCACGTTCACTGTAAATCTAACTCATTACTCGGATACTGTAACTCACTGAACTCACTCTCATTCATGTTCACTGTAAATTTAACTCATTACTCGGATACTGTAACTCACTGAACTCGTTCTCATTCACGTTCACTGTAAATCTAACTCATTACTCGGATACTGTAACTCACTGAACTTGTTCTCATTCACGTTCACTGTAAATCTAACTCATTACTCGGATACTGTAACTCACTGAACTCACTCTCATTCATGTTCACTGTAAATTTAACTCATTACTCGGATACTGTAACTCACTGAACTCGTTCTCATTCACGTTCACTGTAAATCTAACTCATTACTCGGATACTGTAACTCACTGAACTCACTCTCATTCATGTTCACTGTAAATTTAACTCATTACTCGGATACTGTAACTCACTGAACTCGTTCTCATTCACGTTCACTGTAAATCTAACTCATTACTCGGATACTGTAACTCACTGAACTCGTTCTCATTCACGTTCACTGTAAATCTAACTCATTACTCGGATACTGTAACTCACTGAACTCACTCTCATTCATGTTCACTGTAAATTTAACTCATTACTCGGATACTGTAACTCACTGAACTCGCTCTCATTCACGTTCACTGTAAATCTAACTTATTACTTACGCACTATAACTCACTAACTCGCACTCGTTCACCGTTCATTGTAAATCTAACTCATTACTCTGGCACTGTAAGTCACTGATCTGACTTTGTAGCTCACTGCGCTTTCCCTACAAACACTGCATACAATCTATGATTCACTGCACTTACACTAAGATTTAGACTACTGCACATTCACTGTAAATTTAACTCATTACTCGGACACTAAAACTCACTGAACTGGCTCTGTAGCTCACTGCACTTTCACTACGGTACACTTCACATACTATATCACTCACTGCACTTTCACTATTATGCTCTGCCCACTCACTAAAAATCACTCACCTATACTATAAATCTAAAAAAAATAGCGAGAATATTATACTACTGTCTTTTAGTGAAGTCCTTAATACTATTTCTGAAAACATTTGTGGTTATTGGTTAAGCTTTTAGTAAGTCTGCAGATAGACCATCCCAGTCCCTGATAGTACGGTTGATAAAATAAATTTTTCCAATATATTACGTAATAGGCCTATATTGTGAAGATTGTTATTAGCCAGCGACGTAGCTTAGGCCGTAGCGCGTTGCCGGATGATCTTTTCTCAATTTCCACTTGGGCTGATTGGTTGGGTTTTATCTGGGGTTGTCCCAATCGCAAGGCGAATGTCAGGTAACATCATAGCAAATTGTCAGCCTTATTTCACCAAATACCATCTTGCAATTACCAATTCCATCGTTAAATAATTTAGTAGTTGATACAGCGTCGTTAAATATTATTATTATTATTATTATTATTATTATTATTATTATTATTATTATTATTATTATTATTATTATTATTATTATTGGTTGGGTTTTATCTTGGGTTGTCTCATTTTTAAGGAGAATGTTAGGTAACATCATAGCAAATTCTCAGCCTCATCTCACCAAATACCATCTTGTAATTACCAATTCCATCGTTAAATAATCTAGTAGTTGATACAGAGTCGTTAAAATTTATTATTATTATTATTATTATTATTATTATTATTATTATTATTATTATTATCATCATCATTAATCCAGACGTTTGAGATGGGCAGGGCATGTAGCACGTATGAGCGAATCCAGAAATGCATATAAAGTGTTAGTTGGGAGGCCGGAGGGAAAAAGACCTTTAGGGAGGCCGAGACGTAGATGGGAAGATAATATTAAAATGGATTTGAGCGAGGTGGGATAAGATGATAGAGAATGGATTAATCTTGCTCAGGATAGGGACCAATGGCAGGCTTATGTGAGGGCGGCAATGAACCTCTGGGTTCCTTCAAAGCCAGTAAGTATTATTATTATTATTATTATTATTATTATTATTATTATTATTATTATTATTATTATTATTAAAGCAGCCATTTATCTTCACACATCGCCACAGATTAGTCTAGTATATTGTTTTTCCATAATAGTGTTAAAATAAATAGGCCTATAACATAAGTTGAAGGTGAGATAGATATACGGAGACATACAGTACGTGTTTGTCTTGAATGAGATGAATTTATAATAGTAACATAAAACATGTCTTATATGATGATCTGTCGAGCACCTCTTTTAACCGCCCACGCATTATCGACTTCGCAATAACAGACGCTTCGTTTTCGCAGTACGCAAAACGGGCACGTGATAAAGAACCGAACAAATGCAAAGCATCACAAGCGATAGATGATATATAGAGAAATAAATCACAACGAAAGTATTGAAATTTATAATACCTGAGCAAATAAAAAATAATTTACGGCAAAGAGAACATAGAATTTAAATGCACGTTCGGGCGAAGAATTTAAATGCACGTTCGAGAGACGAAAGGAGAACCTGCAGTTGATATTATACATACATCATTGCCATTACCTGTCAGTAAGCACCATAAATAATTCAGGATAATTAGCATATGTCATATATTATATACTTTATTGAAATATATGTCTGTAGTCGTAGGTGGGGACGAATGGGGCAGTGAATAAGGAATGAAGTGATTTAGTAAGTGATAGATAAAATTGTGTGCTTAAACTTCATTAAAAGTGAGCCAGAAGCAGAAAAATACGGATAATAATCAACTATGAGAAATGCAGACCGTTTTTTAAACAGATGGAAATGTAGGATACGAAAGCAATCTGTGTAATAACAGAGTCATAACTGATTTTAAGGAATTACTTACTTACTTACTTACAAATGGCTTTTAAGGAACCCGAAGGTTCATTGCCGCCCTCACATAAGCCCGCCAGCGGTCCCTATCCTGTGCAAGATTAATCCAGTCTCTATCATCATACCCCACCTCCCTCGATTTTAAGGAATAATAATAATAATAATAATAATAATAATAATAGGTAATAATAATAATAATGATCATGATAATGATAAATAGGAAGAAAATTAAGAGAAAAGACCTACAGGAAAATTCTTCTCATATTATTTTCAGTAGAGCCTCTATTTCCCTAATATATTATAGTTTCATGTCAATGTATGAAGTCTTTCAAATACAACATTTTGACTTTTGCCATTTATGGTACAGTCACGGACATAAAGAATGCAGTATTATAAACAAAATTATATATTTGTTTTAAGAGTATCACAGAATCACAAATCGTGTCTTAAATGAAAGCTAGAAGACTGCTAATCAATTTAGTTTGATGATTTTTAGAAAGCGTAATTTTTATACAATTTCAGATGATTGGGAAAAAATAGTTTCCAAAGGCACTTTCAATGACCTATGTTCTCATTTGAAATTTCGAAGTTGACCACACGTACCCCTACTTCCGGTTTGTTACGGGAAATGGTACTACCACCAATCGATTCTTTATATAGGTTTTGGTCGTCAAAAAAAATTTTTTTTACGAAAAACCGGTGTCATATAGTTTTCGAGAAAAAAGCCTGATTCGGTATATATATATATATATATATATATATATATATATATATATATATATAATGCTGGATGTTTCTTTTGCAAAATAAATTGATAGTAAATAAACCTGTTGAAGAAACTTTTTATACTTACATGTACAGTTTAGTAATGTAATGGGTTTTACCGCCGGGAAAATTAGGCATACATATTTTTATACCAGCGATTGACAAGACCCCCCCCCCTTTCCAAAAAAAATATTCTAATTTCTTTTGGTGATAGAAGCTTACCAAACGCTATGTACGTGCCGAAATCGAAACAGAGTCGGTTATGCGACATGTATACAAGTTAAAATAATCGCCTGTATTCATCGGCAACTTCTCCGACACAGACGTCGTGCATGCAATCTAATTAGTGATCAGTGTAATGTAGTAATGCATACTAATCTCTTTGTTGCGTTGTACTCTGAAAGTTTTTCTGGCCTTTTAGAAATGAATAGAAATTGATATTTAAGAAGGTCAGCATCAAGTTTTAAAACTAGATATAATAATTAGAAAAATTATACGTTAGGAGTAAAGATGAACTAAAAAAGTTAAATTATACAGTTTGTGGAAACTAAACAATTACAGTGGTTTGGGCATTTGAAAAGGATGGATAAAAATAGGTTGCTAAAGAGGAGTTTAGAATAGATCTCAACTAGGAAAACAAGACGAATAAGAAAACATAACCCCGTCTCTGCAATAAACCAGGATGGAAGGTTTTCAATGAGAGTAACATCAGAGAATAAATTCTTAATATGAAAGAAACATAATTTTCTTTTGCTATCTGGCGTTATTTCTTTTTATTTAGTATAGAATTCACTTTCACTTTATTTCTAGAAATGATTACATTATCGCTGTATATTCAGTAACACTTGGTAACGCATAGAGTCACCCATTCTCCGCAGCAATGAGGGAAAAAGATATAAACAACGTTTCATTATGCAAAACTCTCAACTCCCCACGGTACTCAGGCCTTAGGATGATGCACGCGCATGCTTTTCGGTAACAGCGTTGCCAAACACCCGTTACTTAAAGTGATTTATTAATAATTAACGTATTAAAACACTCTTGAATCGTAAACGTTACAGAAACATATACAAAGTTTTTGTTGAAACTGAAAACTCTAATGTAAAGACGTTAATTAAATGTGTATAGTGCCACTAAATGTCATTAAATTATAAAGGAATAAAATTACCAAGTAAAATATTAATTTCTGGAAAATCTAAGCGCAAAGAAGCAAGAAGTTAGATTATTTTTTTATTCATAGTGTGCTTATGATTCGTCCCTTAAAATGATTGTCATTGAACACCTTCTTCCTGCATATATGGGCCTACATACAGGTATATACAGTATGTATAAAATATATTCTTGGAGAACAGCTGTTGGTCACTGATCCAACATATCGGTTCCCACCATGATGATGAACCCAATGTATAGCTCTGACATGTTAAAAAAGTTAGTTTTACTGCATCTATGACATGGTGCAAAAACCAGTATCTCGCACTATGAATTTGTATTTGTTAAAAAACCAATATATTGAACTTAGACTTTGTGAATATGTTTAAAATTTCTTTATGCTCGACCATGCCGAAATGTAGTAATTATACACCTGGTAGCAGCTCTTTAATGGCATTAAAGTTCAGGTGTTCCACCAATCAGAAAATACCATTGTAGCAATATGAAAGCGCAAGTATCGATTATTCTCGGATATGCAATCGAAAGACAACTAGCGCGAGATTAGACAATATTAAACTCAGTCGAAAAAAACAACACTCAAATTAACATCAATTCACCGTCATCTTCCAGCCTTTCACAAAGCACATTCCCGCGAATTCATTTCACCAATTGCCGGAAAAAATCAATATGGTCGAGCATAAAAAGTCGTATGAAACTTGACTATAATGGTAATTAAGACGCTCGTATGAAAATTATGAAACTCGCGCTCGTTTCATAAACATACTCGCGTCTTAATTACTACCTTTATAGGCTCTTTGCATAATGTACTACTTCTGAATATGTGGGACTTTAATTTTAAAATATTAAAGTATTATTTTTATTATTCATTCAGAATATGATTTTTATTCTTTTCATTTTCTCCATATATAATGTATCCAAATGTTTGGAGTTCGATTTCTGAAATAGGGTAGCGATTTTTCTCATGCTCTCCAGACAGTTTCCAGATTTTAGTATTCAAATAGGACACGAGGATCTTCTTCAAAGTCTAATAAATAGCGAATTTATATCGTCCAATCATTACAACGAAATTTATCAATCACTGTATTATATAACATAATAGACACAAAAAAGACAACTCCTAGGAAACCAGTCTTCAAGAAGGGATGTACGAGCAGATACTGCATTCTGACAAGCGTCACTGAGCGGTAATGCAGACAAATGACAGCACTTGACATGGCATGCGATTGTCACGTGTTTCTCTGAGTACAAGATTAATGGAAGTGGCAGTCTCCCAAACAGAACTGTTGCCTTCAGGCGCGTCTGAATTGGGAAAACAATGCATAAAAAAACTTAAAATGTTATCAATTATTTTTTTCAGCCCGATGCGTTGTTACGATCACGCTAAAAAAACTTGGAAGTTTTAAATTTATCACAAAATAGGATATATCATCTGTTGCTATGATTTTATTCACCATTTCAAAACAATAACGAATTTCACAAAATCTGGTAAATGGTCAGTTATTATTCTTATTGAGAAATATTTTCTGGGATTACGAGAGTTTTGGAATGACAACGACGTTACTAATGACGATTGTCTGCAAAGGCCGGAGCCTTAACCTCCCGCTACCCTGTGAGTGGTGCCTAATAGCTCACACGGGTCACCGATTTTCATGACTCATTAACTTTATTGGCCGCTATTTCAGCTGAAGCTTGCTGTGCTTCTGGGTTGTTTGTGGTGTGGTCCGCCACTGACCACCACTGTGGCTCTGTTGTGCTTCACTTTTCAATTCAATGTATAATTTAAAGCAATGTTTTTCTAGCGGTATCGGTGCTGAGAAGCGCCATGAGTGGCGACGTATGAAACGACCCTAAGGCAAAGTCTATGCTTTGAAATAGTAGTCAGTACACTCACCCCAACTTTCACAAAGCCCTAGAGCTTTCCTTACAGAGGTCAAGAGCTGAGACACGAACAATACATTACTCGCACCCCTTCTTCCTCGCGCAGGAACTTAGACCCCACCATGGAAAAGTAAACGAGGCTTAAGTTACGCATATTTATTTTTTTTAGATTCATTATATTTTACGCAATTAAAATTCAACAAGACAATCTCGCAGTAACTTAGACCCCACAATATGGATAAGTAAAGAAGGCTCAGTTACGTGTATGTAATTTTTTCCATTTTTTTTTTAATTTATTATATTTTACGCAACTAAAATTCAATAAGACAATCGCGCAGTAACTTAGGCCCCACTAAGGAAAAGTAAAGAAGGCTTAGTTACGTATTATTTAATTTTTCTAGATGCATTATATTTTACGCAATTAAAATTCAACAAGACAATCGCGCAGTAACTTAGACCCCACTATGGAAAAGTAAAGAAGGCTTAGTTATGTATTATTTCATTTTTCTAGATGCATTATATTTTACGCAGGGGCGGCTCGTCCATAAGAGCTGCGGAGCTGCAGCACTCCCTGCTTTGACAGGAAAATAAAAATAATATTTATTTTAATTTGTACAAGAATTGTTACAGCTTTTATTGGTAAATTGCTTTATATTTTATCTGGCCGGGAATATGTACTATTATCTTATGCATAATCTTTTTGCGCGTCGACTGTATTGGAATTGACACTGCATTCAAGGTCGTCCTGGGATCTGCAGGATGGGACATCTCGTAAGAGAGTGTGTCTTGAGGATCTGGGGTTAGAGAGTTGAAAGGAAGCAGAGGGAAACTGCCGCTGTTTAAAGCCCATATTTCGCTGCAGTGGCTTGCAGAGCCAGGCACAAGGGAAGACCTTTCCTCCCCTCCCACATCGCTATTGTAATGCTGCGTCAAATGGATTCTCTATTCCCTTGAAACTTAATGACAAAATTTTTATTTTCTTTTCACATACTTATTGTTGTAGAATTTTATCGAGTTAATATAACGAAATTAATATTCTCTTTTGCCTTATTATTGCGTATATAACCAGCCTCCAGCAGAACCTAATATTTGCCTTAACTCAAAATGATTGCACTAGTAGAATCATTTTGATATAGGACGTAAAATACGAAAGAGACTTCTTTTCCAGTTTTAGAAAATTGTTGACCATCAATATATATCTGAGTGTTGCTTGGTGTGACGTCTTAATACCGTAACTTAAGCAGTCCAAATTTGCAAGCATGAGTGTGTGTGAATTACAGAATATTAATTTTATTTTTCTCAACTTTCCCTTGCGGAGAAGATTGCTGTAATGAAGTGAAATTAAAGGGTCGTCCGTTACCCGACTTAAATCTTACTCAAGCTTCATCCAGCCGAAATAGTGCATATATGTAAGGAAGTATAACAATGAAATTTACGCTAAGCATTTGTGGTTACGTGGATGTGAACAAAAAAAAAATCTGTATTTTTTTCCTTGCCTCCTCTTCGGTGGTGATGCTGCATGGACTAGGAGTGGTGTGACACATTTAGGACATTTGCCCCTAAAAAGCAAAATGCACGAATCTGAAAAATGTTGTTTCATTGGCTATGTTAGGCAAAACTAATATTACTGTGCAATTAAATGAAACGAACAGAACAAACATTCTCAAACATAATCAAGAAGTGAGAAAAAATCGTGAAATTATTTAAAAAAAATATTGATTGTATCAAATTTTGTGGCCAATATGAACTTCGTCTTAGGGGGCATGATGAAAAAACGATTCGAAGAACCCTGGTGTATTTCGTGGGTTGCTACAGTTCGTGAGTAATCTAAACGAGCCTCTCAAAATTCATTTGGAATATGCCACTGTCTAAAGGTAATTCTAAGACAATTCAGAATGCACTGGTAGATTGCAAGTTGAGTGTCTGCCGATCTGAAATTCAGACTGAAATCCATGGTATTAGTTTTTTTTTAGCGATTAGCAAATGATACCACAGACATTTCCCACTAAGTCAGGAAGTTTTGGTTTTTCGATATATAGTGCATTTATTTTTTTTCTATACTTATTAGTAATGGTATCAAGAAGTGAAATTTGTATGTACCAAAGTCTAATGCAGCTCTCTCAATCCACAAGTTCACGAGCCGCCGTTGATTTTACGCAATTAAAATTCAACAAGACAATCGCGCTGTAACTTAGACCCCACTATGGAAAAATAAAGGAGGCTTAGTTACGTATTATTTAATTTTTCTAGATTCATTATATTTTACGCAATTACATTTCAACAAGACAATCGCGCAGTAACTTAGACCCCACTATGGAAAAGTAAAGGAGATTAGTTACGCATGTTTAATTTTTCTAAACTTTTTTTACATTAATTATATTTTACGGAATTAGAATTCAACAAGACAATCGAATAGTAGCTTAGACTCCACTATAGAAAAGTAAAGGAGACTGAATTTATGCATATTTAATATTTTTTAAACATTTTTCTAGATTTATTATATTTTACGCAATTAAAATTCAACAAGGTAATCGTTGAAGTAAATTTGTGTATAATTTTTAAAATACAGATAGGCCTATTTGTAGCAAACATTATTTTTTATATTATTTCCGTGTAAATTAACTAGTGGATAACCAGTATGAACCAACTAAATCCAGTAGTATAGGCTAACTGTATACAAACGGACAGGAAGGCAGATAGTTAAGATGTAATGTCAGGACCCATTTTTTTTCGGAATCAGCAGTAGCGTATCGGAAAATTCGCTGTCCCCCTCGCATAAATATTTTGAAGCCCTTGACATCCGAAAAGTATGGTCCTCGTCGTCGTCATCGTCATCATCATCATCGTCACTATAATCGTCATGCCTCAGCAGTCGTCGCCTTCAATTTCCATCTTGTCCTTCTTGTAATTCGAGCCTACCCTGGGAAGACTTAACGATGTGATGTTAATGATAGGTTTGTTAAAGTCAATTGAGTGTATTTTAACAATTTGTGCATGTAGCATAATGTCTGTGTGCACTTGACACAACGCATTACCCAGGTGTTGCGTGGTGTGTTAAGTAAGCAAATGCATCCCACTAATAAAGTTAATCATAAAACGTGTTGCATGGAGTCTATCTTCTCATTGTGGGCACGGCCTGTTTTCTCTCGTCCTGTTATCAGTGGCGCGCCGAGTAGGAAAACAAAAGAAGATGGAAACGCGTGCAGGTGTGTGGCGTGGTACTGGGAAATGCAAACAAGTCCCGTTTTATGTCTTAAGCTGAATCGCTTGCATCTAGCGATGCTTCTCGGAACATTAATAAACCACCCAGAACTGCACATGCGCTGGCCTCCCACTACTGCGGCACGATGTTGACTCAAAAATAGTTGCGACGGAACAAAGAGTCCTGTAAATAACGTCTGGGGGACTTCTGATTCAGTCGAGAAGTTCCCTTCCTTAGGAAACCCAGAGACACGATATCACCCTCATATAAGTTAGCTATTAGATAATGTTCTCATAAATCCAGTCGAACCTATTTACATCCTAACAACTCGCATTTTGGGACTGTATTGGCAACATGACCTCGGAGACGTGTAAACAAATTACCTTGCAGACCACGTGGGCTGTTACATCGCTTTATATACTAACAATCGGAACGTTTATCGTTAAAATTTTCAATCTTCTGTATTGTTAAGAAGTTAATATAAATAATGGGTCATAGTCTATTGAATTCTTCTACTACACGTCCTTTTGTATCAGACGTCGCTACGGTTTCAGACGTTATACAGACGTTTTAACTGATATGTTGGGCAATAAAGACATCTGTACGCAAAGCAAGAGACCTAGATGGGACGAGTAACAAATGGCTAGTATTTTTTTTTATTCAGGACTCTTTCACAAGCCGTAAATGTACGACGCTAATGCACGTCTTTACTTCTCTTTCGAAAAAAATTGTGAAAAACTGCAGAATACATAATGGTACAGCATGGTACTATATCCTCTACTAATGGCAGAGCCATACCCGAGCCAAATGAAATAAAAGAGACGTGATATGTTGCTAGTAAAATTCTTGACTATATTCTTTTAGGATTGACTGCAGTAGTCAAGTGCAAGGTTTAGCGAGTATAGTGGTGGTTTTCTAATAACATTTTGAAAGATAGGCTACTATAAAAAGTTATCAGAGCGAAATGAAGGAGAAAATGCGATCCAGGGAATATCGTTGAAATCGACGAAACCAGATTTGGGACAAATCTTCGCCAAAGCGGTAATCAATTATGACCACTTTCGCGTTGTATTTTTGGACCAGGGGAAATAACTAGTCTACGAATTTACTTGCAGCGGTGTTAATTCTTTGGTCGGCGGGAAAAGGCACATAAGTAAAAAAAAGTCCATTTTTCTGTTGTACCTAATCACATGAGTCTAGTATTGTTTTATAATTTTTGAAATAATACAATTTCTTGTATTTTAAATTGAAAAGGGTCTTACTTTGACCAACATACATGAATTTCATTATTATATTTATATTCAGTTAAGAGTAAATTAAAAAGAAAGTCTCTCTTGAAAAATTAATTTTTTTTACTTATGTGCCCTTTCCCGCGGACCAAAGAATTATTTACCGCTTTGATGAAATTTACCAATTTCGGGAACAAAAGTATTATAAGGGCCTGATATAATATTCCATCATGTTGGCAACATTGTGTACTTCATTGTCATCGTAACGGTACGGTTAATGACTCCACACCAATCCTGCAGTTTTTGTTATTAATATTTTATTTCCTCTTAAAAGTCCATACCGTCGGACGGATTTGAAGCTGTAACGCTTGAGTTCAGATCCAAGTGCGATAACCAGTAGATAACAAGGATTACCACTGCTTTTCCCTTGAGGTGTGCCTTGATTCGTGCTATGTTCAGGGCAGGTCATATTTCATATTAAAATACAAGAAAAGATGTTTTTGATAAACATGCGAGAACAACTATCACTTGCCTAGTTCCTTTAAAAATTTCAACAAAAATTTCATAAAATAAAGGTACAAATTACTAATTTCAAAATAAATCGATTAATATTCATGTCCCCACTTGTATAGGCTAATCATCACTATATATAATAACCAAAGAAGAAATAAAAAAAAAAAAACAAAACCGCTCCATTCCATTGATGATTTCCAAGTATTATAGAAGGATTAAGATGAAATAATTGTTTTATCTTAATAACTATTCAAAAAATTGCTCCCTTAATATTAATTTCATATTCTTTTTACTCGTAAGTACAGGCACATCAGTTCTTAGAAGGATATTGAGGATCTATCGTTATGTTAAAATAAGATAATGCCGTTTTACGGTACTGTAATTCTAGAGGATTCAGCTAATAAGAAAGAGTTAAAATTCACAAAATAGGCTCAGACTAAACTAACATAACCCAACGCCCAAAAATGTTATAAATACGCCACTGGTTAATGAGATTCAAAAGTTTAATGAGGAAAACAAATGACAAGCAACACCCGTTATGCTGTTATTTTGACGTAAACTGTTGCCTAGCAATTAGCTGCATGGAAGATTAATGGAGATCAGAGAGGTTGCCAACTTTCAGGTCGGGAGGGTCGCCATTGATGTAACAAACGAATTCATTACAATGTTCCCTTTATTGTGCAGATTCTCGCGAAATTGAAACGCTTTCACACGTTTTATGGCGTGGGTTAATTGGTCTGACCCGCGTTACAGCGGCCCTGTTCCATAAATAATACTGCCCGTCTCGTGTGACAGCCTTATGCATTCTGAAACACATTGCAATACAGTTTTATGCCGATGCCCCGTACAAAGTCCTGTTACATCCGTGTGAAATCCGGACTTCCGACTCACAGATTTCGTTATGAATATGGAACTGACTTAAGGGGGTGATTTCTCTTGCAACATCCTCCACAGAAAAAAATGTTTCTTTGAAGCCGAGTACGTGAGATGTAAATCATGTAAAATGCGTCCATAAATCAGCGATGATATTTTGTTCTCGTGTTTATTTCCTCATGGTCGGTTGGTCTCTGTTATCTTTCCAACGACGACTAAAGTGATGCCAACCATAGTGGATCCCTGTTGTCTTCTGGATGTAAATACGTGTGGGCTATTCCATCTCAAATCGACCGAAATACAGTAATAGAGAAAATTGACTTTGCAATTTTTAAATACAATGACACTTTTTCTGTCCGTAGACAACTGTGATATAATTCTTTGTGCAACGTTTGAGGCATCAGAACTTAATAGTGTTTAAATTAATAATATTTAAATTTATTGTAGAGTATGTCATTAGGAAAGTCCAAGATAACAGAGAGGGTTTGGAATTGAACGGGTTACATCGGCTGCTTGTCTATGCGGATGACGTGAATATGTTAGGAGAAAATCCACAAACGATTAGGGAAAACACGAAAATTTTACTTGAAGCAAGTAAAGCGATAGGTTTGCAAGTAAATCCCGAAAAGACAAAGTATATGATTATGTCTCGTGACGAGAATATTGTACGAAATGGAAATATAAAAATTGGAAATTTATCTTTTGAAGAAGTGGAGAAATTCTAATACCTGGAAGCAACAGTAATAAATATAAATGATACTCGGGAAGAAATTAAACACAGAATAAACATGGGAAATGCCTGCTATTATTCGGTTGAGAAACTTTTATCATTCAGTCTGCTGTCAAAAAATCTGAAAGTTAGAATTTATAAAACAGTTATATTACCGGTTGTTCTTTATGGTTGTGAAACTTGGACTCTCACTTTGAGAGAGGAACACAGGTTAAGGGTGTTTGAGAATAAGGTGCTTAGGAAAATATTTGGGGGTAAGAGGGATGAAGTTACAGAAGAATGGAGAAAGTTACACAACGCAGAACTGCACGCATTGTATTCTTCACCTGACATAATTAGGAACATTAAATCCAGACGTTTGAGATGGTCAGGGCATGTAGCACGTATGGGCGAATCCAGAAATGTATATAGAGTGTTAGTTGGGAGGCCGGAGGGAAAAAGACCTTTAGGGAGGCCGAGACGTAGATGGGAAGATAATATTAAAATGGATTTGAGGGAGGTGAGATATGATGATAGAGACTGGATTAATCTTGCTCAGTATAGGGACCGATGGCGGGCTTATGTGAGGGCGGCAATGAACCTACGGGTTCCTTAAAAGCCATTAAGTAAGTAAGTATTGTATTTTCATAAAATTAGCAACTTTAAACTGTTGTGGCTCCGAAACCCTTTCACCCAATGATCAAAATCATGGTTTATTTTGATGCTGAGAAATTAAAGTTTATATTGACATGTAAACAGTTGTTCTTACTTTTTATGGAAATGGAGAAATTTAGATTTTTCTTCATTAAGACGCCTTTGCCCACGAAAAAAAATATTTTAAAAATATATAGTTAGATTCCGCATTGAAAGTACAAATAAACACATATTTTTTACTGATGGTATGTTGATAAGAAAGTATTGAAAATATCAAATAAAGAAAATAAATAGTACGCGCGCGAACTAACCAGCTGACTGTGAGACGGGAGCTAGCCCAGATAAGCAAGGCCAGGAGACAAACACGTGATGTTTCGTCTAGTAGCGCATAGCTGGACTAGCTTTATCACAAGTTTTCATAAACACAGGAGTAAAATGACGCCCAACGCTCGCTTATCTTCAGCTCTCGGCCAGTGTGTGCGGTACTGCGCCGTTCAAGTCTAGGCGTGTGGAAATAATTTATTTAATACCCTCGAAACTTATTGCCGTACCACTAAGCAAGCAATCGGAATACCTCTTAATAATGCAAGGTTTTTTCTCAATATTTTTTTACATTTTTACAAATGATCAAAAAGCCTCAAAGTAAGTAAAATCAGATTATCTGTCTCTCTGTACACAATAAAAAAGGATTACTTCTTATCATAACCTACCAAATGTCAGCTTCAAAATGAGCTCTCGTTCAATGTTCTACAGTAAATGGTTCCAGAGTTCTGAGCTCTGAAAGAGGCTTGTTTTTCTAAAATACGCTAAATTTGTCGCTCAACAATACGAAAACTGTTTGACTTTCGATAGTATATTTTTGCAAATGCACTCTCCTCAGCACCTTCTATAAATAGGGAAAAAATTAGAGTATAAAAAATGCGAGGTTTTTTTACTGATCGATTTCATATGGAATAGCCCGTGTGCACCTTTTCTGCGAGGTTTATAATTACCTTTTCTTCTACGTTATACAACAATAATATACCTCGTCATTACGATTTTTAACTTCACTCAATCACTTTGAGTCACCTATTGGGAGATATTAATAATGTTGAGTTGTTACTCATCACTCGACAATTCCAAGTTCTAACTCGCATATGTATTAATTCAAGTAACTCAGAAAGTTGGTAGTATAAACTAAATTACATGAGTGAGTAGTAACGTTTATTAATATCGATAATGACTTGTCACTCGTCTGTTGCGTCATCTAGAGTTGTTACTCAAGGATCAAAGGTCAGTGCCAGCCTGATTGAGAGATAAGTATATTTATTAATACAAATGCGAGTTAGAACTCGAAATTGTCGAGTGATGAGTAACAACTCAATCGTAAATCGTTCGCGCCTCGAAATGAAAGTCTTCATATTGAATATAGGTTGTATAGTATAGGTGGGATTGAAACCTAGCATATTCGGGAATGCGGATTCGGGAAAATGGGCGGGGACGGGAACCCATTGTTCTGGTAGGATGAAATAGATCATGGACACTTCTAAATCCCTTCATTTCTTAAACTTAAGGCTGGTTCACAATAAACTGGGAACGGAAACGAGAACGGAAATATTGTTAAAATAAATATATTTAAATGTGAGCATTCAGAATTAATTAATTAATTTATGTATGTATGTATGAATGTATGTATGTATGTATGTATGTATGTATGTATGTATGTATGTATGTATGTATTTATTCACACTGCAAATGGGTAAATACCCGGTGGCAGTGGTAACTAATTACACTCAATAATGACAATTAATAATAAACACAACTAATAAAAAAATACAATTAATAACAATATTAATAATTAATAGTAGTAATAATAATAACAATAATAATAATAATAATAATAATAATAATAATAATAATAATAATAATAATAATAATGAGTATGCCAAATTAAATGAAGCACGATCGCTTAAAATAACATTTAAAGTAAATCTAATTTGTATCTTAACCTTAAGTTCGAGCTAAAACCCACGAGTGTGATATATGCATACATGCACAAGTACCTTTCAGCACTACACTCAATTCCCTGTCAACTCACTCACTGCACTGGAACTGCGACACATTTCACTGATTGTATCCTGATTCCACTAACACTTCAAAAACATTTCGCTGTTCAAATACTTCGCACTACCACTATAAACTATAAAACTTCTCTGACACAAACACACTTCACTTACACAACACACTTCTTTACTGATACAACACTTCAAATAACAAAACGTCAATTACACCCTTTAAGTAGTGTGTATAATATACTACCGTCTATTAGTAAAGTCCTGAAGCCTATTTTTAAATACATATTGTGACTGCTCAGATTTAAATACATTTATTTTAACATTTCCTTTCTCGTTCTCGTTTCCGTTCCCGGTATATTGTGAACCAGCCTTTACAGCCATGTATCAGCTTATCGACAAGCAACAGTAGTCTATCTTCAACCGAAAGTGTTGTTAAAATAAATACGACTTAAGAACATCGTGATCAAGATTTCCCGGGCGGAAAATTCTGAGTGGTTTATATCTTGAAACACGGCAACAGGCTAGCTAATTAACGTTAACTTGACATTAAAAGTCATTTCAATTACAGTTAAGAAAATAAACTATAAACATTAATATGTGCAACTTGATAAAGGAACTGGATTTTTGCGAAGCGTGTATAATTTATAATGGAAACTATTTGTCATATTTATGATACTGTTTTACTGGAACATTACATGTTTTTTTCTTAAAAGAAGAGTCATTTCTTAAGTATACTGCAAATTGTTTGTCTTTTTTTATTCTTGTAGGAATTTCTTCTTTCTAGTTCGCTGTAACACCAATAGCCTATTATTTTCCTTTGAACTTCACATAATCATTGTTTGTGTCTCACATTCCCACAAGGATATTGCTTATTTCCTACTCATACACTCTGAATGTGGGTATTCTTGCAGCTACCGTTATGTTCTGTTGCGCAAATAGCACTTGCAAATATCCAACACATGGCACAATATCCTCAATGCCTACAAATATGTGACGTCCCTTATTTTTTGTACACATCAGAAAGAAAATGCATGTCAGAAAGCATCGTACAATCCTACAACCGTGTTTAACATTACAGCCTCATTTAAAATCTGCTTTCATTTCACTCCTAGGAAGCTAATAATTCAAGCGCAGGTTTTAATTGTGCTAATCATGATTTACTAACTACACTGTGACTTACAGACGCTCTACATTAGACGAATTCCTGTTGTACTTCCATTGAATAGAAATAGATTGTATTCCATTATGTCATAAATCTCCGCCTTCTGATCTAAATTCCAAACCACTTGCTTGGATGACTGGCAGAAATGCAGTAGCAAAGAGTCAAGGGTTAAACTGTGTTATGCGACACGTTTACACATAACTGCGACGATTCTGACACATGGATAATTGTGATAAATGGCAGTATTGTATGTGCATTCATTAGTTTTAATTTCTGGTATAAATTTATTCATTTGAACAATGTAGTGCATTTTATTACTCCAGCAGTGTTGTGTGTTCAACGATCGGTCGAAAAAAATTTTTTTCTCCACAACAGCTTTCCATTATGCATATAATCTCCAGGAGAATGGAGTAAGATGAATGGAATCTGCTGGTATAAGTCTCGCAAGCACGGAATACCGACGGAAGGAATGCGGATCAAACACTGCAATAAGGAAGAGCGGGCGACAGGAAAGGTCACGAGATACGTAGTTTAAATGATATTCAAGAGTACAGTCGGAAGAGAAATGACATCGATAGAATCAGTCTTGCGTTGTGATAGTTACATTACGACTTTAGTTTGTTCCATTGCATGTGAATGCGTGTCTTGTATCGCACGTTATTATTATTATTATTTCATTCGTAAACATATGTTGCGCGTTTAATTAATTTCGAATTTTTCTGTTGCTATGTTCTTTATATCCACAGCCATGTCCTCATTTGTTCATCTTCTAGGAAGAGACAGTACTTCCATCGGCTCGCATCTCTCCCCCCTCGGCGTGCCTACATACACACGTCAGAACAGACAGCAACGCCACCATTGGTTTTCGGTAATCGTTTCTTGCGCGAGCTATACTAAGTTAATCTTTGGAGATAATCATGGAGATGGCCCAGACAGTTCCGTAACTATCACTAGATATTTTTAAAGCGGTTATTTAATGTCGCTCTATCAACTAAAAGGTTATGTAGCATCGGTGAAATTGGTGATGACGAGATAAAATCAAGAATTCGCCGCGGATTATTTGATATTCGTTTTATAGTTTGGGAAAAAAAAACTCGGAAAAACAGGTAAGCAGTTCGAGCGGGATTCGAACCTACGCGCGAACGCAGCGTCTGATCATAAGATTAACTCCTTACCACTAGGCTACACCGGTGGCTCATTTGATGTTACACAGCAGGTCTCGCCAACTGGGCGTCCTTGGACTATTACCAAGGCCACCTACCGCGTGCTAGCGATTCTTGACATAGGATGTCCGCCGACTAGCACCGCAAACAGTTCCGTATACTAGCGGGGCTCGCGCTAACTAGGCGTTCTGGAATTAATTCGAAGCGGGAAAAATTAAGTAGTGAATGGGCACTCTAGTGGAACTTCATCGAACCCATGAGCCTACACGGCTGAATTAACAGATGGCATCACATAGCTCAGTCACAATATATACAAAGACAGCAGCAGTTCGGACTCAACAATAATTCCTATCAAGCGAGTTGGCTCAGACGGTTTCGTTTGAGACTTGTATTCGGAAGATCCCGGGTTCAAACTCCGCAGCCGACCAATCTGAGTGGGTTTTTTATGTTTTCCCTCGGTCATAAAGGCAAATGCCGGATTAGAAATTTACATAACAGTCTCAATCACCAAGATCATAAACATTAATCAAAATATAAAATCAGTTACATGAACACAGTCATCTACAACACAATAGAAACAGGAATTCAACAATAGTAAAAACGGCTTACTGGTATACCCACAGGTCCTAAAACAGATACGCGATATGACTACATAATTATGTCAAAGCGTGTATAAATAAACTAAAAAGAAAATAATTCCTAAATAGAGGAGCGATATAGCACAGTAAGTGTCTGGCTGCGGTACTAGTCTTTGGTTCCTTCCTCCATATAAAGGTTGAGAAAAGGTAGCCTACCCTATGAATGAAGGAGATACACTGAAATGTTTCAGTATAATTTTCTGGAAGGGCTCTTCTTGTTACAAAATTTGTAAAATTCATCATTTAGTTTTTTAACTCATTTAAGAGATATTGCTTTGTAACACTTTATATGAGCGACCCTGTATATATATGCATGTACAAGGTGGAAGTTAAATAGCCTTGCAGATTTCCAGAGCGAATAGCTCATGCTGTATGTAACAAAAAAACTATAATATCTTATTGGTGGAAAGTTCATAGTTTTTTTAGAAAAAGTGTTTTTTCCCAAATGTGTAACAATCTCTTATTCGGTACCTATTGCAAGTATGTAGGATCGTGATTTTTGTCCATAGACTATGGATAGGAAATCTAATAAAGAATAATTTATCCCTCTGATGTATTTCAATATCGTGCACGATTTTCGTGTAAATTTAATTTTTGAGACCCCTAAATTCAAGCCATCGCACGAAGCGAGCGAGTGACAACAGCTTGGCAGCTTACATACGGAGACTCGCAGAGTTCGTTGACCTCTTACATCTGTATCACGAGTAGAGTGTGTTAGCGACGATGTTGCCGGACTGCTGAAACTTCAAACTTAATTTTCTAACTAACCGTAAATTTAATCACAAAACGTAATATATGTATTCTATTCATTTACATGTAAGTTACCATTTCGTCTCTTTCAACCTGCAAGATTATTTCATTTCCACCCTTTGTGTGTATATATATATATATATATATATATATATATATATATATATATCCGGCAGGAGTTCTTTTACATGCAGTAAATCTACTGATATGAGCCTGTCACATTTAAGCATACTTAAATGCCATCGACCTGGGCCGGGATCGAATCCGCAACCTCGAGCATAGAAGGCCAGCGCTATACCCACTGCACTACCGAGGTCGACTAATATATATATATATATATATATATATATATATATTTATGGATATTTATTTGTCATCAACATTTATATTAGTTATGGTGTACCACAACTTATGTATACGGGTTTCACCATAACTTTCTGTTACATATACCTACAATTAGCATGCAATCCCAACAGCCTGTTAAACTAATAACTCATCTACTCCCACTATTAACTTAACTCCAAACAGTCAATTTCTTCTTATTGATCTTAAATGTCAACCATCTGTTCGTTCCACACTTACGTTCCTTCCAGCATTCTAATCTTGCTAACTAAATTTATATATAATTCCGTCTTTCTACATTACATCTAACTCATAACACTTCACCCGGTTATACTCATTGGGATCTATTTTCTACCTAATACACGTCATCATAATAATCTTATTAAATCTTGACATGAGTATCTAGTTCACTTCAGTTTGATCATTCATTTCTTAACCACAAGCAACACTCAAAAAAACTATAGAAAATTGGAAATGCGATCACTAAGATCATCTTTCATAAACTTCAGTACATCACTTTCCAAGATTTACTTCTTTACAATAAACTTCAATCGATAACTATACTTATTAACTAGCCACTTTTTAATTTCCCAACATCTTTTTTCAATTTTATAACTTCCTAACTGATCTCTAAGATCTACGATCCCCTAAACACATTTTCATCACACTAAAACACGATTTACGACATTAAATCACCAAACTTCCTGTTGTAATTTCATTCAGAGGTCGACTATATCTATCTGATTCTACTGGAGAAAATGACGCTAAAGACATAGTTGACATTGCCAAATTATTCTTCACAGTTTAATCGCCGAGAAAGTTTAAAATCTCGTATAAAAATCTATGTTGTTTCTGAAAGAACCATACAAGTTGACCAGAAGAAGATGGGCTTGTACTTGTACAGACATTTTTTGAACTCCCAGTATATAATCGCCGTACATTACGATGTATTTTCGACTATTACAGCGAATCGCTCAATCCGTATGTTAAAATGATAGAGGGTTGAAATTCGAAGTCTCTCACAGACCAAATAAAAACCCTGGTTTAAGGGATAACCGATTTAAGTGACCTCAGGTAAGAAGAGGTCAGCCGGAAGGTTTTCGTGAAACTTAATATGTTGATGGGCCATAAAATTTAATTGCATTCATAGTCTTTAAATGATCGGGGGCGACAGCAGCATTTAACTTTATGGCTGTAAGTCAAGTTATGACGGTGTGATGGCTATCTCATCTGTCTCCGTGGGGCCGTCCCCAAAGGGTCAAGACATGCGTGACCTACATAACTCAGGAAATAATTTCAAGTAGGAAACTTGGAACTTGCAGTGTGTTTTTATAATACATTGTACAACAGGATAATTATTAAAACACGGTCTTATAATTTTAATGCGTATGATAACGATTTAAAGTTTTATTGTCGAATTTTATAGCCTACTACTTTCTGACAACTGTGACCTGGAATCTAATCAAAGGAAGCATAATGAAATGATAATGACGTGAAAGAAATTACAGTAATTGTATCTTAATTGTTGAGGATTAGACAAAATTTGTTATTTTACCACCAAACGAAATTGGTAATTTCAGAATGTTTCGGCACATCCTAGTATCTGCCTTTTTGATATCTATTTTTGGGCTAGTTTCAGTATATTTGCCTTCAAATTAACTTTTTTTTCTTTAATGTTTCAAATCACATTATATTGCACATGTTTATTCTATTCAGGACCCTTGTGGTCACTCAAATTCTTTGAGCTGATGTAATAAATAAATAAATAAATAAATAAATAAATAAATAAATAAATAAATGAATGAATGAATGAATGAATGAATGAATGAATAAATAAATCTCAGAAAAATATTACGAGTTATATTTTAGGAAAGGTTTCGAGATATTTTCGTCGCATGAGGAAAAACTATTTCGTGTCTCAGTTGTGATATCTTCTGAGGTGTCCAAAACCAACATCTTTATAAAAAAAATTGTACTATATTGAAATATAATAATTCTCGTTATCGTATCAAATTTTGCTATTCTGCGATCGCACAGAGCTCTGAGACTTTAAAAATGTATATACTGTGTTCAAGACTGAATGAAGTTTTATATGAGATTAAACTGAAACTTTTTGATTTGTAAAATGTAAAAGGCTCCAGTAGCATATTGAGGTATAGTTCCACTTTTAACTATGCCTAATGAGACCATAACGTATCACTGATAACTTCGCTAGATATATCCCTGCGAACCAATAGGATTTTGAAAGTTTTTATCAAGTTTCACAAAGAACAGAGGTCGGCAATGATGACTGTGACGTTCAAAGACGTGATTTAAAAAATAAAAAAATATGCAAGGTGAACCGTAAGTAATGTCATTAATTTAAGGGAGTTATTCTTTGAGATATTTGAAACAAAAAAGTTTAATCCAATTTTTCCTCGTTTTTGCTTTCTTTTCGAGATAAAAATTGTTTTCTATAAAACATTTCATAGCGTGTTTCGGGAAAGCCATTGATTCAATGTCCAATTTGTTCAGTCAATTTAAGAGAGCGTGTATTATGATAACAAATGATTGAAAGGATTTCAGTTTTGTCCTTTAAATTGCAGAAATTTGATCAGAACAAATGTAACATTTTTAAATTTATTTTCAGAACGAAAAGTTGTTTTTTTCACTTGATATCCCCTCTCATTTATTTATTTATTTATTTATTTAACTAGCTAGCTATTAAGTACAAATTAAATTTATAAAACAAAAATGTTTCTAGCCACTACCGTAAGAGCCAGGCTCGTGTACGGTGTGGTCTTAGCCAATAATATAACATACAATTTACAAAGACAGTTTACTAAATACAGTAAGTAACTTAATTCAAACCAATAAATAACACACAAGAGCAAAAAAAAGAAGAAAGAGAAAAAAAGCAGAAAAAACACATTTAATTTAAGTAAATTGACAATCAGACAGAAGCCAGTGATATTCAAAAAAACATGAATATAGTCGACAGAAATAAAAGATAAAAAATTTGTTAATATTATATATCACAAATAATTTTATAAATTTCTTTTTTAAAAGCTTCAATTTTAAAATATTTCAAATTTGGAAAATGCTTTGTAACTTTATTATAAAGTCTTGGGCCGAAACTAGCGCCATGTTTAAGAGCTGCACTTGTATGACATTTAGGCCTAATTAATGGGAAAGTAGACTTTTGTCTTCGAGTACGATATTCATGTCAATTAGATTTATGTTTTATTTGATTTCTGTGGTAGTAAGTTAGTAAACTATATTTATACATTTCTTCAATAGTTACTACTTTAAAATCTGTATAAATTAAATTTGCTGGGTAATCCATACTTTTGGTCACACAAATTTTCATTAATCTTCTGTGTAATAAAATTAATGGATTAAGTACAGATGATGCTACTCCACCCCAATTTATGATACCATATTGTATTAATGATTGTACTAAAGCTAAAAATATTATTCTCAATGCCTCCTTAGTGATAAAATTACTAAGTATTATGAATTTATAAATTTTCTTTCTTATACTTGTACACATGAAATCAATTTGTTTATCCCAACGTAAATGCTGATCTATAATAATTCCTAAATATTTAACTTGTGTGGAAAGTGTTAGATGTGGGCAATTACTATAATTATTCGTTAATTCATTACATGAAATATTATGTATTACTAAGTGATAATTATTATAAATCTTTCGTTGTTAAAGAAAATGGAATATAGGTAGTTTTATTAGTATTAGATAGTTAGATTAACTACGTTAATATTATACTAATAAAATATATACTAAAATAATTAATAATCGCCTAAAAATGATATCTGAAGTGAATCTAGAAGAAGAGCAGATGGGTTTTAGAAAAGGGCGCTCATGCAGTGACAATATTTTTAGTATAAAAAGAATCTTAGAGAAACGACGAGAAGTCAATCTAGAAACGCACATAGCTTTCGTTGACTTCGATAAAGCTTTTGATTGTGTAGAACGATCCAAATTATGGAAAATAATGTACAATAAAGGTTACCCTCCACATTTGATAGAAATAATAATATGCCTCTACATAGATACAATGATTAATAAACACTGGAACATCGAAAAGAGAAGAAATAAGAATAAATCAAGGACTCAGACAAGGTTGTAGCCTATCACCTAGTCTTTTCAACGTATATCTAGATGACAATTAAAAAATGGAAAATGGAGGTGAATCCAGGTATAAAGATTAGTAAAGATACATTTTTAAATTTTCTAATGTTTGCCGATGATGTAACATTAATATAAGACAGCGAAGAAAAATTGAAATAAGCCATTCACAAACCATACCTACTAGGAAAAGAAAACTATAATTTGAGCATATCAACTCATAAAACTAAAGTAATGGCCCACAGTGGTAAATTCGCAATTCGTACAAAAATAATAGTTGATAATAAGCCCATAGAACAAGTATCTCATTTTGATTATTTAGGTTTTAATATAACTTATGATGTAGATAGAGATATTGACAACAAAATAAGCAAATTCCAGTGGATATTTGGAACAATTAATAGAACACTAAAAAATAAAATTAGAAAAGAAACAAAATTGAAGTTCTATAAAACTATGGCAGTGGTTGACATATGGAAGCGAATCATGGATAATTAAAGAACAAGATAAAAGTAAATTACAGGCTGCAGAGATGACGTTTCTTCGCAGAATAAAGGGATGTACAAGAAGGGATCTGATAAGAAATGAGGATATCAGTAAAGAATTAAATATATACAACATAAACGAAAAAGTTGAAGATTATAAAGAAAAGTGGAAAGAACACCTGTCTCGAATGGATAATGAAATAATTCCAGCACTGATACAACAATACCAACCTAAAGGCGAAAAAGATGCCGAACGTCCTAGGAAGAGGTGGAACTGAATAAAATGTGAAGACCATGAAGTGAAGATGATGATGATGATGATGATGATGATGATGATGATGATGATGTTGATGATGATGAATATTATGTTAAGAAAATTGGAGAGTTAGCTAATATTTTGTCCTCGAGTAGAATAGTACATTATGCAACGGGCCTATAATGATTGTAATTAAGAATCGAGTATGGATATTTATGAAACGAGCGCAAGCGAGTTTCATAATTTTCATACGAGCTTCTTAATTACCATTATAGGCGAGTTTCATACGACTTTTTATGCTCGACCATATTTCTAACCTGAAATTACCGGTATTCAAATGTATACATTTTATTTGTAGGTATCTGACAAGATCGGAAGTGACCTTGTTCTAGGTCGTGAATTGTGAGATGTGCGCAGAAGCGAAAGTATTGATTTTTTCCGAGAAACAATAATGTCATTGACCTTGACGTAGTCCCGTTAAACTTGATAATATTATAATATTATAACCTTGATAATTGAATTCGACATTGAAAAACGAGATGACAAATTGAATTTATTTGAATATTATTTACAATTAACGCTAATTATTATAGTAACAGAACATACCCTTCTGCGACAGTATTGGATTTCCAGCCTCCGTGACTTTTCGCTAATTCTCTTTCGATTGCATATCCGAGAATAATCGATACTTGCGGTTTGATAACGGTACAAAGCTGACTTGTCATTGGCTGAACACATGTAAGCTGAGTTGTCATTGGCTGAAGACCTGTACTTTAATGAGTAGGTGTACTTTAATGACATGCATTAAAGGACTGCTATCGGGTGTATAATTAGTACATTTCGGCATGGTCGAGCATAAACATATATAAAATTTTGTCTGATTTGAGAAAAATTAATTGTTAAAAGATCTTTTTTATTCATCTGCAAATTTACAGATACGAGGTATCACATCTTAGCCATCGATATTGAACTTGAGCTCGCCAGGTGTCGGGTCTTCGGCGTGAAAACTGACTGTCCAGTTCGACTAACGGTGTAACCAAATCATGAATGACAGTTGATTATTAATCCGGAAATACAAAAACGTTCAAACGAAACTCGAGGTTAAAGAAAATGGAAGCATTTGCTGGAAAGACTGAGTAAATCCACAGAATATTTACCAGCACTGCGAATATAGAGCATCGGTGATTGAGCCTCGTGCCATCCGTACATGAAGTCATGACTCTTGGCACTACAAGAAGGCGGAACATGCTGCAGCTGGCTACTTCAAGGTGCAAGAACAATTGGACGCTGTCTGCACGAGGCAGTGGGGATTACGTCACCAGCTTTGGATTTGGTGACCCGGAGACCGACTTGAATCCCTCTTACAAGGAAGCCCAAGTGCAGGAAAGAACCAGCATTCCTGCATGTCCACTAACCACCCACAATCATATGACACTGAATACTATAATAAAGTGAAACAACGGGCTCGTGCATAATATACAGGGTGTTCAAATGACCAGTATGGGGCTGTGTCGTAGGAATCAATAACGGTTTTATTTTCTTACATTTTTCTTGTTTTTTTTGTTCTCAGTTGAATTGGATGTCAGATATGAAATGTCTTTTACTGCATTCCTGAAGTTGTATCTATGAGTACAGGCTGACAAGGTTGGACGCATCCTTCACAAAAATCTTTTGTACAATTAGCTTCGAGTATCTAACTCCAAACTATGAGAATGCATTAAATCTACATGGTAATTTCCCGCTATGCCTTTTAATAGAAGTGGCAACATTATCTGAATTTTTATTCTTGTGATTATCCTTATCATTATCAGTATTATCATTATTATTTGAACAGAGGAAATATTTTTCTAGAATCTCTTTCCTTGAACTAATGGTTCATTACACTACTCAGGATTCGTTTCCATTTATCATAATATGTCTCCACTATGATTTTTATAGAACATTAATGAAAGGTTCAGAACCATAGTGGGCCAAGCGCCATTTACTAAAACCTTAGAAAACAAGGGTTAAAATGAAGTTATTACCATAATTCAATGGAAACATATAGCAAGTAATATAAAGTACACACATTCAAACTAAATGATATGTCAATCTTCATTAAACTATGGTATTAACTAAACTTTAACCCTTGCTTTCTCCGTTTTTAATAAATGGCGCTTGGCCCACTATGGCTCTGAACCCGTCATTTAAGTAATTTTTTCCTGATAATGATTTCAGATATCTTTTCAGTATTTTCGTTACAATTGATTTGGTCCCAATACTTACTGATGTCTCAAAATATTTCATATGTTCATATTTTTCATTCGTTGAAATTCTATTTATTATTATTATTATTATTATTATTATTATTATTATTATTATTATTATTATTATTATTATTACAGTGACATTTTTAACTTTTACATAGGCTATCTCTTGGAACACTGTCCACTCATTATGATGGTGAATTAGAAGGAATCAATACGGCCCTGAAACAGCTTTTCCATAACATATATAAATTTAACAAAGTGCTTATACTTAGTGATTGCAAATCTGGACTCCAAGCACTAACATCAAATCCTCCAGAAAACAGATGAGTAAGAGAAATTCTTTCTGCTCTTAAAATGCTACAAGAGCTTCGTAAAAAGATAGTTTTTCAATGGATACCCTCACACGGTGGAATAGTAGGTAATGAGAAGGTTGACTTCCTGGTCAAGAAAAGGAACGAACATCAAACTCAAAATAATACAATCTCCTTTCATGCCTCAAAAATCAGGATCAAACACATAGTCAATCCTGTTGTAAACAGGAATTTCTGAAGAAATGCGAAGACAAACCTTGGAACATTCTTCTAGACCAACCATGGGGAAAAATGGCTCCGAAGGGCCACTGCACTCAAAGCCTCCTTACCTCACTCCACCGACCATCTCCTCCGCCGGGTGCTTCGTAAAGACACGCTTCATTCAGTGACGGTTATGGCTTCGATCTCGGGACGTCAGTTTCAGGAAGAGTGGCAAAAAGAATTTTTTTTACTTACAAAAAGAAGACAGTCTGCTGCTTAATATGCGGGTTTAAAATTGCGCATATAAAACGCTTCAATATTAAACGCCACTTTGATCGGAAGCATAAGGCGGACTTTGATGATCTTACAAGTATTTATTTACAATTTAAAAACTATTTTCGTAATTTTTGTGAAAAGATACAAAACAAGATATGTTTATGCTATTTTCGGAGTTTATTTACTTATTATTTTATTAAGTATCTGGAACTGAACTTATTTAAAACTTTGAGTGCATATTAGGCCTACTAGATGCGTTCCCTTTCCGAGAAAGATTTCCAGAAGTAACTGCAATGGACAAGGAGATGTGCCTGTTCAATAATCCATTTGTATTTGATGTTACCCAAGCAGCAGAACCACTATAGAGATGCAAACGAGCACGCCAGTAAAGTGTTTAAGAAAAAATGGATATGATCTCTTTAAATACCTACCAACGGAGCAACTCCCTAATCTGCACACATTTGCAAGGTGTATTGTATCTGTGTTTAGCTCAACTTACTGTTGTGAAAAGTTTTTTTTTCCAAAATGAATATGATCAAAAGTATCTCCAGGTCTAGGATCACAGACATACATTTAGTTTCAGGATTACGGTTGAGTTGTTCTACTTTAGAGTCTAGTGTATCCTTTTTAGTTAGTAACAAGAAACTCCGAGGGCCATCAACAACAAAAAATGAAAACTAGCAGTATAGGCCTACAGTAGTATTTCGTTTCGTTCATATCTCATATATTTTGTTTAATATGTTTTCAAGTTAAATGACAATGGAGCTTAGTTACTTTCTTTATTGGTTAAAAAACAATTTATTATGTTGATCATTATATTTTTTAATATATTGTACAGTTAAATGACAATGGAGCTTTTTTTCTTTCTTGTTTTTAAAATGAAACAATTTATTATATCGATCACAAGGCAGTTCAAGAATTTTTCGTGCACATGATAAAGGAATGGTTATACAGTTGGAGAATTATAATTTGCTTAATCACAGTAGGTGGCTGTAATAATTATTGTATGACACATGTACTTCATATAAACAAAAGACAGTAAAGATTTTGAAACAAGAAATAACAGCGGAGAAATTACTGATGCGCAAGGTGTGTCGGATCCACCACTGCACTTGACTTAGCAAAACAACTGCGTTACCCCTCGCATGCCAATCAAACAAATGTGGGGTGAGTAGGAAACGTTCCCTCCCTACTTTGCTGATAGTCCCCATAGTTGTGCTAGACAGTAATAACATCCCAGATTTACCACGAAAAAAGGCTGTCGCTTAACCACCGGACATGATTCTCTCGCCTCTCATCTACATCGGATTAATATCTACCAGCATCCACAGTGCACCTTCTGTAGAAATCAGAACTCCATCATGGATAAAGAACATTATTGCTACAATGCCCAGCAATAAAGAAAATAGATGTTGATTACCATCGCAGCTCACCAAATACTATTGGGCGTCCGCAGGAGAATGAAAGAAATCCAAGATCCTTAGATTTGTTCAACAACAACAACAACAACAACAACAACAACAACAACAACAACAACAACATTGTCATTCGTGGTATTATTGGTATAAAACTAAAACTCGACACAGTCTTTCAGTTATTATTATTATTATTATTATTATTATTATTATTATTATTATTATTATTATTACAATTGTTTTTATTGTCATGAAACTAAAATTTGACATTATCTTCAATGAATGATTCATAACTGTCAAAAAGTTATGTGATTAAATTAGTAGGAACATTCGAACATTGTGACATAGGTAGTCTAACTACTATTTCTTTGAATTGAAGTGTTATTAAAGGAAAATTTCTTGCAGATTTCATTATTATAATTATATTAATAACCATTATTGTCATTAATGCCATGATAATTGTTTCTAAGACTGTTATCATTCCTGCTACTACTATTACGATATTATGTACAACCGCTTTTAATCTGTGCATACTTGGAGAACAGTCTCTCGCTTTTACAGGAGAATTAGACAATCTCTCTCGCTTAAGGAACTTTACCAGAGGAGGCTTGATCGGACCAGCGGTATAATAAATTGGTGAAACAGTAACTAGGGGAACGGAGGAGTTCTCGTAGGAACTGGGTGATGTGAATCGATAGATGGCACCAAACAATGAATCACGATACTTACAGGAATGCGGTTCTACGGAATTAAAAACAATAATCTCTATCAAAGGAGGTAAGCACAAAGCCTTAGGCAGTGGTGCAAGCCTTCCGACCCTCGTCCGTAAAAAAATACTCATCTGAGGGGCGAATGTCAGGTTATGCCTTTAAGAATCCATGGACTCATCTCGTCAAATATCATCTCGCAGGAATGATAACAGCATTAGAAACAATGATCATGGCATTAATGACAATAATGATAATTATTATAATTATAATAATGAAATCTGCAAGAAATTTTCCTTTAATAACAATTCAATTTAAAGAAATAGTAGTTAGACTACCTATTTCACAATGTTCGAATGTTCCTACTAATTTAATTACATATTTTTTTTATATTTATGAATCATTCATTGAAGATGATGTTAAGTTTTAGTTTCATGACAATAGCAACAATGGTAATAATAATAATAATAATAATAATAATAATAATAATAATAATAATAATAATAATAATAATAATGTGTTCAATATTATTTTTCCAATTAAAGTGTTGTTTTTAAAATCATAAACGTATAATTGTTTCTGCCGAACTCTCTACAAATTGCATTTGAATTCGCGGAATTTATACTGAAGTCTTCAGTGTTAAGATGCTACTACCATTTGGCAATAAAAGGTCCATTAAGTGGAAATCCGAGGATTCGTTGCTATACTACCTTTTCGGACGCCCTGTAATGGCAGTGAGTTTATCTCAACTGTCGCGAGAAGGCATCGTGACTGCCAGGGGAAGCATTGTTCAGGCCTGTAAATTACTTGACCACACAAAGTAGCACACAGACAGGAAACAGATCTACACAACGATACTGTGTTCATTCTCTGCTGTTATGTCATACAGATTAGGCTTGAGTTTCTGTTTTCAGAGCGAATTAAGATCTTAAAGTTGCGCCGAACAATGGAGGAGCAAAAACTAGCATGACTTATTGCTAATTTTGTTAAAGTAACAAAGTACATACAGTGTAACTGGATCCAAGGGCGCGTATCATTCAGACCGAGTATATCAATATCCCACCAAGGCTCTAATAAGGTTTACATCTCTATTTCATTGTAATACTGCATTTATATTACCATTCTTTGAACTCTGAGAATTCCTTCGCTATAACAATATTAATACCGTCTGTTCCTTGCTGTAATAAGTCCAAGCAAATCATCCTGCCAGAAAAGGAGACAGAATGACGTTATATTATAGGTTTTATATTTTAACAATTGTGTGTCCACCGCTGTTGAGTAACGGTTAGCATGCCTGACCCTGAAATAAGTCGGGTTCAAATTCTGGCTGGGCAAGTTACTTGGTTGAGGTTTCTTCCGAGGTTTTCCCTCAACTTATGATGATAAGCGCTCTCCCAGGAAACATCTGGCGTATAAATCAAAACAAAAGCTAATGCATTTTATGACTTTACGACTTATTTCCGGTTTCTTATGATTGTTGGCATGTTATTTTGTACTTCTAATAAATAAACAGATATTGGTCTCTTCTATTAAGTAAACTTCATAACAGTTCAAAGTGGAGTCTATCCAATGAACAAATAAGTGTGTGGTTTTCATTATTTAAAGGAAAAATTTACCAGTTTGAGTGAAGGCAAATTAAAAGAGGCCATTTTCATCGGTCCACAAATTCACAAAGTTATGGCTCACTTTTTGTTTGAGGAAAAACTTTCCGTTACAAAAAGAATGGCATGGCGCGCTTTCAAAGATGTTTGTTCAAATTTTCTTGGAAATTATAGGGCAGAGAACTACATAGAACTTGTTGTGGAAACCATTTTAAGTGCATATGATAAAATGGAGTGTAATATGTCTCTCAAAGTACACTTTTTATATTCTCATTTGGATTTCTTTCTTCCTAACTTTGGAGCGGTAAACGACGAGCATGGGGAAAGATTTCATCAAGAAATATCTGAAATGGAAAGGCGATATAAAGGAAGATCATCATCCAGCATGCTTGCAGACTATTGTTGGTTCCTTGTAAAATACAGTCCCGGGCCAAGTTATAAACAGAAGTTTTCCAGAAAATTATTTTTAATTTAAGTTCAAATTCCGAAATTTTTCTCATTATACGCATGAAATATTTTTATTGTTGTTGTATTTTAACCTATGTAACATCATTTTTGTATCCAATTTACATTTTTCAAGTATTATGGGAATTTTGAATCCCTAGTGTGTTGTAATTTTATCAGTAGAGGTGAAAAATTAAAAACAAATAAGTTTTGTCATAAAATATTTAATTCATTTTCCCCGAAAAATGGTACGTGATGGGGGCAATTTGGATTTTAAATTCAGATTTAGGACACACATATTAGTAATATTCACCTATTTTTATTTCGGAGCAAGACAAAAAGTAAAAATTTGTTGTTCAGTGTAATTAGCGTATTTCGAATATCGAACATAATTCAGTAATTCCCAAAAGAAATAAGAATCGTATAAAAACTAGTGTTATAAGTAACGCATATGACAGTGCGATCTTTATGTGTAACGTTAATGGAAATACACTTAGCCATACTTTTGTTTTCACATTGAAATGCAAGTCGTGCTTCACTTTTTATCGGCTTCTTGCAGTTGTTTGCGGAAGTGAACTGCTCAGGAGAAATAAAATCCGTCGAATAATAGATCAGAAGTTTATAGCTGTTTGTTATAAAGCCTGTAAGTTTGTATGACGTCATGAAAGAAACAAGATGCGCGCGCATTTTTGTGGTTAAGGGTTGGAGTGGGGGTGTATATTGATGTCGGCTCTTAACGAGATGGTTTCAACAGACGGGCCGAATAAGGGCCTTGAAAAAAAGGAATGAAACAAAAGAAGTTGTGCTATATATGGATGGGAGACATCAATACAGTCTCCTCCTGGTCGTCATAAAGATGTACGCTCCTACAGGGTGATAAAAGTGCTGTATGTCTGTGTGTAATCTGTAATTTTATGGCTATCACGGCTAAAACGATTTAGGACCAGGTATGAGTTTTACTGCCAAAGCTTTCTTTATGCCGGAAGCAAATGGAATGCGAGGTTTTCAATACTTGAATTGAAATTTTCATAGTCGAGGGTTCACATCAGGTGAGAACTCTGATGGACAAAGGAGATGTTGGACACGCTTTCTCTGGTACTGTCATTTACCTGCAATTATTTCTCTAATTGTAAACTGTAATTTGATTTTACTGTCCAGAACGAGGTGTCCTGACTTGCATTCCAGAAAAAGTAGAAAGGACTTCACATATGTCCAACTACTGTAAATATTCAGTTCTTTACCTATTTGAAAACTCTTTTAAATAACAGGCGTAGTCCAGAGTCAAGAGACGAGGTGTCTATAGTAGATCGTTTTACCGTATTATGAAGGGCGTTGTCTTCAACGTTTCCGAATCCTTTCCTGCTTTCATTTTCAGGGAAGTAGAGTGTGTCACATATGAGGGGATCAGAAGCAAAGTGTATTTCAGTTACTTTAGAGAAAATGTGATTGAAAATGATTAAGCTTTCGTAAATTCCGTGAAGTTTCGATTTTAAATTTTAATATGTACTGTCATTAGAAGATATATAGGCCTACCTTTGCTACCAAAATTTTTTATGCTTTAGCCTATCCTGGATGCATTTAACTCATATTTTTTAGAAATGTCACTTGTACCCCTATGCTTCTGACTCCCTCATATATTATGAGTATAGGTAAATTACATAACATTATATGAGTAGAGTTAAATGTGTATGAAAATAAGAGAAGTTTCAAGACTCAAATCTAACGGAGTTAGGTTCGATTCTCGATAAAATATTATAGATATAGGCCTATTACGAGTACACCCTCGTTGTTATAGTGGCTATTATGCTTGTCATTGAATCTGAGATTTGCGAGTTCAAACCCAGCTGAGGACGAAGGATTTTTAATGGGGGTAGACAAGCGAAATTTTGGTCATTTTCAGTCAAAAATCGCATTTCTATTTTGTGAAAAATAAATCAGCAATCTCTTAGCCTGTGTATCTGTTGAGCAAGTTTCAGTGGTCTGCGGCGCTTTGGATCATAAAAATTACGCCATATTTAAATGGTTGTACCATGGAATATGAATTCCATGCAGACTTTGCAAGCTGTTTTCTTACACTTTTTTCAGCACATTTCATCATGTTCAAATTTAAAGGCTCTCACAGTTTTAATGCTAGGTTCATGTTCTATGCTGGATATCCTATAAACTACGGTTAACGAAAAATGGTAGTATTTTTATAAACTAAATACTGTACTTTCGAAATTAAAGATAATAGTTATTTACGATATGGGTGTCATAACGTTTAATATTACAATACAAGTTTGATAACCAGTCGAATATTGTAATATGAAATTACGATAAGTATATCGTACAACATTTTATCCACTTTGACAAAAAAAAATAATTTTTAATAAAAGCAATTGTATTATTTTTTTTATTAGTTTTGAACATTTTTTGTGGAGAGGCGATTATATTATTATTATTATTATTATTATTATTATTATTATTATTAGTATTAGTTTCTTCCCGCGAAAGGCTATTCGTTTATGTTTGTTTTGAATACGATAGGTTTTTGTTTATAAAATAAGAACAGCAGTAGGCCTATTAGGAGAAATAAACAAACTTTGTTAAAATAAGTTCAAACGAGGATTCAGATATTTAAAATGCTGCAAATTCTGCAATTGAATGTTTAGTACCATCGAAATTCCGCGTAAGATATGAAGTGGAATATGAAATATTAGAAGATTGGTGTTCCAAGAAAAATGTACAAAGTATGTCGAATATTTTGTTGTTAATGTCTATAATAAATAAAACCATGTCCACTTTATTTAACTTAACCCTCAACTGGTATCTATGGGTCAATATAGACCCATATGGATAGATATCGTTAACGTACATTTAAAACGCAATACCAGTTGAGGGTTAATGTCTGGTTCAATTACGCAACCAGTTAGGTAATAGCAGTATCATTACCTAACTAGTTGCGTAATGAATGTATTTACAACATTTTTATTAGTGTTGTAAAGTCCACATTACATAATCAAAGTTGATAAAATACATACTTTAAACTTACGGTCACGAATAGCTTCGTTTTCTAAACTATGGCAGCACGGCATATGGGATTTGGCGTTATTGTACTCCAGGTCTGGGCACAATCGAATCACTGGAGACAACCCTTTAACTTCCCACTCCATCTCCCCGGCTGAGACAGTAATGTCGTGACTCGATCCGAGTAGACAGGAAGGTAAGCATTGCTCAGTGACGGATTGTATCAGGCGGACATAGTTTTTACGAACTTTCAGCTCTCGCTGGTCGCCTGAAATCCATCACTGATACACAATGCCTTATTATACGTTTGTTTCTAAGGCGGTGTAAGCGAAAAGGACATAGGCGGGGGTTTCTGCGTTTCATTTCACTTCCCTGCTGTGGCCAGGGCTGTTCTACACTTGTGAACGTTCAATAAGCCACCGGCTGGCTCGTTTGTACGCTGATTTGGGATGCGCTTGGACGCTTGCGCTGATTATTATCTAATTGCGCTCTTTCCCAGGTTTTTCTTAACTGTATGGCGAATGTCAGATAATACTCGGTCTCAATTCGACAAATATGGACCCGTTATCGACTTTAAAACTGACCTAGTAGTTGATACAGCGTCTTTAAGTAACAGTCTAAAAAGAACATCCAATCAACAGTCATATACACCAGTAGCGGCCGGTGATCGAAATCCTTGGTGAGGCCAGATGCAACTAGTTTAAGTGCCTCCGATAGGAAATGTTTATTTATGATATTAATTATTATTACTATTATTATATTAATATCATTATTACTGTATTATTATTATTATTATTATTATTATTATTATTATAATAACAACATTCGCCCAGATTCACTATGTACTACGAAGTACAATAGTACAACACCCTCGCTTAAGTCATAAACTAAGACAAAAGGGGAGAGAATAGTGTGGGTCTCTGCCTGGCAAAGAGCTGGAATTTTTGTTATTTACGGCCTATTTAGGAAGACAAGTCACCATTGCCATTCCCACCCCACTCTACCCTTGAGGCCTGCCAATGTATGGGAGGAGTGAAACCTGACCAGGCCACGAGGCCAGACGAATTGTGCCTCAGCTACAGAGTTTTAAGCGCAAACTCAAAGCCCGCGAAAAGACACGAAATGTAGAAACCAGACCAGGCACGAGTGATCTTGGCCTCAGGAACAAATTTTACTGCAAAACAGGTCTATATACATCACAAAGTTTTCAAATGCTTCTACAGCGATATATGCTTCATTCAAATAACTAATACATTATATAAAACATAAAATATGATTTCAGTTAAGCCAAGTGACTGAGGCCCGGCCTCACTTGCCTAATAATTCGGGTTTCGGCGCAAGCTCTGGAGTTACTGACGGTTACTTGTTATGTGAAACTTTCGCTAAAGGAATTCCATGACGCGTAGAAAGATGATAAGTTGTAATAGTTTCCTTTTGATTTCTGCACAGATGATAAGTGAAAGAGTCGTAATGTAAATGGGAATAACCTGAGAGAACTTACCTCAACAACGTCTTTATCCGCCACAAATTTCGCTTTCACTTGCCAGTTTTTTTACTTGGCTAATGATGACATCAGTGCCCTATATTTGTAATTTGTAGGTTCAGAGGTGTTCTTTACTTCTCGTTTGAGGACAGCTTCTTTCGTTTAACACGTTGTACATGTCCTGGCACTATATCCGCTACCCGCAAGATTAATCGGTTACATATCAGAAAGCAACGGGAGTAGCATAACACGAGAATTAGTTAAAACTGTTCGAATGTCTTCTCGCTGTACGGTAACAAATCGGTCGGCTGAAATATTCAACTTATGTGGGACTCAACGCAGAACAATGACGGTCTGTTGGTGTTACTTCTGAACACAATAAATTCCTCTGTAAGGGGTGTCCATGGAAGTTCATAAAGAAAAAGTATTTCAGTGAATTATTGAATACTAAATTCATATCGGATAAGCTTAAATGTGGTTATTGTATCCTGTTTCTTTTTCACACATCCTATCTTTATACGTTACTGTAGTTCATACCTTTGGAGTAACGGTCAGCGCGTCTGGCCGCGAAACCAGGTGGCCCGGGTTCGAATCCCGGTCAGGGAAAGTTACCTGGTTGAGGTTTTTTCCGGGGTTTTCCCTCAACCCAATATGAGCAAATGGTGGGTAACTTTCGGTGCTGGACCCCGGACTCATTTCACCAGCATTATCACCTTCATTTCATTCAGACGCTAAATAACCTAGATGTTGATACAGCATCGTAAAATAACCCAATAAAATAAAGAAAAACGTTACTGTATTGGAAGAATGTTGCCTGATCTGATCTTCTCATAATAAGGCTACTTTCGCATGTATTGTGGTATAATCTACGACCCCTGAGATGTGGTGTGCAGAACTCAAGTGTTTTGGAGGAGTGATCAACTGATTCCATTAATAATCATTACCAAAACTCGGAACTTAGCGCATGAGTAGGCCTAAGTTACACGAACATAGAGCTCACGCTGCAAGTGCTCTGGGACAGTCGTATGTACGAAGAAAGTGGTCACGTCGAATGACAGGAAGACGGACGACGAAACTGTGTCATGTCGAAGCCAATGACATTCAGAGAATTACAGGTAAAGATCTGTTTGAGAAATTAGAAAATATGTGTTATTATAGACTAGAAGTTTGAAAATACATTCTTTTTTTTAATTTTAGGTACAGAATTTCGTGAAGGAATTCGAAGGAGATACATTATTCTCTTCGAATGGAGAGTTTATATTTTGTAAGTCGTGCCACTCACAAACTAGAGGCTGGAAACGGGCATTCAATGAAAGACATTGCAGTCCCTTAAATTGGTGGAAGATTTGTCCATAGCCGTGGATCTAGTGATAGAGGGACCTGCCTTAGTAGTGACACACAAATTGAAAACTATTTTCGAGAAAAATTTAGGATATACTTATCTTTCTCGGATAGACTGCGAGATCAGCTAGCAACTGCTGAAAATCGAACGAAAAACAGTAACAATGAAAACATTAAGTGTTTTAAGTTTGCTCCCGTCACTTTATGTGACGTGAAGATAAGTTTTTCTCGTTTCAAATAATGTTTAACTAACAGGCGAAGAAGTTATGGGCTCGAAAATCTTCGAATGTAGGCTAAGTAGTCATACACTGTAATAAAATGTACAAAGCAGAACAGTAAATTTGGTATATTGCTCATGTTTCTTTTTATTATATATGCTATAAAATTACGTGTTTCAACCTACCATAATACTATCAATATGTTGTTCCAGCCAGAAATCACTTTTATAGCAGACCTGGCAGTACCTCTGTGCTGGAAGCGGGAGTTTGTTGACATTGAAATCCGGTCGCTTAGCCACGTGCAAAGACACAAGTCTCCAAGTTCCGTGCTTTGATCGTTACTAACTAGAGTGTTATATTATTATTTTATACAGGGTGGACCGTAAGTAATGTCGTTGATATCAGGGGTTATTCTTTGACAAATTTAAAACATAAAAGTTTAATACAAATTGTGCTCGTTTTTATTTTCTTTTCGAGATAACAAATTGTTTTATATGAAACATTTCATACCATGTTATGGAAAGCCATTGATTTAATTCCCAATATGCTCAGCCAGTTAAAGAGAGCAGTAAATTATGATAATAAAATATTGAACGAATTTCAGTTTTGTTCAGAAATTTGTTCCGAATAAATGTAAGTCCTCGTTCTACAAAGAAATATTACAATGTTACATTTGTTTTCGCATCAAATTTCTGTACATTTAAAGGACAAAACTAAAATCCTTTCAATTATTTATTCTCATAATACATTGCTCTCTTAAATTGGCTGAACAAATTAGGAATTAAATCAATGGCTTTCCTAGAACGGGCTATGAAATGTTTAATATAAAACAATTTTTATCTCGGAAAGGAAGTTAAAACGAGCAAAATTCCATTAAACTTTTTTGTTAAAAATATTTCGAAGAATAACACCCTGAAATTAATGACATTACTTACGATTCACGCTGTACAGTCTAAGCACGTAAAAGAGAGAAGTTAAGAGAAGCAGTAACTTAATCAGAGACTTCCCTTCACTATTCTTTCATACATTATACAGTTCTTTTTTGTTGCATTTAATGTTGGTTAAATTTTAATAGATATTTAGCGACGGTGCTTCAACTCCACGGTTAAGCTATCTTCGTAGCATACTTGGTAAAGCACCGACTTACGACGATCTCGTACCTGACCTTAGTTTCCGGAAATGGCGGAGTTGTATTTGTGGTGATCAAAGGCAAGATTATGCCTATTAGTTATGAGTTTTTAGGCTTTCATGGTAATTGCGTTCAAAAGTAGACTTTTGGGGATTCCACATGTCCTACAGCTTAAAATCTCAAACGTTTGTGAGCTTCATACAGATTTCATTATATGATCATTTCCTTCCAGTCGTTTGGGGTAGCCAAGTATAATGGTTCAACCTAGGTAGGCCTAACCCTTGAAATCGTACCAATTTTTCCTAATGATGGAACCTGTATGTAGTTCCGAGACGTTGGAAATATAATTTGCAGCACACATTGGAACATTCAAAATTCTATTTTTAAGAAGATTGTTAAGACTTTACTCGGGTTCTCCCTTTTCCCTTCATCCCACCAACACGCTCCGCAATTCCCGCTCCGTTATAATCTCTGTTTCGAAAATAGGGCAACTAATGTGTTTGTTCAGCGTCGGCTCGACCGTCCGCCTGACAAATATTAGACCTACTCGTGGTTGTCCAGAGGTTGGTAGATGGCAATAGAGGTGATTCTATATTGCTCAGAGATATGCAAAAAGGGATATGAGACCCAGACCAGAGCACAACGTAAATACCCTGGCGGGGTCTTGACAACTGAGGTACAGTAAACTAGCAGCAGAAGTATGGCAATCGGATTTGATGGCTGATGAATGCGCGGTGCGGCGAGTGATGGCCCCGGCTTAGCCGGGTAGCACAAACGGCACGCAACTCATTTCATAGCGGGTGCACAGGAAGCCACTTGGACATAGGAATGAACCCGCCTCGCCCAACACTAACTATGTAGTGTAGATGGAATTGATGATAGAAAGGTAGTATTTTCGCGAAATGGTTCCGAGGAATCGCTATGAACGGTTTACTTTTGTGTGTATATATGTATACAGGGTGTTTCATAATTTCTATTACAAACTTCTAGTGGTTGTAGAGGGGACTAAGTAGATAAAGTTTTGATTAGGAACCCGTGTCCGGAAATGTATCGTTTTGATGCAAAATAAGTTTGAAGATCGAATCGATTTCACATCTCCCACTTCACTAGAGACAATGAGCTCTTGCCAGTGTGCACTACAAGAGTGGTTCCACGTACCGCCTAACGGGTCCCAGGTACTTAACCTTCCTGCAAGGGGTACTGGTAGAGTTATGTGAAGATTTGCTACTGGCACTATGTCAACAAATGTGGTTCCAACATGATGGCGCACCCGCGCACTTTTCACTTGCCGTCCGCGAACACCTCCACCAAACATTCAGGGAAAGGTGGATAGGTCGAGGTGGTCCAACTCCTTGGCCATTATGGTCGCCAGATTTAACTCCTCTCGACTTTTTCCTTTGGGGCCACATGAAGGACCTTGTTTATGAGACTTCTGTAGTGCACACTGGCAAGAGCTCATTGTCTCTAGTGAAGTGAGAGATGTGAAATCCATTCAATCTACAATCTTATTTTGCATCGAAACGCATTTCCGGACATGGGTTCCTAATCAAAACTTTATCTATTTAGTCACCTCTACAACCCCTAGAAACACCCTGCATATATGTATAATCTCGGAAAAAAAAAAAAAAAAAAAAGGTAATCAGCCAAGGCTGGTTTCAAACCCACTCCCGAGCGTACATTCGAAGCGCGAACCCTGCTCGCGGTCTCCGGATCACTCAGATGGTAGGTGGTTCATCGTCTTTAGCAGGCTCCTTCAGTGCCGGTTCTTTTACACATGAAGAATTGACCGGGAATTCAAGTCTACTTTAGCCAGTTACAGTATTAAGAAATATATATGTGTCAAGCATTTTTTCTGGGAGTTAGTTTTATACCTGTCAAGTAGAACCGGATTCAAAGCCTGGCGAGTGCAAGAGGGAACTTGTGGTAATAAAGACAATTTTTGGGACAAGTTTTTCGGTGTACGCTGTTTGCGGTAATAAAGATTTTGAGACAAGTTTTTTTTTTTTTTTTTTTTTCGGTTACATCGTTTTACTCCCCTGTAATATCACCAGCTGTTCCCCATAACATCTCATGAGTAAGTGTTCAAATCTTGCCGGGCAACGTTAATAATTATATTTTCCAGTACATATGAGTAACCAGTATCATATCTTTGCCAACTTGTAGATTTAAGAAAGCCTAAATACATGAATATAGTGCAAACTGCGATGAGGGTTGGAAAAAATTCTCGGTTGACAGTCCCAATGACTGAAAGAAATATCTTAATATGATAGACATCGCATTAGTGATCCAGATTTTGATTCCCGAAATCAGCTATCTCTGATAAAGGTTCTTTTACTTTTTACAGTATCAGTTTGCAATAACCTTTGCCTTTCTTGTTAGTACAGTATCGATTAATTAACATCCCTGAGGACTGATTACATTTACAATTGTTGGTGTTCCTTGTTGAGCTGATTAGTTACCATGCCTGTGAAATACACAGTTCTTTTTTATTTTTCGACCCTTTTATATTACAGAGGTTATTTGAAATTGATTTTTCTTAATTGGTTTTATTTTACTGCTCTTTATCAACTGTTATGGTTATCTAGTGTCTGAATGAAATGAAGGTGATAATGCCACCGAAATGAGTCCAACGCCGAATATTAGCCAGCATTTGCTCTTAATGGGTTGAGGAAAAACCTCGCAAAACATCTCAACCAGATAACTTGTCACAATCAGGACTTTAACCCGGGCCCGCTCGGTTCACAGTCAGGCATGCTAACCGTAACTCCACAGCGGTAAGTTGGTAATGAAGCAATAATACACTGGCGGACAAAAAATTGGGACACTTGAATTTTACTTTGCATTTAATATGTCACCAATGTTTTAAATGGTGATTAATTTAATTATACGATTATAAACGTAACATAGACTGAAAACGAAAATGATTATGATTTCATACCACTAAAAATTACCAATAATATCACAATCTAGATTTAAACAAAATTTTGCTTATGCAGAATGTGACAACAATGGGCATTATTGTTGGTAATTGTTGGTGTTATGAAGTCATGTTCATTTTTTTTTGTACAGTAGAGCATCGATTATCCGAATACCGATCAACCGAAACATCGGTTAACCGAAAGCGTTCCAGTCGGCAAATTTGAATTTGAAGTTTCGCTAGCGCTGTTTGTGAAATTTAGCGGCAAAAAACGAGTCTCAGCTCTGAAGCCAAAAAAAAAAAAAAAAAAAAAAAAAAGTTTGGACCTCTTTCCTAAACTATAGGCCTACATTAAAAAACCGTTTTGAACTTGTCAAACTAGGCTAGTCAGTTCTCTGTGTTATTTGTAAGACATGTGATACAAATATATACTGTATGTACAGTTTTGTGTTTAATATCAGTGTTTCTTTTGTTTCATACTGCTCCTATGACACCGGTACAATTTGTGTTCGTAAATGATCGGTTATCCGAACACCCCCCGTACCCAATTGTTTCGGATGATCGATGCTCTACTGTATAATAAGATATCTTATTAATCACTATTTAAAACATATTGGTGACCTATTAAATACATTTACAAGTAAAATTGAAGTGTCCAAATTTTTTTGTACGCCAGTGTACGGGTATTATGAAAAGATGTTAGGAAAAACAGGACTACGGAAAGAAAATTTTCTCCGAAATCCTTTTGTACCATTATTCACAGAACAACATCGTAACTCGCAACCATTTCTAGCTTGTCAGTTGCGATTTCTGCACCCTTTAACTATGCACTTTGACTGTTATGATGTAATTGCATAGACACTGAACAACGAGAAGCTCACCGGGTGAACCAACTTTTTGTTGGACACCACATTGTGACAACGCTGCCGACGTGGATTGATTGTGGAGATTTCTTATCTGAACTACACGTCACGGCTCGAAACCTTCAGGAGGGAATATCAGTAGCGTTATGAAACACATCCTCAGCTACACTACTTCATTTCCCCATGAGGAAAGACAGAGAGCTTATGGCTTGCGAATTATTGTATTGTGAAAACGCAGTCATCAGAAATTACAATACTTCTGACCGAAGCTAGAAAATATTGGGTACGTGGGTACAGAAAGATTAAACATTTCAGAATTTAATACCCATGTTGGATCCGATAAGCTGTGTTAATTTATCAAATGTTTTTCACAAAATACCGTCATAAACTTATCTGATTTTGATATAATAGCACAATATTTTCATTTCATTTCATGATAAACGTTTTCGGCTTTTTAAAAAACTATCATCAGATCATCATTAACCTTTGAATTCAACAGTTGTTACATTATAAAATTGAAAGACAATGGGTTAGATAAAAGCAAATCATGTTGAAAGTATAAAATCAAAATCAGATAAGTGTATGACGATATTTTGTGAAAAACACTTGATAAATGAGTAGTTTAATATCAAAGACGGACATCTGTCGTCTCCATAGTTTTGATGTAGAGGCACTTTTTTGTTTCACAGTGTTCTTTGTAGTATTTTAAAACAATTTATTTTTATAAATGTAGTGCTAGAGTTTGTATGTAGTTCCACCATAACTGAAAAAAATGAACAAATGTATAAGAATCCACATTATCTAAATTTCATCTGAAGGTCAGATCTCCGCCTTTGATATTAAGATACTCAAATAAACATTTCAGGTGAAAACTCCGAAACGTGCATGGAGTTCCAAGTAGAACCACTTTTGCTTGAAAAGATACCCATGCCAGCCGAACTGGCAACGCTGTCAGAGCTGAAATATGTGTATTAGGCACAGTTTCGCTTGGTTTTGTTTATATTCATAACGTGAACGATTGGAGCACATGTTTGGTTACCACCCGGTTGTACGTGTTTGTCGTTCTGGTTCACTAACATTGAGAGTTGCGTTAATACTTTTCATTCGATAGACACATAGTCCAAGCTCACACAACGTAACAGTTTTGGTACCAATTTCCTAGCTCTGATAATAATGATGTAGTTAAACTAAATGACCATTTGTAGATACGAGATACCTCTCCTTAGCCATCGATGTGCTTCATCGTACACATCGAGGGTTCAGAATGACAAGGTTCTATCTAGTGTTTAGTAAATTTTACAAGAGAGCATTTTAAAAGTTTGGTTGTTAATAAAATCAATGCAGATAAGAACCTTTTCAAACTAACTTTATCACGAACAATAATTTTATTGAGATATCAACATCAGCTCCATCATCAGACATTGGCGACTAACAATTCATGGAAACATCCCGCTCTTCCGAAATTGTACTCTAGATACATTATTATATGCAGACGATCAGGGTTTCTTTTTGCTATAAATGAAGACGAGCTGCAATACTCAATGTATCATCTGAATATAATAGCACAAAATTTCAATATGAAAATTTCCCCAAAGAAAACAAAAATTATGGCGTTCCAAGGTAAACAGCCAGTTAGGAGTAAAATTTGCATTGGAAGCCATACGTTAGAACAGGTAAACTCATTTAAATATTTAGGTTAAAATTTGACATATTTCCTGTTACTGATATATCTGAAAATATTCAACATTTTAATGGAGCCTTAAGAACCATCAACCAGGTTTTTACATCCACGAAAACCCAAAAACATACCAGGTTAAAAGCATATGAAGTTCTAGCAAGACCTGTCCTCATGCATAGTAGTGAGGCCTGGACTGTCCGAAACTTAGATGCTCAACGCCTAATAACTGCGGAAATGGGATTTCTAAGGAGGACTGCTGGCTACAGCTTGCTTGACCACAAAAGGAATGAGCTAAAACAAAAAAAAAGAATTGAAAATTACACCTATTTATGAACATCTCAACCACTATAGACAAAAATGGCTTAACCATATCAATAGATGGACCGTTCCAGACTCCCAAGACAAATAATTCTCCGCTATATACCACATGGAAGACGATCTTTGGGACGGCCCCTGAAAATATGGACGGAGACAGTAACAGGCCATTAGGCCTAATACCTGCAAGGACGATGATGATGATGATGATGATCAACAAATAACTTATATGGTAGATAGCTGTGAAGTAGCAGAATTCAATGCAACAAAAATCTCAATTTTGCTAAAAATATCAGATAGAACCTAGTCATTCTGAGCCAGAGACATGCGTTGTAACCAACTTGTATTCTTGTATTGTTGCAAAATTTAGCACAGAGGTGGAATGCGAAATAGAAGCTGTAGGATATTGAGATACGATTTTGTTGAGTGAAATGTTTCCAAAAAATATAATCCAGATGATCCATTCCTGTCCCTGGCAGAACCTTCAGTACTACCCGTTGTCGCCATCTCAGCTGCAGCGAGACTGAAACACTTGGCCACGTACTGGGGTTCTGTAAGAAGGGAGAGCTACTGCGTAACAACAGACACCATCGTGCCCGTACAGCAATTGCCAACCTGCTAAGAAACAGATGATGGGAAGTACATGAGGAGATTCATTGTGCATCTGAAGATGATTCTCATAGAAGAGTCGATATAATTGCCATCAATAGAAGAACCCAGAAAGCGATGGTCTTAGACCCTACGATTTGCTTTGAACGAGACACGAATCAAGTACTGCAGATAAATGATGACAAGCGAGCTAAATATGTACCTTGTCTTCCATACCCCAGCGAAAAATATGGCATTCCGCTTTACAACTGGGATGTTACAGGCTTACTATTTGGAGCGAGGGGTTGTTTACCAAAATTTACATTTAATATCCCTAAATCCTTTAAAATTCCCTTTTATGAGGTTCAGAAGATTGTAATGGAAATTCTGAAGGCCTCTCTTCAAATTCTACACTATCATTTATATGTTAATACGTAAATTTTTGTTTTAATGTACAAATCGAATCATTATTTTGCTCATTTCATTTCCCTTTATCTTTTATGTTTGTTAATTCAGGATCCCAGTGGTCTACCTCACTTGAGGACGGATGATTTGAAATAAATCTTAGTAGTAGCTCTTACAATTTCCTTTGTTTCTCTGTACCAAAAGTATGACTGTGCTTCTTCAGTCCGTGATACGGGCTTCACCCGTAATAGAGACAAGACCTGTACCACCCAGGTGTGGACTTGGTCTGTGTTCCAGCAGATGACAGGAAGCAGGAAGACGAGATACAATACCGAGATAAGTCGACATTGATTAACCATAGCAGTGCATCATCTCTCGGGGCAATGGCCGTCTGAGGCACGCTGGACGTTGCATGCCGCGCCCTGTACCCCAGGTGTCTGGCCCACGGAGTAGTCATCGCTGAGTTCTTATTCGTCACCCCATCTTCTACTAATCCACTGTCTTAAACTGTAATTTTATGCGTAAAATTGAAGAAGAATATTAGATTAGAAAGAGTGACGTTTTCATTAAAGTAGCTAGTAGAATTTTAAAAGTTGTTTTAATCCCTTTCTAGTTATTTATTCAAAGTAACTTGAAATTAAACAGTTATCAGCTGTGGCTCGAACAGTACCGTTTCTAGCTTAAAAGTGGCAGGGGATTAGAGGAATCCCTGTGATTCAGTATGACGTCCATTCAGAAATTAGGATAATGAAATATCGTACTTAAATGAATAATCCTACAATTTTCTGTAAGATTTAAATGCGTCTAATGAACGCAATGAAATAAACTATGAATAACAATCAATCCCCCAGTAATAGTAATAATGAGGATTATAATAATAATAAAAATAATAATTATTATTATAATAATAATACATTAAAACAGAATGTACTATTAAGATGACAAGTCTGTTTCGCTTTCATGTCAAAGCACAACTGAATAGCATTATTTATTTTTTAATATATTGCAACCCTCCCCCAGACGAAATCAGCTAAACTGGTGATTCTGAAGAGCAAAACAGTGATAGTGAGGATGGAGTTGAACATTTGCAATAATCTTGAAGGGGGACGTACAAGTATGCTTTACTGCAATTTATTTATTTAGTAGGCCTACAATGAGTAATTTTCATATTACGAAAACCATAATAATGCTTCGTAACATTGAGCTCTTAAACAGTTAATGTTAAAATAAATGTAAAAATACTTAGGTACTCAGGGGTAAGCATTTGAGCGAACTTTTTCACAGACTAGTACAACCGCTGCTTTCTCTCTTCCTCTCCACCGCAAACTATGACGTCGTCCACCGGTAGAGATAAAATTTGAGAACTATACTTTGCAGATGTGTCCTTCCCGAATGATGTCATTCTAGACGTAGTCGTTAAATGTATCGGTTAACGAGTGGTGACAGATGAGTAATGTAATTTTTTGATAAATTATTTGAAATTAAAACGTAATTAATTATTTAACATAGATTCATTATTCTATAACATTCTTAACTTTAAAATAAAAATAAACAGTAAAATATAAAATATATTGGACTTTAAGTTACTCTTTACACCGACTCAGGCTTCACTATTTAGTTGGATGGATAATATTTACTACACTCTATGCCTTTCTTAACTTCAGTGCTTATAAATCCGATGTCTACTGATTTTGGATCCTATACATAGCTCCGAAACGTTGTAGGCCTATGTTTCACTCTCTACGAATTGGCATAGAATAAGAAATCTCTAACCACTTTAAACACACGAGTAGAGGAAATATCTGACATAATGGCATGGAGCAATAACGTTTGATGCAATAAAACAGCACAAGATGAGACCGAAATCTAATCAGTAAGGGGCGGATGTTGATGACCTAAAAATCTACTTAAAATGATCATTAAAATGTCCTTAAACTAATAGAAAAATGACATACAATTAAAATAAAATGACATTTAAATATTATTCAAAGTACTCGCACCACAACTTCTTAAAAATTAGTCACCTTGTTTCAATGACTGCCCTGCAAATGTCGGAGAGAGGAATTTGGCTAAGATAAAGGGAAAGAGCATTAAAAAAATAAAGGTTTTTAAGGGAAAAGTATAGATTCTAATGAGGGTTTACAATGTGTTTCAATCGGTGGTGGTCCATGTCAGTGCCTCCATTCTCCGTCCCCTCCTTCCGTTCTTCACTTTTGTTACCAGATTTTCCAAATGGGGGAGTGTGAATAACAAAGCAAATTGTGGCCGCAGCGTGCATTCTTGCAATCTTTGTGTTAAAAATACTGTCTACTACACAGATATCCTTCAGAACCATGTTGGGGACACAACGTCCTGTCTAGAACACTGTGAAGGTCTTCCTCCTTTCAAACAAATTCTAAAGACACCCTCGTACCGACAAAAGAACAGCAGCGGCCAAAGCCCTCACTTAAACTAAGCTGTTGTCAAGCATTTTACATTACATTACTTCCGTTGTGTGAGATGAAGCCTTCAGTGGAATGAGGGATGGACCTTGTTTCAAATTATAAAACTCAAACTTCACTGTTATTCACTTGTTCAGTAGGTAATTACTACCGGTACTGACCTATTCGCTTATAAAAAGATTTAACAGACCTATCGGTATAGAAGAAAATAAAATGCATTCCAAATGATCTAGAAGTTCTTCAAAGTATTAAAAATGACAAAAATTGCCGAAAAAAAAATTAAAATGACCTATTAGTTAAAAAAAAGTCGAAAAATGCAAAAAATTCAATATAAGAAATTAGCTTTTTACGCTGGTATTAACATAGAAAGGATTTCTATATTAATAGACATCGTTCTAATGTGGAAAATAAGATGATGACTTTTCATCAACATCCGCCCCCTACTAATCACCTTTGGAAACAGATTTTTTTTCATTCTCTGTCTGTACCACTAAGTTTTGAGACACGTGTGCTATTAATTCGCTAATCCAGTGCTCTGAGTTCAGACAGGATACATAGTATTCATCAACAACTTACAGAGACAGCGCCATTCAATCATGATGCGTGTGCAGAAGTGCGATACCGGCAACAGACGCTGGGCAGACAGCCCTGCTGCGGGCGGACCCACTTGTGCTGCACAATGCGGGGCGTGTCGGCTGCACGTGATTCATCCAGGTCAGTCTGTGACGTATGACAAGAAGCTAGCCGACTTCTGCCTACTCACGTCTTCATAAACATACCATATCTTCTAATGAAAAGGACTACTACAGGCATTGAATGAAATATTTATACTCATAGCAATGGATAGGCTGACAATACGTACCGTTTTGAATGAAGGGTTACCAAGAATTTCCTGTGTTCCGACCGTCCCACAGTGGTCTAAAATCCATATTTAGGAGGACAAATGGAGAAAAATGACATGTAAAAAAATTAAATTAAACCCTTAAATTATTTTTCCTATATAACTGAGTAACACTCAATTGATTATCTTAATCAGCGGAGGTGGCTGCATAGCGAGATAAGAAGCCAGTAACATGCCACATTTCGCCACCCAGCATTCTTACTCAGCAAGCGCCGCGAGTCTGCCGTTTTCCTTGTGCTGTAACTCTGTTGTAAGTGGTCGATTTCATTCATATTTGGTATCAACATGTCAAGTAGTTCTTTAGGTATCTAACACTGTTTGTTTGTGTTACATTTAATGTTATTATAGCATGTCAAATTAGCATGAATGGACACGGGACAAAATATAAATATAACCATTGAGTGAAGATTTTGCTAAGGTAGAGAAGAAAAACCTCTTTTGGTTCGTCCAAAAATGATTTTTTTTTCACTTCCTCCACTATTTACCTCTATTTTAAATCTAGTCTTAAGGTGCGCAGATTTGCAGAAGTAATAATTTATGAGCACTATTCTTTCGAGGTGCAGTAGTGCAATTTTTCTCGGTTGCAGTTATTTCAATATCTGTGAACCGAATCTGCTTCCGCAGTATAATTTAGGGAATTCAAGATGACAGCTTGTTAATTATATATCCTAATTCGTCTATGATCTGATATCATCTTCTACCCCGAATTCTTCTCCCAGTGCATCCTTCAGTAGGCACTTTCTTCTCAGCCAGTGACCCAACCAATTCTTTTTCCTCTTCTTGATCAGTTTCAGCATCATTCTTTCTGCACCCACTCTTTCCAACACAGCTTCATTTCTTACTCTCTCTGTCCAATTCACACGTTTATTTTCATGTATCTATGCTGCATACATGTTCTTCTAGTCTTCCATTTAATGCGTGGTTCTTGAATTTTAATATCTGGACTCTGTATGATGATTAATACACTACAACCACTACGCTGTTCCATTCCATTATTATGTGATTGTACAGTTATTATTTTCATGTAACACTGTTTTTAATTCATGATCTCCACATTTACATCATGCAATTATTGAATCTTATTGTTTTGCCACACTATTCCTGTCTTTATACTCACAGTATCACTAAATGTTACTAGACCTGAAGATGCCATTAATTGCCGAAAGCGCTTGTCACGTTTTGATTGGATAAATGACCTAATGTAATTTTTGTATCATGCTTTAGGTTAATAAGACAGTTATTGAAGGACTTTTTATACTTATTTCATTTACATGCTAACTTGCCGGACCAATATGTCTTTTAAATGTGAACTATGCTAATTGTGAGACAATATAATTGTGACATGAAGTAGCTATGATAGGTTTTATGACAACGTACTGAAAAACTGAAATTTGTTACAAGTAGGATCAACTGAAGAACACTCATAGTATGATCGCGGTGAAATTCAGTCCCCCTTTACATCACTCCAAAAGTTTTTGTATGTTTCCCGCCCCCCTCCCCTCCAAAATAACTATTGTAAGTTCAGTATTTTACCAGAGAAAATATTGCTTTATGTCTTCTTTTTTAAGATATTATTTCCCTTCCCCGTCCCGTTTTTTGTCTCACAGAATTATTTTCAGCATAGTATAATAGAGCAATGATAGAATGTAACTCTCAGGGGCATGTTGAAATACTCAAAAGTTACCTTCTGACCAGGGCTGGGCATCGGGAGCGCATCCAGACTTGAAACGGGGACGCTTAATATTCATCAGCCACGGAATCAACGCTGCGCGGTGTTCGGCGGGGAAGAAAGGGGAAGAAGAGAAATCATATGGCTCCCCGTGAGAGAGTAGAATCCGCTCTTGCCGCCCAGCCCTGATAAAGATTCCGTCTATCACAAAAATGCTTTACAGATTGACAATGTCAACAGCAAGAAAGTTATTGGCAGGAAGGAAAATATTAAAATTACGCGCGATCTCGTGTTCCTTGCTACGGATCTCGGAACCACTGCAGTACATCAGTTCAATATTTATTATCCCGCAAAGAAGATAGGAGGATGAAGTTATTTCCCGGGGGGTTTTCCTGTCCCCTCAGCATTAACAATGTTAATGTTATGTCTTATATAACGACGCTCGCAACTGCCGAGGTTATATCAGCGTCACCGGTGTGCCGGAATTTTGTCCCGCAGGAGTTCTTTTACATGCCAGTAAATCTACTGACATGAGCCTGGCGCGTCGACCTAGCCCGGGATCGAACCCGAAACCTCGGGCATAGAAGGCCAGCGCTATACGAACTGCGCCAATTAGACCGACTCAGCATTAATAAAATTAATTGCATCAACACTCTCTATTCACTTCATTTCATGTTATTTACATTTTTTAAATATTGTTACAGGATGTTGGACGAATATGGCGAGCCATGTTGCTTCTCTGTGACAAACGCTGAAGATGGTAGGCTACACCAGCGCCCATGCGGACACATCAAGGTGGCTAGACTAGAATGTTTCCGGTGCTAGTCAATGAGATTCGATAGCATACGTGGAAATGTCATGATGTCTATTGGAGAACTCTTATTTGACGGTGCCCACTGCCATTCGGATCATGGCCTGTAATATATAGTGTCCTCAAACTGCGCACATTGTAGGATCATATTGTAGACAGACAAATAACAAATTTGCTATTGCAAAATATAATAGAAATCTACACAGACAGCAAAATAAGTGTCAAAATAAATAACTATATATCCGAAAGAAAATTAGTTAATAATGGAGTTCGACAAGGTTGTCCACTATCACCAACTTTATTTAATATTTATATAAATGAAATTATTTTAAAATGGAACCAAATCTACACATCAGGAATCAAAATAACCAGTGCTCTAACATTAAATACTTTACTCTATGCCGATGTTCAAGTCATAATTTCCATTTCAGAGGATAATTTACAAAGAGGATTGTATACATTAAATAAAATATTAAAAGATTTTTGGATGGAAATTTCAGCACAAAAATCAAAAGTAATGGCATTTTTAGGACAAGACCCAGTCAGAAGTAAGATAATACACAATAACCAATGCCTCGAACAAGTGCAAAATTTCAATTATCTGGGTTGTGAAATATCTTATCAAAATGAAAAAGATGTGAACAAGAAAATTACCAAATTTACACAAATTCTAGGAATAATAAACAATGCATTAAAAGCTAAATTAGTACAAAAATCTACAAGAATAAAAATATATAATACACTAGCATTACCCACTCTTTTATACGGAAGCGAGATTCGGTCATTAAAGAAAAAAGACGTGAACAGAATCAAAGCAACGGAAATGAAATTTTTGAGGAGGACAGCAGGATATACTCTTTTAGACCGAAAAAGGAATGAAGAAATTTTAGAACAATTAGAAGTAGAGTCAGTAGAAGAAAAAATCAGCAGATACAAATTCAATTGGCTAGATCATGTAAGAAGAATGGAAAATTCAAGAATCCCAAAAATTATGATGCAATATAAACCTAGAGGACATCGTCGACCAGGAAGACCTTTAAGAAGACTGCTAGATGGGGCCGAAACAGGTCTACAGAGGCCTAATTGGTGAAGGATGATGATGATGATGACAAATAACATTTCTATTCATACTAGCTGTAAAGTGTCAAAATTGAAACTTGAATGGGATTATCGAGTAGTTCCTGGCCTTGATTCAGTTAGCGAAGACTGTAGCCTATAGTGCACAACATTGTCTTGCATGTCACGTGACAGAGTTGGCGTTCATGTAGAACAGTGGTCGTCAGCACTCGCTGAAATGGGTAAAGGGTATTCGGTGCAACATCATATACCCCGTCATGCAGCAGGCAGAGAGGGAGAGAGCATACTTGCCAGCAGCTACGGATACACCATAGTGCAGTTTCTTATCCGCGGGTAAGAGACGCTAGCCCGAGGGTGCACTGTGCTGATGACCGCAGATGTATAATGTCAGTCAACTACTCCCTCCAAGTACGTGCCGTTATTAATGTAACGTTCCAAGTAAGTGTGCTCATCTTTACAGTTAGTATGGGCAGCTATTGTTATATGTAGGCTATCTATTTGCTATAGAGATCTAACAATATACGCATTTAGAGGAGAAATTTCGACATGAACTCATTAATAGTTCCCTTTATAAGTTTGCTCAAACACACACACACAAAAGCTCCACATGGCGTCCGTTATTGTTCACTACGTACTCCATGCAGTTAATGATATGTGCAACCATGGCAATACACTGATATAAACATAACACACACATACAATATTAAGTTAAGTTACTTTTTTTAAACAGAAGTGCTTAAGGGGAGAAGGTACCTCCTATCTCCGTCATGTTAAATTTGTCATATTTAATGTTCACTTTTTAAAGAACTGTAAACTATAGAACACTAATTTATTTTTTTCACATACACTTACATCCTGAGTTTCAGCTAGAAAATAAATAATTGTCGCAAAAATATACAAATGAAAAATTATATTTGTGCAAATTGCGAAATGCTTGTGCAATATTATAAATAATTGTGCAGAAAAATAAAATAAAGAAAATATGCAGAAACAACAATTTACGTAATTTGTTTCTTGGAGTTTTACTATTTTCAATCCATTTTACCACACTCTAGATATACTTATGCAAGTAAATCATTAGACGTAGGTATGTTTAGAATTAATTACTGCTGAATTTGCATCACATTAAAATACGTTACTTTATGAGCACTCTAAACATTGAAATTCTCTACTAGTAGGCCCTTCTAGATTTATCGTTAGCAGAGTGATGATTCTTTTTACTGAAAGGCGGTTTCTAATTCCAGTTTTTACACGATTCATGCAACTAAATCCTCGCTCACAATTTACAGTATGCGATGGAATTATATACATCAATTAGAAGAAATTGTTCACTTAACTTACATGAATTGCACCAACTCTTTGAAATCAATTCCTGAACATCTATTGCTCAGTACATTTTTTAACATTGCCCATGCATTTCATTTAAATTCAGATTAGTTCATACACATCTCTGATTTCATTTTCTTCATTACCAAAGCTCGGAACTTGGGGACTTGTGTCTTTGCACGTGGCTAAGCGACGGACTTCAATGTCAGCAAACTCCCGCTTCCAGCACAGAGGTACTGTCAGGTCTGCTATAAAAGTGGTTTCTGGGTGAAGCAACATATTGATAGTATTGTGGTAGGTTGAAACACGTAATTTTATAGCATATATATAATAAAAATAAACATCATCAATATAACAAATTTACTGTTCTGCTCTGTACATTATATTACAGTGTATGACTACTTATATTCGAAGATTTTCGAACCCATAACTTCTTCGTCAGTGAGTTAAACATGATTTGAAACGAGAAAACCTTATTTCCACGTCACATGAAATTACGGGAGCAAACTTAAAATAAATTTTTTAACTGTCACTGTTTTGTTCGATTTTCAGCAGTTGCTAGCTGATCTCTTACCTGAGAAAGATAAGTATATCCTAAATTTTTCTCGAAAATAGTTTTCAATTTGTGTGTCACTACTAGGCAGATCCCTCTACGACTTGATCCATGGCTATGGACAAATTTTCCACCAATTTAAGGGACTGCAATGTCTTTCATTGAATGCCGTTTCCAGCCTTTAGTTTGTGTGTGGCACAACTTACAAAATATAAACTCTCCATTCGTAGAAAATAATGTATCTCCTCCGAATTTCTCCACGAAATTCTGTACCTAAAATTTAAAAAATGTATTTTCAAACTTCTATAATACCCATTCGAATAACACGTATTTTCTAATTCCTCTAACAGACCGTTTATTTGGTTTATTTGTAATTTTCTGATTGTCATTGGCTTCAACATGGCACAGTTTCCTCGTGCGTAGATGTGACCACTTTCTTAGTACATACGACTGTCCTTGAGCGCTTACAGCGTGAGCTTTGTGTACGTTGTACCTGTAACCTTACTCATGCACACGACACACAAGTCCCCATGTTCCGAGCTTTGTTCATTACAATCTTCTTTTCTGAAGTCCAATGTTATTATCGCATTTTTGCACAGTTACATTTAAAGTTTGTTGTATCTTTGTAAGTCGAGTAGCAAAATGCGACTGTGGTTAAACCCTGCTTACGTTCTTTGCCAACAAAATGACATTTTTAGAGCAGACCTTAAAAATGTAATGGCAACACTTTTTAAGTAATGACCTCATTTTTGGCATATTTCTAAAATATGAAACGTCATTTGTGGCCTTGATAATAATACTAAGAACTTGAAAAAGTGTCAAATCATGCGTGTATGTATACAGGTTGACCGTTAGTAATGTATTTATTTCAGAAGATTATTCTTTGAGATATTTCAAACAAAAAAGTTTAATACAAATTTGCTCGTTTTGCTTCCTTTTCGAGATAAAGAATTGCTTTGTATGAAACATTTCATGGCGTGTTCTGAGAAAGCCATTGATTTAATCTCCAATATGCTCAGTGAATTTAAGAGAGCAGTGTATTATGATAACAAATGATTGAAAGAATTTTAGTTTTATTCTTTATATGTGCTGAAATTTGATCCGAACAAATGTAACTTCTTTCTTTAGAATGCTGTTCATTTACAAAATGCCACTCAGCTGTCATGTTATCCTTTTTATCATTAAATATCCATTTATTCGTAACTCCATTTCACCCCGAGGCATTTATAAAAGAAACCGTGGTTTGATGAAGATTGTTGCATGGTAGTAGAAAGAAGGAAACAGGCAAAATTGAAATTCTTACAGGATCCAGTTGAGGAGAAGAGAGATAATTATTTCAATGAAAGACGAGAAGCAAGTCGTACACTTAGGAATAAAAAGAGAGGTTACTTGAAGGAAAAACTGAATGAGGTAGAAACAAATAGTAAGAATAAAAACATTCGAGATTTGTATAAGGGTATAAAGGAATTTAAGAACGGATATCAGCCAAGGGTAAACGTGATCAAGGATGAGAATGGTGACTTGCTTGCAGACTCTCCATCAATCCTAAACAGATGGAAAAACTATTTTGCGCAACTACTAAATGTACATAGTCCAAATAGAAATGATCGGGACGAAATTGAAATACAAACTGCTGAGCCATTTATACCCGAACCCACGCTTTCAGAAGTCGAAATTGCGATAGAAAATCTGAAAAAGTACAAGTCTCCAGGTATCGATCAATTTCCAGCAGAATTAATACAAGAGGGTGGGAGTGCATTATATAGCGAAATTTATAAACTTGTACTTGCTATTTGGGAAAAGGAAATTGTACCAGAACAATGGAAGGACTCCATAATTGTACCTATTTTTAAAAAGGGGGACAAAACCAACTGTGGTAACTTTCGAGGAATATCACTTTTGTTGACGTCGTACAAAATTTTGTCCAATATTCTTTTGAGAAGATTAACTCCGTACGTAGATGAAATTATTGGGGATCATCAGTGCGGTTTTTGGCGTAATAGATCGACTATTGATCAGATTTTTTGTATTCGACAGATAATGGAGAAAAAATGGGAGTATAAGGGTACAGTACATCAGTTATTCATAGATTTCAAAAAGGCATATGACTCGGTTAAGAGGGAAGTATTATATGATATTCTTATTGAATTTGGTATTCCCAAGAAACTAGTTCGATTAATTAAAATGTGTCTCAGTGAAAAATACAGCAGAGTCCGTATAGGTCAGTTTCTATCTGATGCTTTTCCAATTCACTGCGGGCTAAAGCAGGGAGATGCACTATCACCTTTACTTTTTAACTTCGCTCTAGAATATGCCATTAGGAAAGTTCAGGATAACAGGCAGGGTTTGGAATTGAACGGGTTACATCAGCTTCTTGTCTATGCGGATGACGTGAATATGTTAGGAGAAAATACACAAACGATTAGGGAAAACACGGAAATTTTACTTGAAGCAAGTAGAGCGATCGGTTTGGAAGTAAATCCCGAAAAGACAAAGTATATGATTATGTCTCGTGACCAGAATATTGTACGAAATGGAAATATAAAAATTGGAGATTTATCCTTCGAAGAGGTGGAAAAATTCAAATATCTTGGAGCAACAGTAACAAATATAAATGACACTCGGGAGGAAATTAAACGCAGAATAAATATGGGAAATGCGTGTTATTATTCGGTTGAGAAGCTCTTATCATCCAGTCTGCTGTCCAAAAATCTGAAAGTTAGAATTTATAAAACAGTTATATTACCGGTTGTTCTGTATGGTTGTGAAACTTGGACTCTCACTCTGAGAGAGGAACATAGGTTCAGGGTGTTTGAGAATAAGGCGCTGAGGAAAATATTTGGGGCTAAGCGGGATGAAGTTACAGGAGAATGGAGAAAGTTACACAACACAGAACTGCACGCATTGTATTCTTCACCTGACATAATTAGGAACATTAAATCCAGACGTTTGAGATAGGCAGGGCATGTAGCACGTATGGGCGAATCCAGAAATGCATATAGAGTGTTAGTTGGGAGACCGGAGGGAAAAAGACCTTTAGGGAGGCCGAGACGTAGATGGGAGGATAATATTAAAATGGATTTGAGGGAGGTGGGGTATGATGATAGAGACTGGATTAATCTTGCACAGGATAGGGACCGCTGGCGGGCTTATGTGAGGGCGGCAATGAACCTTCGGGTTCCTTAAAAGCCATTTGTAAGTTAGTTATACTGTACACCCGATGTCGTAATCAACTTAGAAACGAAAATTACATAAAATCCCGTTCCGATATGTGTCGCTAGTGTCGTTTCCGTGTCTCTGTCATTCGACTCGTCCGCATTGGGTCTTGGCTTGTCTCGGAGCGTGGTTCGAAACCGGTGTTGCGCAATTCTGGATTTTCGGCCACCTACCACATTTGTAAGTATTATGATGTGCTTCATCAGAATCACTTTACTTTTTTAATTTCCGACATTGTAACGATTTGCACTTTTGTTGCATTTAGCCGTTTCATTAAAAGAGAATTACTTATTCTGTTGTACGTTTACTCTTCCGAGGTTTAATAAAAATAAGCGAAACTGGGGGAGGAGGGGGCTTAGAATATTTGTGAACAATTGAAATCCGAATGGATAGTTTTATTTAGTACATAATTAGAGTTACATATTATTATTATCATATACTTTAACGTAGATGTGAGATTAATTTAAATTATTTTTGAAAGATTTACTTTTCGGTTAGTTATTAATTTTAACATGAATCTTTAAATAATTAAATTAGATTTGCAGTTTCAATTATTTAAGTGATATTTCAAATTTGTCTCGAAATTAAAAACAAGTAGTAACTATAATCAAAATGCAACAATATTACTATGTAAAATTAATACATTCAAAGGAAATCAATTCAAAATAATAGTAAATATTCTTTTGAATATCTTGAAGAAAAAGAATAAATACCAGAATAATGTATCTCACGTTGTTTGTAAGAATATAAATATAGAGCATACAATTTTTTAATAGTGAGAAAATTAGAAAAGAAGTGGATTCATTTTAAGTTGTGTATCGTTTATGCTTTAAATTAGATACGTGAACTTGGCAGAACCGTTAACAGATGTTGCTTTGCATAGGATGAGCGATAATTCTGAGTTTCTTAATTGCAAGATAGTGAATTCTTCTTCTATTATTATTTTCTACGTTTTTCAAACGGAAAACAAGACATTTATGCAATAAAATCATAGCGTCTATATATATATATATATAGAAGGTATTAGGGGTATGTGTCATTATTTCAACTGATGATTATTCATGTCATAAAGAAGAAAAAATGTCCTCACAATTTTTTTCTAATTGCAATATTTAACTAATTATTAAAGTTTACAATATTAGACTTTTTGCAACGTCTCTGGAAGGGGAGAAGTGGGTTTATAACTACGCAGTACAGCTCAAGCTGGTACAGACGTACCGGTACAAAACAGATGCTCTGTTCTAATGCAGGGGCGAACCAGGACAACTGTTTTTTTTTACATAAAACGAGCAGCAAATACGAACTTTCAATCTCATTAATAGAACATTATGTTAAATTTACACTTTATTTAACAATATTGCTCAATTTTTTTATTGTACATCTAAAAAAAATAAACAATAGTTTACTGCACAAAATCACACGAACTTTTTGCAAAATTTTAATCTCTCCCGCTTCCGTAAAGCAGTATCATTTTTAAAGAAATTTCTCGTTGTGTGATTTTTGAAACTGAGTAAGAGACTTCTAGTTTGTAATAATCGTTCAGAAACTGCTACAAAAGTTCGCCGATTAGGTAACCTTCTTTGCTGAAAACGTTGACGGTACATCTTTTCTTGCCGCACTTGAATTACGACTTTCTCCATAAATTAATAACATATCATGATATTCTGAACTGTGAATGACATTGTAAGTTGTCCACACCTGTGGAGTAACGGTTAGCGCGTCTAGCCGCGAAACCAGGTGGCCCGGGTTCGATTCCCGGTCGGGGCAAGTTACCTGGTTAAGGTTTTTTCCAGGGTTTTCCCTCAACCCAATATGAGCAAATGCTGGGTAACTTTCAAAGTTGGACCTCGGACTCATTTCACCGGCATTATCACTATCTCATTCAGACGCTAAATAACCTAAGATGTTCATAAAGCGTCGTAAAATAACCCAATAAAATTAAAAAAAAAAAAAAAGACATTGTAAGTTGTTTATCGAATACCTGTACCGAACTGCCATTCGCTCGGCAGGAGATCTATGGACAGGGAGCTTGAATTCACTTGATCTGTACGTCTGTGCAGACTACTGTCAGCAGCATGAATTCTGCTGAACATGTTGCCACGTCTCTCACGCCAGAATATTAACAAATTTATGCATGCATTATTATTTAATTTCACGAAAACGTAATAGAACACACAAATATTTATTTAAACTACTATTAACTCTTTGCTAGATATACTTACTGATGTAATTGTTTTCGTAATTTTACTAACGATATAAGCAGTATAACGCAAATAAAATGAGAGAAATATTTTTTCTTGGGAAAACTATATAGTTTTGACCCTATGTTGTATGAACATTTTCTGATCCTGTAGACGGTCCCCGAAGATTGTGAAAAGGATGGCACTTATACCTCTTGCACACACACACACACACACACACACACACACACACACACACACACACACACACACACACACACACACATGATTGGAGACGAGCGACGCTATTGGCCACAGAATAGATTGCATACACGTACCGGAAAGCAGTTTTTGTCCACAATAGCTATAGCTCAATGTTACAACATTATTGTTCATAACTTTGTGGAACATAATTTTAGAATTATGTTTGGTTAGCGATTTTACTCGACCCCACAATCATGGACTCGAGTCTAGAAGAAGAAGAAGAAGAAGAAGAAGAAGAAGAAGAAGAAGAAGAAGAAGAAGAAGAAGGAGAAGAAAAAATTATTTTGCTATACACATAAATACGTAATTCGAGAATAACGGTCATAGGCTACTTTTCCATGCATATTAACTTATTTGGTAGAATTCAAGGAAGAGTCGTTTCCCTGTGAAGTTGGATGACGTAATAGGTATATGTCACGTCACATCACGTATGTCAGCACATTACATTGTAAGTACGAGAGTCTGTTTTCATTAAAATGTGGCCTCAATAATTTTAATACTATAGGCAGTAGTGTCCCGCGCCGAGGTCTAAGGCATCATGCCTAGGACTCGCGTTACGGAATGCGCGATGGTTCGAATCCTCATGGGGGGAAGAAATTTTCTCATGAAATTTCGACCAGTGTGTGGGACCTGTGCCCACTCAGCATCATAATGCACTTGGGGAGCTACGATAGGTAGCGAAATCCGGTTGCGAATGCCAATTATAACGGCTGGGGGGGATCATCGTGCTAACCACACGATACCTCCATTCTGGTTGGATGATCGTCCACCTCTACTTCGACATGTGGGCGTGAGGCCAGCAGCCGGCTGGTCGGTCTAGGCCCTACACGGGCTGTAGCGCCACGATTATTATTATTATTATTATTATTATTATTATTATTATTATTATTATTATTATTATTATTATTTACTGGCTTTTAAGGAACCCGGAGGTTCATTGCCGCCCTCACATAAGCCCGCCATTGGTCCCTATCCTGAGCGAAATTAATCCATTCTCTATCATCATACCCCACCTCCCTCAAATCCATTTTAATATCTTCCCATCTACGTCTCGGCCTCCCTAAAGGTCTTTTTCCCTCCGGCCTCCCAACTAACACTCTATATGCATTTCTAGATTCGCCCATACGTGCTACATGTCCCGAGTATCATATTTTATATTTGTTACTGTTGCTCCAAGATATTTGAACTTCTCCACCTCTTGAAAAGATAAATTTCCAATTTTTATTATTATTATTATTATTATTATTATTATTATTATTATTATTATTATTATTATTATTATAGAGAGTAGTGTCGTGAAACGATTTATAGCCTATTCGTATAATAGGCCTAAGTCAATTGATAGTGGATATTTATTCTATTAGTTTCTTGTAGGCCTACAATATAAGCTAGTTACTCAGCACCAATGAATAGTAGTCCCTTAACTTGTCAAAGCTTCATTTCTCACACTAGTTTATTAAACCTTGTCGGACCGTAAAGAAAACAACTATCGCAATGTCCATATTTTTATATGTTGTACAATATTATAGTATTGTGAAATTTTAATTTTCCTACCAATTTTTTTCTATTCTATTAAAATTACAGCGTCAATAAATATGCTCATATATTAAACAATTATACCTTTGTCCCATTTGCTGTGGAGACCTTCGGTCTTTGGAGTCATGATGCTTAGGTTTTGGTATATGAAATAGGCCAAATTTTGATCTCCATCATTGGTGATCGTCGTTGTACTACTTATTTGCGTCAACGTTTAAGTATTGCAATTCAACGCGGAAATGCAATGAGCGTTTTGGGTAATGTTCCCGAGTCCAGCCCTTTGGATGAACTCTTTCTCTTGTAAAATTTATTTAGTATTCCGTATGTAAATATTTATATTTGTATTTAGTTTTATATACTGTATTGTTCAAATTGTAAAATTTATTGTTAAACTCATATTTTTAATTTCGGGGAATAGTTTTTTTTATATACAGAGAAGATTTTTTTTCATTGTAAAAAAACTGCAACATAGTTAATTTACTACACAAGTAATATTTTGTTGAAATACACAACTATGAATTCAGTTCTATTATATAATAATGTTTAATGCCTGTGGAAGTATTTGATGTTAACTGTGCGTAAGTATAATTTTTAAGGGTTTGTTCAACGAATTCTTAGCGTAATAGCTATGATAGTGGTTCAATAAATGAAAGGTCATAATATCGAATTCTGGCGTATTCAAATATAAGTCTTGTATTCCAATTAATATAAAAAGTTGGTAGAATAAAGTAGGTAGTGGGAGAAAGAGAGAAGTAGAGAAAAATGTGTGAGGAAGAAAGCGGAGTGGTGTTGGGTGGAACAAAGAAAAACTGTTGGAGCGGGGATATTGGGGCGGCAGCCCGCCGATTAAATTCATATTTTGAAGTATTGCCATCGTGCATGACGTCATATATCGCGTCATCTATCTTCTCTTGGTCTGAAAAACAGCGACTGATTCTTGGATATTACCACTTATTTATAGAAAATAATATCACTTCTGCTAATATGTTTTTTTATAGTACGAATTTATAAAGAAAGTTGACTTTTCATGAAACACTTTCTTTTTTCGTAAATTTGGCGATTGTAATATTTGTTTTTCAACGTAAGACATCCTATGACTGATAAGTAGCATTTTAGCTTTTAAATCTACTTTTCAGCAATAGGCCTATACACAGAAGTTTAATCAAGAAATTTTGGATATTAATTTACAATTGCGTTACCACGTTAAAATACTTAATGTAGACCTACAATATTTACGTACTTAGCTTCTAATCGAGTCATGTGTACTGTAAACAAAAGAACACTTTAATAAAGACACCAATTTCGAACCGAAACAATAAGGGTGGAATGCTGCTGTGAAAGTGGAGGCCATTGGAGAGGTAGGAGGGATCGCTCCGTATAGGTGGAAGGGGTAGGCGGCAAGCAGGGGCAATAGGCCTACATCTGATTTCCGTGCGTTTCCTTTAGTGATCGTAGAGAAAAGGCGAGTTTTCGTAAGGTTGAATCAGGGACATGTTACGTTAGTTGAGGCTTATGGTATGCTTGCCATTTACTCACTACCCCATTCAAACGCCTCTCTCCCATATTAGCCCGTAGTGTCTTTGGTGAAGGTCATTGCTCTCTGCCTTCCTTTAGTAACGCTACTATAATGTTTTGCCGACTTCTGTTATTTAAAGTAGAAACAAACAATTTTGACATGCAAATCATATCTGAAAGTTATTGTTCCAAGATTTGATAACGTAAGACTTTTTTTTTTAAGTTTTCCGATCGTTATCAATGTCAATTTTATTATCAGCGATAAAGCAGTTGTCTTAAATTTGAGTCGTAGAAACCACTCTATCTTTCGTGTAGTCCGGATTTGTGCGAGGCGGGCCTCGCAACTCTCATGCGTTGGTTCAGAAAAACCAAGAGACGTTAGAGAGAACAGTTCAGTCGCTATTCAAGCCGCTCTCGTAACCCTTCTCCCTTATTACGTTCGAAATGCGCTTGCCGTTTGTCATTTGTTTGAGATGGTGATTTAACCTTTCGCTAGGAGAACATCTCAGTACACCGTGAACACCTAATAGCTCTAAATATCTAGTCTCACATTCTATTATTCTGATACAAAGAAACATTTTTCAAACCAATATTGCTACCATAGTAGAACCATAGATTTTTCAGCCTGTTGGTTATGCAACCCAAAAACCACAAATGTAATTTGGAATGCATAGTACAGAGGATTAAGAATCGTACAAAAATCGAAATGCAATACCATTAATTTACTTATACAGATATGCGGATGACGTGAATATATTAGGAGAAAATCCACAAACGATTGGGGAAAACACGGGAAATTTACTTGAAATAAGTAAAGAGATAGGTTTGGAAGTAAATCCCGAAAAGACAAAGTATGATTATGTCTCGTGACGAGAATATTGTACGAAATGGAAATTTATCTTTTGAAGAGGTGGAAAAATTCAAATACCTGGGAGCAACAGTAACAAATATAAATGATATTCGGGAGAAAATTAAACACAGAATAAATATGGGAAATGCCTGTTATTATTGGGTTGAGAAGCTTTCATCATCCAGTCTGCTGCCAAAAAATCTGAAAGTTAGAATTTATAAAACAGTTATATTACCGGTTCTTTATGGTTGTGAACTTGGACTTTCACTTTGAGAGAAGAACATAGGTTAAGGGTGTTTGAGAATAAGGTGCTTAGGAAAATATTTGGGGCTAAGAGGGATGAAGTTACAGGAGAATGGAGAAAGTTACACAACACAGAACTGCACGCATTGTATTCTTCAACTAATATATTAGGAACATTAAATCCAGACGTTTGAGATGGGCAGGACATGTAGCACGTATGGGCGAATCCAGAAATGCATATAGAATATTAGTTGGGAGGCCGGAGGGAATAAGACCTTTGGGGAGGCCGAGACGTAGATGGGAGGATAATATTAAAATGGATTTGAGGGAGGAGGGATATGTTGATAGAGACTGGATTAATCTTGCTCAGGATAGGGACCAATGGCGGGCTTATGTGAGGGCGGCAATGAACCTCCGGGTTCCTTAAAAGCCATTTGTAAGTAAGTACAGAGGATTAAGGATCGTACAAAAATCGAAATGCGATGCCATTAATTTACCTACACAGTATATTTTGAAGATATGTTTGCAATATTTAGTGATTTTTTGTAATGATATGTTTTTGAGATACTGTTTAAAGTGCCTCATCTTTAAGAACAATTTTGGGTCTCATGACAATCTAGGTCTTTCACAGTACATGGAAGATAGGAGAACATAGGTTTCTTGTAGGGATCATCCTCCATTCTTTTGAGTGTGAGATAAGGGAGGATGTCTCACAGTCCATCTTAGCTATACCAATATACTAGTTCCTTCCAATATCGACATTACTAGAACGGCAAAGGTTAGCGAAAGTGGGCCTTCAAGGCTAATTCAGAACCGCTCTGGTCACGCTTCGTGACGAATTCTTTTCGATATATGGCCCCTAATTTAAATGTCCATCAATCTCTACCAAAGTCAGGGATTACTGTATGTTCTCAAGAGCACGGTTTTTACGGCACCAACATTTGAGAGGTAAAAGCATTACCTGTGACGGTCAATTTCTTCTGTACGGGTACCCATTCCTTATTGCTTCCCAGTAATTTGAACTAAGTAATCCTTCATTCCTTTAGATGTTACTGTAGACTGCAATTGTTGAATATTTGTTGTGAATATAAATTAAATATATACATCTTGATTACACAACTTTAAACACTATATCACTTAGGAATAAAGTGTGTTTATATATGTATGTGTGTGTATGTATATATATATATATATATATATATATATATATATATATCTCTTTCACTTGTTAATTTTAACTAAGTTTAAAAATATCTTAGTTGACCAGTTAGTTTTGCCGTTTAAATATGCAGAAATCTGATCCGAACAAATATTCATTCATTCATTGTGTTTTGCCCAAGGACAGATCTTTCACTGCAAACCCGGCATTCTTCAGTCTTTCCTATTTTCTGCCTTTCTCTTTGTCTCCTCATATGATCCATATATCTTAATGTCGTCTATCATCTGATATCTTCTTCTGTCCCGAACACTTTTCCCGTTCACCATTCCTTCCAGTGCATCCTTCAGAAGGCAGTTTCATCTCAATCAGTGGTCCAACAAATTCCTTTTCGTCTTCCTGATTAGTTTCAGTATCATTCTTTCTTCACTTACTCTTTCCAACACTGCTTCGTTTGTTATTCTGTCTGCCCATTTCACATGCTTCATCCTTCTCCATATCCACATTTCAGTCCACACCTGTGGAGTAACGGTCAGCGCGTCTGGCTGCGAAACCAGGTGGCCCGGGTTCGAATCCCGGTCGGGGCAAGTTACCTGGTTGAGGTTTTTTTCCGGGGTTTTCCCTCAACCCAATACGAGCAAATGCTGGGTAACTTTCGGTGCTGGACCCCGGACTCATTTCACAGGCATTATCACCATCATATCATTCAGACGCTAAATAACCTAGATGTTGATACAGCGTCGTAAAATAACCCAATAAAATAAAAAAAAATCCACATTTCAAATGCTTCTAGTCCCTTCACTTCGTCGTAATGTCGATGTTTCTGCTCCATAAAATTCTACATTTCACACAAAGCACTTCACCAGTCTCTTTCTTAGTTCCAACAAATATAAGTTCCTTTTCAGAACAAAAAGTTATATTTGTTCGGATCAAATTTCTGCACATCTAAAGGACAGAATTACAATTCTTTGGATCACTTATTAACATAATACATTGTCCTCTTAAATTGATTGAGCATATTGGGAATAAAGCAATGGCAAAGGAAGCTTTTAACAGAAAAAGGAGTATCTTCTGCGGACCTCTGGAGAATGAACTAAGGAAGAGACTAGTGAAGTGCTTTGTGTGGAGTGTAGCATTGTATGGGACAGAAACATGGGAATTACGACGAAGTGAAGAGAAGCGAATAGAAGCATTTAAAATGTGGATATGAAGAAGGATGGAGCGTGTGAAATGGACGTACAGAGTAAGAAAAGCTGTGTTGGAAAGAGTGAATGAAGAAAGAATGATGCTGAAACTGACCAGTTAGAGGAAAAGGAATTCGCTGGATCACCCGTTGAGAAGAAACTGCCTACTGAAGGATGCACTGAAAGGAATGGTGAACGGGAGAAGAATTCGGAGCAGAAGAAGATATCAGATGATAGACGATATTAAGATATATAGATCATATGCGGAGACAAGAGGAAAGCAGAAAATAGGAAGGACTAGGGAATGCTGAGTCTGCAGTGAAAGACCTGCTCTTGGAGAGAAAACTATGAATAAATGTACTGGAATTGAAATAAATGGCTTTCCCAAAACACGCTATGAAATGTTTCATATAAAACATTTTTTTTCTCGAAAAGGAAGCAAAAACGAGCACAATTTTATTAAGCTTTTTTGTTTAAAAAAATCAAAGAATAACCCCTGAAAATAATGACTGGTTACTTTTCAACCTGTATATTGCGGACTCTTCTATGTATAGGAATAGACTCGTTCGTTACTGATTTTATCAGATATGCCGTGAGCAGTTCCATGGCTAAATTTCCTCTCCACAAAAATCCTTTAGTTTTTTTCTATTATAGTGTAGGTCGAATATGGAAGTTACACTCAAAATAATGAAGAAAATCGTTAGGTTTGCTTTGGATTAGATCGCTATTTTGTGTCTATGTAAAATGAGGATTCTTTAATGTCATTACTGGAAGTGTTTTATTTCATGTGTTTCATTCTCAGATAAATTGGTTTGTATTAGATACTGTATATCGACAATATCCCTTCAGACGCATACACCGTAAGACCCAAAACCACTTCTTTCGTTTTAAGGTTACTGAAAACTTGTATTTACACGAAAATCTCGAAATACATTTCTTACAACATCACAGTATCCTATTTTTCTACTTTGTCATATGAGAAAGCAAATTTACGTTCTAAAGTTTCAAAGTATTCTACTTCTATACACCGCTGAAGTTCTGTCTATAGAAAGTGTAAATGCGAAATATTAACATACACTTAAATATAACTGGCACATGCCTATTGCAGTTGTTATTCATGATTTATTGACAAAATGTTAATTTTAGAGATGAAATCACTGCATCTAACTGTAATGCACAAAGAATTTTGTAGGAGGGGGGGGCTATGTTAACCTATAAAGTGCAGGTTAATGTGATATCGTGTCGAGAGGAAGGCATGGAATCTTATTAACCGGGGAGAAGATTTCACTTATTTCGTTTGAATACTTTATGACAAGTACATCGTGAAGAAAGTGACGTAGGAAGCAACTTTCGTGCACCCCGTGTGATCATCGCCACTTTCAGTCGCCATGAAATAAACCAGAACAGTTGTACCTACACACGGCCAGGCTCCTTAACTAGAGTCAAAGTTTCATTGAATGATGGTATAATTCCCTAATGCAATGAGTACAACAAACGAATCCATGTATGTATGTCTATTGTGCTATTTAAAAGTAAATAAATTAGTGTTCGTAATAGCCCATTAAAGTACAATGTTTCCCTTCAGAACTCTGTATGGTTACTTTGTTATAGTTTATAAATTTAAATTTCTTTTTGTCTATTTCTTTTTATAAATTCATTATTATTATTATTATTATTATTATTATTATTATTATCATTATCATTATCATTATTATTATTATTATTATTTCCCATATTTAGGTTACAATCTTTGAAGAATTGGACATATCACAGAAAATTAATAAATACACAAGAGCTATGGACATTATAAATAGTGTGATGAAACCATCCTTGGTTCAGAAACACACCCGCAAACGTCTCTATAACACATTGGCACGACCGATCCTCAGCTATGGCAGCGAAGCATGGACACTGAGGAAAGCAGAATAACGGCTTGTGAAATGTGATTCATGCTAAGAACAGCGGGCTATAGTAAATGGGATCTGAAAAGAAATTGTGAAATTTTAAAGGAACTAAAAACTCAACCAGTTTTAGATTACATTGTTCAATATCAGTCTAAATGGAAACATCATTTGGAAAAAATGAGTAATAGTAGACTCCCAAAGGCAATTTATAATTATGTACCACATGGCCAAAGATCTGTGGGTCGTCCTGCTAAGAGATGGCGTGAAAATTTTATGAGAGACCGTAACAGGCCTTATGGCCTAACACTTGTCAGGCAGAAGATTATTATTATTATTATTATTATTATTATTATTATTATTATTATTATTACTATCAGAGTAGAGTCTTTTTATTCTTTTTATATGTATAGTCCACACCTATGGAGTAACGGTTAGCGCGTCTGGCCGCGAAACTAAACGGCTCGAATTCGAATCCCGGTCGGGGCAAGTTACCTGGTTGAAGTTTTTTCTGGGGTTTTCCCTCAATCCAATGTGAGCAAATGTTGGGTAACTATTTGTAAAACTTGCATTCCATTCAGACGCTAAATAACCTGAGATGTTCATACAGCATCGTAAAATAACCTTCTGAAATAAATTATTCTATGTATTAAAAAATATCGTCCGGTGTCGTGGTCTAAGGCATCCTGCCTAGGACTCGCGTTACGTAATGCGCGCTGGTTCGAGTCCTCATGGGGGGGAAGAAATTTTCTCATGAAATTTCGGCCAGTGTACGGAACCGGTGCTCACCAGCATCGTGATGCACTTGGGGAGCTACGATAGGTAGCGAAAATCCGGTTTCGCAAACCAGCTATAACGGCTGGGGGGGATCATCGTGCTAACCACACGATACCTCCATTCTGGATGGATGATCGTCCACCTCTGCTTCGGCATGTGGACGTGAGGTCAGCAGCCGGCTGGTCGGTCTTGGTCCTTCACGGGCTGTAGCGTCATGGATTTTTATTTAAAAATTTCATCCTCAAACATTTCTCAGACATGTAGCAGAACTTATAGTGAAGTCGGATCAAAGTAACTCCGATTCCCTGCTTAAGACAACACTGGATAGATATCTCATTCATTAACATTCGTGTAAAAGATGAGATTCGAACACACTAGCGTTCACGCAGGGACAAAGTGCACCTTATCAGCTTCTTATACTCGTATTTTATTAAATTAGTTCGTAAGGAAATCTTTATTGTACCAAAGACCTAGAATTTGAATGCAATAGTTTTCTGGTGTCATACAATCTCACTCAAGCTGTGTGGTTTATTTGTGGGGTCCCTTTCCTTAGAAAGTAGTCTTAGCTACGGTTAACTGTAGACCATTTTCTTCCGAATGTATTACTTTGTTTCGTGTCTTGACTCGCCAGCATATCCGGGTTAAAATTCATCAGAACCAGGTTCGAGGTCCGGCAGAGGAATAGAAATTTATGTCACTCTCAGAAGGAGTGGATGTGTTCCTTATCTTGTAGGCTTGATTGTATTTTATTGTTTTAAATTATAATTTTTTTCAAGCTGGCCATATTATCAAGCAATCTCTCTGTTTGAAATTTTCTAGCGTTGGATATAAAAACTCTTTAAGAGTGAAGGTGTAACTCTCGAAAGGTCCATCCTTTGACGATTATTCACCACCGGCGTAGCTTATGTGTGGCGAACTTGATTCGTTTTGCGAGACTGCAATGTAGCGTGGGTTCGAATCTTGCTTGTGTTTATAACTTTTTTTAGTTTACTCGGTTATTTAACGACGCTTTATTAACTACTAGATTATTTAGAGTCGATGGAATTGGTGATAGCAAGCTGGTATTTGGCGAGATGACGCAGATGATTGACATGATTATGTGACTTTCACCTTAGTTGGGGAAAATTCGGGGGTGGGGGGGGAGGGACCCAACCAATGGGAATCGAACCCAATCCCGAGTGCAGTTCGGGATCCGCAAGCAAACGCGCTTGCCGCCTGAGCTACTTAGGTCGCCTTGCGCTGATTACCTGATTGGATTTTTCAGACATTCCGTGGGGAATCCTCCGAATCAATCATTCCACCAAATACAGTCTTTTGGAAATACAAATTTCACCCACAATAGATTACTGCGGTGTTAATACAGCATCGTTATAAAACTTTATTATTATTATTATTATTATTATTATTATTATTATTATTATTATTATAAATCATTATTATTGCCATTATTATTATTATTATTATTATTATTATTATTATTATTATTATTATTATTATTATTATTTCTAAATCACCAGGCTTGGCATTTTTGTCACACTGAATTTATCGAGAACTATAGCCTTGTACGGAGGGAGTTGAAATGTCTGGCGCTCACTGCATAGCTGTACAGTAGACCTACGGTGAATGTAAATAATGGATAATAATCTCATGACAACACTGCAACTTAATTTTAATGGTTTGAACAAATACGTTTACCCCTTCATTGACTAGTCGACCTTAGTATAGCGCTGGTCTTCTGTGCTTGAGGTTGCGGGTTCGATCCCGGCCCAGGTCGATGGCATTTAAGTGTGCTTAAATGCAACAGGCTCATGTCAGTAGATTTACTGGCATGTAAAAGAAATCCTGCGGGACAAAATTCCGACACACTGGCGACGCTGATATAACCTCGGCAGTTGCGAGCGTCGTTAAATAAAACATTCCATTGACTAGGCTACAATTGCATTTCAAAATTAATCATCTGATAATAAATATATACAACAGAAGTTTTATACATATTATATACAAACAATAACTTAACACCTATTTATTGAAATAACTCCTACTACAGTGACAAAAAAATATGTATTCTGGGATTATGCAACAGAAACTTTTCCCAATTGTCAGTTATCATTAGGCACAAATCTCTGAAAAACTGCGAAAGGTCACAACTAGAATCTGCATCTCTTGCAGCAAGAAGCAATTGAAAAAGTTTCGCATGTCTTTTACTGCCACAGTGAATTTAAATACCACGTCTGTCCTCCTTCAGTTCCACCTTGCACCCTCTACAGAATATGTTACCATTCCTTACATAAAAATTATGATTTTCAATTTCCGAAATATACAACTGCAGTGTAGATATTGGTGGCGGGATTTGTCTCTTGGTGCACCTCCTCTATGACTGAACGGGATCACAATGAACTCATAGACATATAAATACGTAACAACGTGTGCTTCTACATGACACAAGTCAGAACTCAGAGGTCTTCTAACCTGCTTGTGCCTTCGACTGACGTCATTAATGCACAGGAGAAATTACTCCATCCAATACAGCTCTTGTGACAAACATGCGAAGCCTGGTTATTACTATTATTTTGAATATTATCATTAACATTGTTATTAATATCGTTATCATTATCACCATTATCATTATTGATATTATTATTATTGTTGTTATTATTATTATTGTTATTATTATTATTATTATTATTATTATTATTATTATTATTATTATTATTATTATTATTATTATTATTATTATTTAGTTTCCTAGGCTGACTGTCGTCAATTTGTGTAGGCATTTTGTCTACCCTCTCCGAAATCCAGGTTTCACTGACCTGGGGTTGTCAAAGGGCAGGATGCAATTAATGCCTGAAGACAACTTTCTCTAGCAAGATTCTACTCTGTTACTCGGTTTAATAGATAATTAAACTTCAAAAGAAGGCAGACAACTTGGCAAGTGTTATTATCCAAGGTGACAAACAATGTCGGAAACGCCCAAAAGAAAGAAAATTTAAAAAACATAAAAACTCTGAATATAATTCTGAACGTGTAAGCTGAATAAGTTCTTTATCACGGTTACGGTCATCACCGCTTGACGAGATCGGGCTTTGAATTACTAATGCGGAAGCGGCGTACTTTCGTGCTTCTGTTGCCAGGTAGTAGAGCGATATTGAATTTGTTCAGCGCCTTAAAATTGTCACGAGGTATACTTATTTAATGCAAACTACGTGTTTTGCGAAAGATTTTGTGTAAGTTATCATCTAACCAGTATGAGGATTATGTGTGGCCAGCTTTATTATTTCCACAGCTGTTATAGCTGTCTTACAAAACTGTAGCCCCTCCAAATTCATCAAAATACTAATTGAGCATCGATCCATACACAGGCAGAGATTTTACGAGAATTCCTTCTCTTGAGTAGAAACTTATTTTTGATTACCAAAAGCCTCCAAGCAACCAGCAATAGTATACAGCTCATGCATTATGTCCAGACACTCCCCCACTCTTCCTACAGAGCTGCGCACGAGATCGGTTGAGTCTACTTACGAATTATAGGGGAATGGGTTAGCCTTTGCATTGAATTCGGTAGACATACGCCCAATTTCCCTTCTACTCCTACCCCCTCTACAGAAACGTTGTTCCCCTACTGCGCATCGCGTGTGTCTTGACAAAATGCATGAGCTGTAGGTATGTATGGCAGCATCCAACGCTACTTAGTTCAGATCTTCTGTTCAGTGAACATACGAAAACAAAACAAAGCTTGGCGGTTGAAAATCAGTGCTCCAATAGAAGAATTTGGTAGCCAGCACTTCTTTAGGGAAGATGCAAATATATCAGAAAGACGGAAACATATTTTTTTTCATTTCAAACACTTAAAATATTTAGTCATTGATCGTAATGTGTAGAGACTCATAAAGCACGCACTGATAATTTGTTTAATTTTAAGTTTCTGCTGACATATTTCTCCATTTGTTAAATCCAAACTTCAGTTACATCTTAAGTATCTAGATGCATTTTACTTATTGTAAAGATCAGGGATAGACAAATTCCGGACGCCAGGTAGCCATGATGATAATGACTAAAAAAAAAAAAAATGTGGCGTTTGAATTGTTCATTGATTTCAAAATTTTTTAAGACTTCGTTATCTTTTATGTCACTACGACTAATACATAATGTCAACAAAAGCGGTTGTAGATAGAAATTCGAATGTACTTTTTAAATTAATATAGTGACATTTGTCATGCACCTCAAGATTTTGTTACTACATAGCTTCAGAGCGTCTCTGCGAGCATGTGTTTGCATTACATAGACATTTAATATTGTTTAATGTATTTCAGTAAATATCTTTATCTTAGCTCAAATGGTGTGGACAAAATGTGGTGGCTCCTGAAAATAAAGGGATTGGCTCTTGATTTTTTATTTTTTATTTTTGTCTATCCCTAGTAAAATTAATCTTTTATTGCATATAAGCTGCCGTTAAGTAAATACTTGTTTATTATTATTACTAAATCCAAGTGGTATGTTGTACACGAGTACTATTCCTGTTGTCCACCGACTTATACACAGGTACACTTGGGTTACAGTACATTCACTACTGACCTCTTACCGCATGTAAGCATATATGTAAACACACAGTACCGGAGCGTGCGGGAAGACTGCTGAACAGCATCGTAAACTGTTAACTCGTAACTTGCTCTCCGTACCAAGAGAAGCTAGTTTGATTGATGTGCACTTAACTTGTACACAAAGTAACTAAACCCAAGACTCCAGTCATGAGCGTAGTTAGGAAGCTGGTACCAAAACTGTTAAGTTGTGTGAGCTTGGACTATATCTCTACCGAATGAAAAGTAAAAGCGCATCTCTCATGTCAATGAACCAGAACGACAAACATGTACAGCCGGGTGGTAACCAAATATGTGCTCCAATCGTCCACAGCCTTAGAACAAGAAAATAATAAACGAATAATATTAAAGAAAATTGTAATTATAAACTTCGTAACTCTCAAACAAAAATAATTTATCCTTACATATAAAAATAACAACGTATAGAATTATGATTGTAACCTCATTATAACAAATAACAATGAACATTACATTTTATCAAAAGAAATACTCCTTTTATGTTCAGAAAAAAACATTTGTACTCTGAAAATATTCGTTCTACGTCACAAGACGGAGCAAATCTGATTTATTTATTTATTTATTTATTTATTTATTTATTTATTTATTTATTTATTTATTTATTTATTTATTTATTTATTTATTTATTTATTTATTTATTTATTTATTTATTTATTTATTTATTTATTTATTTATTTATTTATTTATTTATTTACTTATTTATTTATTTATTTAAACTAATGGCGGGTACTTCATTTATATTCACCCATATGAAGCCAGTTCTGTAGACCAATTGACCGACAGAGTTGTTGCCCAGGGTGCGCCATAGGAGGCTGGTCTTGAAGATCCGATAAGGTACATTATGTGGTTGGACTGCTGTAAAAATTGAGTTGAAAAGCAACGCTAAAAGAATAATGAGGTGGTTATACGGTGTTCAATTGTGAAATTTCGTAATAATGCAAGTCAGAAACAATCAGGTGGCCGAGCATCTGGCTACGACTGGAAGGTCCGGGTTTCGATCATGGTAGTGACGGGTTTTTCTCGTGACCAAACTTAAAGAACAGCTCCGAAGTGCTCTGAGCCTCCTCAAATTGAGTCGGAGCGTGTTGCCGACCCACTAACTCATTCTAGTGCCGAGGTCAAGAATGCATGGAGGGAGTACCTTCACTTACCAGAGACAATCATATAGCTCGCAACGACTTCTTAGAACATTACACAAAACCGATTAATTTTGTCGACTAAAATACAAAGATATTAGATCGTTATATTTTATTTTCGTAAGATGTAGCAAAACAATTTAAAACTAAAAATGCAGCATCGTAAACTTAAACGTGCTTGAATTGTTTCGTATCACCTCAACGTAGTTGGAGTGTGAAAAAAACACGAAGTGTAGCCTGTCGTCCTGTGTGGGCGTATCGGACACGTCTTAGCGGGGGTTGTTCACATTTTCAACATGGGGTCCGTCCAGGAATTAGAATATCTCATCTCACGACATGCACACGCTCGAGTTGCTTTTAAGGTCACGTGATCATTCAGCAGGCACTGTACCACATCTGGAAGTTGGAACATCGTAGTGAGTTCTGTTATCTGTCTTATCTGACAGGAAACTAGTTCCATTGTGCTGCGTTCACTTCTTCCCGGGAGACTCGCTCACTTCGAATTGCAATCTATGTTTAAGCGATTTGCCGGCAGTGGTGCATGAAAACTATTATTATTGTTATTATTATTATTATTATTATTATTATTATTATTATTATTATTATTATTATTATTATTATTATTATACGTTTGTACTACTGGATTTTATGCAGTATTGGACACATGAATGATTGAGGCCGTGAACAACGTAACGGTTGCAGCTACCTTCTTGTAATAAATTATTTACCTGACATAACTAATGTGCTAAGATGAAACGTTTTGGGTTTTCCAGCATGTGCTGGGGCTTTATATCGGAGCTACTTAATCGGTTCCATCAGGGTAACACACGAGTAGTACTAGATCCGAAGGGTCTACTACTCTATTGAGTTCATTAAGCTTGGGTAATCAATGTTATCGGTGAAAACCACAAATTTCTTCCGAATCTGATAACCTAAAAGCTTAGGGCTGCTGCGTCCGTGCAATGCTTACAAAATCAAACATAAACTACTTGAACAAATCTGTTGTATTGCTAAGTAAATAAAAGTACCCAAATCCATGGCGCTACAGCCCTGAAGGACCAAGACCGACCAGCCGGCTGCTGGCTTCACGCCCAAATGCCGAAGCAGAGGTGGACTATCCTCCATTCAGTATGGCGGTATCGTGTAGTTAGCACGATGATCCCCACAGCCGTTATAGCTGGTTTGCGAAATCGGATTTTCGCTACCTATCGTAGCTCCCCAAGTGCATCACGATGCTGGGTGGGCACCGGTTCCGTACCTACTTATTGCTTTTAAGGAACCCGGAGGTTCATTGCCGCTCTCACATAAGGCCGCCATTGGTCCCTATCCTGAGCAAGATTAATCCAGTCTCTACCATCATATCCCACCTCCCTCAAATCCATTTTAATATTATCTTCCTATCTACGTCTCGGCCTCCCCAAAGATATTTTTCCCTCCGGCCTCCCAACTAATTCTCTATATGCATTTCTGGATTCGCCCATGCGTGCTACATGCCCTGCCCATCTCAAACGTCTGGATTTAATGTTCCTAATTATGTCAGATGAAGAATACAATGCGTGCATTTCTGTGTTGTGTAACTTTCTCCATTCTCCTGTAACTTCATCCCTCTTAGCCCCAAATGTTTTTCTAAGCACCTTATTCTCAAACACCCTTAACCTATGTTCCTCTGTCAAAGTAAGAGTCCAAGTTTCACAACCATAAAGAACAGCCGGTAATATAACTGTTTTATAAATTCTAACTTTAAGATTTTTTGACAGAAGACTGGATGATAAAAGCTTCTCAATCGAATAATAATAGGCATTTCCCATATTTATTCTGTGTTTAATTTCCTCCCGAGTATTATTTATATTTGTTACTGTTGCTCCCAGGTATTTGAATTTTTCCACCTCTTCAAAGAATAAATTTCCAATTTTTATATTTCCATTTCGTACAATATTCTTGTCACGAGACATAATCATACACTGGCCGAAATTTCGTGAGAAAATTCTTCCCCCATGAGGAATCGAACCAGCGCTTTCCGTAATGCGAGTTCTAGGCAGAATGCCTTAGACCGCGACGCCACAAAAATCAAAGTCGTGTTAATACTGTAAATACATGTGAAATAGTAAATTGTGAAATTCTGTAGAAGCTTGATGTTGCTCGAAGTACAGACCCAGATACAAATTTTGGGCCAACTGAATTTTCCAAGTTCCAATTATAACATACTGCCCACGCTCATTGAACGTGTGCAATAACCTATGTTATAATTGGAGCTTTGAAAATTCAGGTGGCTTAAATTTTGTGTTTGTACAATAATATAATTAGTAAATAACAAAGGAGAGTGCTTACAATATATTATACGAATAAACGAAGAAGGATTCCCACGCAAAATTTATATTAAAAGCTCGGCGACATTCGCCTGCTAAAACCATCTAATCTCTCCATAAAAATGTGACTGATCCGTTCGGAATTTAACCCCGTGCTGAGAAACCATCAACTGACTGGGAGAGACACTGATAACGTGCAAACTCTTACATTGTTCACTTAGTAGTTAATTGTCTTGTAATATGTGTGCCAGGATTAGCTCAACTAGTGAGCATTCAGAGCTCACCCTATGGAAACGCAAGAGGTCTCTGCCTCTATGGGATTTTATAGAATCATTGTAATCTCCTATTTATTTATTTCTGTGTAACTTGTTAAACAATTTCATCGCCCCACTTAATCTTATTACTATCTTAAACAATTGATTATTTAACCTGATCGACCTGATTTAACGAAGCAGTTCCTCCCAAGTACGCAAAGCTTGTGTTCATAAGGCGGACGTGGACCTTCCAGTAGGTCGCAGCCTGCAAAGAGGTCGGGTGTCCTCACCGCCCCTAGCTGCACATTGGCACAGCGATCTCGCTTCGTTCTCGGAAGTAGTTTACGAAGATGCCTCTGTTGCCGCAGATTGTACATTAATGGCCCCACTTTTTAGTACGACAAAAAAACTTCCTAATCCGGTTTGAATGTACGCGAGTGCTTCTTTGTTCACAGTAAAAAGAAACTCACGAAAATCTGGAAATGCAACCTACGACCGTCTGCAGAATCCTTCAGTAACCGAATTATTTTGTTGTTCATTATTCGTAATAGTTCAAATTAATGTGCAATCTGTTGTGCAAGGGAAAGTAGCATGTCAATTTAAGCACACTTCCGTACACGGGCGGAGGTAAACTACACACACTTTTCAGGTATATTTTTCCCCCTACCTTTGCTCTATATTTGTGGTATATAATCCGCACACACAACAAAACCTAGATAGAAGGGGTCGTATGTAAACTGCACACACAGTATTACTCGGGTTATTTTTTTAATAAATTACATATAAATCGAACGCAATATCAACCAATGTTACGGGTGACAAGCACAATTGACAATTATAATGGAAGGAGAGAGGCGCTGTATGAATTAGACTGACTTGGATGGATAGTTACACAGCAGTTCAACATAAAGTTTTGGTCCTTGAATACAGATGTTTGTAAGTGCTATCTATGCTGCAATAAATGTTGTATGGAGTGAGGTCAATGTTGTTGGATGTAGATTTCACCCAAGTCAATCTTGGCTTCGTCAGATTAAAAAAAATATACTTTGATAAAGAAATATAAAAGTGATTCTGAAATCGGCAGATTGTTAAAACTTTTATTCGGTCTACCATTTTTAGACCCATATGACGTTGGCGACTGTTTTGTATCCGATTTAGTGGCCATTAAACCACACAAGATGAAAAACTAGATAACTTTTGTGACTATTTAGTAGACAGCTATGTAGACGATGACGCTACCTTTGCTCCTTCAATCTGGGCAGCTAAAACAGAAAAGCTTACAGCGTACAACTGATGTCTGTGAGTCTTTTCATAGTAGATTCAACAACACACTTTACTCTGCTCATCCTGATATTTATACGTTTACAAATAGATTAATTGAATTTCAAATAGGCACACACTTTACTCTGCTCATCCTGATACTTATACGTTTACAAATAGGTTAATTGAATTTCAAATATACGCATATACACACTTTACTCTGCTCATCCTGATATTTATACGTTTACAAATAGGTTAATTGAATTTCAAATAGGCACATATACACACTTTACTCTGCTCATCCTGATATTTATACGTTTACAAATAGGTTAATTGAATTTCAAATATACGCATATACACACTTTACTCTGCTCATCCTGATATTTATACGTTTACAAATAGGTTAATTGAATTTCAAATATACGCATATATACACTTTACTTGCTCATCCTGATATTTATACGTTTACAAATAGGTTAATTGAATTTCAAATATACGCATATACACACTTTACTTGCTCATCCTGATATTTATACGTTTACAAATAGGTTAATTGAATTTCAAATATACGCATATACACACTTTACTCTGCTCATCCTGATATTTATACGTTTACAAATAGGTTAACTGAATTTCAAATATACACATATACACACTTTACTCTGCTCATCCTGATATTTATACGTTTACATATAGGTTAACTGAATTTCAAATATACACATATACACACTTTACTCTGCTCATTCTGATATTTATACGTTTACAAATAGGTTAATTGAATTTCAAATAGACACATATACACACTTTACTCTGCTCATCCTGATATTTATACGTTTACAAATAGGTTAACTGAATTTCAAATATACACATATACACACTTTACTCTGCTCATCCTGATATTTATACGTTTACATATAGGTTAACTGAATTTCAAATATACACATATACACACTTTACTCTGCTCATTCTGATATTTATACGTTTACAAATAGGTTAATTGAATTTCAAATAGACACATATACACACTTTACTCTGCTCATCCTGATATTTATACGTTTACAAATAGGTTAACTGAATTTCAAATATACACATATACACACTTTACTCTGCTCATCCTGATATTTATACGTTTACATATAGGTTAACTGAATTTCAAATATACACATATACACACTTTACTCTGCTCATTCTGATATTTATACGTTTACAATAGGTTAATTGAATTTCAAATATACGCATATACACACTTTACTTGCTCATCCTGATATTTATACGTTTACAAATAGGTTAATTGAATTTCAAATATACGCATATACACACTTTACTTGCTCATCCTGATATTTATACGTTTACAAATAGGTTAATTGAATTTCAAATATACGCATATACACACTTTACTTGCTCATCCTGATATTTATACGTTTACAAATAGGTTAATTGAATTTCAAATATACGCATATACACACTTTACTCTGCTCATCCTGATATTTATACGTTTACAAATAGGTTAACTGAATTTCAAATATACACATATACACACTTTACTCTGCTCATCCTGATATTTATACGTTTACATATAGGTTAACTGAATTTCAAATATACACATATACACACTTTACTCTGCTCATTCTGATATTTATACGTTTACAAATAGGTTAATTGAATTTCAAATAGACACATATACACACTTTACTCTGCTCATCCTGATATTTATACGTTTACAAATAGGTTAACTGAATTTCAAATATACACATATACACACTTTACTCTGCTCATCCTGATATTTATACGTTTACATATAGGTTAACTGAATTTCAAATATACACATATACACACTTTACTCTGCTCATTCTGATATTTATACGTTTACAATAGGTTAATTGAATTTCAAATATACGCATATACACACTTTACTTGCTCATCCTGATATTTATACGTTTACAAATAGGTTAATTGAATTTCAAATATACGCATATACACACTTTACTTGCTCATCCTGATATTTATACGTTTACAAATAGGTTAATTGAATTTCAAATATACGCATATACACACTTTACTCTGCTCATCCTGATATTTATACGTTTACAAATAGGTTAACTGAATTTCAAATATACGCATATACACACTTTACTCTGCTCATCCTGATATTTATACGTTTACAAATAGGTTAATTGAATTTCAAATATACACATATACACACTTTACTCTGCTCATCCTGATATTTATACGTTTACAAATAGGTTAATTGAATTTCATATATACACATATACACACTTTACTCTGCTCATCCTGATATTTATACGTTTACAAATAGGTTAACTGAATTTCAAATATACACATATACACACTTTACTCTGCTCATCCTGATATTTATACGTTTACAAATAGGTTAACTGAATTTCAAATATACGCATATACACACTTTACTCTGCTCATCCTGATATTTATACGTTTACATATAGGTTAACTGAATTTCAAATATACACATATACACACTTTACTCTGCTCATTCTGATATTTATACGTTTACAAATAGGTTAATTGAATTTCAAATATACACATATACACACTTTACTCTGCTCATCCTGATATTTATACGTTTACAAATAGGTTAATTGAATTTCAAATATACGCATATACACACTTTACTCTGCTCATCCTGATATTTATACGTTTACAAATAGGTTAATTGAATTTCAAATATACGCATATACACACTTTACTCTGCTCATCCTGATATTTATACGTTTACAAATAGGTTAATTGAATTTCAAATAGACACACATGCACACTTTGCTCTGCTCATCCTGATATTTATACGTTTACAAATAGGTTAATTGAATTTCAAATAGACACATATACACACTTTACTCTGCTCATCCTGATATTTATACGTTTACAAATAGGTTAATTGAATTTCAAATAGACACATATACACACTTTACTCTGCTCATCCTGATATTTATACGTTTACAAATAGGTTAATTGAATTTCAAATAGACACACATGCACACTTTGCTCTGCTCATCCTGATATTTATACGTTTACAAATAGGTTAATTGAATTTCAAATAGACACATATACACACTTTACTCTGCTCATCCTGATATTTATACGTTTACAAATAGGTTAATTGAATTTCAAATAGACACATATACACATTTTACTCTGCTCATCCTGATATTTATACGTTTACAAATAGGTTAATTGAATTTCAAATAGACACATATACACACTTTACTCTGCTCATCCTGATATTTATACGTTTACAAATAGGTTAATTGAATTTCAAATAGACACATATACACATTTTACTCTGCTCATCCTGATATTTATACGTTTACAAATAGGTTAATTGAATTTCAAATAGACACATATACACACTTTACTCTGCTCATCCTGATATTTATACGTTTACAAATAGGTTAATTGAATTTCAAATAGACACATATACACACTTTACTCTGCTCATCCTGATATTTATACGTTTACAAATAGGTTAATTTAATTTCAAATAGACACATATACACACTTTACTCTGCTCATCCTGATATTTATACGTTTACAAATAGGTTAACTGAATTTCAAATATACACATAGCCTACGTAAAAATTCAGGGGATATCTACTGCAGCGAATGTTAAAAATAAGGACTCCTTAAGGAGGAAAGAAACTATGGAGAGGAATATAAAAGATTTCAATAAGGGACATATATCCCGAATGGAATTCATTAAGCGAGCAAAATAAATTATTAGTTAATACGTTACTATTGTAATAGTAAGTTAGTACGTTCAAAGGAAATAGCCTACATACCATTGTAGCTGTGTGTGCAATTTGCATCCTGTTTGTATTAGCCTACTTGGGTTGTTTGTGTGTACAGATTACATATCTAAAATCGGTGTGTGCAAATTACATATGAAGAGTCCACTGGAAGAATGATGGATGTCATTTGGATTCAGGAGAAGCAATTGAAAGTTTGAAATGCTTATCGCTCAAAGCTTAATTGTGATTTTCCTATCATTACTGGACAATGACTATCAGTGTTAATGCCATATAACTCTCTATGTACATTCTATATGCCTTAAGCTATGCATTGACAGTCTTGGTTCATTTTCGACAAGAAAGTGACAGCCATCATTCTTGCAGTGGACTCTTCATATGTGTAAATTAACTTCTTTGAGGTCATAGACATGAAACGTGTGTGCAGTTTACCGTTCTCGCCGTACACATTTCTTTTGTTTCAATTAAAAAAAAAGTCAGGAAAATGGCGCATGTTTCACTTGTTAATCAGAAAGATTTAAGACGGACAATACAGTATATACCCAGTTTAGACTATATTTTTGCAGAAGCTCACAAAATACGAAATACTACAGATTAAAACTTCACGTTTCTCATAGCGGACAGCTCTAAGAGCTAATTGGATTCCAGAACAGCAGAAACGAGGACAATAAGAAATACTTATTGGAATGTGGCGACATTGTTACTCGTCGCAACGAATTTTTAAGAATAATGAAAAAAAAAATGAGGGAGTTAGGAAGACCTATAATACTTTTATATGAAATTATTTTTAGTATATTTCTGTATTTTGCTTTATATATTACGTCAGTTGGATTTGTTGTTGTCAACTTATTAGTTCTGAAATGCCCTACACAGAGCCCCTCTTCGAAGTGGATGTGGTCAGATAGCTTAAAATTTCAGCGGGAAGTTTTCTTCTGTATAAAAACAGAGTTTAGAAAATCACAGTTTCGCACCATATAGCTATCCCGGTTCCAATCCGTGAAAAATGAAGTAGAATTCATAGTTTAAAAACTCTCGGGTTTGTGTTAAATTACTGGTGGACTCCATATAGTCGCGACGCTGTTATTCCCGGCGTGACTCCTCTTTGCTTACGTCTTAGAAAGTGAAGGCTCTATAAAGTCTAGGTGGGTAGTTTCGTTCGCCATTTTTTGTTCTTTCGTTGCCGAGCTACCGGACGAGGAATCTATTTGCCACACCGTTAAACATTATCATGTCGTAGCTCCTATGATAATAAATCAAACGCACTGTAATTCAGTAAATAATTGAGCGGCAAATAACGTCCTCGTATGCTTTTTGCGAACGCCAACGAAAGAGCCAAAATGGCTAAGTATTTATCGAGCCTTCTTTATCTTCATCAGCGAATCACAAGACGCATACTTTTAAATGTAGCCGACCTGCAATGTGATTGGCTGCCGGAAATAAGAGCGACGGGACTATAATTCCACTGTCGTCATTCCACCCTTTTCCTGTAACATGGTTGCACAAAGTAACAGAAAACTAGTGTGTTATGTTTCTCGAGCTCGCCACCAGAGTTACAAATGGCAAAATCTATTAAACAAGTTATTATTTTATCAACCTGTGAATTGAACTGAGTATTTTATATGCAGAGTATGAAATAAACTCATACACTTCATTTTTTTAAGAAAGTGAAAACAAATACTTTTGCGTCGAATGGCACCACTCCGCAATATTCGTCAGTAGGTTCAAGTGAGGTATTTATATGGTCATGTGGTTCGTAAAACATGTCCTGTAGGAATCAATGATGGACGCAAGGAAAGTGACATTACACGAGGAAACCCTCTCCGAACTGTCTTCCTTCACCGGAATCTGAGTTCGTCTCCAGAGTTGAAAGACGAAGTCCTAGAAGTTTGTCTAATGATGTGCCTCATAACACCTTAAAGAAAAAGCAAGCTGATGGAAATGGTTTACAATATGGTAATTAATGCAAAATACTTGAGAAATAGAGTAGGATGTGGATGAAAACAAATGTCTGTCTCAGAGGTGAGTGGCTCGAATAGAATGTGATACAAGTTGGAAAGTAGTCGACGTGAAATAGACCACATATTCATCTTCAGCGGTCTCCAGACAGAAGATTAATATTTGCGTCTGTCATCTGTCGCTCTTAGCAACGCGGGGAAATAATTAGAGTTGTCTATGGACAGACAAGCGAGCCATTATCATGTGAAACAATTGTAGGCCAAGGCATTGACACCGGCAAGGTCCAGTATCTCTCAGCTCTACAAAAAGAAAACTGAAGGTAACTTGGTCGATAGAATCTTGTTTCCTACTATACATAGAATCTATTTGCACTGATAACTTACATGTCCTCAGTGGTCTAGAGATTATAATGCTAGCCGTTGATTCGCGGTCTGAGGTCCAAACCCGGTCGAGGGCAATGGATTTTAAAGGACGATGAAATTCTTGGCATGGCTTCCTCCGCTAGAGAAGTGGTCTGTGTCGTAGTTTTAAGATGTGCGTAAAAGAATATTGCACCTTATGAAAGGACTCAAAGTCCAAATTTGTCTACCATTTCTGTTCCTCGTCGAAATTTGAAGGTAGCACAATGGATCCAAATTGGAGGCATGTTTGTGGGCGGGGGATCCCGACAGCGCGCAGACCCAAAATTTTACGTGCCCTGAAGTGGTGAACTGCTCGCGCGGCACTTTTCGAAATAGGTCAACTGCGTGCGGTGGTCAGTTTTTGAGTCAAGTCAACTGGACGCGGAGAAAAACACAAGTTAAGTTGGCACTACAGCATTTTCTTTCCCATTTTCAGAGACTTAGGACTCTCTATGACTGCTAAGCTACACCAGTCATAGGTATGGTTAAAAATGCTTTGTCATATTCTCATGCCCATAATGGGGCACTCGTCAAGATGATAAAATACTCATTGCCCATAATGGGGCACTCGTCAAGGTATTTAAAAAGACACGGAAACTATTTTCATTCCTTATGATGATGATGATAATAATAATAAGAAAGGCGTTTTAAAAAAGTCAAACGTCTCATAGTTCCATTTCTGTACTTTAATATCAATTCCTGTATATACTGCACATGATTTTCACGTTTATTGTTAATTCGGTGAGGCCTATCTGTATCATTCATTTTAATGTAGGTGGTTGTCTGAGTTTGAACGATAGCGTCAACAAAATGATAATTGAAGGGTACACGGGAAAAACGAACTATGTCACAATGCTGTTAAGGGTGGTGTCATTATCTAATTCACTGTATTACTACAAACTTTGGTGTTATTTTTACCAAAAGTGGTACAGGGTAATTAAAACCAAGGATACATTCATCATTTCCTTCATTTCAAGTAGAAACACCAATAAATTTAGCAATAATATACTGAAATAGATCAATATCTCAACCTTATTGGAAATGTGACATTGTTCGTTTTTCCCGTGTACCCTTCAATTTACATGGATGTGCACTGTGAAAATTAAGGCCGAAAGCCCTGTGGAATGCCTCACAAGCACTGTAGCAGTAATGTAGTTTTGTATTTTGCGTTCATATATTCCTCTAGTTAAAATTGTTTTTGTCAACTTAATTTCCAAACTTCCTACACAGCAGCCCCCCCCCCCCAATGTGAAGGTGATCAGACCGTTTGAAATTTCAACGGGAAGCTTCCTCCTATATAAAAAATAGGGTATAATTTTATCAACTTTCTTCCGTGAACGCTTCCAGCGCTTTTTATTTTGAAGGTTGTGTAGAGGATCGATCAAAGTACAGTACAGCTGTTATCTTCAAGTGGTGAAAGCCACTGGTGTAGCTCAGTCGGCTGAGGTGCTTGCGTACCGATCCGGAGTTGCGCTCGGGAGTGGTTCGATTCCCGCTTAGGCTCATTTCCTGGTTGGGTTTTTTCTGAGGTTTTCCCTAACCATAAGGGGAATGTCAGGTAATCTATGGCGAATCATCTGCCTCATCTCGCCAAATACCATCTCGTTATCACTAATTCCATCGACGCTAAATAACCTAGTAGTTGATACAGAGTCGTGAAATAACAAAGTAAAAAAAAACTCGCGTAGTAATGTCTCTATTTAAACTAGGCTTATATAATTTTTCTAACACTGAGACGCGACACAGTCACGAGGTGGAAATAGGCTTTTCAGAGACCTGTAACAGCTCTTCCCTAATACAGTGAGACTGCTGTGACAAGTAACCAATACTACATAGGGTCTTCCTCTTACGACAACAAAATATCGCTATAACGCTCATTCATGCAATTTTAAGGTCACCTTAAAGGACCTAGAGGAATGACAAAATATGTGTCAAATTTAACTTTTTTTCGTATATTTAGGCTAAAAATACTTCATAGTATTGACTTCATCTGGACAAAATTTCAAGGTCGTTAGGAATGAAATACTTACTTACTTACTTACTTACTTACTTACTTACTTACTTACTGGCTTTTAAGGAACCCGCAGGTTCATTGCCGCCCTCACATAAGCCCGCCATTGGTCCCTATCCTGTGCAAGATTAATCCAGTCTCTACCATCATATCCTACCTCCCTCAAATCCATTTTAATATTATCTTCCCATCTACGTCTCGGCCTCCCCAAAGGTCTTTTTCCCTCCGGCCTCCCAACTAACACTCTATATGCATTTCTGGATTCGCCCATACGTGCTACATGTCCTGCCCATCTCAAACGTCTGGATTTTATGTTCCTAATTATGTCAGGTGAAGTATACAATGCGTGCAGCTCTGCGTTGTGTAACTTTCTCCATTCTCCTGTAACTTCATCCCTCTTAGCCCCAAATATTTTCCTAAGAACCTTATTCTCAAACACCCTTAATTTTTGTTCCTCTCTCAAAGTGAGAGTCCAAGTTTCACAACCATACAGAACAACCGGTAATATAACTGTTTTATAAATTCTAACTTTCAGACTTTTTGACAGCAGACTAGATGACAAAAGCTTCTCAACCGAATAATAACAGGCATTTCCCATATTTATTCTGTGTTTAATTTCCTCCCGAGTGTCATTTAGCTTTATTACTGTTGCTCCAAGATATTTGAATTTTTCCACCTCTTCGAAGGATAAATCTCCAATTTTTATAGTTCCATTTCGTACAATATTCTGGTCACGAGACATAATCATATACTTTGTCTTTTCGGGATTTACTTCCAACCCTGTCGCTCTACTTGCTTCAACAAGAATTTCCGCGTTTCCCCTAATTGTTTGTGGATTTTCTCCTAACATATTCACGTCATCCGCATAGGAATGAAATAATTGCTTTTATGCCATTTTTAAATGGCTCTTTACTCTATGCTTAAACTTCCCCGTTCAATATCCAGCGTTTATTTATTTTACATGACTGTTTCAACATTTAATATGTAATGTCTCATACAGCAATAGAAATAACTGAATAACATTTTCAGGGCATATTTTCGCATTATACATGAATAATTCTGTAACAGGAAATTGTCAAATTGCAAATTAAAGGGTAAGTTAAAAAGACACGTGCAATTTTTCTTTCTATTCATAAAAATGCAAAATAAAAATATGCAAATTGAAATTTCTAAAAATCATCAAATAGAATTGATCAGCAGTCTTTTAGCTTTCATTTAAGATAATATTTGTGACTCTATGGTACTCTTAAGAGCAGATATACAGGGACATCATTTTATTTTTACTTAAATTTTTATTTTACCTGAGTTTTTTAATGTACTTCACTCCCACCCCTTCTACTAATGAAGTTCAACCTTCCTCCACACAGATCCAAGACCGCATGTACAGTCACAGTAGGCGTACGGTCATAGTAAACAATACGTTCCAAAAATATGTTCGCGTTTTCCAGTGACGAAAGAGCTTTCAATATTGAATCATTTTCGCACAGGTACTGTCGTCCATTTGCCTACGTCGTATCCCGGTTTCCCCTACCAGCTTTTATTCGCCAGCTAGTGGCTGGGCTGTCTTAGCTTTTTTCTGAGTACATTAATTTCTGTTAGGAATTTGACGTCTACGTAATATTATATAACTGTTTAAAATAATTTAAATAAAAGGTTCTCGTTAAGTAATTAACTGTCACGTGATTTCCTCCCTTTCTACGAACCTACGACATAACCACTTGGACGGACAGTAGACAGTATGTCTGAGTAATTTTATCTTTTCGGATCGGGCAGAAGTGAAGATTGAATTTACAGTACGTAAGGTACTCTTTTAAAGAGTAGGAACAGAATTATTTCAACATGAGTTACTAGTACCAAGGACGAAACTGGTAATTGGGATTAGGTACAATATTCTATAGTGCGATAATATGCACATTAGAACTGAAGCCTGTATCGAAATGAACGGCTACCATTTAAAAAAAATGTTTAAATATCCATATTATGATTATTTTTCAATTTAACTTCATTCTCTATATTGTACGCTAATATGCTGTAGACAGTATAATATACACTGCATAATGAATACGTCCACATGGAAAGCTCAGTTCGTGAGTAAAAACACTCATTGTTAATACTGTACTGTATTTTGATTAAACAAAAACCTAATGAAAATGATCGAACTCAAAAGCGCGATATTTCCTAGTTTACGTAAATGGATGAACTGCTTTTCTTCCCTCATATACCTAGTAAAGTGATTTGTTTGTATATTACGCCAGTATCATCGAACTCCAGTCTTGGAAGGAGGTAGTAAACGGCGTTGATCCAGATGTATAGCCAAGTTAATATTAAATAGTTAATAAAAATAAAATGATGTCCCTGTATAATTTTCTTTACAATACTGCATTTTTAATTTTTTTTTTATATCTGGGACTGTACCATAAAGGGCAGAATTGTATTTAAAAGGCTTCATATATTGATATGAAACTGTTAGGGAAATAGAAACTACTTAAAACAATTTATGAGGAAGGAAATTTCCTGTAGCTTGTTCTCCTTAAATCAGCCAGCGTCAAGGCTGCGGTCTAGCCGTTGCATAAGTCACACCGCGGTCTCCAAAAAAAATTGTATACCCCTGTTTGTGGTTAGGTGATGAATTAATTTAAAACAACATATAACAAATTAATGACAGGGTTTATGGCTACTGTTTTTAGAAGCCAGCCCTCCACATGTTTACAATTCCTGGAAACTACAGTATACACCGAACTCTCGCTGCAATCTGTCTTTATTGCACGGGTCTGGTGGTTTAATGACCAACCAACAATTAACGAGTAGCAATACTGATGTCATCGCATGTAACTATCACCTATGAAGACACTCCTAGTATGTAAAATTGTGGAAACGATATGCCATAATACACAGCTAGAATTCTGGCCCTGGGCAAGACTGAACTTTGCCCTTCGAACTGTATATCTCAATTTTGTTTATACAGAGTGGAAGTGATATAACCCTGCAGATTCACTAAACAACAAGAATTTTGCTCCGACTTAATACAGTGTGTCCCCTATGGTTTGGTGTGCGCTATATCCGAAAATGTATCTCTCTTCTTCGTATCACGTAAGGTTTTTAAGATATACTGTGATTTCGCTTTTTGATTCCGCTGCCCTTTCGCGTAAAGAATCACCCACTCTTTGAAATTTGTTGTTAATACATTAATAAGAAATTCCTGATAACGAGCCCCAGTTAATCTCTGTGGTAGCACGTATGGCCCTTAATCTATCGCCAAGAACGCCTGCCCATACGTTGATTGAGAATCGGTGCTGAAGCCTTTCTTCTTCAACTGCATGGGAATTTTCATCAGCTCACACATGCTGATTACTAAAGTTCACATCTCTGCTGAACCCCGCTCATATCCGCAACCAGACTTTTGTTTTCAGTATTCCTTGCGACGTATTATTATTTCATGCTAGGGGTGTCAACTACGGTATGATTTTCTGTTAGAGTCTAGGGCAGAGAAATGCTTGTCAATTCTAATAGTTCTAGTATTAACTTTAAAAAGTTATGTATGGATTTTACAAAAATTTAAAAATTGTAAATTTAAATTTATATATTCTAATTGCATAGTAGACATAAGACAAATTGTATTGTATACTTTTTAATTTCAATTCAGGAATCAGCTCCTGAGCACGAGTTCTACTCTTTCAGGGGCGAGCTAAAGTTTTTCTATAGACTATATATTATATTTTATGTTACAATTATTAACAAAATAAATAAATAAAATTAAATAGAATTGCCATAAATGGACGTCATATTCAGCACCTCCTAGAACAAGTGTTCAGATCTCAGAAAGTATGTGTCGTAGGACCCCATGTTTATTAGATATTTTCTTGTTTTTATGCATACTATCAACTCCTAAAATATTGGATACTTTTTAACACCTTGTAGTCCACACCTGTGGAGTAACGGTCAGCGCGACTGGCCGCGAAACCAGGTGGCCCGGGTTCTAATCCCGATCGGAGCAAGTTAGCTGGTTGAGGTTTTTCCTGGGGTTTTCCCTCAACCCAATACGAGCAAATGCTGGGTAACTTTCGGTGCTGGACCCCGGACTCATTTCACCGGCATTATCGCCTTCATATCATTCAGACGCTAAATAACCTAGATGTTGATATGGCATTGTAAAATAACCCAAGAAAATAAAAATAATAAAACATCCTGTATATTGTAGTAATGAACTGATTAGGTACATTATCGTTGACCAATATCTTGAGGAGTTATTGCCGGTTAACTTTATTAATTATTATTTAATTAGCAGTCTTACTAATAAACCGTGTATAGTTTTTATACTAGACTTATGCAGAGTTGAGACAGAAAACTTTACTAATAAACCATGCAGAAGCGATGGACGTATAAACAGCCTGTAACTATACAATGGGAATTGCTTTGCAGTAGTTATATACACGAAACCCCTTGTTTAGGCGTTGTATATAGAGAAAAAATGGCCGCCCCTCTAACAGCTGTTCGTATCGACTGTCATTTTATGATGATGGTTGCCTAGTAACCAAAGAAGAACAAACCAAAGAGCACAGAATAATTAGAATAATATTACTGTAGCTTGTACTCTTTGACCAAAATATAGTATGGTAATCGATTAGAGCCAGTTGTACTATCGATACTTAACACGCCACACTAGAGCGCTCTACCGGATGCAATAGCGCTCTACCGGATGCAATAGAGAACCTCATATATTCTATTATCTTTCGTAACGAGGTAATGACGAAACTATGACGTAGCTGTGTAACAGTTGTACTGTTATACACGACGTATGTAGTGATTATTAGTAAGGAATTTACACACGACGTATAAATGAGCTACTCATTGTATAAGTATAAGACAGCTAAACGTCTGTATATAGAGTTTTTATTAGTTAGACCGTAGGTGTATTTAACGTAATAGCGTCCCCAATGAAGATGTGAGCTTCGAGTCACAAGTTCATCCCTTTCTAGACGTCGCACTGATTTTACTTCCCACTGGAGTGACCTGCATGAGGCATCGGTATGTAGCACACAGAACGCCTCGTAAAATATTAAAAATTTTGGGTGTACCGCAAATTAAATTTCTCACAGCTGGTACTGTACAGTGCACGTCTAACTCCGAGCGAATGTCAAGGTTTCTTAACATGCGTCCGTTTCGCGGAGTGTACAAATCGCCGAAACAAAACGGCGGGTGGGCGGACGATGCAACGTCCCGCGGAGCTCGCTTCGTTACAACGTCACGGGCGTGTTATTACGCCACTCATGAACTCACGGCGTGATGCATGCCGGGAGTTGTGACGTGTCTGTCTGATTCAATCAGGCTATCTGGAGAAGCGCCGCCACTCTTAACAGACGCCATGCTGCCTGCAGTGGCGTTCAAACAATAATAATAATAATAATAATTTTATTTATTTTATTTTTTATTTTCATTTATGTGCTGGGCAACAGCTATTGGCCAATAAAAGTCCAGCACAGTGATACAAATAATGCAATAAAATGAACAACTATGGTACACATTACATAACAGTAATAATAATAATAATAATAATAATAAATTTATTTATTTATTTATATTTAATAATATAATAATAATAATAATAATAATAATAATAATAGGCGGTTTAATAAGTAATGCACATCATTTTCTTTCTCATTCAAATGTTGTTTTATTACAAATCCAAATATACCACATTATTCCCTAATTGACTACAAATACCTATTTTTCAACGTAGTCTCCACAGCGAATAGGGATTATAAAGAAAGGACACTGACCGAATTTTCCTGTGTTTTGTTTCTCTGTGCACCGGCGTTTAGTTCCACTTTCAAGCGCTAGAGGTTAGTGTAATCGCACTTACGCTAAGATAATAATTGAGAATAGAGTTGAGACACAGGATCCAAATATCGCCTACCTTATTGCATAATCCAGTAACGCTTTGCTTCAAATAAATTCAAGTTAACAGCTTTTCCTTATTTCTCAGTGACAAACTAGTAGTAATATTTTTTTATATTTCAGATATAATAAATTATATTATAAAATAATATAATACATTATAAAGTTATGTATCAGATTCGTTTCATATTTGTATATATTATAATATAGGTATATGGCTTTACTTCTCATAAGAGTTTTGTTTTTACATTTTCACTGCTATCAAATCATTACATATTTTAATTTTTGTTGGGGTCAACGTCTCAACTCTCATTATAAAGGAACTCTAGAGTCTAGACATTACAGTTAATGACGGATTTATTATTTTATGGATCCAATTTATTTTATTTGAGTACATAATGTACCTAGATGTATTAATTATGTGTTATATTTCCGCTGTGTCGACTGCTAGCTGGTGTGATGTCAGTGCCAACTCTAGTGAGAAAGCAGAATCTCACGCTCTAGCTGGTTTGAAGGTCATTGAAATCAGTCCGGCTACATCAAAGGTACCGACGCGAAGTGTCCATACTTAGTTACCTATACGCTGGTCTCCATTCAAATCTATAGCCATACGCCACCTAGATATTAGAGCCTGTATGCCATCTCGGTACCATTCAGCTGGTCTTCCTCTCAGCCACGTCCTGACATCTATGACCTGCTCATCGTCGTCATATTGCTTCCCACGGATCACATTCTTCAGGGAACTAAACAAATGAAAATCAGATGGTGCAAGATCAGAACTGTAGGGCGGGTGAGGAAAGACATTCTACGAAAGTTTTATGATTTCTTGACGAGTGCACACGCTTGTGTGCGGCCTTGCATTGTCATGGAAATGGAGAATTTTGTTGACCCACAGAGATACCGACTTGAACAGCAAGTTGTTTGGATGTTACTCGCCTGTGGTCACGAATAAGCCTATCGGTGCGTTCAACTGTCTCCGGTGTTACAGCAGTATGTGGTCGTCGCGACGTGGAAGATCTGACAGTCTCGCTTTACCTCGTTTTGTCGCTGACACTCTGCTAACCAGCGACTGACAGTACTCCTATCCACTGCTTGATCCCCATAGACATGTTGTAAGGGCCTGTGAATATTTGCTATGGTTTTCTGCTCCGCAAGGAGAAATTCAATCACAGCTCTCTGCTTTGTACGTGTTTCACGTGCAGTCGCCATTTTAAAACTAAATCACATCACAGCCATCTAACTGAAAACGGCGAAACTATATGACGAACTGCAGGAAGCTTTAAAGATGATGTATATAAAATTGTTATTTTAAAATGAAAGGCAGCCAGGAAAAAAATATGTGCATTACTTACTGAATCGCCCACACAGTGGTGGTGGTGGTGGTGGTGGTAGTAAAAATTTTGCACAGGATAGGAACCAATGGCGGGTTTACGTGAGGGCGGCAATGAACCTGCGAGTTCCTTAAAAGCCATTTGTAAGTAATAATAATAACTTAATAATAGGCCTAATATAGGGATAATAGTATATCAATATGCCATCATTGGTATACATTAGTAACTCATTTATCTGTTTAAAAAAATTGGCTGTATCTGGCTATCATTTCGAAGAAGAAAATGTAAATCGTTTCTAGGCACTACTTTTAGTACTGTCCTTTCTCCTGTCATCCCATGTGGAGATGTTTTATGGTTCTTCTCTGTGTGAACAAAATATTTTGGCACTGAATGCAAATTGAATTAAACCATTCTATGCTCCATTAGCTGGAATTGATGAAGTAACACAGAGAAAAATTATATATACTCATATATGCTTCCAGGTGTGGAAGTTAAATTTTCTTAAACAGTTAATCTTTAAACAAATAAAATGTCTGAAAATTTGTTTAAAAACAGGACTATAAAAATAATGTGTTTTTTAACCAATATTTAAAAATTACTGATCTGTGTATTCAACAAGATTGAATAAACGTCCTGTAAAAATCATATTTTTTAACCCAAGGAATTGGCTGGGTCACTGACTGAGAAGAAACTGTCTACTGTAGGATGCACTGGAAGAAATGGTGAACGGGAGAAGAGTTCGGGGCAGAAGAACATATCAAATGAGCCGTTCAGAGCAGAAGTGGTGTAAGTCAAGAATGGGTAATGAGGGTTGAAGTAAACATTCTGTAAAATACAGCGCAGAGTAGCAACTAATATTCAATTTATTTAAACTATTAGTAGTCAGTGGATAGCAAGAACGACATATTAATTGCTACTTTGCGCTGTATTTTACAGAATTTTTACTTTAAACCTCATTATCCAATTTTGACTTACACCACTTTTGCTCTGAACGGCTCAAATAATAGACGACATTAAGATGTATGGATCATATGTTGTTGTTTGTTGTTTTCTAATGCCAGGCGTTTGACATCTTGCACCCCAATATTTAACAAAGATATTGTCATGGTCACCCACTGAAGCACAGATTTTGAGGTGTTCCGAATCCATTTCTTGGTTTGAATTGAACAATGGGCAGTTAGGGGACTGATATATTCCAATTCTATGTAGGTGTTTGGCCAAACAGTCATGGCCTGTTGCCATGTCTCTAGCGCTGTAAAATGATCATAGGGATTATGTGCGGAGACTAAGAGGAAGGCAGAAAATAGGAAAGACAGGAGAATGCTGGGTTTGCAGTGAAGGACCTGGGCAGAAAACTATGAATGAATTGTTACTGAACTAATGGGGCGTTCATTTGTTTTCCTTTTTTTTAACTTTAGTAAGATTGAGCTTTAAATTTACCCTTAAAGTTCCTTCAGGACAATATATTACCACCAATTTAACGAGTGTGTAGACCTACTTCCATGGTCATCTTGGCTAAAACGATTTATTATCTGGCAAACGGTTCACAACAATGAAAAAGAAACACTTGGGCAAAAACTTGACTGCACGCCACTGAAGTGCACTGAAGATAACGCCGCTCTGGAGGTAGGTCTGGGAAGATGCCCGTGCAATGAACTGCTCGGACCATCACGATTTATGATCATACTAAGTTTTTTCTTCTAATCATCTTTCTTTTATAAATCGCCAAGTCGTCAGTACAGATAAAAAAATAATAAAAGGCAGACGGCGTCATGCAGGTCCAGTCTGCCCTTTAATATGAACGACACGAGCGAGGCTCTATCACGCGCCAGAAACTCAATCAAACAAGCAATAAATTATCAATCCGCCTTAACAACTTCATGGAAGCGCTGGGCACATGTTGCTATAAAAATCTCGAAGCGTACGTTCCCACGAGCGGCTCGCACGCATCCACTGATACAGATCATTCTCGCACCTAGCACCTCAAATTCACGCAGTGTTGCCAACTAAATGGAATAATGGCATTAGTTTTGTGTAGTGATGAAGCGCTTATCCGTAGTCTGAATTAGATCCTATGCTCGCGGTTTTAAATCCGACTTAAGGTCACGAAATTTTAAACTGAAATAAAAATTCAGGTAATTCTGTAGAACAGTGATTCCCAAACTTTTTCAAGGTAAGACCCACTTTTGGGCAAGACATTTGTTTGCGACTCCCCCTCCCCCCCAATATCGTACCGGTATATAATTCCATTCAAAAAACACAAAACCCTGTAAAATCGAAAACTACTTTTTCACAAAATCCGAGGTGGTGTTACAAACTTTCAGGGATGATGGCGAAGGGCACATGTATCAATCTGAGATAAGGAACCCTGGTCCGGTAATGACCGAGTCGAAAGTTACAAGCAAAAATAGTTCTGTGGAAATGAAATAATTTTATTTCTTTGTACATCTTATTTATGTGTATTTATCTGTACATCTTACACATACCGTATTCATCTGACGTTGTTTACGTTGTCTACTTACAGTATTCCATTCAATGCCCTGTCTGAGGGTTGGGGACAGAAAACTACACTAAAGGAATGCAGATAGCGTAATGTGTCATGGTCGGTCCTGATATGCACGTCTGTAGACAGCAGTGTATGTGTACAAATTGCAGTGTCCAGTCGGTCAGTCCTAGTGAAATGGAGGAGTACACGAGAACGGAATATGCAGACCTGATTTTCGAATACGGATGAGCCAATGGGAACAGCAGACAAGCTCACAGATTGTATTGGGGCAAGTACCCACGTAGGAGACATCCGGCCCTTATCATTTTTCCACGACTGTTCCAAAAGTTAGGGGAAGGAGGGCATGTGGTGCCAAATTATAATTCCATATCTGCACAACTACTTTGCTTATAACTTTCGACTCGGTCATTTCCGGACCAGGGTTCCTTATCTCAAATTGATACATGTGTCCTTCGCCATCATCCCTGAAAGTTTGTAACACCACCTCGGAAACACCCTGTATATCACCCGACTTCAAATGTACCGATAAATACAAAACGAGAAATCAGTATGTGCAAAACTATTTTCCAATTCTCTTTGGCTTCCTAGACTTGTCTTCCTTACTGGTAGTCTGTATCTATCGAGCACTTAAAACATTTTGAATAGTAGATTGCAAATCCAAGATGTTGACATAACAACCAGAGATAGGCCTATAATCGAGTGATTTATAAGGTTTTGATCGACATCACTTGACAAAGATAAACTTTATTCATTCCAAGAACTCGTGGAAAATTTGTGTTAGACTACAACAAATACTGAGTTTGTTTTTGCGTGCATACAATTAAGTTTGCACAGTTTCAAATAAGTTTGTTTATATATTTTCCGATAGAAACTCAAAACAAGATAAATACAACATAGATGGATACTGAATTTGTTTTTAGACAATTGAATTCAACTAGCTGAAATTCAGTATTAAGAAAAGACTCGCTGAAATATGTACCTTACTTACATATTTGAAATGACAAGAGTTAGGTTGTAATGCCTTTTCTTACTTCAATATCTAAATACATGATCAAATCGTTTTATAATCGGACGATTTTTTTTTTAATTTCAAGATAAATTTTCCCCTCTAGCTTATGATGGGCATAATGAATGATTGTGCAGTGACAAAAGCAGAGGGCAGATGTTCGGTGGGCTCCTCAACTTGGCAGCTGGTTGCCCTCAGGGAAGGCCGTCAGACTGGCCTCGAAGATCCTTACTACGGTCTACCCGGCAATTCAGGTTTCTTTTATAGACCAGTTGATAAAATAGGATACTTTCCTGGAATTAGGACAGTATACAAACAGCTCTTATACAGGGGAGTAACTCAGAGCTTAGCTGTGGCCAAGTCCTAGACGGACTTTACAAACGGCCTCTCTTAGACATTAGTTAATTCTTTATCCACTAAGCCAGCGTGTCTCAAACTATTATCCGCAGACCACCCTTGTGGTCCTTCAAAAAGACGTAAGAAAAAATAAAATTCAAACGAATTGCATATCACACTATAGTTTAAAATCTCAGAGTCTGAAAATGGCACATGGCAATCGAATTTCACTTTTTCTCCCAGTACTGCATTTTATGAAATTTGTTACCCTACCCGTCTATCGACTTCCACTCTACTCTCAGCAACAAAAGAGGGATTTAAAGCACTATGTAGCCTACGTGGTGTTTCTCGACATCTTTTCCCTGCACATCTGGAGCCGCGCCTGTAACCCAGCCAGGGGCCACCCGAATTCATAATAGAGGACCAAAGTACCGAACCTTAATTGAATTTTAAAATATAAGTATTCTGGCATTAAAATATGCTACGAAAATTATAAATTTGCTTTCGAAGGGAACAATAGTAAGGTGGTCCGCGGAACTGTTCTGACTTTAAAAGTGGTCCCCACTTAAAAAAAGTTTCAGAAACTCTGCACTAAGCTATTGTGAAACAGACTGTCTTCGAGCTATTCTGTTTTAGATAATGAACATAACTGCATGTGAACCTATAAAGTTACCAGTGTGGATTTTCAGTAGTCTGTAATTGCAGAAGAGTTCCAACCATTGTTTTCTTTTCAGGAACACTGTTCTTAATAGAGAAGAACTAGATAGGAATGTAACTTACTAGCTCTAAATATCTGTATCTGGAAAAAACATAGGCTACTGAGTATACACAATTCTGGGACATGGGTGTGGAATATCATTCTGGTGTGTTTTTGTAGTAATCTCACTATAGGCTTTGATTTATCTAGAGAAAATCAAAACTCGAGTGGGATTTAACTGACTATTACACAGTTAGAAGAAACTATATAAAGATTAGAAGAAATAAAGTGGTCTAATACAATAAAATATTGACTTACTAAAATACTAAACTGTCTTGAAAATGCATTATTCTACCATTTCATCATTACAAATATTCCGCTAGATGGTAGTAGTGTGTTATGATCGGCTGTTCTTTTGTTACCAGTTGTGCCAACTATACAATCTTCATTGAACTCTATGGACGGATACTAGTCAAGAAGGCTTTGTTGATTTAGTTTCATTTTTGTTAAAACAGTTGCATTTCACTTCAATTATCAATATGTATTAAACTATCTCTGATACGTGACTATCCAAAATCTCATACAGCAGAAGCTATAACATAATCTAAATAATATAAACAAGATAAAAGCTAGAAAAGTTTTAATTCATGATGATGAAATAAACATAAATAACTTTTTAAAGGTACAAGTATTCAAAATATAACGTTGGCAAAGAAATGCTAGGACGGTAATAAAAAAAACAAACGCTAGGGAGGTGATAAAAATTGTAGGTTAAACAGCCATGATTGGCTGAAACAAGTAGTTCCGTACCCTTTTATTGGTCAACATCAGTATGACGTAAAAGTGTAACAGTCAAACTAAAAAATAATAGACTAACATTCATAATTCAAGACGAGAACTGTAGTGAAATTGATTAAAGCGAATTTTCGGATGAAATTGCTGGTCGTAGGGGTTGCAATGATACAGTGTGGTGGTTGTGGTGATTGATTCGGTGCGGTGGTGGTGGTGTTGAACTTCAGTATCATTTCATTTCAGTATAATTTTATTCCAATATTATTTTAACCACGAATCCTCTCCAAATTAAAAAAAAATTGTATTGGATTTATAGTTTGGGTTTAAACATATTAAAAACTTTTTAATCTGTATTCACTCTCAATTTTAATTTTATTTTTGTCTGTATTGGAATCCCCTCCTGAGCACGAGTCTTGCTCATTTTATCTTACATTGTATTAACTTGTATTCATTTCAGACTTACTAGCAATAAAATAAATAAATAAATTTTTCATTGGAAGAAATGTTGTAGTTCCAAGAGACTAGCTTTGCTGCACACTCTGTATACAGCAGGGAGTTGTCCCGCTACACGAAGGACGGTCCGTAGCTATTAGAAACGGTTGCATCCATCAGCATAATGGCCTATAACAACATTCCGTGCACAGTGTTTTACAAGGCGCCATCACTCATGTGCTTTTTGTTTTGATTCCGTGGAATTCGCTCCGCGCAGGAAGTGCCACCATTATATAAAAATTTCTAGCCAATATTTCGACTTGAATTACGCGAGCAAGGTCTCACTTGTTCATTATTTATGTTTGTGGGCACAGTTCTTGCATACGCCAGAACATGTTTCACCAGCATGCGCCCGGATTATTATAATTGATTTATAGGTCTTGACCATGCCATGCGCCATCTCCTTCATAAAAGGCTAACGTGAACGCCGGGCGTGTCCACCTCCTGAAAAAAAATTAAACTTCTTACTTAAACACCCGAGTAAATGATGTGACATTTTACAGTCAGGTTGGCTCCGATAGCATCTTCATAGATCTAGCTTTAATTCGCATAATCTGACAAGATTCTGTCTTCCTCCAGTTCTATAATCTCTCAATATTTCTTATTTCTTATTCCTTATCTTTTCTTTCTCTTCTCTTAGTGAGACTCCTCTCTATTTTACGCACATTTCTTAATCTGGTAGGCTACTCTACTCCTTTTAATGTTACTCTCCCCTTCTCTCAGACCCATTTCCTCACTTATTTTCTTACTCATTCTCAATTTCTTGTGGCTTCTTGTCCAGGTTCCTTGTGGCTTCTCGTCCAGGTTTCTTGTGGCTTCTCGTACAGGTTTCTTGTAGCTTCTCGTACAGGTTTCTTGTAGCTTCTCGTACAGGTTTCTTGTAACTTCTCGTACAGGTTTCTTGTAGCTTCTCATACAGGTTTCTTGTAGCTTCTCGTACAGGTTTCCTGTAGCTTGTCGTACAGGTTCCTTGTGGCTTCTCGTCCAGGTTTCTTGTAGCTTCTCGTACAGGTTTCTTGTGGCTTGTCGTACAGGTTTCTTGTAGCTTCTCGTGCAGGTTTCTTATAGCTTCTCGTCCAGGTTTCGTGTAGCTTCTCGTACAGGTTTCCTGTAGCTTCTCGTACAGGTTTCTTGTAGTTTATCGTACATGTTTCTTGTAGCCTCTGTACAGGTTTCCTGTAGCTTCTCGTACAGGTTTTCTGTAGCTTCTCGTACAGGTTTTCTGTAGCTTCTCGTACAGGTTTCCTGTAGCTTCTCGTCCAGGTTTTCTGTAGCTTCTCGTCAAGTTTCATGTAGCTTCTCGTCCAGGTTTCCTGTAGCTTCTCGTACAGGTTTCCTGTACCTTCTCGTCCAGGTTTCTTGTAGCTTCTCGTCCAGGTTTCCTGTAGCTTCTCGTCCAGGTTTCCTGTAGCTTCTCGTCCAGGTTTCCTGTAGCTTCTCGTCTAGGTTTCCTGTAGCTTCTCGTACAGGTTTCTTGTAGCTTCTCTTACAGGTTTCTTGTAGCTTCTCGTACAGGTTTCCTGTAGCTTCTCGGACAGGTTCTTGTAGCTTCTCGTACATGTTTCTTATAGCTTCTCGTACAGGTTTCTTGTAGCTTCTCGTACAGGTTTCTTGTAGCTTCTCGTACAGGGTTCTTGTAGCTTCCCGTACAGGTTTCTTGTAGCTTCTCGTACAGGTTTCTTGTAGCTTCTCGTACAGGGTTCTTGTAGTTTCTCGTACAGGTTTCTTGTAGCTTCTCGTACAGGTTTCCTGTAGCTTCTCGTCCAGGTTTCGTGTAGCTTCTCGTACAGGTTTCTTGTAGCTTCTCGTACAGGTTTCTTTTTAGCTTCTCGTCCAGGTTTCCTGTACCTTCTCGTCCAGGTTTCTTGTAGCTTCTCGTCCAGGTTTCCTGTAGCTTCTCGTCCAGGTTTCCTGTAGCTCGTCCAGGTTTCCTGTAGCTTCTCGTCTGGGTTTCCTGTAGCTTCTCGTACAGGTTTCTTGTAGCTTCTCGTACATGTTTCTTGTAGCTTCTCGTACAGGTTTCTTGTAGCTTCTCAGACAGGTGCTTGTAGCTTCTCGTACATGTTTCTTGTAGCTTCTCGTACAGGTTTCTTGTAGCTTCTCGTACAGGTTTCTTGTAGCTTCTCGTACAGGGTTCTTGTAGCTTCTCGTACAGGTTTCTTGTAGCTTCTCGTACAGGTTTCTTGTAGGTTCTCGTACAGGGTTCTTGTAGCTTCTCGTACATGTAGCTTCTCGTACAGGTTTCTTGTAGCTTCTCGTACATGTAGCTTCTCGTACAGGTTTCCTGTAGCTTCTCGTACAGGTTTCCTGTAGCTTCTCGTACAGGTTTCCTGTAGCTTCTCGTACAGGTTTCTTGTAGCTTCTCGTACAGGTTTCTTGTAGCTTCTCGTACAGGTTTCTTGTAGCTTCTCGTACAGGTTTCTTTTTAGCTTCTCGTCTAGGTTTCTTGTAGCTTTTCGTACAGGTTTCCTGTAGCTTCTCGTACAGGTTTCCTGTAGCTTCTCGTCCACGTTTCGTGTAGCTTCTCGTACAGGTTTCTTGTAGCTTCTCGTACAGGTTTGCTTTAGCTTCTCGTACAGGTTTCTTGTAGCTTCTCGTACAGGTTTCCTGTAGCTTCTCGTCTAAGTTTCCTGTAGCTTCTCGTACATGTTTCTTGTAGCTTCAAGTACAGGTTTCTCGTAGCTTCTCGTCCAAGTTTCTTGTAGCTTTTCGTCCAACTACTTTAACTTGCTACTTTCCTTTTCGTACCACTATTTATCTTTATCTTGTTCTCTTTCGTATATTATTTTGAATTGTCTTCTAATTCTTCCCTTTCTATCCATTTTATAGACACTACTTAATACATCAACTATTATCTATTTACCACATATCTTAGTATTACCATAGCTTTCTAGTACGTTTCAGTAGTAAAATGCAAAGTTTTTATGATAAAAAATGTTCTTTGTGTATTGCGGCTCTATTATTAAATAGCTTCATTTACTCTTCGTGCCTGTTTTGACAAGAGTGAGCATTACTTAAAACATTAGACTTAAGTAACGTCATATTACTCCATTATATTTCTGAAGTTTAGGAGATTATTATTTTCGCGAATTTTTAAAAATAGTACGGTTTCTATTTTGGAACATAAACTCTTAACTTCTGTCGAGGTAATTACCGTTTAAGCAGAGAAGAGAGCAGATTGTTAATGTAGTGAATTAGAAATGTTTGGAATGACGATTCTGTGTACTGTTAGCAACAGGAATTCTTTAATAATAACAGTCGTCAAAGAATAAACACGATTTTGGAATTTTAAATCATTTTTAAGAAAACTGTTATGACCAATATTCATGTGCTATCTTCTCACTTTGACTTAGTTGTTTAAATTAATGATTTCTTTATAAGAATCTGTAATTAGAAATATCGACATACAAAACTTCTTGTAGGCCAGTTTCTGAAATTTTGTCAGTCTGAAAACTTTGAGCAGTTTTTTGTAGCTGGTTAGAGATACATTTTCAATATGAGAAAGCTATGTGGATGATTTTTATATGGAGATAAATTTCTTGAGACACCCTGTGCTTCTGCAGAACGGGAAGTGTGAGGACATGAAGAAACCTCTAATCAACAATACGTGACACAACGCAGAGAAACAAGAAAGAAACTAGACTCGTAAGATCTCCCGGCACTCTGAATCTCACGGATTGGCTCAAAGAGAAGGAGTGGGGGGATAAATATATAACTGTAGTTATGACACACCCTATGACACTGCGTCACACGTTCGCAAAAATGTTGTAATGGACGAACTGCGCGGTCTTAAAAAGAAAATTGATCATTTAACTAAATGGAATAGTTGACGAATGTGGTAAAACCATATTAATGTCTTTTCTTTCATTTGTAAGTAACAGTATCATTTTAAATTTCGTCGGGGAAACAAATTCATTATGATTTTTTTCTTCTAAAATGAAGCTCTTATAGTGGAATATATTCTATCAGCCAATGATTGATCAGCCGTTATTAAAAGTAGATTTTAACGCTAGGAAAGCATGTTAACAATTTATTATTATACACTTTATTACGAAAAGTGCTTTTAGCACTAGTGCGGTATCTTTTTTTTAATTAATTAATGAATTTATTTATTTATTTAAATTTAAATATACAGAATAAAGAATATAATTACAAAACAAACAAGAGAAATAGAAATATAATACAAGCAATATAAAAAGAACATACAGTAGTATTAACAAAATTTGAGACCGAATGAGTAGCTTTCAAATGTTTACGTTGAATGTCAATTGTTTCCCACCAGATGTCGCATGGCAACAGTCTTAACCAATCAGTAAAGCGGCTCAAACGATGGCGGGCCTACTTTTGGAAATTATTGTTTTTGTTAAGAAACGTAGGCCTACATAAGTTAAATAAATTGCTCAACTATTTTATTGATACATATATAAAACAATTAAGATTAAAATGTGATTATTAAAATTAGTGGACACCGAGTTTGAGCCGGAGCCTCTCGATCTGCAGTCCGAATAGACTATCACCACAGAGCTGTACCGCCTGTTTTAATGTGATAAAGTTGACTATTAGAATGAGGGGGAATACAGCAATGGAAATGTTAGGGATCTGTACACCAGCACGGACGAATGGGTTTCTAAAAATAGTGTACAACGCACATGTTAAAAGTTATTTCATTTTGTTCGACTCAAAAAAAATAAAATATCTTTTTTAACACATGTATCGTGAATAACTATTGTAATAAAATTCATAGATGTTATACGTTTTGAGCATTTCTATGTTTTTACTAGAACTAGTAGTAATAGTTTATTGACATTTCTGGCTTTGAGTCAGAGGCCGTATTAGTGTCTTATACGCGCAGGACGCCCTCTCCAGCCATTGTACATAAATAATAACTTAATACAATATTGTGATAGCTGCACCGGGGCTCGAACCCGTGTCCGACAGGGCGCGCGGCAGACGAAACGCTGGTACGGGGAGCATCTGCATGCTGAGAGGGCAGAGGGGGTGTATTACGGCAACGCGGCGAGGGGAGGTTGCGCGCGCATCTGCTACTGCCGAGTGAGGAAGGAAGCAAACTGCTACGTGCGGAGTGAAGGGGGGGACGGACCCTCCCGAATCGTCCAGAAGTCCGTCGAAGTGGAGATATCCAGATAATTCGAGAGAACACCCGTAGAAATTTCTCGTAACTATGGTTTAGTTATAAAAGAAGAAACGCGAGTGAACTTGAGCAGTTTTGGACAGTAAGCGAGTTAGTCTTGTGTAGCAGTGAAGCCAGCTTCGAGACCAGATCGCGACTTGAGTTGTGTCCGTAACTGTGGAGCCTGAAGCCCGGAGTTCGAGTGCAGTGGACCGCAGTTGGGGGACCTGAGTTCGAAGTGCAGCGGATCGTCTCTGAAGGTCTGGGGTTCGAGATTCTGTGAACGCGAATGACTGAGCTAGAATAACTAGCCAAGACAAACGAGCTGTGAACTGAGAACTGACAGTTCTGTGTTGTAAATAGTGCTTTGTGCATATTAGTTAAGATTAACAGTGCATTGTTGTTAACAGTCCAAGTAAATTGTCATTGTCGTTTGTGGAGTGCAATAACGAACGCTGTGTTGCTGTGCGGAGAGCAAATCCCATTGTTGACGGGAGTGAAATTAAATTGTAGAGAGTGATAATTATTGTTGAGATAATAAAATTACATTGTTGAGTTGGAATAAATTTACAATATACATATGAGACTATTTCTGGCATAAGTGCCAGTAGGTGTGTAAGTGCAGTGTATTATTTTGGTGTTGGCCTAATTTATTAATTTGCGATATTTGTAGGGGACTATTTAGTAGGAATATAATATACATAGGCTACATATAAGGAATGGTGAACGGAGATAGGGTTCGGGGCAAAAGATATCACCTGATAAACAACGTTAAGGTATATGTATCTTATGGGGAGATTGAGAGGAAAGCAAGAAATTGGAAAGAATGGAAAATGCTGGGTTTGCAGTTAAAGACCTGCTCTTGGGCAGAACACTATGCATGTATATAATAATAATTTAATAATTTATTTATTTAATCTGGCAGAACTAAGGCCAGTAGGCCTTCTCTTCCGCCCAGCCAGACTCTAATTCTAATTGAATACAATTGCTTACATAGTTATTACATTAATATCTAGACCATAAAACAACATGAAAGTAAATAATTAAAGTTGGATAAGTAATGTTAGTGTGACAATAATAAACATTGGTAAGAAATAGTTATAATAAAAATAATAATAATAATAATAATAATAATAATAATAATAATAATAATAATAATAATAATAATGAGATAATTTAGATATTTATCTGAGATATATATAACCATTAAACATTGAGAAATCTGAAACAGCTATTATTGTTAACAAGAATTGTTAGAAAAATATTTCGTTAGCCTATTCTTAAATTGGTTTGATGTCTGACAGTCCCTAACATTTCTCGGTAGGGAATTCCAAAGTCGAACAGCCACAGTGAAAGAAGATGAATATGAGGATGTTCGGTGGGAGGGAATGGATAATATTGAGGAGTGTTGTGATCGTGTGTCAAGGTTATAATGGGTGGATAAATTTTGAAAACGAGACGCAAGATAGACAGGAGTGGAGAAATTCAATATGTGAAAGAGAAGGGAAAGACAGTGGATTTTCCTTCGATCTTCTAGACCAGGCTCCGCCAGGTCGACTCAAGATTGCGAGAGGGCGTACAGGCCTGCTTACGGCTTCCACTGCGGGCAGTACACTTGTACACTGCAGTCTATCAGTGGTGGAGCCTATCGAGGTCGCTTGGGGGCACCGGTGCACTGCATTTTGCACCAGGAATATTTATGTGCTAAAACATGAACCTTAGCAATGTAATGGATGTTGTTGTGCGAACAATTAATTTTATAAGGTCTAAAGGACTTAATCACATGGAGTTCAGGGCACTGCTTGATGATATTAACAGTGAGTATGAGGATTTACTCTACCATACCGAGGTAAGGTGGTTAAGTCGAGCAAACGTTCTGGAACGTTTTCTCCCACTTAGGAATGAAATTGCCTTATTTATGGATGTACATGGGAAACCTGTTAGAAGCCTTGGGTATGGAAGAATATATAAGAATACTGTAACAATTGTGCAAAGACTTCGAACGTAGATATCAGGAAATTAGAGAACTTGAACAAAAATTTAAGATATTTGCAACACCTTTTTCAGTGAGTGTCCTGGATATTCCTGCTGAAATACAATTAGAAATACTTGATTTATAAAGCGATATTGAGCTAAAGGATAGGTATCGAAACAGAAAAAGTATTAACCATTTCTATACTTGTTTTCCACGAGAAAGGTTTCCTAAACTGCACAATCTCGCTGCAAGAACGTTGTGCATGTTCGGGACAACCTACGTATGCGAAACACTGTTTTATTTAATGAAGTTTACAAAGTCACGTCACAGAAGCCAATTAAATGATGAACACTTCAAAGCATGTTCGCGATTGGGTGATACTAAAACAATAGCTCCACGAATTGAAAAACTGCTTACTAACAGAAAACTGCAAAAATCACCGCAGATCTCTGATGTATAAGAAAAAGTAGGCCTACTATTACTAGATATTTGAATAACAACGTTTGTGCTGTTGTTTTATTTTGTTAATTGAATTGTATAGCAATGAGAAGAAGACAAACAGTGAAGAGTTTTATTTCGTAGTATGTTAATCTGTATAAAAGTGTAGCTTATATTTTGTTTTGTTTCATTGTTGTGCAAACATGCAAAAATTTATTTCGTACTAGCCGTACCCGTGCGCTCCGCTGCACCCGTTAGAAATAAGTATAAAGTAATTACATAATTAAAATAGGACATTTGATCTAGGGAACATTCGTGTTTGATAGAAGGATAAATCGTTTAATATGTTACTTAATTTAAATTGCATCCAAATAATTGAAATGCGATCATTTTGGTCCAGAGACCACTCATTGGTGCAATGACAATGCCTTCAACATGTTTCTTAATTTTTATTACATGCATCCATACTTTAATGAACATTGACACCATTTAGATTTAATGTGTATACATTATTTTACTTGTTATAGGTTTCCATTGAATTATGGTAATGACTTAATTTTAACCCTTGTTTTCTACGTATTCAGTAAATGGCGTTTGCCCACTATGGTTCTGAATCCTTCAAATAACTTATATTATATTATATTGTATTGTATTGTGTTGTATTGTATTGTATTGTATTGTATTGTATTGTATTGTATTGTATTATATTATATTATATTATATTATATTATATTATATTATATTATATTATATTATATTATATTATATTATATTATATTATATTATATTATATTACATTTTTTATTGTATTAGAAGTTACTGTAATAACATTATAGCATTATGTCCATCTAGAGAAACTACACTTTCCAATGGTGAAATAATAATTAATTATACAAATCGGTTAATTTAGCTTCCGATATTACTTCATACAAACACAGAAACATTCTCTGTAGGCTATCTTTCATAGCTTTCGATTGTTGTGTCCAAGGCCCCTTATAGACGAAGTCATTTTTTATTTCATTATACGGCCTTAGATGGCAGTTATTTTAATTTTAAAACTCATTTATCTCATTAAATATCAGTCCTATCAAAATTTTTCAAGGAATAAAACTTATCGCAAATTATTTTTAAAGAAACCTTTGTTATGTAACATTTTTCACAAAAATCAATAATAAGCAGATATTTCGATTTATTTAATTCAGGCCCCCTTATAACCCTCCTTTTAAACAATGTATTTTGAATGCCATATAGCCTAAAATCTAAGTTACAACGAACTTAATTTATATTCCAATTTTCATCGAAATCCGTTCATCCATTATCGCGTGAAAAGGTAACAAACATACAGACAGACAGACAGACAGACAGACAGACAGGCAGACATACAAACAAAAATTTCAAAAAAGCGATTTTCGGTTTCAGGGTGGTTAATTATATATGTTAGGACCAATTATTTTTGGAAAATCGAAAATTACCAGAAAAATTTCGGCTACAGATTTATTATTAATATAGATATAGATGTAGTTAGTTAACTGTACCAAATTGTATAGAGTACTGTTTTCAGTAGAGTGCAATTAACAGTGAAAGTGTGCTTCAGTTAAAAGCTGAAATTAATTTACATTCTTATCACAAATTTGGTTCATATACAAGTTGTTAGCTCCGCCACTGTGGAAGCAGCTACCCTTGCCCGCAGCCGTACGTCAGGGCTCGAGGGTTTGTACTAAACGCACGAGAGTGTAGTCACTTGACGCTCCCTGTTCTAGACGGAGCCAGGACAACATTTCGAGGGATGGTGTTACGTGATCAGCCCGGCGAATATTGCAGACGAAACGGACACACATACATATTATGAACACGTTGTAGTCTCTGCGCCGAAGTAACGCTTAGGTCAGTAAGCAGAATATCACAGTAATCGAAGTGGGGCATCACGAGTGTTTGCACTAACATTTTTTTTTTTCATGCAAAAGGGTAGACAATTCTTCAATCGCCTAAACGAGTGGATTAATGAGAATACTTTTTTGCAGGTTTCTGTGTGAGTAGGCCTATATACATATGTACATATTTTTTTTTAAGATTTTTAAGTTTCCCTTTCCGCTGGCAGAAGCGTCTGGATGGTTATGGAGACTTTCATGGGATATAGCTATTTTATTGATCTGACTCTCTGTTGCTGTCGTGTGTCCTCTCAGACAGTATTCAAATTTCCAACACGTAGGCCTATTTGCGGTTTTGTTTGTGTTTTTTAGTTTGGTGGTTGGGGCTGGTGGTAGTTATAGAGGAGTTTCTCCAATGTCTGTTGTTTGTGTTCGGTGGATTTGCGAAGATGTGTTGTGTATATACGCGATTTACTGCCGAATGTGTGTGTTTCCTGTTTATGTTGTTTAGAACTATAAACAGTGAGACTCTAGTAAAGGAATTGAGTACAGCACCGTATCTGCAACTACAAGAACACGAATTCACAATGGAGAAACATGCATGCAATAAGAGGGATTCAAGCCCAAAGCTGTAGCGAAAAAGGCAGTCTGTAATTTATTTGACACTGAAATAGGGTAGGCCTAGTCAGTGAGGAGCATCGTTTCAAAACGCATTAAGTCCATAGTGGACGAAATTAAATTTGTTACTTTCTATTTATTTATCTTTCATGCTGTGAAGTCTGATGGTTCCAAGTCGTCATATTTGTAAACTGTGAAACCAGTACTTAAAAATGGTTTTGTGTAGTGTTTTGAAAATTTGTCCGATTTAAGAGTAATTCAGTTTTTCGTCATTCGTGTAAAAAAATTGTAAGTTGGACATAACACGATTTGAAACGATTATGTTTATTATTATTGTCATCGTTGTTATTGGATATTTCTATCCGTTCCAATCTCCCTTTCCGGAGAAATAATAATAATAATAATAATAATAATAATAATAATAATAATAATAATAATGATTTATTTTAGCTGGCAGAGTTAAGGCCGTAAGGCCTTCTCTTCCACTCAACCAGCAAAAAGTGTATATACATATGCATGAACTTACAAAGAATCCAACAATTTGATTTAGATGAGAGTTACATGTATACAAAAGTTATTTACAAATTAAACAACAAAATACTATGAACTATTAATTAAACACTGAAATAAACTGTGTAGCAGAATTAAACTAAAATACATAGAATGTTAATATATTTCAAATAATATTAGATAATAGAAAGAGATTATTACGAGACAATTAAAATACAGCACAATCAGGATGATGTCTAAAGAAAAAAGTAACAATATAGTCAGTGATAGTTTAAATCAGTATGATTGGAGTGAAATGCTAATAAGGTTATCTTTTAAGCTGTTCTTAAAGGTGTTTATTGTCTTGCAGCCCCTAATACTTTGTGACAAGGAATTCCATTGACGCGAGGTGGATATTGTAAAAGATGATGAATAACAAGATGTTCTATGAAGAGGTATACTTAGCGTGCCACAGATAAGTGATCTGGTATTTATGTCGTGGTTAGAGTATAGATAAGAGAAACGAGACGAAAGGTAATTTGGTGTTGAAGTGTGCAGAATTCGAAAGAGTAAAGACAAAGAAATTGGAACTAACAGTAGTAAAAAATTGCGTGACTTGAAAATAAATCTCCATTACCCTACTAAAAATCGAACCAGGTTTATTTGGTCTTGAAGATGGACAACCAACCACTTCATTCACAGCAGAAGAATATCTTATGAAAAATATAAAAATAGTGTGTGTTTGTGCTATACTGTTACTACGTCATTCATAGAATATTATTCTGTACTAGTGCGTACTAAGAATACTCAAAATGCAGCTCAGTGCTTTAGTTCTTGGCGTAAAGTGTATTTCCGTTCTCATCTTTATTGGTGTGAAATGTGGATCATGTTCATGATCGAAGTGTGTTGCAGTCGATGTATCGATTTACATACAGGATCATAATTACAGTACTGGAGGAGTTGATGTGAGGTGTGAAAAATTACATGTGATTTTATTACAAGCTGATGGTATGACAGCCTGCATCGTGATGTGTAATATTTTACTTTATACGGTCTGTCTGACACGTAATGTGTTAGTGAAGTGTTGAACTCCTTTACTGTGCCATAACTCAGACTTAATTGCACAGCAAGACGTCTCGCCCTCCATTCAAAATGTTCCCCTCAATTCTGCAGAAATTCATAGCTTTTTCAGTGGGCGTAATAATCAATATGGTCATGGTTGTCCACCTTAATAGTGGGAGCTGTGGAACATGATTGGTTGCCTTTAGGATTCTCTGGTGGAAATAGCTTCGAGACGGGTTTCCTCTGGGAAATTTGGTTTCCCTCCTACTCTCATCTCGCACTTTGTGTTAGTTTACCTCAAAACTTTCCTGTCATTTTTATTTCAACAGTGCTTAATTATCACTAGAATCCGGATTTATATAAGCTGATTTTTCACTCTTCTGTAACACGCGCACGCACGCACACACACACACACACACACACACACACACACACACACTCTGTTTCCAACATCCAACATTGTTGCAAGAACGTTATCAAACTTTCTCCCGCCACATATCCACATCTCTGCCACGCGTATATTAGCATGTCTTTGAGGACAGATGAAGGAAACCGTTGATACACAACAGAATGCAATGTCATTATGAAGCCCCTATCGTGCAATATGTCTAAAATGTTTTCACAGATATTTTTATGTCTGAAATACTCTTCTAGCATTCAAATTACAATTTTATATTACCTAAAAACATACCCATCCAAGGGTTGCACAAATCTAGTAGTTTTTGGAGGAATAATTTGTGTTTTAATTGAAGGGCTCAGAGCCAAAGGCGACCAACCCACAATTTTGTGTTGTTCATTATTAAGCATTGTTGTTATAGAGTAATGATATTTTTTTGTATTTATTCAATGTAGACCAATTAAAAGAAATTGTGAAACCAATCATTTTTGTCAGGATCCTCTTACTTTCAACTCTTATTTACTCATTTTGTAATTGTGGGTTAGTCGCCTTTGGCTCTGAACCCTTCAATTGTCCTACCATGTAAAGTATTATTTACTTCTTCAAAAGTAAATAGTCTATAGTGTCATCTATCTGACCACTCCAGGAATCCAGAAGTAGTACGTAATCTCTCTTTCTTAACATCCGGGAAAGCCACCGGCGTGGCTCAGTCGGTTAAAGAGCTTGTCTGCCGATCTGAAGTTGCGCTCGGGCGCGGGTTCGATCCTCGCTTGGACTGATTATCTGGTTGGGTTTTTTCCGAGGTTTTCCCCAACCATAAGGTGAATGCCAGGTAATCTATGGCGAATCTTCGGTCTCATGCCGCCAAATACCATCTCGCTATCACCAGTCTCATCGACGCTAAATAACCTAGTAGTTGATACAGCGTCGTTAAATCAACTAAAAAAATAACATCTCTTAATCATCTTCTCACGTGATTTTTTTCGTCAGTTTACCGGAAGTACTTGCATCGATCACGACATTAAAGGCTCATCTTTGTTTACACGTTGTTTTACTTTATGTCCAAATTCCCTTTTCGGTTTTTGAAAGAATATTATGTACAGTCGTGTTCCTAGACTGCATACGTATGGGTATGGGCGGTGTACGAATGAGTGAAAGATGCACTACTACTGTAATAATGTGAGTTAAGAGAAAAAATGGACTAGAGCATTAATACGGGGGCTGTGATACCACAGTCTACTATATACAATCACGAAGCTTGAGTTTTGAGGGTGCTAGAAACAATAGACTGTGACGGTACTATTTTTCATTGCCTGTAATGAGACGATATTAGCGATCCTAGTGGTGAGCAACTACCTAATGTTTGCATATTTACTACGTATTGAGCTACGCGACTGTATATACTAGACTGTGGTGATACGGTGTCGCGGAGCTATGAGGATCCGAGTGCGCGCAAGAAGCGGTATAAGTAGCAACGATTTTCAAGTCAGTAAATTTCGAAAACGAGGAAAAAGCGAAACGAACGACTATCACCGCCTTTCTTAACGAACGAAAATTATGTTAAATATGTATTTTCATTAAATTCGAGCTCCACGATCAGGGACGCTGTACACACACAATAAAAACTTTTTTTAATGTGAAGAATATTGCATCACAATACTTCTCTATACTTCGGTTGGTGAGAAAGTTAAAAATAGTCGTCCTTTGCATTCCGAAAAGTTTGCCAACTAAAACGACACCTCGACTTTACAGAAGGGGAAGTCATACACACATAAAGCTGACTGCAATTAATATAGCTGTCAAAGAGGTCACGGAAATAAAGCTGGCAAGTAGAAACTATGAGTCATAGGCCTACTTATGTAATCTGATAGTCAGTTGTGGAATTTAGGATCAGCCACCCTGTTACATAGTTGGAAGCAATCCATCTTTACAGAGGTCCTGGGTGTGGATGTGGTATGATTAAATCTGTTACCTAGGTGTTGAAACACATTGAAACTTTCCAACACTCCCTCACCTTTGACTCCATCTACCTCATTCGCAGAGACATTATTTTGTGCTATATTACTATGATGTATCGAAGTACATATGATATTTCCGTGCAGGATTTCTGCGTTATCATATGATGGATGGGTAGAACAGAGAAAAATTCTCTCCGGCACCGGAACCCGAACCCAGGTTTTCAGCTGTACGTGCTGACGCTTTATCCACTAAGCCACACCGGATTCCAGTTCCGATGCCGGATTGAATCCTCTCAGTTTAAGTTCTATCTCTGTTTCCCTTTGGTGCCCTACCCTTTTGTACTGTATCACAGAATGTGATAGTGGGATTCAATCCAGCATCGGAACTGGAATCCGGTGTGGCTTAGTGAATAAAGCGTCAGCACGTACAGCTGAAAACCCGGGTTCGGTTCCCGGTGCAGGTGAGAATTGTTCTCTGTTCTACCATTCCTCCATTCTTTTGTGCGTCTAATTTCTTAGTTTATCTGCAAGTTATGCTGACCACATGACCAAAGGGTTTATTAATAATTAATCCAAACTAAGAATTTTAACCCTCAACTGGTACCTATGGGTCAATATAGGCCCATATGGCTAGATATCGTAATGTACATTTAAAAAGCAATACCAGTTGAGGGTTATTACTAAATCTGTCGGCTTTGGATACCACTAGAAAAACTTGCACCAGCCCCTATAAACACACATTCCTTGAACAGACGTTTTCTAGATTCATTCATACTTTTTTGCCCAAAGGCAGATCTTTCACTGCATTCGCAGCATTCTCCAGTATTCCTATTTTCTGCCTTCCTGTTACTCTTCAATTATATATCTTAATGTCGTCTATCTTCTGATATCTTCTTCTGCCCCGAACTCTTCTCCCATCCACCATTCCTTTCTATTGGCAGTTTCTTCTCAGCTATTGACCCAACCAATTCCTTTTTCTCCACCCGATCAGTTTCACTATCATTCTTTCTTCACTCACTCTTTCGAAAACAGCTTCATTTCTTATTTTGTCTGTCCATTTCACACCTTCCATTCTTCTCCATATCCACATTTCAAATGCATCTAGTTGTTTCTCTTCACTTCGTCTTACAAAGAACTTCAATAATTTCTTCCTTAGTTCTTTTCCAGAGGTCCGCAGAAATGCTCTCTTTTCTATTAAAAGCTTCCTTTGCCATTGCTTTCTTTCTTTTGACTTCTTGGCAGCAGCTTATGTTACTGCTTATAGTATACCCCAAGTATTTGGAACTGTCCACTTTCTCTACTGCCCCATATAGAATTCGCACGTATACCTCCTTTATTTTTCTTCCGATAACCATGGTCTTCGTCTTGCTTTAATTTATCTTTATCCCATAGTGCTCACAGCTTTTATGCAGCTCTAGTAGTATATCCCTTAGTATCGTCTGCTCTTCTGCAAACAACGCCATATCAGCAGATTTTATGCATTAGATATAGGTAATAAAATAGGTAAATTAAAATTCTTGTACTTCTACTATTCCACGGAAATCTCAGTTGGATTGGCTTCCAACTGGGAGTAATACAGCTATCCCTGTAACTGGCATTACGGAAGGATCCTTGACATTTTGAAATTTCTATTGGCTATTATTCTTATTGTTATTCAATAAAGAAATAAAAGAAAAATAATCATAAATGATATGAAATCATCAATATCAGTCATATTCACAATCCTTATAAATAAGAACCAAATCTATAAAAATCTAAATATCACAGTAACACCCAAAGGAAAACACAAACATTTCACATAATTACATAAATTCCATGAATTCCTGTCACTTTTTAAATGAAAACTTCGAGACCTAACCTGGACCAACTGCGTGAAAAGTTGATGATCTAAACCTCACAACCACTGCAGATACGATAGCTTAATTACTATTACTGTACGAAAAGAGTAACTTTTCTGAGCGCAGAAATTGCGTCTTTTGTATGGATGTTTGTGGTGGATGTAATACTGTATGTCAACGGTGACCAAAACTCGAGCTGTGTGATTACATGCGACAGACAGCCTATGAAGTAAAGAGATGGAGGAAAGGTAGTTGGCATGAAAACTACAACCAGTGGTGGTTCCTATACTAACATCTTGATCAATCCCGCGGATAAAAATCTCAAGCTGTGCTGTATCAGTAATGTCATTGTTGTCATCAAGAGCCAGTGAATAATATACGATTTTTCTTGCTTCTTTTTTTTAACCTTCCTTTTGAATACAGTCAGGAATTTTCTAAATTCTTCTCTCGATACTTGGTGGAGAAATTCGTAGTTTTTTTTAAATTAAAAACTTCTTATGGGCAAGTTATTTAAGCTATTTTAATCATTGCTCTTTTGAGAAATTATGTTCTATTAAAAGACTTTAGAGCACGAGATATTTCAAATCCCATTAGGTAGCTGACTTTCTTACATTTATTTATCTTATCTTTCTCTTCCTGGCAATGATTTAAGACATGTCAATTCCTGGCGTTTAACAGTTCGCTCGCACATAATATTGAATCATTTTTTCTACAATATTATTATTAAATGAATAACTAATAAATAGTTGCCCTCATCTAAAGATTAAGAAGATTAAAACTGAGATAAAACCTAATAATTTTATCCTTCTAGGGAGAAGATCTAAAGATATCAATATTCATGCACGTACAGAAGAATTATAGAAACTTAGTGGTCAGTAATAATAATAATAATAATAATAATAATAATAATAATAATAATACATTTTTCAGCGTGGCAATTAATGTTTCTATATAGGCCTAATCCTAAATGAACCGTTGAGCAAAGTAAACATATTACATTTTGTCCGACAGAACAATAAAAAAGTTCTCCTTCTCATTCTTTACGAAACCACCTCTTACTGCTTGCAGAGACAAAGTTTGTAGAGCAACATGATACCGGCATTGCTTACCTTCAGTACGTGAATAAAACACACAGCAATGTACGGGAAACTCCTCGTACCCGTTTGAATGTCTGTGATTACACCACAGTCTAGTATATAAAGTCGCGAAGCTCAATACGTAGTAAATATGCAAACATTAGATAGTTGCTCACCACTAGGATCGCTAATATCGCCTCATTACAGGCAATGCAAAATAGTACCATCACAGTCTATTGTTTCTAGCACCCTCAAAACTCAAGCTTCGTGACTGTATATAGTAGACTGTGATTACACGATGTAATCACGACACCCACTTTGGTCACCGCTGCTCTATGTTGAGGCGTGCTGTGGTGCTGGGTTCTTTGTGTGCCGTCTAGTACAGATGACAGTAAGTGATGGTAAAGCACAGGAACGATTCTCGATAGCTCACAATTACCATTATCAGTTCGATTGTAAAACCGTCAGGTATTTTGCGTCACACTGAGATTTCCGATATGTACAAACTTTTTGTTATTAAGACGTGAGCCATATGCCCTTATAGCAGCAAATTGCTTCGTCCGTTCACCTCGCGAGCTGCCGGGTGTAATAAAGACCCAGAACCGCATCTAGCGGCAGAGATTCGCATTAATCATCCGCTGTAACAATATCAAGTTGCTTCGCACCTCCTTCGCAACGAAGGAGCGTCTTCAACTGTTTCTACAATTGAACATTGCCACACGCAAACGAGCATTAATCAAATCAATCGATTTCTGAGAACACACACGAGCAATTTGAATATCTGCATAGTTAAATTTTCTTTCCGCTCGTGAACTTTACCGCCCCCTGCCGATCCTCAGTTGATGTTTATATTACAGGCAACTATTACATCGCTCAAATAAGACTAAAACATTCGGTTAATCTTAGTACCTGTAACTGAGATATTAGCTGAGGCATGTATAGAAGCCTTCGAACTGCAATTTCATAACGTCTTGGTCATCATTATACCTAGAGTCGCCGTTACCGTCATGAACTTGGCCACTGTCTCTGCCTTCCTATTGTCACCCTTGTCATCTGTCATTTTTTATCCCCATAATCGTTTGTTTTCACTGTAGTCATTGTCGTTATTGTCATCAACGTTGTCGTATCCCTTTTAGTTTTCGTCATTCACTTTGTAGTTCCTCTACTTCGTAGTCATCGTTGTCGTTCCCGTCTCTCTGTCTGCCTTTTCGTAGTCGTCGTCTCTGTCTACCTTTTCGTAGTCGTCGCCACTGCCTGATTTATCGCAGACGTCGTCCCTGTCTGCTTTTTCGTATATATTATCCCTGTCTGCTTTTTCGTAGACGTCGTCCCTGTCTGCCTTTTCGTAGACGTCGTCCCTGTCTGCCTTTTCGTAGACGTCGTCCCTGTCTGCTTTTTCTTAGACGTCGTCCCTGTCTGCTTTTTCTTAGACGTCGTCCCTGTCTGCTTTTTCTTAGACGTCGTCCCTGTCTGCTTTTTCGTATATATTATCCCTGTCTGCTTTTTCGTAGACGTCGTCCCTATCTGCCTTTTCGTAGACGTCGTCCCTGTCTGCTTTTTCTTAGACGTCGTCCCTGTCTGCTTTTTCTTAGACGTCGTCCCTGTCTACTTTTTCGTATATATTATCCCTGTCTGCTTTTTCGTAGACGTCGTCCCTGTCTGCCTTTTCGTAGACGTCGTCCCTGTCTGCTTTTTCTTAGACGTCGTCCCTATCTGCTTTTTCTTAGACGTCGTCCCTGTCTCCTTTTTCTTAGACGTCGTCCCTGTCTCCTTTTTCGTAGACGTTGTCCCTGTCTGCTTTTTCGTAGACGTCGTCCCTGTCTGCTTTTTCTTAGACGTCGTCCCTGTCTGCTTTTTCTTAGACGTCGTCCCTGTCTGCTTTTTCTTAGACGTCGTCCCTGTCTACTTTTTCGTATATATTATCCCTGTCTGCTTTTTCGTAGACGTCGTCCCTGTCTGCCTTTTCGTAGACGTCGTCCCTGTCTGCTTTTTCTTAGACGTCGTCCCTATCTGCTTTTTCTTAGACGTCGTCCCTGTCTCCTTTTTCTTAGACGTCGTCCCTGTCTCCTTTTTCGTAGACGTCGTCCCTGTCTGCTTTTTCGTAGACGTCGTCCCTGTCTGTCTTTTCCGCAGTCGTCGTCCCTGTCCGTTTTTTCTAGTTGTGTCCGTCGTCTCTGTCAGTCTCGTAGTCTTCATCGTAGTCCCCATTATCATGAACCAACAATATGAGCCATTTCTCGGCTTCAGATTGAAAGAAGCGGCTGTGCTGCATGTCTTCCGCAAACAATTCAGTTAATCATGCATTCAAATTTAATTCTAACAAAGCTGTATTCTTACATGTCATTTGACCTACTCTGGATAAAGCAGCATTTGAATAGTTTCATTAAAGAAGTAAATAGGGCATTGTACCTGTAGAAAACACGTGCGCAGGTAGTCCTCTTCTGATGTAAATCTCAATTGCAGGCTTCGAGAACTAGAAAAGATTACCTAGTATGTAATGTATGTAATTCATTAAGTTTTTTAACGGTAGAATTGTTCAGTATCAGATGTAAATTCAGGGAGTATGTCACGATTAAAATAGAATTTGAATGAGTCCTTCCAATGGATTAAGATTTCTGGACCTTTCAATTGTAGCCCCGCCATTTTATATTAGAGGTATTTGTGATTCAAACCTTAAGAGCTAACATAATCCTCTTATAGTCGAACTATGTTTATTTAAACATGTAAATCGTTAACATGGAAAGCACAAAAAGTTTGAGTTGATTGTTTGCTAATATTTCAGATATGATCTCATTAAAATCTCAAGAACAATGTGTTCCATTTCTACGCGACGACACATATAAAATGAAATTGAAGAGCAAACATTAATGAACAGATAAAGAAACCTATGATGATTAGTTACACGAAATAGTATGTTTGAAAAAATCTGAATTTCTATATTTTTTTAAAATACATTTTACTGGTAGAGTAACTTGATAGACACTAGCACTAATAACAATGTTATCTGAAATATACCGTTACGATGTGAAGTAAACTATATCCAGGACCTAAAGTTAATTGAATTATTATTACTGGTTTTTGGACAAAATACGTGGATGGCCCTTCTTCTTCAAATTGCAAGATATTTTATATTGTTTCTTTTAGCAATATTTGCATCAACCTATATGCGTGAATAGAGTGCCTCTGACAAAAATATTATAAAAAAATGTTAAAGGTACAAATTCTCGAATAGTTACCTTCCACATACTCTTAGATCATCCACAATCTCTTATACCCCCTATTAGATGAAATCTCCAGTATTAATTTTTTTCAAATTAAAATGTTCTTGAGTCAATTAAATATAGCTTTATAGTAATTTAATGTAAAAATTTTCACGTATATGTTATTTTTAATGAAAACAAATTATCAATAATTAATTAACCAAAGTAGAAATATTTTTGTCAAGCATTTGAGAATTTAATTATCATTTTTGTTCTCTGCCTCACGTCTGACCCCAAATATTCTATGTTGCTCTTAAATGCGGGAGGTACCTTCCGCTAGTTAGGATTTGACTATATTTCATCTTCTCTTTTCTCATCTATAGATCCGTTGGGGAAAAAATTGACATGCTTAATGTACACTATTTGTAAATCACTAATCAATTTCAATATTTTTGAAAAGCTAGTAGTTATATTTTTAACTATGAAACTTTGTGGACTATTTTATTCAGACAAACAGCGTTTAAATAATAATAATATTAATAATAATAATAATAATAATAATAATAATAATAATAATAATAATAATAATGAAAATACGATATTTTAATGATTTTTTGCACGTACAATTCTGCCATGAGAACAACATACTCTAACATCTTTAATGTAGAGTGTATAGTTGATTCATACAGAATTGTAAGAAAGTACGAGTAATATTATTTTTAAAAAATAAACTATGTACGTTCCATTTTACATTAAAGATTTTAGAGTATGTTGTTTTCGTTAGAGAACAGTATATTCTTATAAAGTTGCATTAAAATATGTTTCTGAATTATCAGGTAAATGCTGTCCGGTGGAACAAAATACAACACAAATGTTTTTAATTTTTAAAGACAATAACTTTTAAGTTTTCAAAAACATTAAAATTGCTTAGTGATGTACAGATAATGTATATTAAGCAGGCATGCCAATAATTGGTATAATAATCACTCGCTCATTATAAGATTACCAATAGTTGGATTTGAGCTAAATTTACACTTACACCAACCTTCTTCAAAAAGTCATCGCCTTCTTGATTAGTAAGACCAAGAATATGTTAAAATAATTGCATTTCAACCTATAGTCGCGACTCTGTTATTCCCGACGAGACTCCTCCTCTTTGCTTACGCTTAAGCTCTATAAAGAATAGGTAGGTAGTATCGTTCGCCATTTTGCTTCTTTCGTTGCCGAGCTACCAGACGAGGAATCTTTTTGCCACACCGTTAAATATCATGTCGCAGCTCCTGTGATAATAAATCAAACGCACTGTAATTCAGTAAATAATTGAGCGGCAAATAACGTCCTCGTGTGCTTTCTGCGAACGCCAATGAAAGAGCCAAAATGGCGGGCTATTATATTAAGTATTTATCGAGCCTTAGGAAATGCATAACGTTATCAGGAGCGAATCACAAGACGCACACGTTTAAATGTAGCCGACCTGCAACGTGATTGGCTGCCGGAAATAAGAGCGACGGGACTTTAAATATGTTGGCTGTTCCATTTCCGACAATCGTAATGATGAGAATATAACCAAAGGAAGTTTACGAACAGATTGTGTTCTGTTTCCGGTTTGGTGATTTGGCGCTTTGGTATTTTTATTTTCAAAGAATATAGAGATTCTGATAAAAGTTTTTACTAAATATAGTAAAATTATACTAGTGAATGGTGTATCTGCTCCTGTAATAAAACGTTATTGGGAACCACTGACTTAAAATGTGATTATACGAAGAATTAATAAAATCACATCACTGCTCAAGTGAAACTTTCTCTCTTCAGACTATCAGTAAAGTTACCCTGGAGTTTTATTTCTTCAATAAATGAGAAGTGTTGAAGACTTAGATACAATCGCAGGTGTTGCGGACCACAATTTGCCACGGCTTGAACAAGCATTTCCTTTGCAGCCCCCGCCTCTCGGGATGGGAACCTGTTCACAAAATTCAACACTCCTTTCAGCAGAATTATGCACTCCCTTCCATAATCCAATTTTTAGGCTCGGTAAGATATTTATCAAAATAATTCCAATCCCTCCCACAATTGTTTCGCGGAATTCTATTTCTGGAACGTTCTTTTTTAATATAATAAGTGGCGCATTCCAGGCGTTTGGCCCCTACAGCCACTACAAGTGTTCCAGGAATCGCAAACCTGTCCAGTACTCCCCCTTGTTTGGTTTTGTGCCTCGTGAGCTTGGATGAGTTGCGCTATGGAATCCTATTCCAAGTGAAGCAATCTCTTTCTCATTAACCTGAACATGGATTGTTTCCCGTCTGCTGTAAATTGCGTTTGATAGAAAATAAAAAGTGGCTCCTGTACGAACAATTTCGCTTTTAATTGTATGCGCTACTTTTGAGTACATGAAATCTATTTCAAAATAATGGGAGGATGCAGAAATTACCCCAAGGCGCGTGACCCGCCGACAGCTTTTCACCCACATGCCCTATTAGTGTGGCCTGCAGGATCAACCATAGGCAGTTCTGAATGTAACGTTCTAAGATGAAGGCTATAAGACTTATGCGTAGATAGGAAACCAACGCTTGGACAAATTTCTACAAAGAAAAAGTGATCATGAGTCGTTCGCCTAGAATCAGACTGTACTTTATCAAAAAATCTGGTTTTTCAGGAAATATGAAAAACTAATTCCATTTAGTTTGAAAGTTAGCCTATTGGTTAACAAATGATCCAGTTAAAGTGTAAGCTTCAAAAGCGTATTTATAGTGCAAAAAAAAAAAAAAAACTCCGATTTCTTTGATGTACACTTAACAGCAAATGAATGGGCCGCCAACAATTTCTAAGTTCCATATTACATAACATTGCGCATGATCGACTCGCCAAAGCCGTAGTTCACCAGGTAACACATAATTAAACCATTTAAATTTGCTGTATTGTGTTTAAGAGTCTAAAAATATGTTATAAAATCGAGTGAAGGGTTGATTCTATATACATCAGGGCCTCTGAAGAATGAAATAATAATAAAATTGATAAATACAAAATCAACCGAAGCGAATATGAACAGGAAAACCACGTATTATGCCGAAACGATATTAACAGTCTCAGTAGCGTAAGTAAGTCGTTACGACATTGGTCTATTGAATCTATTGGATGAGTTAATAGTAGTAGCTCAAGGTTTGAATCTCCCACAATCTTCTTCTTTTTTTTTTTAATTACAAATTTGCCATCATATGTCTTGCAAAGCTATATTTATGTGGCGACATCTCTTAAGAATATTCCCAAACTCTAATAAATAATAAACCTTCCTCTCTCTTCCAAGCAATACTCCTGTCTGTTAATAAAACGTTTTGTCTCGTCATTACGTTTGAAGATGGTAGAAAGACAATAACTCCGTCAACAAGTCATTGCCCTGGTTCGCGTAGGTTATTCTGCGTCGATGGCGGCTAGAGAGATTGGAGTCCCATTGTCAACTGCTAAGCGGTGGGCTAAATTGTTTATCGAGAATGGTGAAGTTGTGAATCGTCCCATTCCTGGTCGGCCGCGCATCTCTAAAGGGAATGAGGACGCCATGTTATTGAGAGAAGTTCAGAACCACCCCCTTAGAACTGCCTCTCAAATCAATATGGCGTCCAACTTTCCAGGTTCCCCACACACCGTGAGGAGACGTTTTAGAGAGTGTGGCACACGGTGTCGTCGAGCTGTGAGGACAGAACATTTGACGGTGGAGAATGCCGTGGACCGTCTAGCGTATGCTACTCTCCGACAGGACTTCGATTGGAGAAATGTCATTTTCTCAGACGAAGTAATTGTCTCCAGTAGCAACGATGGTCCTGCCCTAATTTATCGTATGAATGGCCACCAATACGATGAACGCTTCGTGAGACGACTTAAACAAGTCTGGTCCCGTGAGCGTAGTGTGTTGGGAGGTGGATATCATACGATGTGGCAGAACTTCTGGAACGCATCGACGGCTGGTTTACGGAAGAAGTTTACGAACACATTTTGGCAAATGTAACGATCCCTTCCGCCCGAGAACGATATCCAGAAGGAACACTTTTCTTCCAGCAGGATAATCACCCGGTACACACCGCCAACCGGATTCAAAGATGGTTTACGAGGAGGCGTGATGTCGACCTGGTCCTCCAAAATCACCAAATATGAATCCCATTGAAAATTTATGGGTTGCAGTCAAACGGATCGTACGCTCTAATTGGGCAGAACAACCACCCGTTCGGACAGCTGACGAATTGTGGGATAGTGTTCTAGATGCGTGGGAGGAGGTGGCCATGAATTTAGACCTGTTCCATAATCTTGTGGACTCCATGCCGCGCAGAATGAGGGCAGTTATATCCGGTTTTTTAGGATGTGAAACAAGTATTTTTGTTCATACTGGCCAGGTTTCGCCTATTAATAGCCCACAGGTGATGAACAATAATATTTTTACAAGGCAGACGTAACGAAGTTTATGAAAAAATGCCATTTCACATTTAAACTAATAAATTGATTAAAAAAACTAAAAAAAAAAATAACTTTATCGTACAAGGATGCGAATTCTCAACTTCTGGTATGGATGCCAGACATCTTACCACTGGGCCACACACAGCTCGTAAGGTTGATTGCATTGTAGACGGATGACTTTCAATGAAGAGACTCCACAGCAATGCCTTGAAGTGCAGTGCGTTTATACGAGTGAACCGCGTGATAGAACTTAGCATTTCTATCGACCAAGAGTCGGCCTATTCTTTTTTGCCGTTAAGTGTACTGAGAAATTTTGAGCAGTCTTTGTTAGGAGAAAGTTCACTTTGCCACCAACTTGTGGATAAAATACAGTTCGATTCTAAGCAAAGGGGATAAAGTGCATTTTGATTCCATGTGTAACATAATTTTCTTTAGGTGGTACGTGTCAGGAGGGTGTAGCTACCTCTGCTTTAAATATGAGAAAAATATGTAATGATTTATTACTATAAAAATAAAATCTTCTTTCAGAATTAATTCTTTAATAATGTTATATCAAAAATTTTTATAAAAAATGTATTGCAGATTAACAGTCTAATACTTTTTAAAAACAAATATTAATTAAATTACTGTAGGAAAATTAGGCCTACATTTAAAACACTAAGGAAAACATTCTCGGAATTAAATGCCTGAATGGACTAAGGGCCCATTACATTACCAGTAAATTTTCATTAATAATTTATCTTTATAGAATGTAAGTTATACATTGTCTTTCCATCGTATTACAATACAAACTTCTCATTATTTGAAGTAACACTTAAGTACATTGTAACAGTTCAACAACACTATGATATTATCAATGCAGTAATTATACATTTTAAATTACAATATACACAACAGACAATCTTTAGAAGCAACCAAAAAACATGGCCAAGAATGAGGAGCTCTGATTGGTAGATTGTAACCATTAATGAATTTACCTAAAATACTCAGCCGTGGGTGCCATTACGAGGGATTCCCTTAGTTAATATTTCGCCTCATGGAATTTATCTAAAATACTCAGCCGTCGGTGCCATTACGAAGGACTCTCTTAGTTCATATTTCGTCTCATGGAATTTATCTAAAATACTCAACCGTCGGTGCCATTACGAGGGACTCTCTTAGTTCATATTTCGTCTCATGGAATTTATCTAAAATACTCAACCGTCGGTGCCATTACGAGGGACTCTCTTAGTTAATATTTCGTCTCATGGAATTTATCTAAAATACTCAACCGTCGGTGCCATTACGAGGGACTCTCTTAGTTAATATTTCGTCTCATGGAATTTATCTAAAATACTCAACCGTCGGTGCCATTACGAAGGACTCTCTTAGTTAATATTTCGTCTCATGGAAGTTATCTAAAATACTCAACCGTCGGTGCCATTACGAGGGACTCTCTTAGTTAATATTTCGTCTCATGGAATTTATCTAAAATACTCAGCCGTCGGTGCCATTACGAAGGACTCTCTTAGTTCATATTTCGTCTCATGGAATTTATCTAAAATACTCAACCGTCGGTGCCATTACGAGGGACTCTCTTAGTTAATATTTCGTCTCATGGAATTTATCTAAAACACTCAACCGTCGGTGCCATTACGGGGACTGCCTTAGTTAGGCTTAATATTTCGTCCCATGGAGTTTACCTAAAATACTCGGGCATCGGTGCCATTTCGAGAGCCTCCCTTAGTTAATATTTTGTCTCATGGCATTTTATCTAAAATACTCAGATATCGATTCCATCTCGAATGACTCCCATAATATTGTTTGTCCCATGCAGGTTATTCCCTAGGAGTATGAGACAATAGTAATTTTCCTGATGCTATTGTGCCAGCACCATTGATGGGGATGACTGTGATACTATTAAGGATGAATGCTCGCTTCTCCGGTATACAGAGAAGACATTCTTGATAACGGGCGTCCAGGTATTTTTATGTCTCTTAAAATGTATATAAGTTGAGTTTAATTAACCTACCTCTAAGAACTATCAGCATAAAAGAGTGAAAATTATTCGAAATTAAGTCACAGGACTCTTTGATTACAGGGTAGAATAACGTTTCTATGCACGTGGAAGAATACAGATGAATGGAAGGCGTTTGAGTTTCTTCTAAGAAGCTCTTGTTTTCGCCATCTTTAACTTAGTGGGCGTAACCCCTACATATTTATTAACGCTTCGCCCGCATCCACAGGGGCGTGTCTCCATTGCGTCTGTGTACACGTTTCATTCCAATAGCTTCCTTAGCCAACCCCTTGCATATGCGCACTGGAAAGCCGGCCTCAATTACCTCGACAAGGGAAACTGTCCATGCGGTAGCTGTCGGCACAATAAAATATAAGTTACTAGCAATGCGTTTGGCTTTTTTGACTTAACCATGTTTCAACAAACATGATATAATATTAATTCCATAAGTTACTAGTACATGGTTTAACAGAGTAATAAAACTTGGTTCGATAATGGTTTAATATGTTTGACTACACAAGGCCTATTTATTTGTGTTAAAGAAATAGAATTTAAGGAGACATGAAGAGAAACAAAACAGGAATTTGCATATCAGTAGTAATAATAATAATAATAATAATAATAATAATGATAATTATAGTGATAATAACGATGATAATAATGATGATAATAATAATACTACATACATACATACATGTTGTGCCCAAGGGCAAGTCGTTCACTGCAAACCCAGCATTCTACAATATTTCCTATTTTTTACATTCCTCTTAGTCTCCGCATATGATCCATAGGCCTATATCTTAATGTCGTCTATCATTTGATATCTTCTTCTGCCCGTTCACCATTCCTTCCAGTGCATCCTTCAGTAGGCAGTATCTCCTCAACCAGAGACCTAACCAATTCCTTTTTCTCTTTCTGATCAGTTTCAGCATCATTCTTTCTTTACCCATTCTTTTCAACACAGCTTCGTTTTTTACTCTGTCTGTCCACTTCACACGCTCCATTCTTCTCCACATCCACATTTCAAATGCTTCTAGTCGCTTCTCTTCACTTCGTCGTAACGTCCATTTTCTGCCCCATATAATGCCACACTCCACACAGAGCACTTCACTAGTCTCTTAGTTCTTTTTCCAGAGGTCCGCAGAAGATGTTCCTTTTTCTATTAAAAGCTTCTTTTGCTATTGCTATCCTCCTTTTGACTCCCTGGCTGTAGCTCATGTTACTGCTTATAGTACACCCCAAGTATCTGAAGCTGTCCATTTGGTCCACTGCCTCATTTAGAATTCGCAAGTTTACCTTCTTTATTTTTGAATAATAATAATAATAATAATAATAATAATAGCAATAGTCCTGCGCACAACAGCCCTTAGAGGGCGAGGCCGACCAGCAGACTGCTGGCCTGACGTCCAAATATCTCAACAGAAGTGAACGATCATCCAACCAATACGGAGGTACCGTGTGGTTAACCGATGATCCTCTTCTTCCCATTATAAGTGGTTCACGGTTCCGCTTTCGACATCCATCTTAGTTCCCTATTTGCATCACGTTGAGAAATTTGCATAATGCGACTTAAAAAATCTCAGAAGTTATGAAGATGATTTCAGCATTCATGAAGAATGGGGATCAAAATATCAAAAGTCATCAAATGTATCGGAATATCAGAGTGTTTTTTGGTTTAAATTTTTCGGTTTCGATATCCAAAGGAAAGATTTTCGTCTGAGGAAATGGTCTTCGCTGAAGCCCGACAAAGTCAATTCGTAGAGGCACGAGAGCTGAACATTCCACGCTCAACAGTCCATAAGGTGCCGCATTAAATATTTAGTTTGTATACCTATAAAGTGAAAATAGTTCAGGCGCCTACGAATTAACATTTGACGTGCGTTTCTTGCCCGAGTCGAACTATAGATTAATACTAGAAACTTATCAAACCACGCCTTAATTGTCTTTACGTCTGGTGCTCCCCGTTCAGGTTACGTTTGTCTGAAATTCCTTTGGACCGTAATCGGTGATTTTGTTTCAGAGTACCACAACACGCACTGAGCTCTCTCGTACTATTGTCATCTTTGCTAATTATTCAACATCTGCAACAAAAGAATAGACCAGAAAATACAAAACTTTTTGAATTGCTTCACATGACACCGCAAACCGCACATCTGTAGGACTAATAGTTTCCTTAAAATTGGGATTTGAAATCAGGGATGTTTCATGTGGACACTCTGTACTTTGTATAATTCAGCGTTAGTGTAACTCCTTGGTTATGTACCCCGTATGACACAAGGCTACAACAGGGCTAAAACAATGAATACACATAAACTCGATAACTTCGGGAGAGAGATAAAGTTGCGCTTCAAGGAATGTAATTCTTATCTGCAGGTCTGCTGGACAGACAGTCGTAAAAGTTAACATTTGAACGCAATAAAAATTATAAATAGGGCCTACACCAATACAGAATCTGTTATGGGCGTTGAATGCCCGGACTTCTGTATTGACGGACATTGTCTTGACAATGCCTTGTGAGATTCTTTTAAGGGTACTATGTTAAATATGGGACTGTGAATTGTTGCTTCCCATGGTAATATAAGAAACATGTTTCGTTAAAGCCATGTCCTTTACAAGGGCACGTGGAGTGAAGAATGTTGAACCTTGTGGTTGACATTGTCTGCTGCCTGTGGGATAAGACAATAGATTCATCTCCGATATGAACAAAATATTACAAGTCTATGAGGAATAAAATGACAAAGTACTCAGCCACTAAAGAAATTAAATTTTTAAACACGTGTTTATGTTGAAACACTTTCACTGGTTTATAATTTTATCGTCGTAAAGCTGATGTAACTTCTATGTCGCCCGAGTCGAGAGATTACTACTCTAGGGGGAAGAGTGGGATAGGGGTCATTAATTTAAAAGCTCGCTGGAATTCATGTTACGTAAGTTAAGCCTCGCCTATCCTCACAGTAAGCCAACAGTTTTGGAGGGCCAGAGTTCGAACTTGGAGAATAAGACACGGGTGTGTCAACCAGTGTATGGACTGAATTAGTGTTTCTAAGCTATTGACATTTATTCCAGTTTCGTATGAAATGTAAGGAACTAAATTCAACGTTCTCATGGTTTATAATTAAGTCCTTGCATTATTTTGAATTAAGGGGTTACGTACAGTACAGCTTACAGCAGTAAAATTTTAGAAGTATTAAACATTTTTTTCCCTTCATTATTGTATCTTGCACAATAATGAAAATTGGTATATGTAAAATACTATCCTTCTGCTATATGAAAAAATATTTTTACTATTTTAAAAAATTATATATATATATATATATTTTTTTTTTTCAAAATTAAAAATGTTGGCAGTTCACTGTGCAGTGATGAAGCGTTTCCCTCATAACTTATTACCTTGTTAAGTTTTTCATGTTCTCTTTTTATCTTATTGATGAAACTCATGTTTACAATATCATTCTCTTTCAAATACATTCCTTAACAAATATTTGTTTTTGTGTTAGAAGAAAATACTGATATTTGACCATTTCTTACAAGGAATTTATTTTTTATCAGACAATCTATCAAAGGTAGGGAAGTTATCTTGCATCACATTGTAGATATGACATGCATAAATACACACAAATTTCATCACAGAATGTTGGATAGTTTTTTTAATTATGTGGGAAACTCTTCGTCACTGCACAGTGAACTGAATTTTGAATAAAAATTGTAAATAATTTTTTTGACTATAAAAAATATTTTTTTCATATAGCAGAAGGACAGTGTTTTACACATACTAATTTTCATTATTGTGTAAGATATAGTAATGGAGGAAAAAAATGTTGAATATTTCCAAGATTTTACTACAGTAAGCCGTACCTAACCCTTTAAGTAAATACGTAGACAAACGCAGTAAACATTTTAATATGTTAAGAAACTACTTACAGCTTTTTTTTTAAAGTATCGTCATTCTTTCTTTGCTATTTTCACCCCTCGTTTCGTACTGACTTGGTCTATTGCAATGTACGGAGGGTAGATGTTAGATTGTTCAAATGAAACCCAGCCAGTAGGTAAATCATTACACGTAGGTATGTTTAGAATCAATTACTGCTGAATTTATATCACATTAAAATACGTTACTTTATGGGCACTATAAACTTTAAATTCTTTACGAGTAGGCCTTTCAAAATTTGTTAGCAGAGTGCTAACTCTTTTTACTGAAAGGCGGTTTCTAATTTCAATTTTTACAAGATTCATGAAACTAAATTTTATTGCTCATAATTTACAGACACGATGGAATTATATAATCAATTAGAAGAAATTATTCATTTAACTTACATGAATTGCACCAACTCTTTGAAATAAATTCCTGAATATCTATTGCTCAATACCTTTTTGAGCATTGTCCATGCTATTAGCATTTCATTTAAATACAAAATAATATTCTTATAAATAAAATACTAGCATATTCAGCCAAAAAATTAATGCAAAACCACCACTTCCATACTCAACATTAAAACCAGAGACTAACTGATTCACCCTGAGCAAAATCAAAAGGAGTACGATTGGTTTCAGCCAAACAGGAAGTAATAATTTTGGGTTTATAGTTAAACCCGTGAATAGTGGATATCATTGAATGAATCCTGCTATAATAGCAAAAACTGCTCCTATTGATATAACATAGTGAAGGTGAGCTACTACATAATAAGTATCATGTAATACAATATCAATTGATGAATTTGCTAATACGACACCTGTTATTCGTTCAGACACATCTCTGAATTCATTTTTCACATTACCATCTTCGTTTCTGAAGTCAATGTGGTTGTCGCATTTTTGCACATTTCCATTCAAAGTTTGTTGCATTTTTAGAAGTCGAGTAGCAAAATGCGACTGTGGCTTAAGCCCTAGTTGTAAGCCATTTTTTGAATTGATGGCGTTAATATCTTAACTTACCCTATTTCTCTCAAGCAATTCACGTTGTTAAATAAATACACTCTCACTGAAGTATAAAAAATAAACGGATATATGAATAAGTAGTCCTTTAATTATATAGATCAGTCTCTTCCTAGAATAAATAATATGCTGAGATCACTACTGCGTTCGGTTTTAGCACCCTTCGGTCAAATATAATGTAGTAGGCATGCAAAGGTACCTCGTGGCTAGTTCCTGCATGGATTAAGACATGAATGATCCATAAAAGTGATCTAATTCCAGTGATTGCACGAACATTGAAACCCACTATTATTAAGCGAGATAGCACAGCGGGTAATCTTACCCGAGGCCATGTTGCAGTGCACAATTACCCCGAGCTAAGTTCTCAACGCGCTGCACATAGGAAGCCGGCGGGCGCCGCATGTGAGATCGCAGAGTGAGCAGCAAATGCAACTCTTGGACCAACTATTTACTTCCACTGGAAGTCAACGGACTCTTGTTTCGACCCTCTGCAGGAAAAGGAGAATTAATTTCTCTGCCAAAGAACTGGATGTGTATCCTCTACCTTTTGTCTTTATATTATATTTCCTTCAGAGATGGCAATAGAACTCGATGACTTGTAAAGCTCAATAACAGGTCATCTCTCCAGCGTTTCACACACTCGCCGTGACGTCGGGTTAGCAAAGAGTTTGAGGCTTCACTACAATACCACATTAACAACGGAAACCATCTTTGGTCTGTACGGAGCTGGAACCCTCACGCAACGTTAAATTGTACTTGTAAGGTATTACTTAAGCCACACCGCGACCGGGTTGATGTTGAGGGTATTAAATGATGACGATGGCGATGATGATAATAATGATAATAATAATAATAATAATAACAATAATAATAATAATTACTTAGGTGTAAATTTTTCTGACGTTTTATATATTCGATTCCCTAACCGTTTCAAATGTAAATCACTTTACATTTTAAGTGTGTTTCCAAATTATTTGTAATACGTTTTGTCAAATCTGGCAACCTTTTCATAAGGGAAGCTAAATTTATAATAATAATAATAATAATAATAATAATAATAATAATAATAATAATAATAATAATAATGTACAGTAATACAGTGGTGGACCTTATGTCGTATCTCTCGTTAATTCCAAATAAATCGTATTCCCTTCGCATTGATATGAAATATAGCAGTGCTTATGTGGCGATATTTAATATATCTGCAGTATCTCTAAGGTATTGTAAAATAAGTCTATTTTATCAACTTTGGGATACAGGTAAAAACAGATTTCACGTGTTTTTCTTACATTCCTGGTAAAGTTACATATCTATTCCTTTTATTTTTGGTATAGCGGAACCATATTATACCTTGAAATTTATAACATACACATAGAAGTAAGCAGAGTTATGTGAGATTTATCATTTTTTGTAGGTTATTTTACGACGCTGTATCAAAATCTTAGGTTATTTAGCTTTTCAATGAGATGAAGGTGATAATGTCGGTGAAATTTGTCCGGGGTCCAGCACCGAAAGCTATCCAGCATTTGCTCAAATTGGGTTGAGGGAAAACCCCGGAAAAAAACCTCAACTTGCCGGGATTCGAACCCGGTCCACCTGGTCACCTGGTTTCTCGGTCAGACGCGCTAACCGTTACTCCACAGGTGTGGACGGATTTATCGTAGTACTGTATATTCCTAATATATTTTTATGTTCTTTTGAAAATGAATAATTCTGTGGTGTTTGGGTAAAGGGAGATAAGTCATAAAAATGAGTTCGTAGATAATTGAAAATTAAACTTGGAACCCTTATTACAAATAACTTTCTACACAAATAAAATACATCAACTGCTTGTATTCTTTGATTTTTGCACACCCACTTTTATAATTTAACTTGTGTGTTCATCTGGGGAACAAAATTCCACCTAGACAAAAAAATGACTTATACCCCTTTACCCGAACACCACAGAATTAATACCGAAGTCAGTCATCTCAGGACTTAAACGTACGTTCAGATAGATCTCACTCTATGGAATTCTGTAGTGCTGTAATCTCAAAATAAAAAAATGGATTTAACATACATTATCTCTGAGGTACAGATATGACGCGAATCCTTTTGTTGTTGACATTAGATAGATAGAAGATGCAGCATAAGTGATGTGAATTCAACACGACACCGAATAAAGAACAGTTTTAAACAAAACGATTTCTGCTGTGTTCGTCTGAATGTGTGAATTAACGAGTGCCTGAGCTGAAGAGTGGGTGAATGGGTGTGTGACTTGAGTGGGTGTGTGCGTGAATTGACTATTGGGGTGCGTGAATTGACGAATGGGTGGATGGGTGCGTGAATTGACGACTGAGTGGGTGGATGCGTGAATTGACGAGTGGGTCGGTGCGTGAATTGACGAATGGGTGGATGAGTGCGTGAATTGACGAATGAGTGGGTCGATGCATGAATTGACGATAGGATGCGTTAATTGACGAATGAGTGGGTGCGTGAGTTGACAAATGAGTGGGTGTGTGAGTTGACGAATGAGTGGGTGCGTGAGTTGACGAATGAGTGGGCGCGTGAATTGACGACTGAGTGGGTGGATGCGTGAATTGACGAGTGGGTCGGTGCGTGAATTGACGAATGGGTGGATGGATGCGTGAATTGACGAATGAGTGGGTGGGTGCGTGAATTGACGAGTGGGTCGGTGCGTGAATTGACGAATGAGTGGGTGCGTGAGTTGACGAATGAGTGGGTGCGTGAGTTGACGAATCAGTGGGTGCGTTAATTGACGAATGAGTGTGTGCGTGAATTGACGAATGAGTGGGTGCGTGAGTTGACGAATGAGTGGGTGCGTGAGTTGACGAATGAGTGGGTGCGTGAGTTGACGAATGAGTGGGTGCGTGAGTTGACAAATGAGTGGGTGCGTGAATTGACGAATGAGTGAGTGCGTTAATTGACGATTGGGCGTGTGAATTGACGAGTGGGTGGGTGCGTATATTGACGATTGGGTGCGTGAACTGACGAATGTGTGGGTGCGTGAGTTGATTGAGTGCGTGAATTGACGATTGAATGGGTGGGAGAGTGCGTGAATTGACGAGTGGGTGGGTGCGTGAATTGAAGAGTGGATGGGTAGGTAGGTGCATGAATTGATTGGGTGCGTGCGTGAATTGTCGAATGGGTGGGTGGGCGGGCGGGCGAGTAAATGCGTGAGTTGAAGGATGGGTGAGTGGGTAGGTATGCGAGTTGATGAGTGGGTGGGCGAGTACTTGAATGCGCGAATGCTTGAATTGAGTTGGGCAAGTGAAGTGAAAGAAAATGTAATGTATTCGGATGTTCACAAGTAGTTACAGGGCTAATTAAAAGTGGTTGTGTTGACCTTAAACCCGCAGGTTATTTATCTGACTCCGGGATTCACTACCTCATTGAAGGAGACAACAGGGCGAAGGACAGACTATAACTAAGATAGTAGGGATTAGCCACAACACAAAACTGTCTCAGCCATAGGTTGTCACTGCTCGAATCAACAGTTAAACGCTGCCTAAAACATTGGTGTTTGTCCGTTGTCGTTTTATGTATCATGTTTATTTATTATGATTTGCATGAAAGTACACAGGTTAGATGCCCATCAAAGCACAGTCTTCACATAAATATTTAAATGAACAATTCAACTTATTATTGATGATTTCCAAGAGCGGCAGCTATAAAACAGCAATATACAACTCATTAACAATAGAAATAAAATAAATAAAAGCGTATAACAGAGATGTGGCTTATAATGAATCAGTATTGACAAAAGACCAGAAATTTTAAATAAATCTTTAATAAATTGTAGAGCTGAAACAAGAAAAACATTGAGTTATACCAGGAGAAAATAAAGCAATGTGCTATGACATGAATGACGTAGATAATTTTTAATAAATTTGGCTTCTGAATATATAAATTTCCTCACTTATTGTAACATAACTAATGGTCGGATCATATGAAATATGTTTCTCAATCTTGGGATATTAAATGGGAAATTTCTTCTAGATGTAACTGGAGGGATATAAAATGGAATGGTTTGAGTACGTCAGCGGAATAAATATTATTTGCTAATAGTTTTCTTATAAATATTATCGAGTAAGTGATTCTTCTGTCATGAGCGTATGCAAACCAAACATTGATCTCAATGGTTTAGTTGGAAATTGGAATGAACGGGATATTTAGAATATTTTATAATACAGGAACCTGAAGAATTTATTCTGTATCAACCTAATTGAATGAATGTTGTTCTTGCAACGAGGATTCCACATTAATGCAGCTTATTGAACTAACCCCTAACTGATTATAAAGCAAATTAAAAATGCAAGGTTGCGTGAATAATTTCGAATTACAAATGCCAGTGATTTGTGAGCAGAATTAATATTGTAATGTGGGGTGTGAAAGTTAAATTATTGTTGAATTCTATACTTCAATCTCTTATTCTTCAAACACATCCAGTTTTTTGTTATTAAGAGGAATAAATGAAGGGTTCAGAGCCATAGTGGGCCAAGCGCCATTTATTAAAAACGGAGAAAGCAAGGGTTAAAGTTAAGTGAATACCATAGTTTAATGAAGATTGACATATTATTTAGTTTTAATGTGTATAAAACAGTTATATTACCGGTTCTTCTGTATGGTTGTGAAACTTGGACTCTCACTCTGAGAGAGGAACATAGGTTCAGGGTGTTTGAGAATAAGGTGCTAAGGAAAATATTTGGGGCTAAGCGGGATGAAGTTACAGGAGAATGGAGAAAGTTACACAACACAGAACTGCACGCATTGTATTCTTCACCTGACACAATTAGGAACATTAAATCCAGACGTTTGAGATGGGCAGGGCATGTAGCACGTATGGGCGAATCCAGAAATGCATATAGAGTGCTAGTTGGGAAACCGGAGGGAAAAAGACCTTTAGGGAGGCCGAGACGTAGATGGAAGGATAATATTAAAATGGATTTGAGGGAGGTGGGGTATGATGATAGAGACTGGATTAATCTTGCACAGGATAGGGACCGCTGGCGGGCTTATGTGAGGGCGGCAATGAACCTTCGGGTTTCTTAAAAGCCATTTGTAAGTAAGTAAGTGTATACTTTATATTACTTGCTATATGTTTCCATTGAATTATGGTAATAACTTAATTTTTTCTACTGTTTTAGTAAATGGCGCTTGGCCCACTATGGTTCTGAACCCTTCAAATGTGGACACTTATATTCTTTTCTTTCTGGAATATGTCATCACTTGACATTTATATTACGTACCAGATGCAGGATCGTCTAGTAACTATTTGGTGATAAAATTATGTTTATGCTCGACCATGCCGAAATGTAGTAATTATACACCTGGTAGTAGCTCTTTAATGCACCTCATTAAAGTACACCTATTCATTATAATTTAGTTGCTTAGCCAATGAAAAATCACCTTTGTACTGATTGTACCATTATAAAACCGCAAGTATCGATTATTCTCGGATATGCAATCGAAAGACAATTAGCGAAAAGTCACGGAGGCTGGAAATCCAATACTGTTGCAGAAGGTTATGTTCTGTTACTATAATAATTAGCGTTAATTGTAAATAATATTCAAATAAATTCAATTTGTCATCTCGTTTTTCAATTCTAAATCAATTTCCAGGTTATATCAAGCCTAATCTTCATGTTATTCTCTAGATTATATCAAGGTCAATGATTTTCGTGTTTCGAAAAAATCAATACTTTCGCGTCTGCGCACATCTCACAATTCCACTCCTCACTTACATAACCATAACATGAATACTTCTGAATAATTTCAAGTTAGAAATATGGTCCAGCATAAAAAGTCGTATGAAACTTGCCTATAATGGTAATTAAGACGCTCGTATGAAAATTATGAAACTCGCTTGCGCGCATTTCATAAATAAACATACTCGCGTCTTAATTACTACCATTATAGGCTCATTGTATAATGTACTATTTACCATATGTTTGCTCTTAAACAGGTATATTAATACTCCAGAGAAAGAGATGCAGAAGGCTGTTTCGCTTTACATGTGTAGGACTGTACTTCTAGGCAAGCGATAGGGAGAAATAAAAACCTTCACACATAAAAAGAAATACGACCATAACCTAAACCTAATTGCTCCTAAAGAGTGAAATTTCGCTTCAGAACACCTTGCTACCTGGTTTTACTATCGAAACACACCCATTCATTATGTGAAAACAATATTCTAGGCACATGAATTCTATTTTTGAAATAATCAAAAGTTGTTGGAATGGCGCGCACACACTGTACTGGTTTTCCAGGAACGCGGGTTGCTATGGTAATTTAGGACTCGGATTATCGAGTTCTATTCCTGTCTGCTTACATCAGCGGTTCCTGGAACTAGCCGAGGTAATTGCCCCCTTACAGCACCTGTGTCACACTGATTAATGTGCGTGCAGTTTTGTTGGCACGATGCATCAAGCAATTAATGACATGTGAAATTATAATGCGCGGATTACATATCACTTTGCAGTAAACAACTCCCGAGGAATGTGAGAAATAGAATAAGGCATCTAGGACCGTTTCTTTTTATTGCTTTTTCGGCCCCGAATAAGCATTATTCTGTGTCAAGTCTGGACTTTCTTCTCAGTATAAGATATAAGAAAAACACAAGGTGGGGAGTGGCAACGTGGAATCGGCACTACGCTGGTGTTTGCACCATAATTGAATATCTATCTTTCTAAAAGGGCTAAGTGCCAATTTTTTAAATTACGTTTTATTAAAATGGGTTCTGTCTTAGTTCAACTACAACTCATTCGTACGCCAAAAGATGTTATAAGAGGTATTTCAACATGCATTTTCAGTATCTCAGAAAGTTATTTTTGGCGCTTAGCTCTTTTTGAAAGATAGGTCTTCAAATACACTTTCCTCTAGACTAAGACGTCTCAAAAGTAAAGTCGGTTTTTTTTAACTGTGGTGTTTTGTAAGATTGGTGTTTGAGAATAAGATTCTTAGGAAAATATTTGGGGCTAAGAGGGATGAAATTCACACCTGTGGAGTAACGGTTAGCGCTTCTGGCCGCGAAACCAGGTGGCCCGGGTTCGATTCCCGGTCGGGACAAGTTACCTGGTTGAGGTTCTTCCGGGGTTTTCCCTCAACCCAATATGAGCAAATGCTGGGTAACTTTCAGTGCTGGACCCCGGACTCATTTCACCGGCATTATCACCTTCATTTCATTCAGACGCTAAATAACCAAAGATGTTAATGATAAAATAACCTAATAAAAAAAGAGGGATGAAGTTACAAGAGAATGGAGAAAGTTATACAACGCAGAACTGCACGCATTGTATTCTTCACTTGACATAATTAGGAACATTAAGTCCAGACGTTTGAGATGAGCAGGGCATGTAGCACGTATGGGCGAATCCAAAAATGCATATAGTGTGTTAGTTGGGAGACCGGAGGGAAAAAGACCTTTTGGGGAGGTTGAGACGTAGATGGGAGGATAATATTAAAATGGATTTGCGGGAGGTGGGATATGATGATAGAGACTGGATTAATCTTGCTCAGATAGGGACCGATGGCGGGCTTATATGAGGGCAGCAAAAAATGAAGAAAGAGAAAAAGAGAGAGAAAAACACATTTAATATAAATTGACAATCGGACAGAAGCCAATCTGCTTGGCTAATTGCCGGTTTTCTCAGTAGTTTTCCTCAACTGTTAGGGGACTGTCGACTTCATTCTTCTCCACATCCACATTTCAAACGCTTCTAGTCGCTTCGTTGTAATGTCCATGTTTCTGCCCCATATAATGCCATGAAATTATGCAATGTCCTAAGAATGTAGCATTTAATTCCCTGTAGAGTTTAAGAAATGCGTAGGAATACAGTAACTTGTAGAAATTGCATCACTCGCAGTGGGAAGTTGGAAAACTAACAGTTCCCAACCCAATAAAATTCGACCATCGACCGCTGCGAAGTAACGCCCCGCGGACGCAGCACGCATGGCAGGGAGGGGCGCGCGTACAGCCAAAACACACCCTTGCGATCGCTATCGACGTGCAGGTCCGGATTCCAAAAACGAGGATGCATGCATACACAGAAGCTGACTGTACTGTCTGAGTATATTGTCTCACAACCTGAATACTGGTAAGCATATGAAGAGTCAACTGCAAGAATGATGGATGTCATTTAGAATGCATTTTGCAAGAGAATCAATTGAAAGATTGAAATGCTTAGCGCTCAAAGCTTAACTGTGATTTTCCGATCATTACTGGACAATGGCTATCAGTGTTAATGCCATATAACTCTGTATGTACATTCTATATGTCTTAAGCTATGCATTGACAGTCTTGGTTCATTTTCGACAAGAAAGTGACATCCATCATTCTTGCAGTGGACTCTTCATATATAATGGCTGTCCGACTATATGACTGGTGTAAAGACCGATTGAATGAGTGACTGATCGAGGGAATAACCAATTTATACTAGAAAATTTTAAAAGATTTTAGAAACGGTTTATCATAGAACTTACGTCCGATGCACAGTAGCGTCAAAAGGACGCTGTGACGCGACGTTTCTTGGACGCTTGATTTATAACAGGGCTGGACACCAAGAGCGAATTCTACTCTCTCATGAGGAGCCATATGACTTCTCTTCAGCCCTTTTCTTCCCCGCCAAACACCTCGCAGCGTTGATTCCTTGACGGATGAATATTAAGCGTCCCCGTTTAGAGTTTGGAATGTTAATGTTATGTTTTATTTAACGACGCTCGCAACTGCAGAGGTTATATCAGCGTCGCCGGATGTGCCGGAATTTTGTCCTGCAGGAGTTCTTTTACATGCCAGTAAATCTACTGACATGAGCCTGTCGCATTTAAGCACACTTAAATGCCATCGACCTGGCCCGGGATCGAACTCGCAACCTTGGGCATAGAAGGCCAGCGCTATACCAACTCGCCAACCAGTAGAGTTTGGATTCGCTCCCGGTGCCCAGTCCTGATTTATAAGTACATTGTTTTAAACGAGTAATTCACACACTGTTCCAGGGACACTGCGTCACCTGACGACAGACAGCGATGTTACAGCGTCATTTAATCTGCAATAGAATTCCATTATTCGGACTAAATGGGGATAACTTAATCCGGATACTTGGATCGTAGATATTTAAACACAAGTACATACGGTATTTTAAAATAACAAAAGTTACAAATATTTAAATGCAAAAAGTATATTTTAAAGTACCAAACATACAATAAAGCATTAAAAGGAACTCTTCATATATTTTCTATAAAATCGATCCGGATATTTGGTGTTGGAATAATTGGAGTTCTGTTGTAGTTGCGGGTCCTGCCTATACGCAGCGTTACCGCTGGTCTGGCTGTTGGTCCATGCACACGTGCGTCAATCAGCTATAGTATAGACAGTAAAATCGACGTGGAATTAACTTTTTATTATGCCGCTTATTCTACATGCCAATTCATCAAATGATCTAGTACTCATATGAAAATTATTTTAAAATTTTGCATTATCTCTCAACTCCGCCAACGATGTCGTAAAAGTGTCTTTGTGGAATCGTTTGGGAAGCAATAATAATAGCCTTATTAAACACAAATGTACAACTTTGAGCAAATTTTTTTTTTCATTTTTTTTTTCTGAAGGCCTGGCTGGAAACCTCGCAGAGTGAGAGTGATCATGGAGTATTACCAAATTGGAAAACGGATGAAGCATGGGAAAAATCCCTCGCGGTCCCTTTGCCCATCACAAATTCCTTTGTAAATCTTACAAAATGACGTTTAGAAGAACAGAAGTCATGTGTGGTAGGCAGGTGCAGTGTGGCAGGAAGGCTATTTTGTGGTTAAAATGTGTTTGAAGTTTACAAAAATAATTTAAAGTGAGTTGTAGTTTAGTAAAGTGAACTAAAGAAAATAAATAGAAAAAATGTGTTACGATAGTACGATTACATTGACTATTACACTTTTACTACGTCATACTACTTTTGACCAATAAAATGATACGAAAGGATTTGTTTCAACCAATCATGGCTGTTTATTCCTAAAATTTTATCACTTGCTTAGCATTTGTTTATTTTTATCACTTCCCTAGAATTTGTTTTTTTATCACTTCCCTTGCACCCCAACATTTGTTTCTCTGTTTGCCAACATTCCAAACTGAAAATTCTTTACGGTATTATAAAACATGCTTTGCGATCGTCATTTATTTACCGCATAGCTAGTCAACTGAAAATGGCGGCTCCGTTCAAACGTATTGGTGAAGCTAACATTAGTGAAATAGAATTTTAGTGAGTCAATATTTTATTGTATTATACTATTTCCTCTGTATCGAAATATGGTATAGAAAGATGTCAATTATTCCATTTCAAAATATGGTATATATTTGTTAAAGTTCTCAGTAATATAATGTACCTTTAATACATTTTCTAGATAGTTATTTGACTATTACACTTTTACTACGTCACATTACTTTTGACCAATAAAACGGTACGAAAGGACGTCTTTCAACTAATCATGGCTGCTTATCGCACAATTTTATCGCGTCCCTAGCATTTGTTTAATTTTATCGTGTCCCTAGCATTTGTTTATTTTTATCACTACCCTAGCATTTGTTTCTTTGTTTGCCAACATTTTAAACTGCACTGGTCTGGACGTCAAAAAACATAAAATTACAAACCACTCCAATCGATGCACAGCACTTTCAAATATGAATCGCATTGGCGTTCAAGAACAAGAATTAATAAAGATCACTGGTCATATATGAAGAGCACCATTCGGAAATCCTGAATACGTTGAGGGATACACCATGTATGTACATCAACGAGTTCACTTCTTTGATGCACACGTCCAATATAACATCAACTGAACCACTAACCACTAAATCATTCAAATTTGAAAATTATACTTTCAATAATAAAATTGTTTCTTTTAAAATTATTCATGTTTATTTTTTATTTGATCATCGTTAATTAAAACGTTTCTTTTTATTTCATCATCCCTAATTAAAATTTTTCTAATACTTGTTTATTTTATTTAGGTTATGTTTATTATAGCTTCTGCTATATGATATTATGTATAGTCACGTATCAGAGATTGTTTAATACTGAGATTTATTGAACATCATCTGTCAAGTGACGTTGATTACTGGGATCCGGATGATTGAAGTGGAATACAAATGTTTTAATAAAAATGAAACTGAATCAACAAAGCCTTCTTGGCTAGTAACAGTCCACAAAGTTCAATGAAAATTCCATAGTTGGCACAACTGATAACAAGAAAACATAATCATAAAACACTACTGCCATCTAGCGCAATGTTGAGATGGTACAATAATACATTTGAAGACAGTTGTATTTTCGTAAGCCAATTAATATTTTATTGTATTGGAGTACTTTGTTACTTCTAATCTTTATATACTTTCTTCTAATCGTGTAATAGTCAATTAAATCCCACTCGAGTTTCGATTTTCTCTAGATAAATCAAAACCTCTAGTGAGATTACTGTTGATAAATTAACACAAGAAAAAATAATAAAGTACATATCATTCTGTGTGATGTCAAATTAATAAAAGAAAAAAAAAACATTGTTTTGAGAGAGGCAAATTAACATAAAAACTGCAATAAATTAAACCCGTTTTTATACAGTTGTGTCTTAGATGTTCTATGCAAAATTGACTGGGTAGGTATTACGTTTTCTGCAACAGAAATACCATAATGAACTATTTAAATACAGTTTGATGCACTATAGAAGACTAGAAACATTCTCAACTGCACACCCTGATAGTCCCTTCACTACTGAATATCACACCGCGAAACATTTCATGCACGCATGCGCAATAATCAAACTTGTTTTCTTTGTTATTATATCATGTTTTTGAACGGAGGGAGTACTTTATTTCTTATTTTCTTCTAATCGTCTAATAGTCAATTAAATCCAACTCAAATTTTGATTATTTCAAGATAAGTTAAATCAAAACGTCTAGTGAGATTATTGTTGATATATATATATATATATATATATATATATATATATATAAATGTAAAGGAGTAATTTAATAGTGTATAATGTATGGCAAATATTAGTGATTTGCGTGTGGTAAGATAACTTACATAGGATGGACAGATACAGAAGAAAGATTGAACAAGACGCTATTGTGCATCGGGTATTAAATGTAATATTGAAGACATTACAGTTATAGCTATAATAGGTCGTGGAGCCCTTATGACATACTGTAATGGTAGTGAAGGCTCTCATGTTTGCAGACATGTCATTCATTGTCTAGAAGTAGGAATGTAAGTCTTACGTGCTTGCAGTCTTTATCCCGAAGGAAAGCTCCTTAGTGCTCAATTTTATTAGAGGCTGAGTCGACCCCAGTGCAGTATGAATGATTAGGTCCATTCGAAAATCCATGACCCCATCGGAACCCGCGACCTGCGGCTTTGTAGCGTAGCGATATAAGTTATACGGAACACCTAAGTCGTTTTCCTGGTAAGAATAATGACCCAGCCTTCTTCCTGAGAGGCAAGGCGACGTGGTATAATCTTTAATAAGGCATCTGCTGACCATAAAATTAGCAAAGCGACTGTCGGAAACTCAGTTAATGTTTAAGCTAAATAATTAACTACTTCTTACAAAGAAAAGTATAATCTCAGGCAGATTCTATGCTATTTTTTTATTATAAGCGGGCAGTTGGACATGTTTTCTACAAGTTCTTAGAGTTACTTGGAATATGTCTGTATTTTAAAGGAGCTAATTATTTCTGCAAGAAATACTTCTTCTTTTTGTCTTACAGGTCTACCAGGATAATAGGCAGTGGAGGCAATGCAAAAATTTTCTGGTAACCTGTAATGCAGAATATCCGTTATATGGGCTCAGGATCTGTAGGAAAAAATTGTAAGGCACATAGTTTGCCAATAATTAACTTATGTCTGAATTGGGAGAAACGTGAATACTTCAGAAGCTCGCCACAGCACCTATTTTATTCATTCCAAATCCCACTACTACCGGGTATGAACTCAGTTTATAGCTTGGAAAAGCTCATGTAAAACGATACATTCGCGTAAACGATAAAATTGAACAGAAGAGAGAATATTACAGCTTATTAGCAATGTTATCAATTTAGTTTTTCCCGGTAAATCTAGCTTTTTCAAAGTTCAATCTAGTGGCAATACAGTTCCCACTTAGCGGGTATTGTAGCTTTCTTCCTTTTCTGAACGAGAGAACGTTATTATATTAAGCCAAAATTGCGTGCGTGCGTGTGTGTGAGTGTGTCTGATACCTACCCACTTCACTTTACATGATTCTGGTTCCGCATACTGCGGATAGATGACAGAACTGTGACCCATTTTCAAATTCTACACCCTTTCGGTGAGCCAAGTTGTGCATGATGTGTATCTGTGAAGAGTTATGTCCTGTACTAGGGTGAGTGTATATTAAGTGTTCGTGTAAGTGTAGTGTAGGGAATGAGTGAGGATGATGATGGTGAGGAAGGGAGAAGGGGAAACCCGGTGTCGGCACGTAGCCTACTCCTGTCGAATAGCACCAAGGGGGGCCTCCAAGCTTAACGTCCCCATCCGACGGACGAATCACTATCAACAGTGACATATGCCTTCCCTTCATATGTACTGCGGAGAGATTTGGAATTTAACCCAAGCATGTTGGTGCACAATTTAGTGGTTAGAAGTTGTGCACCACCATCTCCCCTAGTCCCGAGGTAGAAATTTTACAAGAAAATTTCTGACCCGGCCGGGAATCGAACCCGGGCCGGCCAAAATTATTATTGACTTAAAATTTTTTCAGACAATGTAAACGTTTTCTTATAGGTAAGTGAGTCATTTGTGAATTCCTGCAAACATACCTGTTATTACTTACTTCAGTATACTAGCTGTAGCTACAGTAGTTACGGAGAAAGGCTAAGCCTATACTTATATCTCTAGTAAAGCACGTGGAACATACAGGGTCAGAGTGCGACGTTGCAAATAACAGCATTCCCCCTCCCCTCACTCCGATGGCAGACAGTTGAAGGGAGGGCTGGTGGACGGGCAGAAACATAAGCGCGGAAAGGAAAGTTAAGAAATATATATATCTATGTGGCAACGTCGTGTCCACCTCCTGTGTAGCACCAGAAAGGCGACTGACTTATTCAGTTCCTGTTGATTCAGGGATCCGAGGTGTAGATTGTAGGGAGTTAAAAAATATTAGTTACGTAGCTGTGAAAAGTTGCTTCTTCACTTGCGGGAGTTTCAAGTCTGGCATGAACTAGGCCCATACGTATGTGTAGGTGCATTCAGATGTTAGTACAGAAACTTTCTTTACCACGATCTCAAAGTCATCGGCTTGAGCAAAGTGACGCATGCGTATTATGTCTGTCATTAATGATAGCTAATCATACAATATTACAGAATCCCTTAAACAAGGGCTATTATGGTCCGTCCGAGGAATCTGTAGAGTAGAAGGACGAAATAAAACCTGCGCAAGTGGTATGTGGGAGGGCTAGAGCCAATGACTGCTCTGGGAGGAAGGCATTAGTTGAACGAAGCTACCAATCGCTTGCAGGGAAGGGATCATTTCTATCTGAACTCCTTACCGCGAACGTCTTATCCCTTAGCAGTCTCGAGTTGATGCTGCCCGCAATACACTCCGGGATATATCTGCAGTGCTTGGGAAAAGTGACATAAGTCAGTTTCCACAAACCTTTTTTGATAATTTATTCACAACTTACACTAGTTTATGTCGATTTGATTTTTTTCTGTATGAATTATTGTAATGGGAGAAATACTTATGTATTTTTTTCGAAGCGAGCAGATGTTCCGTAAGTTGTCAATAAATTATCAAAAAAGGTTTGTGGAAACTGACTTATGTCACTTTTCCCGAGCACTGCAGATCGAAATCTTGAACTCTTCTATTCCTTCGTACCTGTCGTCTCGCTTCACTTACCTTTCTTCCCACCACAATCTGAACACACGCTCTCGCCATGAAACAATACTAACAATACCATCCCATCGCACCTCCTCATACTCATCCTCTTTCACAATAGCCCTGCCAAGACTCTGGAATTCGTTACCTGCTAGCATCAGGGACTGTCGAAATAAAATTCAATTCAAACGCAAACTTACTAGGCACTTGGTCAGTAATTGAGACTCGTTCAGACATGGTTTCTTGTAAATAGTTCTTTTAATCTACCACAAAATATCTCAATATCCGGTAATTTCATCACTATAGAATTTTGTTATTGTAGGTTTAATTTGTAATTTAGTAAATACAAAAATATTCTTTGTTCTTAACTTCTATGATAAAATGTCTAGCTTTCATTAATCAGGTATTCTTGTCGTACTTTAATTTTTATTGTAATTGTAATTGTAAATTTAATATTAATTGTAATCTTATTGTTCATGTTACAGTTGTAATCCCCTGGTAGAGGGGCAGAGAAGGCCTGACGGCCTTATCTCTACCAGGTTAAATAAATAAATCTAATCTAATCTAATCTAATCTAATCTAATATATACCCCGCTCCATATATGCCAAGTCACTCTACAGATTCCTGCTACAGACCATAGAATTACTGGCCCATAAGAGACTAGGGATCAACTGCAGAACCATCTAGAGAAGTGCTATCGCTCACGGAAAACACCTATTTCTAACAAGATGTAGGCCTATCCGCTATACACTAATTTGCGTCACGTGTTTGTGCATAATATTTGAGCTATGTAAACGGTATTTTATACATTTAACAGTCATTTAAGTACCGTATGCTCATTGGGATACAGTGATTCATCGACACTTCCCACTTTGTTTTCATCGCTGTTCTGTATTTGTGTAGGATTACAATAAAATCAAATGCAGGCTACAACAAACTTAATTCGAGCGATAATACTTGAAAATAAAGCACTTATAAACTATGAAATTAAAATTGTCTAGTCACAGAAAGAAAGCTAGCTTGTTTTGGACGGAATTCGTGGGATTGCAAAGGCTATTTGAAGGGTTCAGAACCGTAGTGGGCCATTTACTAAAACCATATAAAACAAGGGTTAAAATGAAGTCATTACCATAATTCAATGGAAACATATAGCAAATATTACAATGTATACACATTAAAACTAAATGATATGTCAATCTTCTTTAAACTATGGTATTCACTCTTGCTTTCTCCGATTTTAATAAATGACGCTTGGCTCACTATGGCTCTGAACCCTTCATTTATCCAGATAGATCAAGGATAATTTGGCTAATATTTTGCTAGGTACTAAATTATTACAGCCTCGAACCAAATGTGGCTTGCGATTCTAAGCCTGCAAGCTCTTTAAACAATCTACCGTTTTTGCACAAATATGCGAAGCAACAGAGAGCGACTTCGTGCAGAGAGGATCCAGGCGGCGGTGGAATTGAAAGCTTTATGCAGCCACTTTTATGACAAGTCAGCTTGTAGCAGTGGATCGGGGAAAATAATTCAATGCATTCATATATCACGAAGAAGAAATCAAAGCAGCTTCTTCTCGGCTTCCAAAGGTCAAACGGACACAATGCGAAGACCTGAGACCTCGGTTCGATTCCCACAGGCGATTGTAACAAAGCTGTAGAATGCGCTGTTGTTTTCTTTTTTTTTTTTTTTTTTTTTTTAGTGTCGGATAAAAGACGAGTCCTCCAGAACAAAAGAACAGCGTCGTAACAAGCAGTATAGCGCCACTAAGTTGACAAGGGACAAGCACGCGTATGTCCGTCGTTACGTTGTTTAATGCGCCATAACGCCACTCAACCGTTGAGCGTTTCTTTTACAGTAATTGATGATCAAGTGACCACGACTTAATGAAAAGACGATCAAATTCAACTGTTGGAATTTGTATAAATTTATGTAAAGACGTAAACTTGTCAACATTTGTGGTACTTTCTCTAAATAAACCCGTCATTCCTGCATTCTCAACCACATGTTCGACTTTTAATAACGTTTCCGGCTATAAATCTAGCGGGCTTGAGTTCTATTTCCAGCAAGTATGTAAATACTTAAGTTCATTTCCCTGAGAATTTGTAGAAGTATTTTTTATATAGTTGTTTAAAGAAATAGTCTTACTCAAATATGTTCACAGCAACACTGTTTTGATTCCTTTATATAAGCTGAAAATCTGGAAAAGTTTAGAAGCAGAAAATACATATAATAAATATATTGTAATAATAATAATAATAATAATAATAATAATAATAATAATAATAATAATAATAATAATAATAATTATTCGTGGCGCTACAGCCCGCGAAGGGCCTAGACCGACCAGCCGGCTGCTGGCTTCACTCCCACGTGCCGAAGCAGAGGTGGACGATCATCCAACCAGAATGGAGGTACCGTGTGGTTAGCACGATGATCCCCCCCAGCCGTTATAACTGGTATTCGCAACCGGATTTCAATACCTATCATAGCTCCCTAAGTGCATCACGATGCTGGGTGGGCACCGGTCCCATACACTGGCCGAAATTTCATGAGAAAAATTCTTCCCCCGTGAGGACTCGAACCAGCGCGCATTCCGTAACGCGAGTCCTAGGAGGATGCCTTAGACCACGACGCCAGGGCGCGGGACTAAATATATTGTAAGATAGATATATTGTAATGAGTCAGTGTTGTTTTGTTTATTATTATTATTGTTATTATTATCACTATTGTTATTGTTACTATTATTATTACTATTGTTATTAGTACTGTTATTGGTACTGTCATTATTACTGTATTATTATTACATTATTGGTATTATTACTGTTATTATTACTATTGTTATTGGTACTGTTATTATTACAGTATTATTATTATTCCATTATTTTTTATTATTATTCCATGATTATTATTATTCCATTATTATTATTATTATTATTATTATTATTATTATTATCATCATCATTATTGCTGCTGCTATTCATTTGTGTTTAACTGCAATGTCATATCGCGACTGTCGATCGTCTGTCTGGAACGGCCATGTTGTTGATACAATGTATACTGCCATTTACCGACCAGTTCGCGAACCACCCCTCACACAGATATTGCTATTTATTGTCCTTAGAAGTCTTGCTAAACAGTATCTATATATTTTATTGTAGTGGATATTAAAAGCAATCCAGCAATTGCCTTTTTAAATAAATAGATTCCTAGTTATATTACGAACAACTAAACCACTAAATCCCTATTATATTGCGCAACTACAAGATTTGTACCAGGTATATACCCAATGTTCGTCTGATGTTTTATAACTGAGTTACATCTGTAATAGTAACAGTAATAATGGTTGTAAATAATGATTGTAATAATATTAGTAATAATAATAGTAATAGTACATTACTTAGTTACTTACTTAATTACTTACAAATGGCTTTTAAGGAACCCGAAGGTTCATTGCCGCCCTCACATAAGCCCGCCTTCGGTCCCTATCCTGTGCAAGATTAATCCAGTCTCTATCATCACACCCCACCTCCCTCAAATCCATTTTAATATTATCCTCCCATCTACGTCTCGGCCTCCCTAAAGGTCTTTTTCCCTCCGGTCTCCCAACTAACACTCTATATGCATTTCTGGATTCGCCCATATGTGCTACATGCCCTGCCCATCTCAAACGTCTGGATTTTAAGTTCCTAATTATGTTAGGTGAAGAATACAATGCGTGCAGTTCTGTGTTGTGTAACTTTCTCCATTCTCCTGTAACTTCATCCCGCTTATCCCCAAATATTTTTCTAGGCACCTTATTCTCAAACACCCTTAACCTATGTTCCTCTCTCAGAGTGAGAGTCCAAGTTTCACAACCATACAAAACAACCAGTAATATAACTGTTTTATAAATTCTAACTTTCAGATTTTTGGACAGCAGACTGGATGATAAGAGCTTCTCAACCGAATAATAACACGCATTTCCCATATTTATTCTGCGTTTAATTTCCTCCCGAGTGTCATTTATATTTGTTACTGTTGCTCCAAGATATTTGAATTTTTCCACCTCTTCGAAGGATAAATCTCAGTACATAAATAAAAAAAAAACCTTTGATTTTCTACAAACACGGTAACAATTCAGGAGAAAATGATTGACATTTCTATCGTTTTTATATTTATTTTGTCTTAAAGTTTCGGAACTATTTAAAAATTTAATTATCAGGGTAATAACGAATCGAACAGTATTAGACTCTTCAGATCTTGTACTATATTTTATTCCGATGATGAAACGTATAATTAGTTTCGGAACGTTGGATATATTAAAGTCACAATACACGATACAAAACTAAAACAATATATTTAAACCCAGCCGTCATAAGATTCTAAAATATCGCAAGAGTAGCATTTAAACAACATTCTTAATTGAACAGAACTAGGAACACATTGTTTATGTTTGGTTGCCATGTCCCGCTAATGAACATTGCACCGAATTGTCTGTGAACTATCCTTCTGTGATTATAATTATATTATTAACAAGTACAAGATTTTTACGGTATTGAACATAAGTGAGATTTTGGTTTTTGTATTGTCTCACATATGAAACCTCCAAAAAATTCGAAGCTGTCTTCTTGGCCAGTCCTGGAGAATAGCTCTAAGTAAAGATTCAAACCTACTATATACGAGGGTCATTTCATAAATAATGCACATGTTAGCAGAACTGTGAAGTGAATAATGCAACACCAATGAAAATTACGTCAGTTGCAGTTTAAGGATTGAGGAAGAAGCACGTGTGTTCGATCTTTGGTCTTCAATCGTCACAGTACCCGAGACACGTGTAGGCTCCATTTCTAGCTCTCGTTACCTAAACACAGAGTATGCTATGCACGAAACGAACACCGTGCTTCTTTCTCAATCCTTCAACTGCAACTGACTTAATTTTCATTGGTGTTGCTTAATCTACTTCACAGTTCTGCCAACCTGTGCATTATTTATGAAATGACCCCCTTAAATTCTCCTTCCCTGGCTTCCGAAAGATAAAGACGATAAATAGATAAAAAGATAGGCGTTTTTAAATCTATGGCATGTTGAAAGAACCGAAAGATCTCGTAATACAATAGTATTCATCATTGGCGCCAAAATCTTGAATAGTTAAAATATTCTGGTCTGAGATTCATTCCTGAAGAAAAATGAACCCGGTTGCAAGTAAATATTTAGTAAGTAGGCCTACTCTTCAAAGAAATGTTCGAATCTCCTAATAAAAAACTGGTTTTCAATAAATTATTGAAGCCAGCAAAAACATGCCATGTAAATTGTAATTTCTGTTATTTTGTTCCATAACATTTATAAAATTTCACTCGAAAGTTTTGGCATAATGCATGTAGGAATAATATTAACATTGCAACCAGTCGGGTTCAATTAATTTTGATAAGAAACGTCATTAACGTCATTGTACGGAGTTATTGTAATCTTTGTTGTAACAAAATATTGCTTTTAAAACATATTTGAATAAATGTGCTTCATCTTTTATAGTCTGCTATGCAGTATACTTTACAACAGAGCCAGGTTTCTGACGTCACATATTTCATAGGACAATTTTTATGTCATTGTCCTCCAGGGGACATAAAATATTCCAGTGTTGAGACAGTCAAGGCACGAGAGGTTATCGACAGACCAAAACATACCTTTTGCTCGATTACTACAGCCATTGAACGCAGTCCATAAGGTTGATGATCATCTAAACGTAAACTTTGTACTTCCTCTCTACAAGAAGGGCGTATGTAAGGACAAGTGTGGTGCGACATATGACACTGCATCTGCGGTCACATACATCTCTTATTCTTCTTGCAGTTCAGTTCACTCTATAATACACTGTGTCCCAAAAGTCATGGTGGGGTTTCACAGGATTATATTTTTTGAATGAATAGAGGTAGAAATGTAATATTGGTGTCAGATGAAAATAAAACTCTCAAAGGTTTTCGTCTTTAATTTTGAGGCACTGAAGGAAACAAAAGACGGTAACAACAGAAAATTCTGGAATCCAGGAGGGAAAGATCCCTCACCTTTCTCTGGTCACCTCCTGAATTCATCACTGCTTGAGATGCAACGGATTTCCGTGGTAATCAGGTATAGGCAATACAAACAAGATGCATTCAATTCAGTTAATAATTCAACTGATATCCCAGATCACGTAATTATATAATAGATTGCTCAACGTTATATGCTTTGACGGCAACAACTTTAATCAATTGGACTATGCTGCCATCTAGCTATTGCATAAGAAGTCACGTTATAACTCTAATTTGAATTGCATGGAGCAACAGTACTTCCATCTGGTGGTCGTTCTCAATCGAAGTGGCGATCCTGGTGGTTGTTCTCTTCCACATGTTACCGTTACCGTTTTTAACATGGAGATGGCCAATCTGTTATAGGCCTACTGTATACTTACTTACTTACTGGCTTTTAAGGAACCCGGAGGTTCATTGCCGCCCTCACATAAGCCCGCCATTGGTCCCCTATCCTGAGCAAGATTAATCCATTCTCTATCATCATATCCCACCTCCCTCAAATCCATTTTAATATTATCTTCCCATCTACGTCTCGGCCTCCATAGAGGTCTTTTTCCCTCCGGCCTCCCAACTAACCTTATTTGAAGGATTCGTAACAAGCTGCTTTTACGGTGATGGGTTGTTAGCCCTTCGCCCAACCCCCAAGCTGGAGGACCACCCCTCATCGGCTGTCCGCCACTGCTTATTCAATATATTCATAGCTACCCTCCATATCTGGAGGCCGTCTCCTACAGAGTAAAAAGTAATTAAACAGACAAACTGCGGGAGGTTGTATGGGACACCAAAACAAACAGTTTTCTCTAATGTCATTTTGTGCTGTGAGGCACTATTTCTCGAGGACACCAGATCTTAATGTAACACAAACCATTGTCATGCTTTATTGCTTGAGTCTCTTATAAAACTTTTACACACCAAAATCACTGCAAAAGATGTTCAAAAACACCTCCATTGACCTGTGCATAAAGGTTACATCGGCAGGACATGGATTGTCTAACGTCGTGAAAGACTTCAGGATTATCGTTTATTTCTCCTCTTGCAGCAAATATTCGGGACACCAGATCATCTTGTGTTTCAATTGGGTTTGCGTAAACAAGATTACGCATCTGTCCCTACACAAAAAAAACGAGAGGGGTCAAATCAGGAGATCGAGGAGGCCAAAGTACAGGACCGCCTCTGCCAATCCACTTCCCTGGAAATTGTTCAAGTAGTCACGCACACGATGTGAATTTGTAGAGTAGTCATGAACTGAAGAACGCATAGATTCTCTGCCGGTTTAATACAACCTCTGAAGAAAATATGATATTAGAGAAAACCGTTTGTTTTGATGTGCCATACAACCTCCCGGAGTTTGTAGGCTTAATTACTTTTCACCTTGTATGTGATCAGGGCTGTTATTAACTTAACTTGCCAGTGAGTTACATGTTGAGATCTATATGTCGTGTAATTGTAGCAGCCACCGCCACCGGCTTAGCACAGGTGGTGGCACGTTTGCCTGTTGGTTCGGAGCTACGCTCGGGCGTGAGTTCTATTCCTGTTTGGACTAATTAGCGTACCTAGTTGAGTTTCTCAGAGATTTTCCTCGATTGTAAGGCGAAAGTTAGGTAATTTATGGCGAATCCTCTGTCTCATCTCGGAAAATATCATCTATCACCAAGTACATCATTTATTGGATAGATGGTTTTTTGGAAATCGTCTTCATTTTACAATAATTTTAATGTTCCAAATTTGGATTTAGTTTTATTGTGTTATTCGGTTCGAATCATTCTTGAGCTGGTTATACGATTAAGGTTTTCCCGAAGTTTTCCTCAACTGTAAAGGACCCCATACACACCCCATCAGAGACTTATCTGTACAGACTTACCACAGGAAGGCATGTCTGAATTGATGACTGTCCATACATGCTTGACGTACCTCCTAGACTTACACTTCACAAAGAAGTAGTAAGAGGTCTTTGAAATCAATAATTCCCCGTGAAAAAATGCGTGCACTCGACAAATATTATTCCTTCCTGGGTCTGCTTTTATAGAAATGCGTGAGGATAGCTTCTCAAATCTGTCTATTCATATCTTGCCGCCATTTCGCTACATAGAACTGCTTAAAATGAAACAGTGACGAAATGTCGACTATACGCTCGCAGTATTGTTTGTTTCTATGTTTAATTTTGTCCCGCTTAATTTGGAGAGCACCACAGTCGGAAAAATTCAAGTAGCCGCTGAAAACTGGAGACTGATATGTAGATTTATGTCTGTACAGGCTTACTTCCAGGTAAGTCTTTGGGTATATGGAACCTTTTAGGCTGCCAGATATTCTCATGGAGAACTCGAAAATCATTTCGCCAAAATATCATCTCGATATCACCCAATTCCACCCACGCTAGATAACCAAACAGTTTATACAGCGTCCATAAGTGCCGATACAATAAAAAATACGGGAAAAGTATGGAGATCGTAGGAAGTACATATTACAATGAAGGAACTTAAGCCTATTTTCCTCGAAGTCAATTTTACTAAGCCACGGGATCAAATGCAGTGTTATCCCCCCACAAACAAGTGCTTCATTGTTTCCACGGCTAGGGGAGGGGTAGCATGTGTGTGGTAGAGAGACAACGACGCATCGAATAGTGTCCCAAATTCAAGAGGCACTCTATTATCTGACACAACTATTTATTAGTACTCTCCAGGACTCCTGATAACGCTATTAGCGTAATCTTGCAGTCCACTTAAGGACAGAAAAGAATGCTACCAACTCAGCAAAGTGCAGTACAGGAAACCAATACTCTAACATATTGTCTGAACCGGTACGGACCTGAATTGAACCGGTCTGTGTATTGGTTACCATGGCAACTTTGTATAATTTTAGAATCCGAATTTCTTTCCGTGCCACAAGTTACAATACCGGACATATCGGACATGCTGTGCAGGAATTCTTGTGTATGTATTTATTCACACTGCAAATGGGTAAATACCCGGTGGCAGTGGTAACTAATTACACTCAATAATGACAATTAATAAAAACACAATTAATAATAATAATAATAATAATAATAATAATAATAATCATCATCCCAAATTAAATGAAGCACGATCAATTAAAATAACCTTTAAAGTAAATCTAACTCTAAGTTCGAACTAAAACGCACGAGTATGATATGTTCATACAAGAACAAGTACCTTTCAGCACTACACTCATTTCGCTGTCAACTCACTCACTGCACTGGAACTACGACACATTTCACTGATACTATCCTGATTTCACTAACACTTCAAAAACATTTCGCTGTTCAAATACTTTGCACTACCACTATAAATTATAAAACTTCACTGACACAAACACACTTCTTCACTGATACAACACTTCAAATAACAAAACATCAATTACACCTTTTAAGTAGTGTGTATAATGTACTACCGTCTATTAGTAAAGTCCTTAAGCCTATTTTTAAATACATTTTTGGTTATTCGTAAAGCCTTTAGTAAGTCTGCAGGTAAAGCATTCCAGTCCCTGATAGTACGGCTGAGAAAAGAAAACTTTCCAGTGTCCGTCCTCTGTCTTCTATCCCTCAATTTGTATGAGTGGTCGTTCCTTGAAGAGTAATTTGGCGGCTGCAACTTATTTTTTATTTCTCTCCAGGCAGGCTCACCTCTGCATGTTTTGAACATTGCGCATAAACGAATTTGCGTTCTCCTGTCCGTGCGTGTATCCCATTTTAATGTTGAATTATTACAACGCTTGAGAGCCCGTTTTTTTTTTAATCTTTTCCAATGTCTTAATATGTTCTAATCTATAAGGATCCCAATATGCAGCACCATATTCCATTGATCGTGTTAATAAAAACATGACCATACTCAAGTTATAAATTTAATTTTAATTTTATGGTCCGCAGCAAAAAACCTTTAAGAACTGCTTGTTAAAGAAAACAGAAGTGTTTTTACCTCTGAATTACTACGTTTCAATTGCGTACCCAAGTTCTCAGGCACCCCCATCATTCTGTTGACCTTTACTTTATCTTAAAGAGAGAGGTCGGTGGGTAGAAAAGCACCTGTGTTGCACCTCTGACCCGATAGGGTGAGCATCCCCTGAATTTGGCTCCCTGCTGGTGAGACCCGGAACGCGTGGAATAGCGTGGGAACGTGTAACGCAACAAAATTAAGTTAAAACTTTTCTATTGTGTTGGGTAAAACAAGGCAAACATAATAAATCCTCAACTACCTTACGAACGCCGGCGCGAGTATCTTAACTCCAGCACATTCGTTATTATTGCAGAGAAATATAGATAGTAAAACCTACGAAACTACATGAGTGACAAGGAAGGGCACAAAATAGAGTGGCTTAATGTAGGATACGATAAGCGACAGGGAAACTTCTTCACAATCAATTAATCAGTAATAAATAATCAAGCCTTGGCAATATGGCCATATCTCTAGGTTTTTCAAGTAATTTACGCCCTTCTGATTGTAAACCATTTCATCGGATATCCTTTGCAATGGTCTTTCTTTATGTGTATGTATATGTGTAATAAATTGCGTTTCTCTTCGCAGTTGAGTTTATACCACAGTCTAGTATATAGTCTACAGTCACGAAGCTTGAGTTGTGAGGGTACTAGGAACAATAGACTGTGCCGGTACTATTTCGCATTGTCTGTAATGGGGCGATAGTAGCGATCCTAGTGGTTAGCAACTATCTATGGATGAATATTTCGTACATATTGAGCTTCGTGACTGTGTTCATACCATGTATGGTACGTATTTTCTTTTTCATCATTACAATACAGTATTTGCCTCTGATTGAAGTCCTGGCTGATATGTACAGTCTTAGACAAAAAAATGGCAGGCTGCCATACGCAAAGTCCCCTTCGGAAGACTTCGGGTGATTCCGTGAGAGTGTTTTTTTTTTCTCTCTGTTTATATCACCGCCTGCTTGAACACTTCCGATATACGATGGCTGCTTATACTGTCTGCTCATAAGACTGTTTCTAACAATGCTTTCGCTGAAATCGTAGGTGGCAGCACCAAATATAGGCCTACTCTGTTCATCCGTATGTCTGCTAAAAAAAAGTTCTATATATTTTGTACCAGTGTGTCATATTGAAGTATGTTAGGAATAATAACCGCCAGAAAGTTGTCAGAAACTCTTGTGGATAAATTCGTGAAACCTCTACGTAGTAATGTAAGGAAGTTTCACAGAGAAAAGATTTTCCGGTTTCCTTGTTCTATATCCACAAGCGATTTCACTAACCGTTAGGATCTGCCACCTAGCGACAATATTTTTTTTTTTTTATATTCATGTTACATGTTTGATCGTTGAATGAGCAGGCAGTATAAGCAGCCATCGGATATCGGATGCATGAATGCTCTCGAGCAGGCGGTGGTTTATAGGTCAAGTGTTATGAATAATCTGTAACGAAGATATTATATTTAAGGAGTAAATTAGGTGCAAAATAAACATCCTTTCTCTAATCGTGTGAACCTGGCGCTGCCCGAAGTGGACTTAAACAAATTCACGCTACAGGAGAGCGATAATTTTTTCTGTCTTAAAGCTGTACATCTAATATCGGGCGTCAAATCTTACTTAACGATATGTGTCGGAGGAAGAACAATTGTTTGTATATGTACATCTGAGGTCTGATTAGTGTAATATGTAACTAGTCAACAATGTATGCAATAAGGAACTGGCCACCCTATCCTAGTATCTCTTGGCTTAGTTGACTCATGCGTGATGGCTTACTGATGTCACTTATGAGGTTCAAACCTGTTCTTCGGACAGTTGACTAAACAACCTACAGTAGTATACAACGAATCTTGTAATACACCAATATATCTAATATAGGCCTACAGTATGTTATTAAAGTTCTCTAGTTTGAGGAATTTGACTGGATTATCCTCATTCACAGAAAAATAGCCATTACTTCTTATATTTTATTAAATATCCTCAGTGTCCGGAGTCGTGTTGACTCCACGTTATGGTACGGATGTTCTACCATATATATATATATATATATATATATATATATATATATATATGTCTTTCATAAATGAGAAATTAGCAGGGTTTTCAGTGTTAAACTGACAAGCAGTATGCTCATGGGGGCAGAAAGAAGTTTTTTTTTCCTTCTATCACTCTAATAATGCAAAAAAAAGTGCTTGTACAGATTTTGGCCACTCGAGCGCAACTACGAGGGCTGTCCAGAAAGTAAGTTTGCCTGGGGCCGTTTACAGAAGGAAAACAATTTTATGGAAAGATTTATTGGAACGGTTACTGAAATAAAATTAAGCTATTTTCCAACATATTCAACATCGGAATTGCGACATTTGTCATACCGTTGGGTTAACAGAGAGATGCGGACGGCTGTCACACACTGGTTTCGATTCCAGGCGGCAGACTTCTACGATACAGGGGTACAAAAGTTGATCCTACGGTATGACAAATGTCTCAGTTCCGGTGGGGAATGTGTTGAAAAATAGCTCCATAATTTCTGAATCCGTTGCAATAAATATTTTTTTGAAACTGTGTTTTTTATGTAAACGAACCCAGCCAAACTTACATTCTGAACGACCCTCATAATTGCGCTCGAGCAGCCAAAATTTATATAAGCACTTGTTTTGACATTATTAATATGGTGGAAGAAAAAATAACTCCTTTATCTGCCCGCATGAGAATGTTTGCTGTGAGAGGTAAAAGCAGAGGTTTCGGTGGTGTTCCCCTGATTATGCCATCGAATTACTAGACTTTTAGTTTCTTTTCTGCATGTGTTCATTATATAATAATGTAGCTATCAGCTTCCGCGGCTTACAGGTCTTAAATCAATTAGTAAACAAAGAGTAAGAGCCCGTATTTATCGATCGTTGTCATACAGTGATAAGACTCTTATTTAGTGGATGTGGTAAGCATTTGTCTCCAAGTTGTGATGGTGTAAACTTGGTTTAATGCCAGTTGCTAAGAGGGGCAATAAATAACTTCCGCAGGCTTCTTGCACGCGAAGTCAACACCTCGCAGTAACGACTACTGCCGATATTTTACACGAGGTTTATAATGCTCTGAAGGCATGCAAGCATGGGTTAAGAGCGTTCAGGGATCAGACGATAAGGGGAGCCAAACATGAATGGCTCCATCGGCCAAGTATACCACAGTTTGAGATAGGGAAGACACAACTACAGGGAAAAGGATCCCGTATATAATGATGGGCTTGAGGGTGAAGTACTTCCTGTATCACCAACCCACAATTCACTGTCGCAGCAAGGGAATTTCAGCAGAATTGTCTGGTCGTCTAACAGGAGGACTGCCTCACTTTGATGTCAAGATTCAGGTCGAGAAAATTTCGGGTGAAAATATGGCCAAATCCATAAGGGACGTGTTTCGGCTTTTTTTTTTCATATAGACCTGGGTTCAAGAGAAAAAAAAATGAAAAATTAAGAGTCAAATGACTGTAGCGCAACTGTTTATTGCTGCAACAAGAAATGGTGTGGCTTTGGATTCGAGCACAGGCACTGCATCAAGTTCGGGTTGGAATCCCTTTTCATCATTTTCTTTTATGTTTTCATTTTAATACACATATTCATAACTTCCTAAAGCCTTAGTTTTTCTGAACCGACGCATGCGACGTGCGAGGCCCGCCTCGCACAAATCCGGACTACACGAGAGATAGTGAGTGGTTTCTATGGCTGCGAGGTGCGCAGACCTCGCATCTCGCAGTTATAGAAACCACTCACTATCTTTCGTATAGTTCGGATTTGTGCGAGGTGGGCCTCGCACGTCGCATGCGTCGGTTCAGAAAAACCAAGGCTTTAAGTTATATCATTTTGCAATGCGTGCGAAAATGTTTGAAGAATAAATTTCCACCTAACACTAAGTCTTATTACATTGCATTGACAAAATATTCTTTCAGATTATTGCGATGTACCGAAATACATGTGATATTTCTGTGCAGGAATTCTGCATTACCATATGATGATGAATGGGTGGAGCGGAGAAAAATTCTCTCTGGCACCGGGACTCAAACCGGGTTTTCAGCTCTACGTGCTGACGCTTTATCCACTAAGCCACACCGGACTCCAGTTCCGATGCCGGATTGAATCTCTTCAGTTTAAGTTCCACCGATTAGAGTTGTTCTCTGCTCCACCCGTGCTTCATCATATGGTAATGCAGAATTCCTGCACGGAAATATCATATGTACTTCGCTACATCACAATAATATGATATGCGTAAATAATCACTTAGTGATTTAAGACGGCGCTCATTCCATCGGATCCCGGCCACTTAGTCACTCGTAATGAGTGCACCTCTGTACATAGTGTGTTGGACATTGTGCCACTGTCACACGTCTGTGACACAGTGCATGAGGGTTGGCCACTAAAGGGAAACTAAGAGTGGAACTTAAACGGAGAGGATTCAATACGACATCGGAATTGGAATCCAGTGTGGCTTAGTGGATAAAGCGTCAGCACGTAGAACTGAAAACCCGGGTTCGAGTCCCGGTGCCGGAGAGAATTTTTCTCCGCTCCACCCATCCTTCATTCCTTCACATGATTCACATTACTACATGTGATATTTTAAACATAGGGCACCAGATAAAAAAAGCCAATTAATCACTGATTTGTAGTAATGTGAATCATCTGAAGAGATACGTTGTGTCAATGCGATGTAATACGACGCAATGTATGAAATTTATTCTTCAAACCATTAATTTTCGCACATTACAAAATGATATAGCCTAACCTTAGGAAACTACGAATATGTGTATTAAAATAAAAACATAAAAGAAAATGACGAAAACGGATTCGAACCCGAACTTCATGCACTGCCTACCCTCGAGTCCAACGCGCTACCGCCCGGGCCACGCCGCCACACAATTTGTTGTTGCAGCAATAAACAGTTACGGTGAAGTCGTTTGACATTTAATTTTCCAATTTTTTTATCTTGAACTCAGGACTATATGGAAAAAAGCCGGTACACGTGTCTCATGGATTTGGCTATACTTTCACCCAAAATTTTCCCAACTCGAATCTTGACATCAAAGTGGGGCCGTTCCCTTTTAAGACAAGGGTTCGAATATGAGAGAGAACAAGTGGATGAAGATGACAGTTTTAATCTGCCAGATTTAAGGGGAAACTGTACTTCTATATCTTACAATGTTAAATTCCTTAATTTTGTGTGCACTTTTCTCAGAAGTTATAAAAAATACAAATTTAGAAGAAATAGGGCATGTGTAACATACATTTACGTATACAACCGGTTAAGTATATTTAAAATTCCACTGAGCGGTCGGCAAAAAAAAATTTTCATTGATAATTTTTGCATTAAGAATTAGTAGAAATTAATTTTTTTATTTTTGCTGAAGTTAGAAATAATCTTAATTTTTTTAACCTACTGTGTAAAATGTCATCACATTGATATTGTATATAAATTTCAACCTTCTGGGTACAATACTTTCTGAGTGAAGTGCACCAATGTCACAAAAAATAACAAAGTGCAGAAAAATGGTGTCAAAGTTTCCAAATTTGCAGTGCTAAATTCCTCAATTTTGGGAGCACTTTTCTCAGAAGTGATAAAAGATACAAATGTAGAAAAAATAGGGCTTTGTAATATACTTTTATGTATAGAATCGGCTAAATAAATTCATAATTCCACTGAGTAGTTGGCAAAAAAAATTAATTGATAACGTTTTCTGCACTAAGAATTACTACAATATTTTTGCTGAAGATAGGACTAAAAGCTGACAATTAGAAGAAATGAAATCATATTATCATTTTACACATATTAAACGATGAAAACCAAAATTTCATTTTTTTTTTTTCTTAAAATTCGGTGTACAGACTGCCCTTAATTCTTTTCATAAATATTTTAAGGCGCAAAGGCAGGATACAGAACATGTAACCAACAACCCATCGAGCACCAAGGCTGGCTAGGCGATTTCTAGCCTCAACTTCAACATCCCTCAGCAGAGGTAAACGATCATTCATTTTACAAACAATTTAGTTTTTCATGCTACATTTATAAGTATTTTTATTGTTCCTATGGTACGGTACGTGTATGTTACGGTAGACCTATGCTATGACAAATGTTATGGTTGACCTATAGTGTGGTATGGTAGGCCTATTATATGATATGGTATGTTATGCAAATAGAGTACAAACCTACTCGCACTTAGGTCATTCAGATTGATCCATTATACTACTGTATTTTGAAATTTCTACACGGATGGGAAATGGTCGGTAAATTTGTTTGGAACCCTCTCATTCAGGGACAGGGTCCTTTTACGTATCGTAAATATATTAACAGGTAAACACGAAAACCTAGCTTTTTTTTTTTTTCTAAATAGGTATAGTAAGTCCGAAGAATATCGAGCTAAAGGTGTGTACATTACTACAGCAATACTGAGTGTTCAGTTCAAAGTGTGTCACGGCTCGCTGTATGCCCTCATATGGCTAGCCGATGAGCCTAGAGAATTCAATCTTCCGACACTTCCGCAGAGGCGTATTACCTATGTGCCAGAGAAGTTGCCTGGCAAGTACGGCGTTCATTCTGAAGAGTACTTACCGGTACGTACGGTAACGCCAGTAGTGGCAGGAATGTGAACTGTTTGGAAACACGTGCTGAGGTGAGTTCTTTCTTTATGGGGAGAGGGTTAAGACGATTACTTACGTATTTGTTGACATTAACTTCGACGGTCAACATGGACACGGAGCATTTGATTTGTGTTGTGGAATGTTGCCATTACCGATGATAACAAATACCCTGTGTACGATTTGCCCGCTCAAAATACAGTTCGAAAAAGGTTATGGTAGCACACAAACCGTACAGACCGCCATCTGTTGCTACGACGTTCAAGTTATACTGTACACGTTCTCAAGTTCAGATTGAACGCCTTGAATAATAGGCAACATCTCTGACATAAAAGCTGAAACTCGCTTCAAATCGCTGACTCACAACAGTGGCGTCATGACACACTTTTAAATGAACACCCAGTATAATACACTGTAGCAATGCAACAGATAGAGCCTATAATGCATGCCAGAAATCCTCAACTTCCTTAAAAGTTTTCAATGTTAATTCGAGCGCTTCTTTTAAATTTCCCATAAAGAGTCTCATGTTTTATAACCTAGACAAAACAATAGGAAATAAAGCTTCATTTTTGGAATGATCCTCCAGCCAGAGGCGAGAGCGGTCGAAAGGACGCCGAAGGGACAGTGAGTGATAAGTGTGTATCCAGGTCACAGGGCTCGAACCCGATCTGTCTGGCCTTGTGACACTCTCGCACAAAGGCTCTTAATTTAACAAACGTCCATATATCACGTACGCAGCCCAGGAGACTCCCCCTAATTATTTATGGTAAATAAAACTCGCTCGCTGTTACATGTACGTGAAACTAATAATGAAAATTGGGGACATTCTTGGGCTTCTTGGAAACTGAAGTGGGGTGGGGGGCATTGTTTTATAGGAGGGAGTAGAGGCATGGAAGTCACGTAGTTGTACAACGCGGCACAGGAAATTTTGAGGAAGGAGGAGGAATAAATATATTTCACGTTTATTTCTCTTTTATTAGAACTAGTACAGGCGTGTACTCCTCGGGGAGATTGCATCAAACTTTCGATTATCAACTGGGCCAAGGTTCTGTGCGTGTACGGGGCGGTTAATACAGGAAGGCGAAGTTTTCGAGACACCTTCGTAAGATCTCAGTTATAGTGAAGAACTAGTTCACCAGATTCTATCGTTTATAAATTCCAATTATTTGTGGTGTAAAAGGCAATTTCAAGTTACAAGGATTCTTTTTGCGTATATTACACCAACCTAGAAAGGAAAAATGGAATGCAGGTAAAAACAATTAAAATTCCAAAAGTATAAGGAAAATTGTCTTAATGGGTTAGGTACAGCTTACAGAAGTAGAATTTTCGAAATACTCGTATTCAACATTTTTTTCCTCCATTACTGTATCTTGTACAATATGAAAATTAGTATGTGTAAAACACTGTTTGGGTTTGGAATTGAACGGGTTACATCAGCTGCTTGTCTATGCGGATGACGTGAATATGTTAGGAGAAAATCCACAAACGATTAGGGAAAATACGGGAATTTTACTGGAAGCAAGTAAAGCGATAGGTTTGGAAGTAAATCCCGAAAAAGACAAAGTATATGATTATGTCTCGTGACGAGAATATTGCACGAAATGGAAATATAAAAATTGGAAATTTATCTTTTGAAGAGGCGGAGAAGTTCAAATATCTTGGAGCAACAGTAACAAATATAAATGATACTCGGAAGGAAATTAAACACAGAATAAATATGGGAAATGCCTGTTATTATTCGGTTGAGAAGCTTTTATCATCCAGTCTGCTGTTAAAAAAATCTTAAAGTTAGAATTTATAAAACAGTTATATTACCGGTTGTTCTTTATGGTTGTGAAACTTGGACTCTCACTTTGAGGGAGGAACATAGGTTAAGAGTGTTTGAGAATAAGGTTCTTAGGAAAATATTTGGGGCTAAGAGGGATGAAGTTACAGGTGAATGGAGAAAGTTACACAACACAGAACTGCACGCATTGTATTCTTCACCTGACATAATTAGGAACATTAAATCCAGACGTTTGAGATGGGCAGGGCATGTAGCACGTATGGGCGAATCCAGAAATGCATATAGAGCAGGCCTGCACAAGGTTTGCGCTCTCCGAGCCGGCTCACAGCTCATGAGCGGAATGCAGATATTAGCTGCGCTCTGTATAAGGGTGGACTGGAAGAAGGGGTGATCTCGTACAAAATATACATAAAAAGAAATACAGTAAGAGTCTCTATGAAATGAATTCCCGTTCAGTGTTTGGAAAAGTATCTTGTACTATTATTAATTACTAAAGGAAATATTTATTTTACAGAAATGATAGAAATTCTATAGCTACTTAAATGTGCAATATCATTTTGTTATATTTTTATTTATCAGTACATCAAAACGAGGTTTTATGCTGTTGGCAGCTGAAAGGAACAGTAGTCTACTGATCGTAATGAAACATCAGTTACAGATGTTCGGTGTCTGCCTTTATTAAAGTTGATTATAGAAAACAGTTGCTCACAAATATAAATGTTGAGGCAAACATAGCAATCATTTTCACAGCCAGCCTGTGTAGTCGTGAATATTATTGCTAATGCTTAGTCTTGTAAAACTCAACCAGGCTAGTTAGTATTATTCGAACGATCTTTAGCCCTTAGGTCACATTGAAGATCAATAAATTCGAGCTGTAAATCGTTAAATGTTAAATGTTATGTTCCGTCTTTTAGATTCCTCCATACTGTACTGTAGCAGTAGGTAAGCAACGTGAAACAGTCACTGAGAATAGGCCTACACACTGCACTCCACTAGATAGCTGAGTGGTCGTTTCCCTCTCCTCTACCTATAGCAAGTCTATGTCATTCTGACGTATCTTCCTCTCCGTTTCGGCGAGCGGTAAACACAGCTCTTCCGCTCCGAAGGAGCGCGCGCGCTCGTTGAGTGCTGTTTGTGCAGGTATGATATAGAGTGTTAGTTGGGAGGCCGGAGGGAAAAATACCTTTAGGGAGGGCGAGACGTAGATGGGAAGATAATATTAAAATGAATTTGAGGGAGGCAGGATATGATGATAGAGAATGGATTAATCTTGCTCAGGATAGGGACCAATGGCGGGCTTATGTGAGGGCGGCAATGAATCTCCGGGTTCCTTAAAAGCCAGTAAGTAAAACACTGTCCTCTTGCTACATGAAAAAAAAAATATTTTTACGATTTAAAAAGATTATTTACATTTTTTTTTTTTCAAAATTCAGTTCACTGTGTAGTGATGAAACGTTTCCCACACAACTCAAATACTATCCAACATTATGTGATGAAATTTCTTGTGTGTATTAATGCATGTCATATCTACAATATGATGGAAGATCACTTCTCTGTCTTTGATAAATTGATAAAAAATAAATTCTTTTTACAAAATAGTCAAATATCAGTATTTTCTTCTAACACAAAATAAAAAAAATATTATTTAGTAAGTAATAATAATAATAATAATAATAATAATAATAATAATAATAATAATAATAATAATAATGTTTTATTTTCGCTGGCAGAGTTAAAGCCATAAGGCCTTCTCTTCCACTCAACCAGCATTAATCAATACAATACATATTTAAATTACAAACTACACTTAAAATGTTCTCCAGCAATATTCTTCAATTGTAACGACTAGTAGACTACATATTTATTTAAATTTAGATAAACCTATAAGGTAAAGTAGTAACTTAATTTATGAGCCAATTTAATTCAATCAATTATAATTAATTTAATATTTGGGATAGCTAGTAAAATGATGAAAATTAATTTAATAAGTAATGTAGTTGAAAGAGCATGATATTGTAAACATGAGTTTCAGCAATAAAATAAAAGAGAGAGAACATGAAAAAGTTAACAAATTTATGAGTTATGAGGGAAAAGATTCATCACTGCACAGTGAACTGCACATTTTGAATTTTGAAAAAAAATATAGATATAATTATTTTTTTTAAATCGTAAAAATATTTTTTTTCATATAGCAAAAGGAAAGTGTTTTACACATACCAATTTTCATTATTGTACAAGATACAGTAATGGAGGAAACAAATGTTGAATATTTCCAAAAATTTTACTACTATCAGCTATACCTAACCCCTTAATGAATACACAATGGACCTATTAACTAAATGTTGTACAAATGATATTCAGAATTATTTTTTTACAACGTGTATTTCAGTATTAAGATATATATATCGATGGTGTTTAGGTAAAAGGGCTTATCCCACAAAGAAATATGTCTGGAATAACAAAAGTTAAATTTTAACATATTATTATGAATTACCTTATATGAAGGAATGTAAACATAATTGTTAGAAACATATCTTCACACTCTGTAATTAAAATTTAATTAATTGCAATAATTACACCAAAAAAGTCAATTTAAAAAAATGAGGGTTAAAGGTACGTTTTCCTCGGGGCGACTATTGCGATGATCGTTCAACGATAATCGTTGAGCACTATTTCTTTGTATTTTCTATGGAGCTGTTTTCCTCCGAGCGACTGCCGCGACTCTAGAAAATCCAAAGAAATAGTGCTCAACGATTATCGTTGCACGATCATTGTTGAACGATCATCGCAATAGTCGCACCGAGGAAAACGTACCTTAAGGTTTTTTACCTAAACACCATTGATATCATTGCTTTGATTAATGTCCGTTTCGATTTTTCGTTCCTTAGGCCTATAACTTTCAGGTCTATAATTCATATCATCTTAAGTATTTTTAAATTTCTTCGTTCGAATATGCATTCCAGTTTTCCTTATGTAAGGATGTAAGACATCCCGAAATTTATTTTAATTTCTACATTTTATACCCCTTTACCACTCTTGAAATTTAATTTTTGTGATTTGCCTCTAATTTTGTATGTCTTTGTGTAAAAATGACCATAAGGCACACGAAAGCTTATATATTTTTAATTCTATCATCTTAAAATAATTTCGCAACGAAAATAAGTCTGTCGTAATACGAGAAAGCTCGCATGGTATTTGTATAAATGAAGGGTTCAGAGCCATAGTGGGTCAAGCGCCATTTATTAAAAATGGAGAAAGCAAGGGTTAAAGTTAAGTGAATACCATAGTTTAATGAAGATTGACATATCATATAGTTTTAATGTTAATACTTTATATTACTTACTATATGTTTCCATTGAATTATGGTAATAACTTCATTTAACCCTTGTTTTCTACGGTTTTAGTAAATGGCGCTTGGTCCACTATGGTTCTGAACTCTTCAAATAGTTCCACGAATAACTTGTGATTATTGTCGTATTTGTATTAGAATCTGAAAATGAAATGTGAATAAAATCGTCCAACCAATATTGTCACGCCTGATCACATGAAAGCATGCATATATTTGAGCTTCACAATAACATAAGCAGAAAATAGACTACGAAAACACTTCAGGAATTATAAGATAATTTTAAAACGCTAAATCGTTGTAACGTAGGGTGAAGTAATAGCGAAGGAAGATCTTTCCATAATATCAGGTCGAAATACCTCTGAGATGTTGTGCACAAGTGAAAACTACATAGGCCTTCAAAAATAATGTAAAATGGTATCTTCGGGTAACTTTGTTGCAAACTCTGGGCCGTGATAAGTATAAAAAATAAATAGATTTTGCCAAGGAATACACTCCTGGCGACGCTATAGTACGTCGCCACATCCCCTTAAAGTCGCTGCAGCTGAATAAACGTTATCTTGGAAGATGGATTTGAAGTTTACGAAACAGTAGTGCAGTAGCGCCGCATGTCGGCATTTGTTCGAATCAGTGCTAACAGCCAGATAACTACAGGCCGAGGCATAGTTACCAGTTGAAGTACAGACAACTGTAAGAATGACGATAACTGTTGTTTCGGAAAATCATTTCAATCAGCACGTTAAATCGGTACATAACTCTGTATGTACAGGTAAATGTCTTTCTAGAAATCTGGTGTTAGTCTTTGAGCCTTTCCTCCTTAACATAGAAGAAAAAGTACATGCGCTCAAATAGCGTGACAAAAAACTACTCAAATGTAGATTTTATGCCATTCTTAGAAACTATTTTTGTGCCTTACAGATCGAATTGACATGACATTTTTCTGTTCTTGATTTTGTGTACAGTATAGACCCTTGTACGACTTTCAAGAGGAATCCAACCTGATGGGTTTGGAAGGTTCCTTTGTGACAGAAATACAACGTTGAGGGCAGCGTAATGAGCACAGCGAGGTTCCATTATTAATTCCAGTACATGGCAAACCAACTTCAACATAAATACATATCTATGTAAAAAGTTAATGAAAGACAAGAGTGACTCACCGCGCACTTGGATGTGTCCAGGATCTCTACCTCCGTCGTGACATTGTCGAACGTCACGTTATGCCTGTACAGGAAGTCTGTAACAGAGACAATCACAAGTACGGAAATTAAGAAAGCAGTACAGCAACGTGTAAAAACAATAATTAACTACACAGTAACACTCATTTTTCTACACGATACATACAAATTAGTAACTGTATAAAAACTCTCTGGTGGTTAAAAACAATTGGATGTAGCGATTCATTCTCCACGCCTGTGCAATTGTTTAACATGACAGGAAGTGACTTTGTCGTCGAAGTTTATTCTTAGCGCCAACACTGAAGATTAGTTATGCAAATTACAGTTCAATAGAGTTATTATTTTTAAAGTTGTACAAACACAACCTCAAGTACTACAGAACACACAGTTTTGTAGCGTAATGATTTTAATATGAGTAGAATTTTAGTTATGTAACAAAAATTAGGTTAAAGTATCTGTAGAATTGACATTAAATAGGATAAATATTGTAACTTAAGAACGATATCTAACTTTTGAGAAATTAATGACATTTTAATTTAGATCAGGTGCGTTACCGTAGGTGTAACTTGGAGTTACCCGAGCCCATGTAGCTTACAACTATGCGTTCGTTTAGAATCTGGTTGAAAAGTTAGAAATGTGAATTCAATCTAAGCCAGAACGTGTGTGAGAAAACTCATAACATAAAATTAATAATTTATTTTTTACTTTGTTTGTCTTCTACAGCTTTTGTTATCTCTAGTGTTTAATATCTAATTACAATCGCATTTGTTAAATTCAATACCATATTTCATATTATAATTGACCAGTATACTTTGTCTTATGGCAGACCATACAATGCATGATAAGTTTGTAAAATATATATATATATATATATATATATATATATATATATATATATATATATATTGTTTCTGAATAAGAATGGTTACTCATTACAATGCACGTTGTTTTTAAAAGGCTGAGTCCAAATATTACGTAACAAATTAGCAACTCCTTCGTTATTATGAAGGAGAATTAATTTCTTGAAAATCTTTGCAATTCTTTTGAGTAAACAAAGTAATGATCAAATAAATGGAAAATTGAGTATTGCGTGAAAATAACATTATGAAATGTATTTACAAAATGAGTAAATTATAAAAATATTGCAATATTTGATTTATTATATTGAGTTATCCGTAATTCGAGCAAAGGGACAGCAAAACAATATTCCTTGGTTAAAACGTAATCTCATTTAGTGAAGTATAATTAAACTTATAATATACTTAATTAAATGAGATTGTAATATCTTATTCATTAGTAAAAATAAGTCCATGACTATCTTCATCCTTTAATATATAAAATATTCTTGTTAACATTGGTAGTCCAAGGATATATTTTCCTAATAACTAACATTCAATTCTGAGCGAAGTGGTAACACTGAGTAATGAAGTTATTAGGTAATGTGACTCTGACACTTGATAATAGTAGCTCATAAGTTTGAAAAATAATGTGCGCTTCAAAAATTAAAGGTAATTTGGAGGGTTCTAGACTAATTTATTATTTGATAAAGGGTGGATAGAACAGAGAAAAATTCTCTCCGGCACCGGGACTGGAACCCGGGTTTTCAGCTCCACGTGCTGACGCTTTATCCACTAAGCCACACCGGATTCCAGTTCCGATGCCGGATCGAATCCCTTCAGTTTAAGTTCTACTTCTCAGTTTTTCCTTTTGATCGCCTTCATTATTCATTATTGCTCTTACCATTCCCTGTATTCGCGAATTTTTATTCACATTTTAAAAATAAACTTAATGTATTGTAGTTTCAGTCTTGAGTTGCCATTCGTGTTTATTTGATCTAAAATAGTCTTATGTCATTTTTTCTTCTTGGTTTAAAATAGTTTAATTGAAAATTCCTTTGCAGGACGAAAAATTATATTTGTTCGGATCAAATTTCTGCACATTTAGAGGACAAAACTAAAATTCTTTCAAGTATTTATCATAATACACCGCTCTCTTAAATTGACTGAGCATATTGGGAATTAAGTAAATGGCTTTTCCAAAATACTGTATGGAATATTTCATATAAGACCATTTTTATCTCGAAAAGAAAAACCCAGAAAGACTGTATTAGGCTAATATTTTTTGTTCGAAATGTCTGAAAGAATAATTCCCTGAAATTAATGACATTATTTACCGTTTACTCTGTATATATTTTTAATAAAATCTTAAAATTTTGTTTTAAATGTCACTTCCTAAGTTATTGTAAGTACAATCGTTGCAGATGCTCACTTAAAATTCAGTAACACACAAACTCCTAACGAGGCTTTGTGTATAATCTTCAATAAGTTTCGAAATTTAATGATATCAGCGCCCGATGCACTGAACCAGAAAAACATACAAAGGCCAAAATTGTGTTTACCCTTTTGTGTATGTATGCCTGCTTTCATCTGCATATTCGGCCATGACCTGCGTAATGGAACACCATTATGTCTAAAACAGTCTGTTCATTCTTCCTGAGCTTTCACTAACGCCTTCGATATTGTGAGAGATTCATGGTAACTTCTGTATACAAAGAGGCTCGGTCATTCAATTAGAAGTGGAGAAATAATTGTCATCCTGATGAAGTTGTACCCTTAATCAGGAGCATTGATACGTCCATCATGCAGTGAAAGTAGGGCGGTAATTTGCAGCCTTCAAAAGAAAGGGTCTGCTAGGATCTTTTCAGCAGTCGACAGTAGAGTTTTCAATATAATTTTTATATGCACATGGTGGTTATTTTAATTACAAAAGGTATAGTGATATTTCTTCGTAAGCGAATATAAACACTTCACAGAATCCTGACACATTACAAAGTGAAACGGAAGTAATATAATTATACCTTTAGCAAGGTAAATGTAAATTTTACAATTACATTGTAGTACTTACTTCACTTAATTCTTGTATAAATATTCTACATGTGATAAGGTTGATAACATTTTTAGCCCACCAAATGGAAAATAATGGAATGTGATTCAAACGTGCCTGTTCGTTACTCAACATAATCCATTTCTAATTTGATACATTTTTTTGCACAATTCAGAAGCGCTTTTTTCCCCTTTTTTCCCCCCATCAAGTAAAATTAATAATTATATTTTTGCGTGAACCAGTCATTTACGCTTTCATTACATTATTACCACTCTCGAATTTTTTCCCTTTCAAGCCCTGTTTGAAATTTGGAAACAGAACATAGTATGTTGGAGTCACATCTGGTGGATACGAAATTATGATATAATAATTCAGGTCTTGAGTCTTTCAACTAGAGGGGCGATGGGTGACATTTCTATGTTCGACAATTTTTAAGGTAAATCCCTCTGATTTTGTGCGCTTGATCCCCTTGCTATAAGTGTTCTTGCATATCGTCGTTGTTTCTGCAATAACTCCTTTTGCAAAATATAAGATTTTTCAGTAGGAAGAAAAAACACATTTATTCGTTCTATGGCAGTCGTACATAGATTGTGAATTCTTACATTTTCGAAAGAAAGAAGTATAATTACATACAGGAGATTTTATTATTTGCTGTATCACTATTTAAGTTAATGAATAGAGCAAAAATCTGAAAATCGATAAATATGTAACATAAGAGTTATTGCAGGAACAACGACGATATAAGTTTCATTATGATCGTACGAATAGTATTTAGTTGTTAAAATAAAAATTCTTATTTTCAAAATCTATCTCCTCTTACAAAATATAAGTTCCATGCATGTCTCTATTTTTACGATATCTCTCATTTCGTTGGAAAAACGAAGTATTCAGAATTTTAAATTTACACCTATACATGGAAAGAGAATTTTTTAAAAATATGTGCAACTTTAAAATTTAAATAATTTTTAGTATCCCTAATATGTGTTATTTGTCAATTCCGAAATATTTAGTTTATAAAAAAATGCTACTGTGTTTTGTTAACCACAATATGTAGAACATATAGTAAAAATTTCATGTTCCTAGCATTAAAATTGTAACAGCTTTACTCGTTGAACTTGAAATGTGCTGGGGAAAAAAGTGTGAGAAAACAACTTGTAAAGTTTACATAGAATTCAAATTCAAGAGCGCAGCCATATAAATGTGATGTAATTTTTATACTTCCAAGTGCCGCTGAAACCTTGCTCAACATATAAACAAGAGATTTCTGATCTGTTGTTCACATTACTCTCTAAGAATCTTGCGTTTACTTATCGAGTAAATAATGAAGATGGTTTCGAAACGAAGGTTTAATTTCTAAGATGAATGGGAAGAAAATTATTTTTTCTCTCTTCAAGATGGAAAAGCGGAATGTTTACTTAGGATCAAACATAAGAAACTTCCGTCATATTCAATGCTAACGAGCAGAATGACAGTGGTGTAATATATTTTAGTAACAAGTATTACTAGAAACAGTGTGTCCTCGATATAGTTTAAGTGAACTGAAAATCAAGAACAGAGTGATAAAGTATCAATTGTGAATGAACTAGAGAAGTGTAATAGGAATTAAGTAAAACGATAGAGATAATGAAAACAGGTGAGGAGTTTGGCGGGGGAGGCTAGCTAGGATAGTGAGGTATAACATGTAGAAAACTAGTGGGATCTGAAAATGAAATGTACACAAGAAACAGACATAATAACGAACTTATTGGACAATGGTATAGTACGTTTTTAGTAACAAGTATTAGTGAAACAGTGTGTGTTCGATGTAAGTGTACTGAAAATAAAGAACAAAGTCTTAAAAGTGTAAACTTTGAATGATCTAAATTAAGTTGTTAGGATTTAATGGGAGAATACTGATCAATTTAAATGGGGTCGAAAGTCAAGTATAAGAGCGTCTACAAAAGGTATATCTGTAACGAATGTAATTGTGGCACCGGATACAAAAATTGTGAGGTCCACATTACATGGTTGTAAATGTTGACATCAAATATATCATATCATATATCATATCATATCATTATCATTACCATTATATCATATATCATATCATATATCATATCATATCATATCATATCATATCATATCATATCATATCATATCATATCAAATCATATTCAATGCTAAGTACACGCCACTACAATGTTGACGTTGAGACAATGTTCCGTGTTGCTACTTCATAAACAAACGGTGCTAAATCTTGGAAGGGGTTGAAATGAACTTTTCACCCATGATGCTCAGTTTTCCATCGCTGCTGTAAACGAATATCAATCTTAATTATAAACTTCCACTACCATCTCCATTTTTAAGTAGTTTTAAGCAATTTTATAATATAGGTACTTCAATTGGAAAATAGCCACAATGAAACACAATTTCTTGCTCGTGTGGTTTCATATCCCAGTACTCTGACGTCAGAATCAACCCGAAGAATTTCTGTTACATCGTCAACAGATCGTTCCCTCCGTGGATCCCACTGAAGCGAATTCTTGGAAAGTTGGTGGTGTTAGTGTGCCTGTCATGAAGGCAACTTAATAGAAGCTGCGAAGCAAATTTGAATTATGCAACATGCTCGACTCAGATTTCATGCATCACAAATTCCTTCGACTTCACCAGTACCTGAAATTGATCGCAAATCTGAAAGTCTACGCTCTAGTGTCCTAATAACGGTGCGCTTAAGAAATCAAAATACAAGCTACCAATGTTACACCTGGCTTTGAATTGACGAGTAATTGATCCGTGTGAAATGAAAGTACTGTTCCCAGTCAACACTATTATTAACGGAAGTTATTCTTCTGTTCTCTTGAACGTCACTCACGTTTCTTGCATTCCACTTGCCGTTATCCCGGAAAGACTCGTCATTTATTCTGTTCTCAGAGTAAAACGTGATTACGTGTCATTTAACTAAATGGAAAAGATTTTGTTTACTGTTGTACTTCACGTTTCTTTTAGATGTTGGATGTAATTATTGCAAGTTGTTGGGTATCACGAAGAAATGTAAAGTTGTCACAGCCATATATTATGTCATTGTTTTTATAAAGATATGAGTTACAAAGCCAAAATATAATATACTCGCAAATAACTGCTATTTTTTAAGATTGTCTTTTGTCTGATTCTTAAAAACATCCTAAGCTTAATATGATAGACATCCGGCATAAAATCGTGACGAGTTCAAGTGAAATTTTTGGTGAACAAAGATTGTCAGGTCATTTTATCATTGCAGCACCAAATTAACCAAAAGTAACTAGAATTCAGTAATAGTGGAAACTTTTCTAAAAGACGCTAAAGCCCACTGTTGTGGAGTAATGGTCAGCACGTCTGGCTATAAAACGAGCGGGCCCGGGTTCAAATCCTGGTTGGGATAAATTACCTTCAACCAATTGAAGCAGAATTGCTGGGTAATTTTCGGTGTTGGACCTCGGACTCCGCCATCATTAATTCACACATCATCATCATTCATACAATAGCCCGGGTTAAGTTCACGGTGTGGCGTGCTGTACTTGTACAAGAGTACGGCCGTTCGGCTACTCATCATTCACAAGAATAGGAGGGTAAGCACAATAAGCTTCAGGCTGCAGTATAAGTCTTCGGATTCGTCCTCCGAACAAAAGGAAAAAAAAAAAAAAAAAAAGAGGACACAACATTATGTTTACAAGTTTTGGAGTCCATTTATTTGTATGTTAGTAATTAATTTCTACTTGCTTTTACAGACCTACCAACTATATATAGAGAAACACTGCGATGGTGCAAGAAATTTATTTTATTTATTTTTTCTAATTTTCGCGAAAATGTAAGTTTTCAACAGCATCCCTGATACAAGAAAGAAGTTTTGAGCATATAATCTTTCGTATTGTCGGGCTCTCTTTTCAATTATAGTTAGAGTTCTTTCATATTCAGGATCCACGAATCAGTTTATTCATGAATGATGTATCTGATATAAAACAGTTTTAGTTAAAAAATTAATAAGCTTAGATCTTTATTTTAAACAAAAAATAAACGAGACTAAGATAAAGCAAACGATTATCTTAGTGATTTTTGGAGGATGGGTGGGGCGAAGAAAAATTCTCTCCGGCACCGGGTCTCGAACCCGGGTTTTCAGCTCTACGTGTTGACGCTCTATCCACTAAGCCACACCGGATTCCAGTTCCGACGCCGGATTGAATCCTCTCGGTTTAAGCTCCACCTCTTAGTTTCCCTTTACTGGTCAATCCTCGTGCACCGTGTCACAGATGTGTGACATGTCCAGCACACTATGTCCAGAGGTGCACCCTTTACGAGTGACTAAGTGGCCGGGATCCGACGGAGTGAGCGCCGTCTTAAATCACTAAAGCCTTGGTTTTTCTGAATCAACACATGCGACGTGAGAGATGAGAGGCCCGCTTCGCACAAATCCGGACTACACAAGAGATAGTGAGTGGTTTCTATGGCTGCGAGATGCGAGGTGTGCAGACCTCGCAGCTATAGAAACCACTCACTATCTCTCGTGTTGTCGGTTGAGAAAAACCAAGGCTTAAATGATTATTTACGCATATCATATTATTGTGATGTACCGAAGTACCCATCCTTCATCATATGTTAAGGCAGAATTCCTGCACGGAAATAATATACGTACTTCTGTACGTCATAATAATTAGTGATTTTTATTACTTAAATTAAACTGACAAGTGTAACGGCAACAATTTATTGTCCACCAAAATAGTTCTGATATGAGAAATTAATTATATATTATTTGCAAAATTATTTTACTTTTCTTCGAAACCTTTTCTAACTCTACCTCCTGTGGCCACAAACAGAGATCGGAGTGTAATATTCATTCTTAAAACTACAGTTTAACATTTAACCGTAGGAAAACAATGGAGAAGACGCCGAAACTAGTGTCTTCAGATATGGTACTTAGGCTACAAGAATGAAGATGAATCATATGCCTAGAGTCAATATATTTAGGAATAAAAATTTGAAAGGAAGATGAATTCAAAAGATACGTACGATCTCATAATTTTTGGTACGATTCTTGGAACTGATTAAAAATCTATATAAACTCAAATAGTATTGGCCACTTGTATTAATACCGCGATCCGCCGCTCTGTTGAAAGAACAAACGATTTATGAAGGGGGAAGAAGCCGAAAAAAGGACAATACACAAAAATATGTGGGAAGAGAAGCCTCAGGAGTTGAATACTCTTATTGACCCTCTTTCCAGATGTTTTCGTACACGAAGTTGAAGGGCTCAAATTGAATTAACCTGCTCTCACGAACTCCCTATTCGTGAAGCACCACTGATGATCAGTGTGACACGCCACTGAGGAAGAGCACGAACCACTTTATGGATCAGAAATTAGTGGGGTTCTTATCATCAGCTCCTGCAAAGAGGAAGTTCGGCAGCGCCCAAGCTGAATCGCGATGCCGCGGACGTCGTGACGGGCTTTAGACCCGGGGTTATCACCCTCGGCCCCAGCGCTGGCTGCTCTAAATACGGGCAGGCAGCAGCACGCCCCATGAACACAATCCGGACGGGCTCTCTACACAGCTTCGGTGTACCTCTTAAAGTCCATTGTTAATAACCTTCTTAAACTAAATAGGGATTCAGAATCGGGGAAACAAAGATGTATAAATATACCAATAAAAATGTCAACAACATCGGCACAATGACGTCAGATGGAGGGAAATTTCCCACATGCCGGGGAAAAACTGTTGCCTTGAGGGGAAAAAAAGGAAAAATTTGTGTCAGAGAGGAAATTTTGAACACTTTTGACAACTTTTACAGTTTCATTTCGCAATATTTCTTTTGTCGTTATTTCTTAGAATTTTACAACCAGATTCTAGAATTGTGAATGTTGTTACACTGTGTCAAATAATTACTGGAAGGAGTTGGTCCGAGGAGAGGGAAACAGTAGTGAGACAATCAAGAAGAAGCCACTGGCGTAGCTCTGTCGGCTAAGGCGCTTGCCTAGCGATCCGGAGTGGCGTTCGGGCGCGGGTTCGATTCCCGCTTGGGCTAATTACTTGGTTGGGTTTTTTCCGAGGATTTCCCAACCATAAGGCAAATATCAGGTATTCTATGGCGAATCCTCGGCCTCATCTCGCCAAATACTATCTCACGATCACCAATCCCATCGACGCTAAATAACCCCGTAGTTGATACAACGTCGTTAAATAACCAAGTAAAAAAAAAACAATCAAGAAGAAGGAATAACCCACTCAAGTCGTTGTTTGAGTGTAAGTATATGAGACTTCTAGACCCATGACCTGTTCTTATTGATGACGTAATATTGGTTCGTTTATCAGGTTTTTCATATCTTTTGTCCTCTTATATAGTTAGTTGAGTGGGATATTCAGGGAATTACTGAGCTTGCAGTTGTAAAACATTACATAATTTTTTCGACATTATGATTGCGTGGCCCTGTCATAACAGGCAGGGCGTCCAGGGGCGTTTATTTTATCTACCACTAGTGAAATTAAGTGGCGTTGTAAATAGCGTGCAATTATGTCTGGCAATGAAGTAGGTACTAGGATAGTTCGAAGGAAATTTTACTCGTAAAAGGGAAATTTCAACCTATCACGAGGGAAATTATCGTAACGCAATCTGACAACACTGCACTGGCAAGCACTTGTCATTTGGTTAATGACCTAAATAACACCAATAATTAACTGTAGCTTCGATGTCTTCTATAATGACATAATCATTAATCTGTACCAATACAGATACAAAACTGGTAAAAAGAATATACAGGGACATCATTTTATTTTTACTTCAATTTTTATTGTACCTGAGTTTTTGAATGTACTTCACTCCCACCCCTTCTACTAAGGAAGTTCCAACTCCACACAGAACCAAGACCGCAGATAGTAAGCAGTACTGAGTTACTGAGTATAGTACGTTCCAGAAATATGTTCGCGTTCTCCAGTGACGAAAGAGCTTTCAATATTGAATCATATTTTCGCACAGGTACTATCAATTTGCCTACGTCGCATCCCGATTTCCCCCACCTGCTTCTGCTCGCCCCTCTGTAATAGCTGGGCTGTCTTAGCTCTTTTCTGAAAACATTAATTTCTCTTAGGAATTGGAAGTTTACGTAATATTATACAACTGTTTAATTTAACTTAAATAAAATGGCCTCGTTTAGTAATTAACTGTCACGTGATTTCCTCCCTTTCTACAATCCTGCGGCATAACCACTTGGACGGACAGTAGATAGCATGTCTGAGTAATTTTATATTTTCGGGTCGGGCAGAAGTGAAGATTGAATTTACAGTACGTAGAGTAGGTACAGAATTATTTCAACATGAGTTACTAGTACGAAGGACGAAACTGGCAATTGGAATTAGATGCAATAGTCTATAGTGCGATAATATGCACAAAAGAACTGAAGCCTGTATCGAAATGAACGGCCACCATTTTCAAAATTGTGTTTAAATATTCATATTATGATTATTTTTCAATTTAACTTCTTTCTCTATATTGTACGCTAATGTGCTGTAAACAGTATACACTGCATAATGAATACGTTCGCATGGATAACTCACTTCGTGAGTAAAAACACTTATCCTTAATACAGTACTGTACTTTGATTAAAGAAAAACCTAATGAAAATTATCAAACTCAAAATCGCGATATTTCCTAGTTTACGTAAATGGATGAACTCCATTTCTTCCTTCCTATACCTAGTAGAGTGATTTGTGTTTTACGCCAGTATCATCGAACTCCAGTCTTGGAGGGGGGAGCAAGCGGTGTTTTCGGTTCTCTAAAGGTATAGACAGGTTAATATTAAAAATGTTAGTAAAAATAAAATGATGTCCCTGTATATAGACTATATTACAAATCAGTCCCGCGCCGTGGCGTTGCGGTCTAAGGCATCCCGCCTAGGACTCGCGTTACGGAATGCGCGCTGGTTCGAGTCCTCATGGGGGAAGAAATTTTCTCATGAAATTTCGGCCAGTGTATGGGACCGGTGCCCACCCAGCATCGTGATGCACTTAGGAAGCTACGATAGGTAGCGAAATCCGGTTGCGAATACCAGCTATAACGGCTGGGGGGATCATCGTGCTAACCACACGATACCTCCATTCTGGTTGGATGATCGTCCACCTCTGCTTCGGCATGTGGGCGTGAGGCCAGCAGCCGGCTGGTCGGTATAGGCCTTTCACGGGCTGTAGCGCCACGTATTATCTTACAAATCAAGGATTCGGGTAAGGCTGTGGATTGTCAACAACACTAGGCTTATTTAATGTTCATATGGACAAATGGTTTCCGAAATGGCATCAACATGCTTCAAGAGGCAATACAAATTTCGAAAGATTTCTTTGTGAACATAATATTGTATGCTGACGATCAGGGACGTATTGCTGAAATGGAAGACGAGCTTCAATATAATTATACTCACATAGATAAGCGAAAACGTAAATACTAGAAGCTAAGAAAAAAGAAGAAGCTCATTTAAATATAAACTATTTCTTACTTTTTCTTAATCAGCTTAACCTCCTCCTTTTCCATCTTACAAGCCATTGCGGGTAAGAAAAGGAAAATTACTTAATCACACGCTAGACATCTTCACAAGTGAGGATATCCCTCGTCATGGGATTAACATGACGCAGGGCCACCACAGATACATCACAGGGCAATCACAAAATAACGGGAAAACACCCTGTCCCGAGGAAAGAAGATAAATTTCTTCCATTGTCGACACTGGGAATCGAACCTCTGACCACTTTGTCGGGAAGCTCAAGCGCTATCTACATAACCCCATCGGCGGACATAAAAATAAAATTGTAATATCGGCTAATAAAACTTAGATTGTGCTTGCCATGCGAAAAAAAAAATGTAGAATTACGCTGAAAAATTGTTGTTGGTACAATATGGAAACATTATTTTACATTTCAATTAATTAGCAAACAGTCTCTCTCAATGATAAGGGTGAACAAATTAAGCTTCGCATTTGCAGAATATGTGCGATGCAATACGAAGAACACTAACTAAAACCAGTAAAGAAAGACAGCTGAAATTTTATGAAACTATGGCAGTGCCGACACCTTTATACGACAGTGAATGTTAGTATTTAAATAAAGACTAAGAAAACAGAATGAAAACATCCGAAATGAAGTATTTGAAGAGCAGTTAAGGAATGCACATTAAGAGATAACATCAGAAGAGAGGATATACGGGAAGGATTACACTATAAAATAAGATTACCGATACAACATTTGGATAGGATGGAAGAAAACCGTGTCACTAAACGAGCTCTGAGTTATATTCCTGTCGCCAGAAGAAACCAAGACAGATCAAGAAGGCGGTGGAATGCAGAACCGGAACAGATGATGATGATGATGATGATGATGATGATGGCTCCCGTTCAACTATATTATCTTCGGAATTACAAACTCCTCTGTTCATGCTGTAATTTTTTTTTGTTAAGTTTATTTAAACACGCTTTAACATCTGTGGTCATATCAAATACCTTACTATAATAATACCGGACAGCTGTATACTAGCAGCATTGACGTGAGTGCAAAATATCGCGGACCTGACATCTAGCGGAGCGGCGTGGAATTAGGTCCACAAATGCAAATATTAACATAGTGGGATTCGGACTGTTTAAAACGTGAGTTACTAATGGGAATAATATATAAAACACTTAAGAAATGTTGATTAGTACTTAATGTAAAATTAATATCTTATATCAAAGCTGCATATTATGAGAAATATTGCATACTTCATATTACTTTCCGTAATTAATTGTTACATTTTTTTTTTTTTTTTTTGGTTTAGTGAGACAAAATCAATTCTGACATTAAGAATGAATTTACAACAATGCTTTCTACACGCATTGCTGACAACTGCAAATATAAAATTGATAGTAATCTGATGCTTAAAATAATTAGTAAAGACATGTGTACAACAATAAAACTTAATTTTATAAAACCTTAAAATTTCCAATAATTACATCTTAACTTCTATTCATTTATTAGGTCTAAATAAAAAAGTTAATTTGCATTTTTCTATCAACACAAAGACGAAGGAATTAGGCCTACTAAAGAACGTTGTTGACTCACGTTTCATGATCCGTCTGAAATCGAAAGCACTATTTGGAACAATTTGTAATACTGTAATTTTGTAGCAATTATATATAACACATATACACCCTGAAATTTTAACACAGCACTAACTTAATTAATAAAACTATTAACTAGACCAGCAACAATATACATTGCAGTTGATTACAGCTTGTTTCGCGAGTATTACCACACCGATCGCTTAGGTAGCAGCACCAGAGCGCATAACTGCTAGCTCTCCGTATTATTATAGTAAGGTATTTGGTCATATTACGTGTTTAGAATCTGTGGATATCCAGTAGGTTGTGGTTACTATTGTTTGTTGAGTTCCTGCTTCTGTTGTGTGTTGTAGATGGCTTGTGTTCATGTAGGTAACTGATTTTCGATTTTGATTAATGTTTATGATAAGGATGATTGAGGCGTTGATGAATCATTGGTAGGCCTATGTAAATTTCCAATCCAGCATTTGCCTTTGTGGCTGAGGGAAACCATGATAAACCCCAGTCAGATTGGCCGGCAACGGGGTTTGAACCCAGGACCTCCTGAATATGAGTCTCAAACGTTACCGCCTGAGCCAACTCGCTGTGATTTTTACGGCCGCAAATATCTCTGCTTAAAGAAGTTTATTAGTGCTAATAACCAGACGCATATAATAAGTGTGATCGTCTGCAGGAGTGCAGACACCCACACACACGGTCAGGTGCTGGACAGATATGGTGAGGTTATGTGCATTGCCCCCGCATGTCTGCTAGATGCAGCCCACACAACGAAGCGACCCTGACTGTTTTTATTATGTCTTCCCTGTAATTGCTTGCATTGTTCTTTCAGATCAATGTCGCACGATTTTGGTACGACGAAAGTGACAAGTCCATTCGCGGATCACAAGTTTACAACCGGTAATTTGATTTCACTCTCTAACATGCGCATAAAACGTCTTGGACACAAAAGGCACTTAGGCGTGTACACAACTGCGATTCTAAAGGAACAAGATTCATGCATTTCCAGTGCTCGGCTTAGAGGCTTGGACTTAGCACTAGAACTCGAAGTCTAGTTTATGACGTAATGACAATGACGACATTGTTTGGAAAGTCTCGGCTGTCTTGGTATGTAATATATACATTAAAATATAAGGGGCTATAAATTTTGTCGCAAGATGACTTTAAATACGTTTACATATCGTAACTGTGTTTTGTATTGGGAGAGCGAGCATATTCACATCAATCATTCGCACAAATAAGATCTCAGTCAGTCGTTGACCTCTCTTGAATGACGAGAATCGTTTTATCACGAGGTTTGTGGTGGACAAAGCGTCCGTTCAGCAGGATTTACTTTGACAGTCTTACTAGTAAACCGTATTTTTTATATGAGATTTATGAAGAGTTGGGACAGAAAACGTTACTAATAAACCATGCATAAGCGATGGATGTATAAACAGCCTGTAACTATACATGGGAATTGCTTTGCAGTTGTTATATATACGGAACTCCTTGTTTAAGCGTTGCATATAGAGAAATAGGAAAAATACGAGAATTTTACTTGAAGCAAGTGAAGATATAGATTTGGAAGTAAATGCCAAAAAGACAAGTATATGATTATGTCTCGTGACGGGAATATTGTACGAAATGGAAATATAAAAATTGGAAATTTATCCTTTGAAGAGGTGGAAGAATTCAAATACTTGGGAGGAACAGTAACTAATATAAATAATATTCGGGAGGAAATTAAACACAGAATAAATATAGGAAATGTCTGTTATTATTCGGTTGAGAAGCTTTTATCATCCAGTCTGCTGTCAAAAAATCTGAAAGTTAGAATTTATAAAACAGTTATATTACCGGTTGTTCTTTATGGTTGTGAAACTTGGACTCTCACTTTGAGATAGGAACATAGGTTAAGGGTGTTTGAGAATAAGGTGCTTAGAAAAATATTTAGGGCTAAGAGGGATGAAGTTACAGGAGAATGGAGAAAGTTACACAACACAGAACTGCACGCATTTATTCCTCACCTGACATTATTAGGAACATTAAATCGAGACGTTTGAGATGGGGAGGGCATGTAGCACGTATGGGCGAATCCAGAAATGCATATAGAGTGTTAGTTGGGAGGCCGGAGGGAAAAAGACCTTTGGGGAGGCCGAGACGTAGATGGGAAGATAATGTTAAAATGGATTTGAGGGAGGTGGGATATGATGGTAGAGACTGGATTAATCTTGCTCAGGATAGGGACCTATGGCGGGCTTATGTGAGGGCGACAATGAACCTCCGGGGTTCTTAAAAGCCAGTAAGTAAGTAAGTATAGCCTATAGAGAAAAAATGGGCGCTTCTCTAACAGTTTTTTTTTTTTTTTTTTGCCTATCGATTGTCATTTTTATGATAATGGTTACCTTGTAACCACAGAAAAACAAACCAAAGAGGACAGAATAATTAGAATAATATTGCTGTAGCTGTACTCATTGATCATATAGCGTGGTAATCGATCAGACTCAGTTGTATTATCGATACTTAGCGCGGCACACTAGTGCGCACTATCGGATGTAGCTAATAGAGAACTTCAGTTATTCTAGTTACTTGGCTATTATTTCGCGCATCACATATTCACATTGTCATTTCCTTAGCTGATAAAAAGTAAAAAATGAGTTCTACGAAGATGAAACATAGCCTACAGTTCAGTTCTTTTATCATTTGGGAGTGTTCATTCATTCGTTCGTTCGTTTTTTCTCCAGTTCCATTCCATAAAATCTATCCATTTCATTACTTATTCAATCAGACTTACTCCATTTCATCAATTCTCCACTATCAAGATCATTATTTATTACGAGTTTACCGACTGTAGCGCACTCTGAGTAGTCTCTGACGAACTAAGTGGTCTACGCTTCTCGACACTAGCGACATCTATGAGCCACGCTCGTAGAGTCGGGGAAAATAATGACAGGTTAAGGGTCCAGTCATTGAACAAAGAAAATTCCGTGACCATTGGCCAAGCTACCCCATTCTCATTGCCGCATAAGTGATTCCTTGTTGGTATCACTTGTGGGGTTTAAACCTGTCTTCGGAGAGTTGACTGATGATGATGATGATGATGATGATGATGATGATGATGATGATGATGATGATGATGATGATGATGATGATGATGATAATATACTATAACAACAGATACCTATTAATATTGCTAACTTTTTTGGAGCGCAAGAAATTCTCGTAAGAACAAAATAAGAGTTATAGTTTTTGCCTAAGTGAACGTAACATCTTCATGTTCGTATCATTAAGTGCAGTACAAAGGAAACGAGGTATTACGCTTTCCATAAATGTTCTCTTTGCAGTCCGCCTTCACTAAACCTGTCGTCACAACTGCAGTCAATTATTTCGCTCAAGATGCATTATCTTATATTATGGAAATTCAGACACGATGAATGTAAACGATTATGGAACTTAGCATGGAAATGCGATGACATGCAGTTGGATATTATCCCATGAAATGTTGCGATTTTGCTTCTAAATGACCAATTTAAGACGAATTATCGTGATGCATGTTGCAGAATCTCTAGGGAAAAATATTTTACTTCGGAGCAACGTGCACAACACTTCAGGGTTGTCCATAATTAGAACTCTGTAGGAAGGCAAGTGATATCGTTTGAAAAATGAAAGACGCGTAATATTACTTGAAATAATGAATCTGTAATTTATTTCAATCGGTTATTTAATGGCGCTGTATCAACTGCGCTATAACCTAGCTCCTGTGGAATTGGTGAGATGAGTCCTAGGATTCGCCATGAAGTTACCAGACATTCGCCTTAGAGTTGGGAAAGAAACCAATTCGAGTATCACACCAAGCGGGATTCGAATGCAATCTCGATGCACGAATTTTTTTTCTTCATCTTTGTCATCGAAAATTGTACCAAATCAACATAATCAAATATCTATTATATGTATATATATATTTACTAATGGCCAGCACTTGACTTTTGTATTTCAACCAAGCGTCCCCATCTAGTGGGTAAGACGTCGAAGCTTGTTCTTTCAGCCGCCATGAAGGCGTTACCTTTGGTGAACCATAGGAGGCGAACGACTTAACATCGTATAGTGATGATTAATGGAGTAATTGTGGAATCTCGGTAGGGAAACATACCACCAAACACCGTCTGTGTCCACCATAATTTCCAGTTGGATCTGGTGAGATTCGAACACGGATTACCAACGTGGAAAGCCGACCCTCCAGCCGTTCGGGTAGCGGTGCGCCGATTTCTTTAATATGAATTGATGTAGGAGTACCTCAAAATCCTATGTTATACACCCATCCGCAATTCAGTCAGTTACCCGACAGTTTTCTCCGAAGAAAGCGATATTTGATTTGACACATTCTGTAAGATTTTAATGAAAAAAGTGTCAGTGAGCTGACTTTCGCCGTACAACTTCATTTTACCATTTTCTATTAATGACATATAATGCAATTCAGATTTGGAATGAAAAAAGTAGGCCTAAATACCAAAAGAAAACATCTCCATATTTTAAGAGAGAAACAAATGAGGTGCACACCTGTGGAGTAACGGTCAGCGCGTCTGGCCGCGAAACCAGGTGGCCCGGGTTCGAATCCCTGTCGGGGCAAGTTACTTGATTGAGGTTTTTTCCGGGGTTTTCCCTCAACCCAACATGAGCAAATGCTGGGTAACTATCGGTGCTGGACCCCGGAATCATTTCACCGGCATTATCACCTTCATATCATTCAGACGCTAAATAACCTGAGATGTTAATACAGCGTCATAAAATAACCTAATAAAATAAATAAAAACAAATGAGATACAAGTTTGTAATAAAGACACCGTAAATGAAATTTTACCACAACAAATATAACAAAAATATTTTATCATCTACCCTTAAAAACAATAAAATATCTTTCGGAACGTAGATACCTGTACGCTTCAATGATAAATTGTCACTTTTATCAATCCCTAAGCCTCTACAAAATTTGTATAGTTTAATGATACAGTCAACCAAATAAATTATGTCTCGCCCCAAAAAGTCTTGTGGGACAAAAAGTCTCCCCCTTCTACACTAAGTACATTTTAGGAACTTGGTATTCTACACTACGTCACCCACATTTCTCGCACTGAGCCTCAAGAAGTACGCAAAACCTACTTTTGTCGTTTCATAAAACCAGTGTCAAAATGTGACTACCATAACAAACGTACAAGTCTGTCATTACAGCCACAGAGCTTTCATGTCGCATTTTTCTATATTAAATATTCTATAAATAATGTAGCACGTATAGGAAAGAAAGCCATCTACTATAAATCAAGTCTAAAATTATTATACAGTTATTTATATACGGTTAACTGTCCCGCATGAAACATAGTAGGCCTACATACACCGTTCTGTGGCAGAGGAAACCGCGATTCAGATTCTTCCGTGTACACACCCCTTTATTTTTTCGTCTCTCGTAACTTCCAAAGAGCCTTCATGAAAGATCCATCTATAAGGATTATCGTTCTTTTATTAACCATTGTTGTGTTTAAGTGGCGTGTAAACACACAGCCGTGAGTTGCCGTTAATAATAATAATAACAAGCGTCTGGTAGTCATGGTAACAAACAAGAAATCTACATTTCTTCAGAGAGGAACAAGGGGCTATGTTGTTCAAAATTATTGTTTTTAACTTCGAGTGAAATTAGACCATTCTATTGTCAAGTTTGCGGAAATATATCAGGGTAACAGTGTTATGGATTGGTCTAGGTCGTCTAAAATGTAAACATGTTGAAGAAAAGGCTCTTTAATGACTCAGAAATGTCCTCGATGGTCTCGAAGTACCATGCTGGCCGCTGGATCTGAGGCTCACGGGTTCAAACACGAGAGAAAGCAATTGATTTTGAAGGGTGATAAAATCTTAGCATGACTTCATTCGGAAAAGAGATGAAGCAGTTTGTCTCACGTTGCAGATATCCGGCAAGTAAAAGAACATTTTCACTGATAGAGAGCTCCATACAAAATATCTCTACCATTTCCCGCCCACATTCAATAACCTTTGCAGTTGGTAAAGGTAAGGATATTCTGTTACAGACCATGGAAGCTCACAAGGTAATGGGAAGTTGAGATTCCGCCTCTTCTAACAATTGGCATTAATAGGAGTATGGATGTTAATCCTACGCGCTTGCCTCCTTTACTCCCAAGGAAATACCTCTGGTACACATTTCTGCCAGAAACAGTGAAGTCCAGGGCAATAGTGTGGCCGAAAGAATTAAATCAATGGGGAAAATCCATTTATTTATTTATTTATTTATTTATTTATTTATTTATTTATTTATTTATTCAATTATTCATTTATTTATTTACCTATTTATCTGTTTATCTATTTATGTATTTATCTATTTATCTAATTATCTATTTATCTACTTATTTATTTATTATTAATAATAATAATAATAATAATAATAATAATAATAATAATAATAATAATAATAATAATAATAATAATAAAGCGCACAAATTGTGCATAATTGAAAGTCACTTAGATTAAACAAAGTTAATCACTGATAGCTCCCGATTCCCACAGATTAGGATATGGTATCTATCACATGTCTTGTTGCATAAGACACATACACAGTTGTCATCCGGTTCGTGGAAAGACTGATTTCTGCATCTTATTTATTCTGGCGTAGTTAAGGCCATCAGGCCTTCGGCCTTCTCTTCCACACATACAAATACAATAATAGAAATAAAAAGAAAAAATACACTATAAACAAAGTAAAGCCACACAAAAATATATAAAGGTTGCAGTCACACAAACTTTAAATGAATGATTAAGTATCATAATTAATTGTATCTTAATTAACTAACATAAACAAGAAACTTGCAATTTTAATCTAGAGTAAAAAGAAAGTCACATATCAACACTTTTAGCAATACTTAAAAAGCATTAAATAAGACAAAATTTTCCAATTGAATACAACATTTTCCAATTTATCCAAATTTTTCCATGACCTCATCGGGAATCGAACCAGTGAAGTTCGGCTTTAACAGTTACGTTACCACGCGTCCTCTTTGCAGCTGAAAGCGTCTTTAAATATAACGTTGCTTACTGGTTTCGTCATATTAGCATCCGATCGCATTTTTAGCAAAATTTGAACTTTAAAAGAGATACTGATTGGCTTTCAATTGAAAATAACAAATTACATGTATGTCCAAATTCGACTCCTGTTTGAGACATCGTGGCTTCCTCTATAAGTAAAAAGTAAAGTGCCGTTCTGAATTTTTTCTATAAAACAATGTGTTTAAAATATATTATGAAAACAATAAAGTGTCTGTTGTTAAGCAAAAAAATATAACTTTTATTTCAAGACTATTCTGTAAGATCGACCCATAAAATAGAATAGTTATAAATTAAGTTCAATTGTTTAATTTATTCAATAGGCCTATCTTTAAATTAACATCCTATATACTTTTTATAGTGGTTTTGGTCCGTTTGTGTCGATCTGATACGATACCGACCGACGTTTTCTTTTGGAGCTGAGTAACGAACCCGAGACCTTTGGCTAAACGCACCAACGCTCTACCAACTGAGCTACCCAGAAACTCTACCAGACACTGACTCAATAGAGTTCCCGGGTAGTTCAGTTGGTAGAACGTTAGTGCGTTTAGCCAAAAGTCCCGGGTTCGATACCCGGCCCCGGAACAATTTTTTCCTTGAAATTATTTAACTACTGGGTTATCTAGCGTCGATGGAACTGGTGATAGCGAAATGATATTTGGCGAGATAAGACAGAGGATTCGGCATAGATTACCTGACATTCGCCTTAGATTTGGGGAAAACTTCGGAAAGAACCCAACCAGGTTATCAGCGCAAGCGGGAATCGAAACGACGGCCGATCGCAACTCCGGATCAGCAGGCAAACGCGCTACAAACTGAGCTACGCCAGTGACCATGACTTGGAAATGCGTTGGACAGCAGCAGTCAAACTTTTCATCCTCATCGTCAGACGAGGACTGGATACTTGATGCAAAATAACTACTCGAAGCATCACCATCTTCAAGACTTTCGATGGCGTCAACCTCCCCATCGTCATCAGAAAGGTTCTGGTCATCGTTCGTCAACAATGTAGCATCACAATCGCATCCTTTTGTTCTAACAAAATTTTCATACTTCATGATCGGGAAGATTTAGACCTACAGCAGCTGCGAGTAATCGCTCACACCAAAACAAAGGTAATTAATTGCTGAAGTATTAGTGAAAAAATTAAGAACTGGACTAAAGAGTGTTATAATCCGCCACTGGGTAGCATAAGATTTAATTACGAGTGGTTTGTCCGCAATAAATTATAAACCACGCAAAATGTCGTTTTGGGGTCAATGTTGACCTAGCGGTACTAGATGTAATTAAGTCAATATTTCAGAAACTGAAAATGGTAGACGAGAAATATTTTAAGAGACTGTCATTAATCTAAAATAAGTAAAAGTCAAAAAGGGGGGGGGGAAATATATATATATATATATATATATATATATATATATATATATATATATATATATATATATATATATATATATATAAATTTTTTGGAGGAAATACGAACTATTTGTTTAATACGATGAAAGAGTAATGGAACGGAGAAAAATTCTCTCCGGCGCCGGGACTTGAACCCGGGTTTTCAGCTCTACGTGCTGATGCTTTATCCACTAAGCCACTACTCTTTCATCGTATGATGACGCAGAATATCTGCATGGAAATATCATATGTACTTCGGTACATTAAAATAATATATATGATATGCGTATATCACTTCGTGATTTAAGACGGCGCTTATTCCGTCGGATCCCGGCCAACTAGTCACTCATATCGAGTGCACCTCAGCACATGTGTGGACTTCGGTCCTGCGTTCATAGACATCTATGACGTAGTGCAGAGGGCGGCCACTAGAGGGAACCCAAGAGTTGGAGCTTAATCTGAGACGATTCTAACCGGCGTCGGAGTTGTATCCGGTGTGGCTTAGTGGATAAAGCATCAGCACGTAGAGCTGAACACCCGGGTTCAAGTCCCGGCGCCGGAGAGAATTTTTCTCCGTTCCATTACTCTTTCATCGTATGATGAAGCAGAATATCTGCATGGAAATATCATATGTACTTCGGTACATTAAAATAATATATTTGTTTAATGCCTGGGATCACCATTGATCCTACGGTAGTAGGAGGATTAAATTTGTAGGAAATTCAATTTTCTGTTGAAATAAAACAACTTGAGTGAAAGGGGAAGATATATAGTAGAGGCAAAAAAAAAAAACCGGACCGACCCTTGTAGCTGATTTGAGTCACAGATTCAAATTTTTATAGTCACAAAACACATCCATCTTGTATAATTAATTGTAACAATGAAATTTATTGCATTTGTTCGATTCTTACCGTCTTTTGTTTCCTTCATTGTCTCAAACTTACAGACGAAAAAACTTTGAGAGTTTTATTTTCATCTGGCATCAATATTACATTTCTACCTCTATTCAGCAAAGATAACTGCGTATTTTTACATTAAATAGCAGTACATACCTCTGGCTTCACTATCCATATTGAAATTACCACAGTTTGACACAATACACAGCACAGGATTCTTTTGTATCAGCTACAAGGTTCGGTCCGGTTTTTTTTGCCACTACTGTACATTGATACTAACGCGCTCTTTCGTTATAGATGTCACTACTACAGTATTAGCAAGTGAATAGTATTTTTCCGTCTACTTTTCAGTCTATCCACACCAGTCTTTCAACCCCTGCACTGAGGTATTATGCATATATTATAGGAGAAATTAAGTGCGAATTCTTCCACTTTGTGAAAAAGATTATGAGGCATTAACGCCTACTTACAGATATAAATGCAACCGGTTACTGTATGCCGTATAAGGTGTAAAAGATTAAATTGTACTGGAGCATTTGGCGCCTTTGTATATACATGCCATTACTCTGAATGGAAAAAAGAAAAATATTTGTGAACGTGAGTGTACATGTAATTTAAATTAATGTTAAAACATATTTCAATATTGTTATGCGACAAACCACTTCCAGATATTGAGAATCTTCACTTCTCGATGCACAACGTGTGGTGAACCAAGTCTATAATGAAAATAAAGCATACATTTCTATGTAAGCGAATGTAAAAATTAGTAAGGACTGAAAAATCAAATTTACTGCTACTGAATGTAAAGACGTTTATATTTAGGATAGACCTACAATAAGTCGTGAATAAGCAACTTACAGATTACATACATGACTTTCCATGTGCTCAACGTGGAGGGATTTTATTTTATTTTTTCAGTTTCATAACTACTGTAAATGCAGAATCCATTGCTTCATAACTATGTGCACAGTTCTCAGAGTTAGAATATAATATATTGGTAGCGGATTCAATAGGACTGAACTGGAGAATAGCTGGAAACTACTACTTCATATGTATTTTTTGTTCCGTTTGTCTGTATTGTAGGCCTACGAGATATAAATATGTAATGTTCACCAATATATCTGCCCGTTCGTTCATTTCTCGCATTTCTTTTTTGAAAAACTATGAGTTTAAAATTACGAAATTATGTATATGTCTATCTACTAGGCTACTTTGTGAAATTCAATCGATTAACCTAATGGATCAATTTCTGTTGTAAGATTAATAGATCAAAAATATTTAATCGAATAATTGAGTCAATTAAAATTAATCGGTTGTAGTACATATTATTTATTATTTTGTTAATAAACTCATACTAAAAATTCCGACAATATTCCTCTCTCGGAAATTGCATACTTAAAAACACAATAGTACTGTTATTTTCTAACTGAAAAGCAAGTAGCGTAGAGAAAATCTTTGCACAAACACTTCAGAAAGAGATGGAGATATGAGGACAGTGATCTAGTCTACCTCTATTGAAAGTTGAAACACAATGCGAAACCCTTATTAAGTTTCATGGTTTTCCAAGAAAACTTCCACCAACAGTCAGCTCATCTTCCTAGCATATGAAATACATACTTTTCTGGGATTAGTCCCCCTCATCCCTTAAAAAATAGCCATGTCTACACTGTGTGTCAGTGAGGGCGTAATTATCTTCTTCTCTTTCTAAAATCTGGTAATTCGATTACAATAGAGGCCAATCTTCTGTTTCGACCGCTGTAGTTTTGTAGTTGCAGTTTCTGTACTGAGTTTGTTTATGAAAGTTGTGTGTTTAGTTTGATAAAGAAAAAAATCAGTTTTCTGTGGTCTGAGAAAAGTGTAAACTCCATTATGTCATATGGGAATTTGAGAGGTAAACTCGGTGAAGCGTTTGGATTTAAATTGAACGATCATGGAGAAGTGCTTGACAGAAAAAAAGTTTTTTTTTTCGTGTTTAGTGATGCAGAAAACATTGTTACTAAACGTAGAGCGGCACTTAATTCGGAGCATGTGAATGCACTCACATGCTTAAAATCATGAATGAAGCAGTATTAACTAGTTGAGTCTTCACACTTTTTGTTATTTGTGTTTGTCTCAAAAATTCCCGGAGAAATTGACACAATAAATTATAAGCCTCATAATAAATATGTTGGTAAATAATTAAAATAGTTGTTTTGTAATATAACGATACAATATATATAGATATACAACATTTAATACTTATGGTTATCACCGAACACAAGTTAAATTTAACAATAATTGTATATTACAGTATATTGCAACATTTTTTCAAATCGATCAAAACTCGATTAATCGATTAAATTCAAATAGTTAATCGATTAAATATTTTGATCGATCAACAGCACTACTGTCTACCCATACATGTATAGATGTTATTCGTATTTTCTCATAAATGTTATTCGTGGCAAATTCGTTGTTTTTGAATACTTTTTACTTTTGTATATCCCCGTTAAACAGATTTTTGTATTTACATTTATAAATGTTACATATATCTATATCGACTAAATCACACTTTGGTTGGGTGTTTAAAATTACTTTCATATATTATTCATGGAATATTAGCTATATTTCATTTAACAACTTCGAAAGCTGTAAATATGTCAAGAAGCCAGCAACACTTCATTAACTGTGATTGCTTAACAAACAAATGGAAATTAATGCATACGCACATTCATAAGCAGAGTATTTATCATACAGAGAATAACTTCCGTAATAAATGCTATGTCACAACCACTGAAATTTAACATTACAGTGACAATATAACACATAAAAGGACATGATATGTAGGCCTATGATTAGTTTATATATGAAATGAAATTATATATACAGGATGTAACATAAGGTAGTACATTAATTGTAGGATGTGGTTCCTTAAAATATAACGAACAAGAAAGTCTAATATCATTTTGCTCGTTTTTGCGAGGTTTTTGAAGAAATAATACTTTTATGCCGACATTTCGATCGCGAATTTTACGAATACTGTTTAAAATACGCTGTACGTCCAACTGTACACTAATGCAATGTAAACATCACGACAGCTGATCAGTTGCGAGTACTAGGCAAACCGTCTGCCGTTTCGACAGTGATGGCAGATTTTTAGACCTTCTGTACGTGACTCGACAATCAATGTTTCCAATGTTTCTTCTGCCGATTAATTCGTTATCTGTGAATTTTCTAATTAAAATACTGCTGCAACGTCATCATAACAAACGTTCTCTTCGTTGTTATACAAGAAATTAAACCGTATTTTAAACAGTATTCGTAAAATTCGCGATCGAAATGTCGGCATAAAAGTATTATTTCTTAAAAAAAACCTCGCAAAAACGAGCAAAATGATATTAGACTTTTTTGTTCGTTGTATTTTAAGGAATCACACCCTACAATTAATGTACTACCTTATGTTCCACCCTGTTTACCGTAAAATGAAGAAACTTTGACAAGCGAGTGTAACATTGGCATAAGCTAGGGGAACTTTGGCAACTATGCTACTATTTCCGCAATTTATTATTTTCTCATATTAATAATGGTTACAACAATCACTTTCGATTAAACTAACATAACTGAAAGTCTATCAAAGGAAAAATTCCCTCTTCTATTCAGGAAAATCTGGGATGCAATGAATTTAAACTTGCCTTATTTCGGGCAACTGGACTTGATCCATTCAATCCGTCAGAGATTTTAGGTAAAATCCTTGATATCGAAGATGGAAAGAAGTTAGAAGATCACCTGATACGTGTGATAGAGATGCTGTAGGAATTGAAAGGCCGTGACAAGGAAACCGGAATACAAAGAAGAAAATACCAAAAGCTCCAGGTCAAAATTTGGCTACAAATTTGTCTGGAAATGAAAAAGAAAAGGCAAGAAAACCATCATTATGTTTATTCGTGTCTCTGGGATAATTATGGTTGCGTTTGATGTGTGCAGTGTTTTAGCTGAGTATGTGGGGACTGCAATGAGATCACTACAGATCCTTGCTATCAATGTTCCAATTGCTTTGATTCTGACTAAATAATGTAATAATAGTAATTGTTGAGTTAATTTATTTTTGGAAAAGTTGTAATTTCATAACTTTGTCTCCATTTATTTTTTAAATAGTTGTAATTTTCTAATTACTTCAGTATTTTCATTGGATATGATATTCCAACTCTTGATTGTGAATGCTTAATTAGTAAAAATTATGAAATCTTCTTTTAAAGCGTATTTAGGTGTCAAAGTTACCCCTACCACGCACATTATTCTTCAAATAAACCTTTGAAATGAACCTGTCAAAGTTACCCGTTTAAGGGGTAATATTGGAAAGTTAAAAAAATAAACAAAGTAATTGTTAAAAATGGAAGAGAAATAAATAATTAATTAGAAAATCAAAGAAAGGTTTCAATGTCATATATAATTGCATTATATTATGATTTCTTGTATGTAGATTTGAGAAATGAAAAAAAAAACATGAAAAAAATCTGCTAATGTTCCCCCATTTTACGGTAACTTTACGTCTCCGTTACATGAATTACTGAAATGCTTCAGAAACGAACCATACATACAACTTAAACAAAAGAAACAAACATACACTTCAAACTAGTAGGACTCGTTTTGTTTGTTGATTCAGTTTTCGGGCCACCCGGTATATGTGTTTGTTTTCCTAGACAGGCAAACCGTTATGCAAGTATTATGCCGATCAAGGTATCGCCGTGACCTCCACCTTCATTCATAACTTCCATCAAACGCAACGTTTAACCTTGTCGTTCAGTAGACAGACATTTGAAAACATTCTACTACTGTTTAAATAAATAAACTACTCGTAGCTATTCTTATTTTCATAGTAATCTTTATATGAAACAACGAGTCAAAGACAGGATAGGAGAAGAAATGTCAGAAGGAAGTGAAAATGAGACAGTAGTAGTCAAGGATGTCCTTTATCACCTACCCTGTTCAACATCTACTTGAAGGATTTAGTAAAGAACTGCTTTCAGAACTGGGAGGAGTGATAGTAGGAGGAAGAAGAATAAAGTGCATAAGATGATAGCGTTGTTACCAGAAGAGGAAATGATACTAAAGGATATGTTACTGGAGCTAAATGACAGCTGTGAGCAGTATGGGATGAAGATAAATATAAATAAGACGAAGAGAATCGTCATATTGAAGATAAAATTGAGAATTCTAAATGAGACAGTAGAGCACGTGGACAACTTCAGATACTTGGAGTCTATTATAAGCAGTAATGTGAGCTGCTGCCAGGAAGTCAAAAGAAGGGTAGCAATGGCCAAGGAAGCTTTTAATAGAAAAAGGAGCATCTTCTGCGGATCTCTGGAAAAAGAACTAAGAAAGAGACTAGTGAAGTGCTTTGTATGGAGTGTGGCATTATATGGGACAAAAACATGAACGTTACGACGAAGTGAAGAGAAGCGAGTAGAAGCATTTGAAATATGGATATGGAGAAGAATGGAACGTGTGAAATGAACAGACAGAATAAATAATGAAGCTGTGTTGGAAGTCGGTGAAGGAAGATTGATGCTGAAACTGAGGAACTGGTAAGATTGGTGACCCATTATTCCATTTCCGTTCTTGAGTACCTCAATGAGGTGTTTCCACAACGCTGGATTGGCCGTGGGTCACCCATCTTGCCAGCACCTCTCGACTGGCCACCTCTCAGTCCTGACCTCACAACCTGTGACAATGCACAATAGGGTGTCATCAAAAGCATCTTCGGTTTCAAGAGCAGAAATATCTTACATTAAGTTTTATTTAAGACTCGTTAGAGAAGATGCGTCAAGAGGACAAAATTAAATGTCACATTCTCCGAAACTGTTAAATTTAAATTTGTTACGTAAAATCCGTTCGTTAGATCAATTTACTAGTTTCGATCATGTCATCGTCCAATGTTTCCTGCTTTTTAACTACTAACTAAATGATGCTTATGTTTATGAACGTTGCTGTACATGCAGAGTATACAATTATATTCAGGCAACTTGATGAGGAAGAAAAAAAAGAGAACATCGTAACCCGTAATTTCGATATAATAAAACCATGCTATAAAATCTGCAGAAACAGGACCTTATATTTGATAAAAAAAAGTAACTAATTTATTTATTCTAATGGTCATTATAGGAGAGAAGGAAACTAACTTACCGTTACTATGGCAATAAGAGTAATGATTTATATCCCTCCAGGGACACGTTCTTACCAACTGTACTAAATTGCTTGGAGTGACAGCAGAGACTTGTTCCGTCCTTTGGGATTTGGTTAGTTTTCTAATACTTAAACCGTTCTTCATGACGCAAGACTTCAGTCGCTTTATGAGGAATTATTCAGTAAATAATTAATACTTCTCTCTTATCACTCGTATTTTGCGGAATATGCCACTATACAACAACAAAATTTAATACCGTTAATGAATCTCTAATAGTACATTATGCAACGAGCCTATAATGATAGTAATTAAGACGCAAGTATGGATATTTATGAAACGAACGCAAGCGAGTTTCATAATATTCATACGAGCGTCTTAATTACCATTATAGGCAAATTTCATACGACTTTTTATGCTCGACCATATTTATAACTTGAAATTATTCAGATGTATGCATTTTATTTGTATCTGACAAGATCGGAAGTGACCTTGTTCTAGGTCGTGAATTGTGAGATGTGCGCAGACGCGAAAGTATTGATTTTTTCCGAGGAACAATAATGTCATTGACCTTGCTGTAATCCCGTTAAACTTGATATAACCTTGATTATTGAATTCGACATTGAAAAACGATATGACAAATTGAATTTATTTGAATATTATTTACAATTAACGCTAATTATTATAGTAACAGAACATAATCTTCTGCGACAGTATTGGATTTCCAGCCTCCGTGACTTTTCGCTAATTCTCTTTCGATTGCATATCCGAGAATAATCGATACTTGCGGTTTTATAACGGTACAAAGCTGACTTGTCATTGGCTGAACACCTATAAGCTGAGATGTCATTTGCTGAACACATGTACTTTAATGAGTAGGTGTACTTTAATGACATGCATTAAAGGACTACTACCAGGTGTATAATTACTACATTTCGGCATGGTCGAACATAAAATATAATATATTGTTATTTCTATTATTATTTACATCATTATCTTCTTCTACTCCTGGAAGCGGATAGCTTATTGCGTGTCCACTGAGTTCAGTTCCGGAATATAATGACATCCGTCATCGTAGCTGCAGTATTTCTAAATGTGTTTTTGTTGAGATGTCCGGTCGCGTAGGCTACTCTTTTCACTAATGTGTTCATTCTGTGAGTGCTCGCCCCAATTCATCCTTCTGTCACTATACAAAGGCTAATTAGTTCTATTTTGCTCTTCTAATTGAGACAGGGAAATCAAAAACTCCCAAATCCCAATAAACCAAATTTTACAGGAGAGAGAAAAATCTTATCTGTCTTACTAACTTTAAATATTATACATTTACCTATTAATATTGTGTAAAATTACATTTTTTTATCAATTAAATACTTCAAAACCTAAATTTTTATATTATCTTACGCTACAATTTGAAATAAACACTGCTGGAGTTGGTGGTGTCCTGACTTTCACAGTGTATGTAACAATTAATTTAATTTATTGGTCTGACCCAATATTTTGGGTTAGCCCTGCGACACAGAATAGCTCACAATAAAATTTAAAACGAAAAATTATATAAACAGGTTTCAGACAAAATTGATTAATACGTAAGAAAAAAAATAGAACCAAATGTAATTTAAATGGAATGTACACCATAAAGATGCTGACGAAATATCGCTATTATGGTGGTGACGATGGCATCTTGAAGATCTCTCGTCAGCTTGTATTTTTCCCTCCACTTTACAAAGGCTTTCGGAATGGTGCCTCTCGCTCCGAAGAAGAGACTGGTAACTGTGATTTTTTTCTATGTTGTATTTCGCCGTTAGTACTGAATCGTGGGCTCGTAGATTTTCTTTTTCTCTTCGTTCACTTCAGTTGGTTGAGTGGCTGAGATTTCAAATCTGATTGTAGGGTAGGATCAATTATTTCGGCTGTCTGTTTATTTCTATTTATAGCTGTGATATCGATCCTACGATTGCTTCCACTATCAGCAATACAATGAACTTTCTCGTGAACGTCTAGATTTTTGGATCGAAGTGCATCTGCGATCATAGAACGTATGATGTTGTGACGTTTTATTCTAAGTACTTCTTCCTGTGGGCAACTCCCAAGCACATGTGGTAAAGTTTCATACTCACTGCAGTGAGAAAAGTGAATAAATATGAGCCATGTGAAGAAAAAAGAGAAGTATATCATAATTCCTTTATGAAATATTGGAATAACTTATACGAGAAAATGGAAAATTATTATTAAGATTAACATTGCTACATTTTTTTTTAAATTTCAAATATATGAGACAGAAAATCACAAATTACCATAAAGCACATCAAAATACACAAAACCACAAACTATATTAAACTGTTAAAACAGCCTGATTCATGTTACAGATTGTTTTTTCTCTCGCTCTCATGTTCTTCCTGTGCATCTAGATTATTAGTTTATTACTGTCCGCAAACAGAGTTTGGTAATACATCCTACTTTCCTCAGAAATAAACTGCATTCAATTTTGCAAATCCTTTTCCTTTCTTTTCTCAATGACAATGCTGAAATGTACTTTAGTTGACTGGGGAATGATGTATCTGTATTGGGTTTCTGGAAGTTAAACCGACTCCATATTGTGCCTTTCATAGTCTTACTTACATGGACTTCATAGATTTTCGTGAGATTTTGAATACCGTATCACTTCACTCGGTTGAGCGATAGTGTTGCCACCTACCGGGAAATTAAGCTTGGAATGCAAAAACTCTCTTATTCCGTGGACTAAGTGGAGTTCTGACTTCCACGAGTTTTAAACAGTCCCCAGAATGCAGATGAATGTCGAAATTAGTGTATTCTCGCCTTCCACGCATACAGGGCAAACTGAAAAGCACCATCCAGCCCATAACTCAATTTTGTCAAAAATTGAAGTTATTGGGTTTTTGATTTCCCTGTCTCAATTACAGAACTACGAATTTTGTCTCTTAATGATTTCTGTGTGACTTTTCTTACAACTTTTATTCTCGTTTCGCTAATTAGTTTCGTCTTTTGAGTTTCTGTTTTGCAGTCATAGCGATAAATTAACAATGGGCTTACGACAGATTTATTTATTATTATTATTATTATTATTATTATTATTATTATTATTATTATTATTATCCTCCTCCTCGTCATCTGCCTATCACTGCCTGTCAAGTAATAGATTTATTGGCCTTTTACGGTCTCATGCCATCTTCGAAATGATCGACCCATAGAGATGTATCACAGCATCTGCTTTGGTAACCTGGAACGTTGCATACCATTGACGTATTGTAACCAATTTTCTCTATAGTCATGGAGATATTCAGTAATAGAGATTATTTTAGGTTCATTAATAATTGAGGTGTTCAGAGCTAAAGTGAATCAAGTCGCAAATTTTCATAAATTGAGTTTAATTCATTTGCTGATTATCTGAAGTTGGATCTTTTCCGAGCGATAATGGATCAAGTCTTAATTCCAAGCATTCGCCGGTAGATGACACTAGTCACTCTTGCCTCACATTATTCACGATGTTCTGAGCCATATTTTATAAATCTAGAGTTTGAAAATGAAGCAATAAAATGATTGCTAGTCAAATTAGGTAATCCACTACAGCAAGTTAACTTTAAGTCCTATTATCTCAAAACTACGTCTCATGGACATGATCCACTTTAGGTCTGAACGCCTCAATTATTATTGCACAATTTCTTTCGTGATCTAAAAGGCTGCAATTATTATTATTATTATTATTATTATTATTATTATTATTATTACTAAATTAAAATTAAATTATGGTTTATTTAACGACGCTCGCAACTGCCGAGGTTATATCAACGTCGCCGGATGTGCCGGAATTTTGTCCCGTAGGAGTTCTTTTACATGCCAGTAAATCTGCTAACATGAGCCTATCGCATTTAAGCACACTTAAATGCCATCGACCTGGGACGGGATCGAACCTGCAACCTCGGGCGCAGAAGGCCAGCGTTATACCTACTGCGCCATCCAGGGCGACTATTATTATTATTATTATTATTATTATTATTATTATTATTATTATTATTATTATTATTATTACTAAATTAAAATTAAATTATGGTTTATTTAACGACGCTCGCAACTGCCGAGGTTATATCAACGTCGCCGGATGTGCCGGAATTTTGTCCCGTAGGAGTTCTTTTACATGCCAGTAAATCTGCTAACATGAGCCTATCGCATTTAAGCACACTTAAATGCCATCGACCTGGGACGGGATCGAACCTGCAACCTCGGGCGCAGAAGGCCAGCGTTATACCTACTGCGCCATCCAGGGCGACTATTATTATTATTATTATTATTATTATTATTATTATTATTATTATTATTATTATTATTATTATATAGAGTGTTAGTTGGGAGGCCGGAGGGCAAAGACCTTTGGGGAGGCCTAGACGTACATGGGAAGATAATATTAAAATGGATTTGAGGGAGGTAGGATATGATGGTAGAGACTGGATTAATCTCGCTCAGGATAGGGACTAATGGCGGGCTTATGTGAGGGCGGCAATGAACCTCGGGTCCCTTAAAAGCCAGTAAGTTATTTTTATTATTATTATTATTATTATTATTATTATTATTATTATTATTATTATTGTGGTGAACTGTTATTGGCCTCTCGCTGTTGTACAACACATTAAATATTAGTAAATAAATAAAGGTATTTTATTATTATTATTATCATCGATATTATTATTATTATTATTATTATTATTATTATTATTATTATTATTATTTTATTTTAGTAGGTTATTTTACGACGCTTTATCAACATCTTAGGTTATTAGGGTCTGAATGAGATGGTGATAATGCCGGTGAAATGAGTCCGGGGTCCAGCTTCGAATGTTATCCTGCATTTGCTCATATTGGGTTGAGGGAAAACCCCGGAAGAAAACCTCAACCAGGTAACTTGCCCTGACCGGGAATCGAACCCAGGCCACCTGGTTTCGCGGCCAGAGGCAGTAACCGTTACTCCACAGGTGTGCACGATGATATTATTATTATTATTATTATTATTATTATTATTATTATTATTATTATTATTATCATTATTATTATTATTAACTACATAAACCTTTGCTTGGGATTGTACTGTCTTAACGGGATAACTGGCTCTTATCCAGACAGAAATGTGGGACACTCATCTGTTCTGCGTAACCATTTTGGGTTCAAAGAATCCCATATTACTTCTGGGAGTTGCAACTAAGTCTACGTCTGTCGACATTAGAATCCTTCACATATTTGTGACGTGCCAACGCTACTATTTGCGTTAGTAGGCAAATCTCTATCACAAGACATTAGCTTCCTAAGTGGTCCCGGAGAGGGGTTTCCAGAATGCAGTGAAACTAAAACACGCTTAAATGAGGGACATCCTAATTACGCCGTAGAAATCAGAGGCAAAGGAAACAAGAATTTTCAGATCCGTGGAGAATAATTATGTAATAAATAGGCCCTTGAACTATGGCTCGTGCTGCCAACACACAAAAAAGTAATAATGACTCCGGCGTGTAACAACGAAACTTGTCTGTCCCAATTCCACAGCCCCGTTCCGAGTACAGTGCGTTCCATCGCAACGTCTCACTATTTTGCTACCAGGTAGTTGGGGTGTTGCTGTTACTTTCTAAGAATTCGAAGGGTTCTTCAATATAGGAAAGTTTAGCATGATAGTTCAGAAATCGCCTGGTCGTACACTTTACACAGTACTAGAATAAAATATGGATAACATCAAAAATGTATTCTAAGATGTAGAACTATTGCCTTGAACGGCTCTCCTGTTTAATTCATTTCGGAAAATAGATAATCTTGTACAATAAAGACTTTAAAAATATAGGATTAGCAAATATTTATAGGTAGAAGTGTTCTGTAATGTATCACGTGCATCTGCCGTCCATGTTGGAAATCCACTCTTAAGTACTGGTCACTAAAATTTGCTGGCAGCAAACAGTTACAGTCCGACTCAGTAATATGGATAATTAACCGAGACAGAAATACAATTCTAAGAAGACATGAAATTCTACAGAGGATATAATGGGTTGCATACGATCAATTACACAAATATAAGAGGACTTACATCCTATACATCCCAGAAAAAAAATATCGCTATATGGAATAAAATAAAACAAAGAGGATGAAATATGAGAATGATAGTCCAATAGAATAATAATAATAATAATAATAATAATAATAATAATAATAATAATAATAATAATAATAATAATAATTTTTATTTTAGTTATTTAGTTATTTATTTAGTTATTCATTTTTCAGTTATTCATTTATTTAGTTATTTATTATTTAGTTATTCATTTTTTAGTTATTTATTTATTTAGTTATTTAGTTGTTTCTTTATTTAGTTATTTACTTTTTAGTTATTCATTTAGTTATTTATTTATTTAGTTACTTATTTATTTAGTTATTTATTTATTTAGTTATTTAGTTATTTATTTAGTTATTCATTTTTTAGTTATTCATTTAGTTATTTATTTATTTATTTATTTATTTATTTATTTATTTATTTATTTATTTAGTTATTAATTTAGTTATTTATTTAGTTAGTTATTTAGTTATTTATTTATTGTGCTGTACAACAGCCTGAGGCCAATAACAGTTCTGCACAAGATAAAAGCACAAGATTTACAATGAACAAGAAATTACAAAAACAGTGCATACAAATTATTATTTAGGAGTTCTCTTAAACAAGAACTTAACTGCCAGAATCTTGAATTTGGGAGACAAAGCACCAAACATTTCAGATCTCGTATAACAGCATTGCGCAGAACGAAACGTAAATGTTTCTACAGGCCGCTGTGTTTTTTTTTTTTTTTTTTTTTTTTTTTGGAGGGATGTAGGCTAATCTAGATGGCACAATGATTGTTGTAAGGAAATAATATTTCGTCAGGAGGGAGATGTGTTAATAAGGATTCAACATATGCTGAAAACCGTTAACGTACTGTTATGTTTAGATAGCTTGGCCAGTCACAACATTCTGCGCAGTAAATCAAGGATGAGTCGTTGAAAGTGTTAAAAGCCTGGACAGAAGGATCTGAGACCTCCCACCGGGCGAATTACGATCGAGTAAGGTCGCCCTGAAGTGCGCAAGGCGACACGCGAAATCCTAGGCTCCGATTGTGAAGGCTTCCATCATTCCACCATTACTCTCCATTCAATATTCATAATCATTTCAGTAGTATTTATAAAAAAACGATGCGGCGTGATGTAGTACTTAAACTGACTTACAGATAGCATACTCTGAGAAGGCGTAATACGCATACCAGAGAAGGTGAAACTGATGAAAGGGAACCTAAAGCCTACATGGCTGAATGAACCAATGGTACCACATATGTCACGATGTCTACAAAGAAAGCGGTCGTTGGGACATTCATTGCTAAGAAAAATGTTTCAATTTTTTCTCTGTGCCATCAGTATTATCAACTAGTAATGCTCTTTCAGGTGGTTCATTTGGAACCGGTTGTTTTCATAGTCCACACAAAGACAGTTGAAGTCCGGTGCGTTCCATGCTTAGCTGTTGGAGTAGCGAAGCATAAATATTCAGATCTTGCTGTATGCCTGAAGATGAAATATGTATGCAGTTCCGAAAGATGGGAGGTGTTAAATCCAAGTGAACTGTGGAATACCCAAATAAGGTCTGTCTTTTTTTCTAGTATATCGACGTGAAAGCCTCAAATCTCGTGTCACGATTATATTTTACCACATAATTTTCTCACTACTGAGACGATACTGATAAGAACCTTGTGGGGTAGGGGATGAAGTAGAGCTTCCTACCTCCTTAATTTTGGCACTAGGATGATATGAGTGATTACTAGGCTTCGAGACTTGAGACCCGATACAATAAGTTTACTGTGCATGTACTATAGGTTGTTGACTCGCTGCAGGTAGCGAAAGGTAGATATGTGTTGAGGTAACAACGTTGCTGTTTAGAGTAGAGTACGGTAGTATGGGAAACATACACATATGTATATTCTGAAAGTAAATATACTTTACACAATGACAATATCAAAAGAATGTGAAAAACATTTATTCTCCTGTCTTTTATAAGCATTTGTGTTCAATTATATACAGTGTTAATGGTGGAAATAAACATCTAGCAATTTTAATTTCTTCATTTATCCTATTGGCCGTCTTTAGGAAGTGCAGTTACAGTACCGAATTGCAATGTACTACAAGATACTTTCTCAGTGTCTAAAACGTAAATCTTTTTCGGTTATCTGCAAAACAATGTTTGTACTGTGAAAAGCTGCGCTCTACATCGCATAACGTGATAGGAGCAAAACGAAAAAAACTTAACATCATTGCAGTCTCTAAGAGACAGTCCTTTATTTTCGGGTGACTATGTCCACTAATTTGCTGTTTATATTACACAATGTTCCATATCCGTTATTTTTACATAAAATTGATTTACACTTCTGTTTTACACGTTCAGTAACCGGTGTACTTGGTGTCTCATTAATTCTCTGTGTCATTTCCTCAACTAATTTGAGGGCTTCCGGCATCTCTTGCTCTGACTTTTCTAACCGTGTAATAGTTTTAGACACAGTTTGAAAATGGGTTTGTATGAAAACCAAATTATTCGTCAGAACCTTCAAATCCAGAGCTTTAATTACTCTGATTGCAGAACAGTCGTCACTCAATGTGTTGATTATCTGCACAATTGTACGGGAGTATTTGGCATAATAAATAGCTGCATTAAGCCATGTAACCCATCTAGTAACAATGGGCTCTGGAGGTAGAGGAAGAGTGTGTGCTAGTTTCTTGAATTTCGCAACCGTCTTTGCGTATTTGTTGACATTCGTTCTACAGTACCCCCACCCACTGTACGCTTTACCACTATACTCAGTACGCCGTTATGCGGATTTCCCACTGAACTGTTCTATTGGGTCCGAAGTCTCGAAGCCTGGCTGATTACCGTGATATTTTGGACACCTTATATCGGGGAAAACAATATATTCATTATAAGAAGTCTAAAAGTCGTAGCGTAGCCGAGGCAGTAGTAAGTTTGTATACTGATCAGAAGCTGCGCTCGGACATGGGTTCGATTCCCGCTTGGGTTGGTTGCCTGCTTGGAATTTTCCGAGGTTTTCCAGACTGTAAGGCGAATGTCGGGTAATAATATGGTGAATCTTCGGCCTCATCACTCCAAATATCTCACTATCACCGTCGACGCTATATAACATGTAGTTGATACAGCGTCGTTAAACAGCGACTAAGAAAACAGAGTCATTACGGTAAAACTTCTTGCCTTCACTTAGGATCGATTTCGCGCTGTTCCATTCAACCTTACATGTAAGCTAACTTGATGTATTCTTACATAATGATATAGTTCGTGTAAATTTAACTTGTAAAAACTTAATAAATCTGTTTAAAAATCCTCTAATTTAATATAACATGCATATAAATTTCGACCTAATGAGTTTCGTTTAACAGATCTGTTGATGATAAACAAAATGAAAATGTCAAAGTCACAGTAAAGCTGGCATTTGTCCTTTGAGTTCACAAATTAATTTATGTGTAATTACAACCATCAGACCTGACAGAGAGAGAGAGAGAGAGAGAGAGAGCGCATTTGTTAATGAGCATCAACAGTGTACAATTAAATTCAAACGAGTTGTCAAGAAACGAACGTCATGGACTGTAATTTGATGTAATGAAAGAGCGTCAGAAGTATAATTGCAGATGTTTAATTACAAACAAATTTCATGAATGAATGAATGTGGTCAGCTATGGCTCTTAATAGCATTTTCGACTGAAATTAAGCACAATCGAGTTCGACTAATAGAAGTGAACATTTATTTTTATTTCATAAATAATATAGGCTATGAATAATTTCGAGGGAAAAATTGTTCCGGAGCCGGGTATCGAACCCGGGACCTTTGGTTAAAGGTTTGGTTAAAGGTCCCGGGTTCGATACCCGGCTCCGGAACAATTTTTCCCTCGAAATTATTCAAATCAACTTTACAGGGAGTTATACCTGAAAATCTTGATTTGCATAATATAGGCTATGTTTCTTTATTTTGCTTTAGTCCTGTGTTGGTTCTGTACTTACGGGTGCACATGATATTTTATGTGTACCCAATTTTCTACATTAAATTTGTAATTTAAGATAGATCACATTCTCCTTTTAAGATTTCCTTCCTGTCCAGAAATCAATCAGTGCGATGATGATGATGATGATGATGATGATGATGAATTAATACAAATGAAAGCTTGCTGTAATAATAATAACAATAATAACAATAATAATAATAATAATAATAATAATAATAATAATAATAATAACACAGCTTTTAAGAAAAATAAACTAAGAGGTTCGGTCCCCGGCAAGGAAAATTATGTCTCATTTGCACTATGTATGAGCCTCTGGTCTGCTATACATCTCGTCCTGTGGTGCAATCTGTAGTTTACACCATACTTAACCGCATGGTCAAAAACTTGTATGTACTGCTTAGTCTATAACATACCGTGTCATGATGATGATGATGACGATGACGATGACGATGACGATGACGATGACGATGACGATGACGACGACGACGGTGATGATGATGATGATGAATATTTAATTACAATTATTAATCTCGAGTTTAAATTTTAAACTGCGAAGACAATGTACCGTTGCGAGACAGATTATGTTAATGTAGTAATGTATGGAAGGGTAAAATAGTAACTAAATACTGAATCAGGAAGGGAACCAGCCATACGACCATTAGTATCGCGGTATATTTCATTCATATTATGTGCCAGAGAGCGGAAACGGTAACATTTGATGAATAGTGCTAGACATCTGACTAATATGGCCCTAAATAATCTGAAATTAGTCTCATGGCTTCCACATACAGCGTTCACGCTCTATAACCTTATCTCTGAAAGTAATATTTTTTTATTATGAATACTGAACATTCAGTATGAAGATATCAGTTTTCCCAGATAATCATTCGCTGTACAATATCCCAGAAATTAGCAATATTCTCATGCATTGGTGAAATGCATTCAATGTAACAAATAACCAACGGGAATTAGTGGAATTTGTGTCATGATTGATGCCAGTTAAGGCACTTGAACCAGAATGTATGTAAATTGATTTTCTTACCTTCGAAAATCTGGCAGTATGTAATTAATGCGCTTTCAATATAAATTTAATAGATTAATTACGGTACAACAGTATGTTATTTTACACTTATGTAGCAAAGAATTCGAAACACCCTGTAGCTTGTAGAATGAATGAGGCTCCCGGACCGCCATTGATACTATCCTACTTTGCAATTCTTTAGGTTTTTTTATTGGCTGTTGCTTTCTTTCTTTATTGCGTGTGCTTATACAGTAGCGAAATTTACAAGGTCAACAACGCATAGAAGATAAAGTGAATTTCCGTGTGTCTCTGTCTGTTTAAGGCATAATTCTGTTGTAAAAAGAAAGCATGGTTTAACGCTATACTAGTCATTATCGTACTTAGATATTACCTAGCTTTGGTTTGCCATGTCTCGTATAATTTTTACAGTCAACCATTATATTCCAACATTACCAACGAAAAAGTGTTCAAGGAATGTCGCGAAATTATTATTATTTATATTCACAAGTATTAGAGTTTGTAGCTATAAATTTATCGCCTCCGGGTTCTATTCCCGCCGGAAAAATTTAGATTCATTTCCCTCTTACAGGAACAGAGGCAGTGTCTCTTGTTTTACACCTCTCTTACGTGATCACATGTTACGCTTGCGCCAAGCTGACATGATCATCCTGTCGTGTTACTTATAGAACTCTTTGATTAACTTAATTACATAAGTGACACTGGAACGGACCAAAGAACTCTTGATTTCAAATGATAATAGGCCTACGTCATATTTGCACTTCTATAACGCGCGTGATTGGCCTACAAATGGGATAATTTCATATTCGATTTCCGACAGAGAATAAGAATTGTTTCCTATGCGTGGTAAGAGAGAATGCACCGTTGTGGCTATGTGGATAGCGTGAAGTTCGATTCCCGTCTTGGCAATGGAAGAAATTTATCTTACGTCCATAGGAGAGGGTGTTCGTCCGTTGATTTGTGATTGTCCTGGGTTGTCGCTGGTAACCCTATGACATGCCATCCCATGACCAGGGAGGTCCGTATTTCTGTGAGACATCTAGTGTACGATCAAATGAATCTCTTACCCCTACCCGCAGTAAAGTTTAATTCGAAGAAAAGGGACTTTAAGCGGAGTAAGAAATAAATCATCGTCGTTCCTGCAATAACTCCTATGTGCAAAATATACAATTTTTCAGTAGGAGGAAAAAACACATTCATTCATCCTATGGCAGCCGTATATAGGGGATTGTGAATTCTTACATTTTCTAAACAAAGAAATATAATTACATTATTCTATTATTTGCTGTATCACTATTTAAGTTACTTAATAGAGCAAAAATCTGAAAATCGATAAATATATCACATAGGAGTTATTGCAGGAACAACTACGAAATAATGTAAGACAGATAAAGCACTGGGCTTATAAAATATGTCTGCACAGAATGAAAACGACTTGGAAACATTGTTGTAAATATTGCTTCGACTGACATCAATAAATCACTAAAAACTTAAAATTTAAAATTTAGGATTTTGAAAATCAAATTTAGCATTTCAGAGCACTTTTAATGTTACAGTTTAGCATTTTATAACGTTTTGACATTCATTCTTTCATTCATAGTGTTCTGTCCAAGGGCAGGTCTTTCACTGTAAACCCAGCATTCTACAGTCTTTCCTATTTTCTGCCTTCCTCTTTGTCTCCTCATATGATCATATGAAGGGTTCAGAACCATAGTGGGCCAAGCGCCATTTACTAAAACCGTAGAAAACAAGGGTTAAAATAAAGTTATTACCATAATTCAATAGAAGCATATAGCAAGTAATATAAAGTATACACTTACTTACTTACAAATGGCTTTTAAGGAACCCAAAGGTTCATTGCCGCCCTCGCATAAGCCCGCCATCGGTCCCTATCCTGTGCAAGATTAATCCACTCTCTATCATCATATCCCATCTCCCTGAAATCCATTTTAATATTATCCTCCCATCTACGTCTCGGCCTCCCCAAAGGTCTTTTTCCCTGCGACCTCCCAACTAACACTCTATATGCATTTCTGTATTCGCCCATACGTGCTACATACCCTGCCCATCTCAAACGTCTGGATTTAATGTTCCTAATTATGTCAGGTGAAGAGTACAATGCGTGAAGTTCTGCGTTGTGTAACTTTCTCCATTCTCCTGTAACTTCATCCCTCTTATCCCCAAATATTTTCCTAAGAACATTATTCTCAAACATCCTTAATCTCTGTTCTTGTCTCAAAGTAAGAGTCCAAGTTTCACAATCATACAGAACAACCGGTAATATAACTGTTTTATAAATTCTAACTTTAAGATTTTTTGACAGCAGAATAGATGACAAAAGCTTCTCAGCCGAATAATAACTCACATTTCCCATATTTATTCTGCATTTAATTTCCTCCCGAGTGTCATTTATATTTGTTACTGTTGCTACATTAAAAAATAAATGATATACCAATCTTCATTAAAATATGGTATTCACTTAACTTTAACCCTTGCTTTCTCCTTTTTTAATAAATGGCGCTTGGCCCACTATGGCTCTGAACCCTTCATATATCTTAGTGTCGTCTATCATTTGATTTCTTCTGCTAAGAACCTGGCTTAGTTGCCTTACACGTGGTACCTTGTTTGTATCACTTGTGAGGTTCAGACCTGTCTTCGGACAGTTTACTAAACAACAAAAACTCTGTACAAAATTTTAAAGTGGGATTCGACATAACGAACCCTTGAAACCTAACCGCTGAACCGGTCACACATTGTGATGAAGTGTTTTTATTTAGTAACAGCAAACTTCACATACGGCATCTCAATCCAACAAGAATCGAATGTATTCCTGTCGTTTACATGTACGGCAAGTTACAGAATTAGAAATGTGTTCAGGATGCTGACACTGTCGTGAGCGGCTCGCTATGAACTGAAGACAGATTCTGTTTCCGGTAAGAAGCAGGAATTAAGTCCATGCAGCTTCCTAGAACACGAATACCTAGAATTCCGGTGTTTGTATTGAACAACTTCCCTCCGGACAGCAGGTCTGTCTAAGTGCAGGGAACCGGTTGTTTCTGTCACGACAAGCTGGAGATATTTTTCATAGATCTATTTAATGTAGAGAAAAATGTTTAACAATCTCCAATTATGCTGAATTTTAAACAAAAACACAAATATTTTTTTACTTTCGTCATATATTATTTTCATTTCAGGGTCCTATTTCTTTCCTCTATTTTATAATTTCTCATTTTCTATCCCCCTTTTTCTTTTTGTATTCAGCAGTCCATCATCCTTACATATATTTCCTTTTTTATTTGTCCCTATTACCGGCTCTTATGGAACGTCTATCTTTCTTTTCCATTCTTAGTTCCTCTTCTCTTCTAGATTAGAAGCATCTCTTAGTTTCTTCATTAAGACTAACAGCTACATCTTTTTCCCCTCGTTACTTTTTAACTCCCCTGGAAACTCTCTTCAATTCTGTTCCTAAGCATTTTTGTTCTTTAATATGTAACATATAATATTTCATTAACTTTTTTTCCTCTTGCAATTTTTCATTTTTCATTTTTCATTTCGTACTTTAATTCAGTTTTCTCTCACTTTATTTCAATCTTTCCTTCCAGTTTTTTTTTCCTTCATTTACTTCTTCATTCATTACATTCTTACCTTCCTTTGTTTCTTTTTCTTTTATTTTCCTTATCACCTGTCCTTTTTCTCTTGACTTTTTCTTTCTTTTTCATCTTCTCTTTTTCTCTCTTCTTTTCATTTCCTTCACATATTTCCTTTTTCTCTTTTCTTTTCCATATTTATTTTTCCTTTTCATATTTCCTTTTTTCTCTTTTCCTTTCTCTGCCGTCTTTCCCTTTTCCTATCATTTCCCTTTTTTCCTTTCCTTCCCTTTTTCTATATTTCCTTTTTCTTTTTCCTTTTCCTTTTATTTCCTTTCCATCTTTCTTTTTCTCCTTTCCTTTCTCTCTTTTCTTTCCTTCTTTCCTTTCTCTCTTTTCTTTCCTTTTCTTTCCATCCTCTCTTTTCTTTCCTTCTTTCCATCCTCTCTTTTCTTTCCTTCTTTCCTTTCTCTCTTTTCTTTCCTTTTCTTTCCATCCTCTCTTTTCTTTCAATCTTTCCTTTCTCTCTTTTCTTTCCTTTTCTTTCCATTTTTCCTTTCTCTCATTTCTTTCCTTTTCTTTCCATTTCTTTCCATCCTCTTTTCTTTCAATCTTTCCTTTCTCTCTTTTCTTTCCTTTTCTTTCCATCTTTCCTTTCTCTCTTTTCTTTCCTTTTCTTTTCCTTTTCTTTCCTTTCTCTCTTTTCTTTCCTTTTCTTTCCGTCTTTCCTTTCTCTCTTTTCTTCCTTTTCTTTCCATCTTTCCTTTCTCTCTTTTCTTTCCTTTTCTTTCCATCTTTCCTTTCTCTCTTTTCTTTCCTTTTCTTTCCATCTTTCCTTTCTCTCTTTTCTTTCCTTTTCTTTCCCTTTTCTCTCTTTTCTTTCCTTTTCTTTCCCTTTTCTCTCTTTTCTTTCCTTTTCTTTCCATCTTTCCTTTCTCTCTTTTCTTTCCTTTTCTTTCCGTCTTTCCTTTCTCTCTTTTCTTCCTTTTCTTTCCGTCTTTCCTTTCTCTCTTTTCTTTCCTTTTCTTTGCATCTATCCTTTCTCTCTTTTCTTTCCTTTTCTTCCCATCTTTCCTTTCTCTTTTCCTTCATTTTCTTTCCATCTTTCCTTTCTCTCTCTTTCCATTTCCTTTTCATCTTTCCTTTTCTCATTTATTTTCTTTCCTTCTCATATTTCTTTTTTTCTCTTTTCCTTTCCTTTTTCGCTTTTCTTTTTCTTTTCTTTTCCTTCCTGTTCCCTTCCATATTCCCTTTTTCTCTTTTCTTTTCCTTTCCTTTCTTCTTCAGTTTTCTTTTTTCTCTTTTTGTTACCTTTTCTTTTTAATTTTTCCTTTTCCTCTTTTCTTTCCTTTTCGTTCCATATTTCTTTTTTCTTTTCTTTTTTCCTTCCCTTCCCTTTCCTTTTCATATTTCCTTTTCCTCTTTTCTTTTCCTTCCCCTCTTCTTTCCCAACCCTTCTTTTCTTCTTCTCTTTCCTTTTACATTCCTTCTTTTCTTTCCTCTTCTCTCCTTTTCTCCTCCGTGCCCTAATCCCAATACTTTCCTCCGATAGTGGTGCGGCGTGGCGTGGTACTGATAACTGCTGTTATTGGGTCGTGTCCCTGATCTGGTCCGCATGGGTGGTCCGCACCTCGCACGCACTCACATATCATTTGCAGCCTCATTAACGCGGCCAGGCTGCTTCCGCACCTTCGGGCGCCGCGGCGGCGTGCGAGGGAAACAATTGCGAGTCCATCGCAGCCCGCGACCCATGATTCGCAAAAAGCCCGTTACTTGGCCGTGGAAACTGTGATTGAAAAGAAAGACTGAGAGAAATGCTGGAACACAGGAGGTTGTGCGTGTCATTCGCAATTCGGCTTTCCCAGTTCGATTTCAACAAAAATGTACACACATTTTCGATACTAGGTCAGTACTTCTATTCCATAATCGGAGTGCCTACCCATATACAGTTTTGTTTAGATTCAAATGGGGACATTGGAAGCACCGTCACCAAATGGTTATAGAACCTGCAAATTATGCTCACTAATTTCACTTCCATCACCACCACCACCACCAATTCAACCGTAGCCGAGCAAAATGACGATTCTTACCAGTAACCTCACTAGAGCTTTTGATTTATCTAGAGAAAATAAAAAATCCAGTGGGATTTAATTGACTATTACACGATGAGAAGAAAGTGTATAAAGATTAGAAGAAATAAAGTACTTTAATACAATAAAATATTAATTGACTTACTGAAATTCTATTTCACTAATGTTAGCTTCACCAAAACGTTTGAACGGAGCCGCAATTTTCAGTTGACTGTCTATGCTGTAAACAAATGACGATCGCAAAGCATGTTTTATAGTACCGTAAAGAATTTGCAGTTTGAAATGTTGGCAAACAAAGAAACAATTGGTAGGAAGGTGATAAAGGCAGGAGAAAGTATAATTATAGAGATCAGAAGAAATAAAGTAGGCTACTAGACTAATGTTACCTTCACCAAAATGTTTGAACGGAGCCGACATTTTCAGTTGATTATATATGCGAGAAACAAATTACGATCGCAAAGCATGTTTCATAGTACCCGTAAAGAATTTGCAGTTTCAAATGTTGGCAAACAAAGAAATAAATGCTGGGGTAGTGATAATTCATATTCAAATTTATTCATAATTTAAATTTGAAATGGTACAGTACTCGAAATGAGCATATGCTCGTGCTCGTGTACAGTCCAGTAGAGTCTACATAAATTTTAGAGACATCAATAATAATGTTGAAGATAGAAATAATGGTAATAATAATAATAATAATAATAATAATAATAATATAACAATGAAGGAGATAATACAAAGATAGTAATACAAATTAATTAATAATAATAATAAATCATAAATATTAACAATAATATAAATAATAACTAAGACTGATAAAATAAAATATAAAACCATTTAGCGAGAGTTAACACAACTTAAATAACCATATAATAATCAGGAAAAAAATAACGAACTCGAAAATCAACAAAAAAGTTCGTTGTATCGCAGACGACAGCAACCGCCGTATTGATATTGTGTTATACATTATTGCTAGGAGGGGGAGCCGAAGGTCTACATCCTGACGTTCTCTTCGAATCTTCTCATACAATCATAGGAAGTTAATGCTGAAAAACAAAGTGTCTACGAGTCAAACTGTACATTACCACCAGGATAAACATAAATAATACTGAACTATATTAATCAAGTTTCAGTTATAGATTTCCCCTTTGGTGCAAGAGGTATCATATCAAAATATTTTAGCTAGGGAAGCGATCAAATTACATTCTAGGGAAGCGATAAAATTGTGTGATAAGCAGCCATGATTGGTTGAAAGACGTCCTTTCGTATAGTTTGATTGGTCAAAAGTAGTATGACGTAGTAAAAGTGTATTAGTAAATATAATACTAGGCCTATAAGAGCACATGGTGGAAGTTCAGTAATAAAAGATAGGCACGTTGGCAGATGTACACCTAACATAATAGAAGACATTTCAGTGACAACGCACAAACTTCCTAGCCATGCCTTATTTTTCCATACATCACTGCCAGCAAATTTTAAGTCTTTAAGATACCTTGTTAAATCCAGGCTTCACCGCACCATGTTGAAAAGTGGCTTCACCGATCATCGACATTGTTACCTTCTTCTGAAGAGGTCAAGGTGGCAAAACTGCAGGCGTGTCTCGAGTCTGTCTGTCCGCACCACCCTTTGCCTGACCCTGTCGACTGCCTATTGTCTGCTGAGCGTCCTCAATTCAATCGATCACACTATCGATATGTTCCCATGCGCGACAATGCAAATACTCGAGTCTGAAACAGCCTGCGGGGTGTATGTGATGGTATCTGGTTTTTCGACAGTTTATAGCTGTTTCGCTCAAGACGTATAGGCCGTGACCTTTTATGGCCTTGTTTGAAGTAACGATCCGCTTCCTTATGAATACGTAACGAACGGGACGTTATGTGTTTGGTTCTTAAATACTTCGACTTCCGATGAGGAATGACAGATTCTCACTCTACATTATTACAAAAATAGAAAATGATATTAGGTACATGATTACGTTGTGTAATTTTTATCGCTGGGAAAACCTTAAAAAAATATTTCAGGGACCTATATTTTTGTAGGGTAGTGTACAGTAAACTATTTGTGGGATTCCCGGATATTTTTCCGAATCCGCATTCCCGAACATGCATTTTTCCGAATAGCATTTTTCCCGAATACAAAATTCCCGAATTCACATTCCCGACAGACATTTTCCAGATTTCTTTGATTTCCATTTTCCCAAATAAAAATTCCAAATCCACATTTCCGATTTCTTTGATTTCCATTTTCCCGATAATATTACCACACAAATGTATTTAATATAATTTTGGTATAAATAATTACACTTACTCTTTAAAAAGTGGAATAATGTCCAAGTGTCCTCAGGTAATCGAGGTGTCTTATCGGCTGCATAGGTGTGATAATCCTGCACGATAATTCGTATTCGTGTTTGAAGTTGTAGCCAGTCTCTCTTCGGTTGTGCCCTCACGCTTCTAGCCAATGTGAATTCCGCAATCATGGTCCTCGAGTCGCTCTCTTCATTTTTGAGCTCCGTCAAAGGAGTATGGAAGCTTGCAGACGATTGTGGAAGCCTTCCGACAGATTATTTGTTCGGTTTTCATTATTTTATGTGGAACTGTACTGGTCCCACAATGTTGTAGCATATCGAGGAAGTTCAGGTCGCTTTCTGCCACGAGCTCGTCCAGAAGTAATCGCCCGCGCAGAACATTCTTTGGGACGTACTTTCGCACAATCGCAGTATACTTTTCCCCAGCTGCACTCTTGCTCTTTAAATACACGTAGGCCTAACCTTTCAGCAAAAGCTTTTTACTTCCTCGCGCTGAAATTACAGCATAATTGTAGCTTCATCTGCCATGTTTCTCATAACATAAGTTTAATAAATTTGTTTGCCTAAGGGTGGAATTCATAGTCGTCACTTATAAAATGAGTGAACCCTCAAGTAATAAGTGTTTGTTTATAATCAGGGAATCATTAAGTCAATTCCAAATTCATAGACAGCACTTATTTTCACGTAATGAGTGCTCACTTACAGCTGCCGGACATGACGTCATGGCAAAAGCTGACTCTCATTGAACTAATCGAAAGCAGTTCTACATGTGGAGTTGCTTTAACAACGAGTTATCAATATTATTGTACTGAATAAGTTATAAACAGCAATAGTTTCATGATATGTTAAATTCTAGTTGCATGTTAGTTATGGTTATAATCGGATATCCTACTAATTGTTACACATGTTCTGTAGTAGTGAATTTCTTAAATTAATTAATTAAGCATATTAGGCCTACTATATAATACTGTATATTGAATTTATTAACGTAGTGCTATATTTACTCTGTAATTTGCCAATTACAGCTACATTTTATATTTTTGGCTGTGATATCTATACTTAACTCTTTTTAATTTATTTTTATTTGGTAGTTTTCATTTATATCTAGATCTGTGTCTTTTATTTAGGTAGTATCTATTTGTTTTTTTTAATTTTTAATTTTTAATTTGTAATTACACTTGTAACTTGCATTTGCATCTGTTTTATGTCTTTTTTCATGTTTTATGCAATTCTATGTTTTTAACAAATATCTGTAATGTCTATTGTAATTGGGACTTTGCCCTGTTATAGACATAAATAAATAAATAAATACATAAATAAATAACGATCAATTTGGCTGAAAATAAGTATGCCGAAAGGAAAGAATTTTTCTGAAGCACGACTTCGGCTTCGAGAGCTTGTTTTAAGGCATAAAGACGTAGAAAACAGGCAATCTGATTGTATCTCTGTTCGAAGAAAGAAAGCTGCTTGGGAAGCTATTGTGTCAGAATTCAATTCCAACTCCGAAAATATTGCAAGGGACGTCGAGCAGTTCAAGAAACTATGGGAAAATATAAAATTTCGTAGGAAGGCAGAATTCGCGGCAGAAAAGAGAAGCTTACTGAAAACTGGTGGTGGTATCAATATTTTCAACAGCGATGGGACTGGTAATCCTCTGTTGTTGGCAAAAATATCAACAACTGTGGTCTTGCGGAAACGATATCGCTTCTTAAATTCCAGTTCACTATACATTTCCAGAGGATTCTCCATATCTCTAATATACATTTTTGGGACACGTATATTTTCCTCATTTCGTTCAACAAACTCCACAAAATCCTCATAATCATTCTCAGTATCCATTTTGAAAATGAGTGGTCACTTAAGGGTACAGATCAGCTCACTTAAGTAATCACTCATTATGTGAATGAGGGATAACTATGAATTAGAAATGAGTATAAGTAACCACTTAAGGGTTCACTCATTTATAAGTGACGACTATGAATTCCGCCCTAAATGTAGTTTTTGTAATTTTTTTGTTTCCTGGCAACATGTAGTGATTGTCAGTTCATGTCTTTTACTGTTCGGGAATTTCTCGCATAATATATTCGGGAAAATGAATACTAAGTGAAATTCGGGACAGTGGCTTCGGGAACTTGGCTTCGGGAGAAGATAGCTTCCGGAAAACGTCCATTTGGGAATGCGGATTCGGGAAAATGGGTGGGAACGTATTTGGTGATAATTTAGTCGTGAAAAGTTCAGGTTTTGATTAATCGTCTAAAAATAAATTGTAAATTTCTCTCCTCAACTATAGTAAAATGACTGTGCAAATTCAGTGATGCTATAGCCAGGGTACCTAGGTGGAATTATAACCATCTATCTGCAAGTTAGTAAAATGGAGTAAACTCGGCGCAATGAATATCTGGAGAATGTAAACAAGACGCAGCCTGTTCTCTCCCTGTACGGGCCAAACACACGGAGAGGTAAAGAACATGTGTCCTTGTGTGGCTGGTTGCATTCTGCAGCTATCCTTTGCGAGGAGTGTACGTACTAATATTTATGTTCTGCAGTGTTACTGAAGTGACATCAAAAACTTTTTCCTTGCATTTTTAGCTACTATGTTCTGATTGTACCTATGCAGTGTAAAGTATTATCATGGCAAATAAAACTTACCATTAAGAAAAGGCTGCATGATATAGTCAAAAAACAAAGTAAAACAAAAATGTTAGGAAGAAGTTTTTGATGTCACTGTACATGCTGCATTTAATTTTCTCGGAAAAAACTTAATTTTCAATACAATATTGGTTGTATCAAAAATATTATCTGACAAAACTGACTGGTAATGATCTGAACCATATAACTCGTGTTAATTATTGTAAAAAGTTTCCTTACTTTCTGCGTGTTGTCTGTTTGTTGTGTGATTTTTTTAAGTAGGTTGGTTGATTTTAAGAAACGGCGTCATGACGCGTCATTTCCATGGGTTGTTACTTGATTTTACATAGTAGAAGAGTGACGACGGTGCTCAAGGGAAATGATGCAGTATCTAGTACTATTTCTGAATATTGTGATGCATATTATAAGATGAAGTATTTTAACATGTATTCAAATACGCACATGGCGATGACAAATTTTTCGCAAGTGATCACAAGGCGATAAAATTCAGTAACATGAAAGTTAATTATTTCTTATGTGGACCGTTTTCTTCTCATCGATAGTCCTACGAAGTTAACGTACGATTATTATTAATTTCCGTTACTTGTAAAATCACATTTTGAAAGCATTAAAAATAAAATAAATTAAATTCCTTACAGTGTTCAAATCTCAAATTATGTAAGAAATTAAAGAAGAGAGCCTCTATTCAGTTAAACAATTTGCTATTTTTTTTTAAGAAAAAAAAATCCGTACAATCCAGATAGGCTATGTAAATTTGTTTGGAGGGAGATTCTTCTCCTAGGCACCCTATATTTTAACGGCCTTGTTACGTTGACAAATCAGCCAACTGGTTTGAAACCTAGCGGTAGAGTTTCAAATCGCAATTTGCCTTGTTTGCAACCGCTGAATTAGAACATGTTTTTATCACGCAGAAGAACTTGATTCAAAACATCGTGACGAAGCTTGTCTCAAGCAAAAAATAAATCAACATCAATTTGGTGCAGAATTTTTTATAAGTGTTGATGACGACACTCTTGTCAAATTTAGTTAGCATGGCATCAGTTTTTGTGATCGTTCCTTTCCCAGTTCAAGTATCCATGGACACGCTTAAGGATATTATGCTATAACAAAAGTTGTAATTCAACTGAGGTTCAGCTTGAGATATTTGAAGTGTTTAACATGTTGGTACAGAAACTAGCTACGGACCGGGAAGTCTCGAATTCAATTCTGCGAAGTAGTTGACGGCGCAGCGTAAATGCGTCAAATTTGATTATTACATTTGTTTTTGTGCAGATCTAAGGAGTTCATTATTCATAAATATGTTTTATTTGGAAGTTACTGTACTGTTCAGCGGTAATTAACCATAATACGCCGTCGAGTCTTAAAACATATCACATTTAAAATACACTGACTTCACTTTGATTAGAATAAGAAATGTGAAACTGGTAGTATGTTGTTTACACATGTAAGTTAGATTATATTACTTACAACCTGATGATGTAGGAGAAGTATCGTTTGCGAAAGAGATCGTTTGAATCCTGGTGTCAGTTACCTCATAAGGGGAAAAGTGTAGTCATCTATGAAGAATATCCAAGAGCCAATTCATGGGTCAGCACCAAAAAGAATTTGTCGTCTTCGGAATATATTAATGCAATCAAGATGTCCTGCAACCTTACTGCAGTGCGCCGTTCCTGGCAGAGCTTTCAGCACAGAAACTCTTGGCCACGTGTTGGGCCTTTGTCGGAAATGAGAGTTATTGCGTAACAAGAGGCATCATAGAGTCCGTGGAGCTATCACCTGTCTTCTTCGGAACAAGGGTTGGGAAGTTCATGAAGAGCTCCACTGCATTTCTGAAGACGACTCTCACAGAAGAGCGGATTTAATAGCAATAAACAGGCAACAACAAAAGGCTATTACCACAGATCTAACTATACGCACGGAGCGAGATCTAAACCAAGCTCATCAGGTTGATCAGGAAAAGAGGGCCATTTATGTACCTTGTATTCCCTACCTTAGTGTCAAGTATAACATCCCTCTCTTCAAATGGTCAGTGACAGGTTTATTTTTTGGTGCTCGGAGTTCTTTACCAAAATTTACATATAATTTTTTTATTATCAATATCATCTTTTGAAATTCAAAAAATCATCTCGCAAATTCTTAAAGATTCCCTGCAGATTATACAGTTCCATTTATACCACTCAGAAGACCTTAAATTAAGGATATGCTAATTTTAAATAAAATCTTTAATTATAAGTATAATTTTATAGCCATCTTCTAAGATTTTATTTTATAATTTGATAATCAATGGTGCTTAATTATTACATTTTATTTTTATAACAATATTCATATTTAATTAATTGTATTTATTTGCTATTAATTTCCGGATCCTCGTGGTTATCCTTAATTAAGGACGGACAAGTTATTTCTCTCTCTCTCTCTCTCTCTCTCTCTCTATTGACATGGCTACAACCATCTAACTGATCCAAAAGTCACTGCTTTCTGTGATCATCTAGCAGATGTTTACATTTCTGAAGAAGCGCAATTTTTACCAGCATTATGGGCAGAATGTTCTGCATCCATGGACTACACCACGAATACGAGCGAATAATTCCATTCACACTTTAACTCTAGGTTTACACCTCTCACCCAAACATTTTCAAAACTGTAGGTGTAGTGGCTGATATTCAAAAAGACCTTTATTTGAAATCAATGGAATATGTAGAAGAACTTCAAAGTAATGTAACGTTATTTCTAAGCTTCAATCCATGAAGAAAGTGTCATTTTTAAATTAACCTCGATTTTAAACGAATTAGTCTATCTTGGCCTATTTTAAATTATTTTAACAGATAAAGCACAGTAAAGTAACTATTATTTTTGACCAAATCTAGTACGTTCAATATGTAAGATAATATTGTGGCTATTTAACGTGTTAAGCAGTCCGAAGTCTGCATAAATGAGGCAGGAAATCGAAGTTAACGTACAGTTTTTCCACAAAAAAAAAAAAAATGTAAAACAAATTTTTTATTACACCCTTGGCGGAAAAATTGCTTCCTTTCTTAGGCGCAAAAAAGTTGCAATTTCAGGTACGGCTGTTATTGCGTTATTAGTGAGAGTTATTCCGAACGATTCCGTGCAAGTTCAATTAAATTGCTTAAAAACTTTTTTGTGTATAAGCGATTGAAATGGATGACGAAAATCAGTCACGCCACATCAGTGTCTGAGATCAAAAACCATTCATTGAAATAGAAACTTTACGTGAACGTACGCCATAAGAAATTCATTTATTGCTTTGAGAGAAGTGTGTGGTGACTCTACAGTAGACCGTAGTACCATTTCCCGATGGTCTCGACGTGTCTGTGAAGGTCATATTGCTACAGAAGACAACCAACGCACTGGAATATTGAAATCATCACCGGGCTTCACTGCAAAGGTAATTGTTGTCAATGTTTTGGAAGAAGACAGACGGATGACACAGCCTATGCAGATATAGTCCGTAGGAAACTGCGCCCAAAAATTCGCCAGAACTAATTACAGCTATTAGAGTTTGGTGTGCTGCTTCTCTACGATAATGCAAGACAGCAAATCGTCGAGCCAGTGAATGTCGTATGATCCATTGCAAGTGAGAAACATTCCGTCGGCCAGCCTACAGTCCGGACATGAATCCACCTGTTGTGATATTTTCTGCAAAATTAAAAAACCACTTCTGGGTCAACTTTTACAAGGTGTGATCCCAATACAGCTGTGACCCAGTGCATCCGAGACTTAAACTTAAAAGGAGAATTAAGCGGCATTCAAAAGCTTCCACAATATTGGGATGTAGTCATGACACTTCAAGGGGACTATTTTGAACGATCTTGATGTACAGTAAGTGGATTAAAAAAGTAAAATGCGTGCCGATAAGTTTGTGCTTTACTTCTGGGATCACCCTCATAGTTAACAGTGTGACTTGCGAATTAGTTGCAAAAACACGATTTACTTCACTATAGAATAAAAACATTCTATGTCATACGTCGTTCTCACCGGAAGTAAATTTTGTATTAGAATTACTTGTACATCTTAAACCCTCGGAGCAATAAAAAAGAAACAGTGAACTACAGGAATACAATAGTTTTACAATGGGTTTCAGCGCATTCTGGGTTTGAAAGGAATGGCAGAACAGATGAGCTAGAAAAAGGTCAAATAAAACAAACACAAGCTTTGCGATACTCTTCTATTCATTGAAATTAATAGTAAGCAGATCGTTTAAACATGAACTGAGTTAGCAACTAGAAACTTTCTTATCGACCTGGTCTACAATACTCAATAGCCCCACACGTTTACAATGGAAATTAGGAGGACACGAATCCTTTTAGCAGCACACCTATATAAAATAGAAATTCTCGAATCAACAGGTGCGCTCGCTGGAAGAACACCAGCTCCGTAATGGAAATAAAACATTTTCAATTTGGAGAGTTTTAATTAAGAGCAGATCAGTTATTTATATTGGGAAGTAGGAAATTAAATTAAAGGGTTAGGTACAGCTTACAGCAGTAAAATTTTGGAAATATTCAACATTTTTTTCCTCCATTACTGTATCTTGTACAATAATGAAAATTAGCATGTGTAAAACACTGTCCTTCTGGCATATGAAAAAATATTTTTACGATTAAAAAAATTTACATTTTTTTAAATTCAATTCACTGTGCAGTGATTAAATATTTTGTGCATGTATGCATATCATATCTACAGTATGATGCAAGATCACTTCTCTACCTGTGATAGATTGTCTGATAAAAAAAAATTATTTTAAAAATGGTCAAATATCAGTATTTTCTTCTAAAAAAATAAGAAAAATATTATTTATTAAGAAATGTAGTTGAAAGAGCATGATATTTTAAACACGAGTTTTAGCAATGAAATAAAAGCGAGAGAAAATGAAAAAATTAAGAAGTTTATGAGTTATAACAAAAACGCTTCATCACTGCACATTTTGAATTTAAAAAAAATTAATTCTAGAATTTTTTTTTCGTATAGTAGAAGGACAGTATTTTACACATACCAATTTTCATTATTGTAAAAGATACAGTAATGGAGAAAAAGTGTTGATTATTTCCAAAAAATTTACTGCTTTATGCTGTACCTAACCCCTTAAAGCTTTCAAGAGTCAAAATATCGTAAAGAACAATATTGTTACCCAAGTATTAATTATTGATTTGAGTGATCTATTTGCGAAAATCGAATTAGTTGAAATTTATAAAATGGGTAAAAAGTCGTAAGAAATATTTCCTTTACAGCACTGAAGAGGCACTGGAGAATAACATCGTCGTTGCGTCTACAAAATCCGCCATGTGTTTTTAAAAAGATTGTGCAGGAGCAAGAAGAAAGCGTTGTCACTTTTAGTTGCCTTGATTTTGAAAGCTACTTTCGGTGTAATTTCATCACTTTTCTTGTAATAATTGAAATTATACCGAAAGTAGCTTTGAAAATTGAGAAAATTATAAGTAACAATTCTTTTCTTTCTCCTTCAAAATCTTTTAAAAAACACATAGCGGTTTTTGAAGGCGCAGCGACGATATGAAACTTTAATTTCTGGTTCCAGTTTAGTCACACTTCTTTGCAACGCAACAATTGCTACTAAAAACAGAAACAGTTAAGACACCAGATACTGGTCAGATTGTAGATGCCTGAAACACATTCCATCTGAGGGCGGCACTTCTGTCAGATCGTATCGCTAGGAAATAAATTTTCATAATTCCTCTACTGGGTCATGACACAAAAATGTCCGCAGCACAACCTAGAAACGAAACATCACCTTACAGTTTTAACAATTTGTGAGCCACTTATACAGGGTGGCAATAAGAGTACCCTCATGTCAGCAGACGTACAATGAACCCGTGTTAGAACATGATTAATGCGCTCTAAATGACGGTGGTGTGTGATTACACGGATTCTAAAGCGAGGAGACTTGAATGAGCGATTAGATGGTGAACTCTGAAGTTGAATGAAAAACATGGTCGTCAGTGGACACAGGTGACTCTTCGCCTTGGGTTAAATCACTCCTGTACGTAATTTGTGTTAAGAATGTAACCCCAGTATACTTCAAGTCACACGAAGACCACGCTCGAAATATAGCTTTAATAACGTCAATATCCAATACATATGAAGAGTCCACTGCAAAAATGATGGATGTCATTTGGAATACATTTTGCAGGAGACGCAATTGAAAGTTTGAAATGCTCAGCGCTCAAAGCTTAACTGTGATTTTCCGATCATTACTGGACAATGACTATCAGTGTTAATGTCATATAACTCTCTATGTACATTCTATATGTCTTAAGCTATGCATTGACAGTCTTGGTTCATTTTCGACAAGAAAGTGACATCCATCATTGTTGCAATGGACTCCTCATATTTAAATATTTCAACACTTCCTTAACAAAAGAAGGTTTACAGCATTTGTGGTTCAACTCTAGAAAGCTAGTCTTGCGTCCACAAGTCCAAGTTCGAGCCCCGTATTAGTTGTGATGTAATTCGTGGTAGGCAAAAGACGTTTTAGAAAATTTTCCTAGGTGTAATTTCGTTCGCCTCTATTATTCCAACAATACTTTGCATGTCTTCATTTCATCCATAATCTGCCACAGTTAAAATAGGCTAGAATGAAGTCTTCGGGTGATTACCGGTTTCCGATGCTGACACTGAATTTAACAGCTTCGTCCTCCGGAACTTGGAGTTCGTCACATACTCGCTTGAGGATAGGACCTGGCCATGCCAAGGCCGAAGCAAGATGGTTCGCCTCTGTCAATCTCGGTTTTACAAATACCTTCCATACCACCAGCCACCCTTGGCATAGTAATCACTAGGGCTAGGAAGTTCATGTCCAAAAATCTATTAAACGTACTAAATATGAATGGAAGTAGACCTATGCCTTTAAAAACCTAAAAATATGCCAATAATATGCACTAATAAAATTCTATATTTCAGATAGCATTATAAAATAATAATAATAATAATAATAATAATAATAATAATAATAATAATAATAATAATAATGTATGTATTTATTCACACTGCAAATGGATATATACCCGGTGGCAGTGGTAAGTAATTACACTCAATAATGACAATTAATAATAAACACACGTAATAAAAACAATTAATAATAAGTTAATACTAATAGTAGTAGTAATAATAATAATAATAATAATAATAATAATAATAATAATAATAATAATAATAATAATAATATTGAGCATCCTAAATTAAATGAAGCACGATCACTTAAAATAACATTTAAAGTAAATCTAATTTGTATCTTAACCCTAAGTTCGAAATAAGACCCACGAGTATGATAGGTTCATACCTGCACAAGTACCTTTCGGCACTACACTTATTTCGCTGTCAACTCCCTCACTGCACTAATTCTATCCTGATTTAATAATAATAATTTATTTATTTAATCTGGCAGAGCTAAGGCCAGTAGGCCTTCTCTTCCGCCCAGCCAGACTCTAATTCTAATTAAATACATTTGCTTACATAGTTATTACATTAATATCTAGATCATAAAACAACATGAATTTCACTAACACTTCAGAAACATTTCACTGTTCAAATACTTTGCACAGCCACTATGAACTATAGAACTTCACTGACACAAACACATTTCACTTACACTACAGACTTCACTGACACAACACACTGCTTCACTGATACAACACTTAAAATAACAAAATATCAATTACGCCCTTTAAATAGTATGTATAACATACCATCGCCTATTAGTAAACCCCTTAAGCCTATTTTCAAATCCATTTTTGGTTATTGGTAAAGCCTTTAGTAAGTCTGCAGGTAAAGCATTCCAGTCCCTGATAGTACGATTGAGAAAAGAAAACTTTCCAGTGTCCGTCCTATGTCTTCTTTCCCTCAATTTATATGAGTGGTCGTTCCTTGAAGAGTAATTTGGCGGCTGCAACCTATTTTTTATGTCTCTCCAGGCAGGCTCACCTCTGTATGTTTTGAATAATAATAATAATAATAATAATAATAATAATAATAATAATAATAATAATAATAATAAGAGTATCTATCACAACGATTTTTGCGGAGCTGTTACCGTTCAGAGTTGCGATGGCAAAACGCTGACACACCTCACCTATAGGAAGCTTCCCAGTCCACTTTTTCTTCCCCTCACGCTGTTTCACGAGATAACGAATGGGCTGTAGTAAGCATGCTAAAATCCACCGTTGTGGCTGAGGGGTTAGCGAGTCTAACTCCGAACCCAGCGGTCCCGGGTTCGATTCGCGGTCAGGACGAGTTGCCTGGGTGAGGTTTTTTCGGGGGTTTTCCCCTCACTCCTATGGATGAATATCAGATAACTTTATCAGGCTATTGGAACCCCATTCATCTTCACCATTTCCTTTCCTCCCCCATGATACTTTCCTTATCATCCTCTTATCTCTACCGGCGGCCTCCCGAAGCTGCTGACTCTCTCGGCCGGCTTCCGTGGAATGTAGTTAAGCGACGTTGGATGGCTTCCGCAAAGAGCACCCGAGGCGGACCTACTTGGGGGAGGAGTTTCGCCTCGGACCGACAGGGGGGCCTTGGGGGAATTTGCCGCAGCAGGAATGGTATAGGATGGATTCTGTCGGCTGTAGGGACCGGTCGTTAAGAGAGTCATGTGGTTAGGGTGCTGCGCGTAGGGGATCTGTGGCACGCAACTCATTCCATATCGAGGGTTAGCGCAATAGATCTCAATAGGTCGCAGTGCTAGGCCATCCGTGCCCCCCTCAGTTAAATTCCATTTCATTCCAAGCATGCTAAAGATGTACGGGAACAAAACGAAGTAATCCAAATACGCATCATGAGAAATACTGGGGGATTTTTTTTCCTTATCGAATCCAAGTCTGTTGTACCTGTAGCTGGAGATTAGTGCTCTAATTATAATGAAACTAATTAAAACAACTGAAGCTGTAGTTAGTCGGAGCTTCCCGTGGGACACGCTGTACATCAGCGGAGGGCGTTTAGACGTAGTAACAGCCCGCCTGCAGTTTAACAGCAGGTACAACAATGGTCTCCGCTGAATACGCTCGCGAGTCTGTCTTGCCTGCGGCCCACAGGTTTCGCGGTACGCCCCCCTATGTTGATTGCTGCTACAGGTTTTTATGCACTAAGAGTCTCGACGACAAATATGGAAGGAAAAATAGGTGGGACGACATCGGAACACTTCCTTAACTAGTTGTCATTATGTCTGCAGCCAAGAGCGATACAAGTCATGTTACCTATCGTCGTGCGTATAATGAATTAAATGGGCTACATTTTAAGAAATACTAATGTGAAAGAGAGCTTCAATAAATATCTCACAGTGCAAACAACAAGGTAATGATTGTAAAACAAATCTCTTACGCATTAAGTTAGAAAGCTAATGAACTGATTTCGGCAACAGGAGGGCAATTTTAACGTCCGAAATTTGTAGAGTATTCCTATATCCTGGGGGAAACTGTATACAGACAATAGTTGTCAGCATGCAACACTCTTTGTCTCCAAGTTCCGTTCTATTCAATCACTGTGCTATATTAGTGATGTGTGTTTCTGTGTAATTGTGCAATTAAATCATAATTCGTTATCATCAATACAAGGATTAGGTTCTTCAAGGACTGTGCCATGTTTTAAACAGTCGCCTGTTGATCTTTTTCCTTTTAATCTGTAATTTACTTACTTATGACTTTTAGAGAACCCGGAGATTCATTGCCGCCCTCACATAAGCCCACCATCGGTCTCAGTTCTGAGCAAGATTAATCTAGTCTCTACCATCATATCCCACCTCCCTCAAATCCTTTTTAATATTAGGCCTATCCTCCCATCTACGTCTCGGCCTCCCTAAAGATCTTTTTTTGCCCCAGGTCTTCCAACTAACACTCTATATGCATTTCTGGATTCACCTATACGTGCTACATGCCCTGCCCGTCTCAAACGTCTGGATTTAATGTTTCTAATTATGTCAGGTGAAGAATACAATGCATGCAGTTCTGCGTTGTGTAACGTTCTCCATTCTCCTGTAACTTCATCCCTTTCAGCCCTAAATATTATCCTAAACACATTATTCTCAAACATCCTTAACCTCTGTTCCTCTCTCAAAGTGACAGACCATTTTTCACAGCCATGCAGAACAACCAGTAATAAAACTGTTTTATAAATTCTAACTTTCAGTTTTAATTTGTAATTAAACATTCTAATTAATATTTTCATATGAATATTCATTTCTGCTATATATATCTGAACCATCTGTCTTGGTACATATTTACAATATATGCAGGCCCTAATGTTTCTTACTTCTAGTTCTTGTTTAGTATTTTCGTTGTATTTCTGGTCTTAGAGTCTGTATCCAGGCAGAGTTCTGAATAGTTCCATTACCATGGATTCACTTCTACTTATATGCTGTTTTGTTAATAACCATATCTTGTCTAATAACTATACATTTGGTTAACTGAAGCTTCTAAGCAACCCGCAAAAGTGTAGGTATTGCATGGAGTATAACTCGGAGGCATCTAGTGGTACTTAGTTCAGGTCTGCTGTTCAGTGAACATACGAAAACAAAATGAAGCTAGGCGGTTGGAAATGAATACTTCAATAGAAGATTTTTCTTAGCGAGCACGTCATTAGGAAAGAAAAAATTTATTTTATCGGAATGAAGAAAAAATTTTTCATTTGAAACACTTAAAATGTTTAGTCCTTGATTGTAATGTATAGAGACTTGTAAATACCGTACTCATAATTTGTCTTATTTCAAGTTTGTGCTGGCATTTATATTCTTTCATTTGTTAATTCAAAACTTTAATTAGATCTAAAATATCTACATACTTTTACTTATTGTAAAAATCAGGGGTAGACAATTTGTAGGTGCCACGTCTTTGACGTCTGAATTGTTTATTGAGTTCAAAATGGTTTCACACTTATATTTCTTTTAATACATAATGTCAACAAAAACGATTGCAGGAAGAAATTCGAATGTGTTTTTTAAATTAATACCGTTACAAGTTTTAGACAATGTCAAGATATTGTCCTACATAGCTTCAGAGCATCTCTGAGAGCGTGTTTGCATTGCCTAAGATATATTTAATATTGTTTAATATATTTTAGTAAATGTACAAGTATCTTTATCTCAGTTCGAATGGTTTTCTCATTGAATGTGTGGATATAATGTGAAGGCTCTTGAAAATAAAGGGACTGGTTCCTGCATCTCTTTTAGTTTTGTCCATCCCTGGTAAAAATTATATTTTATTGTACACAAGCTGACTTTAAATAAATACTTTGTTTTTTTGTTATTAAATACAAGTGGTATTTTGTACATGAGTACTATACCTGTTGTTCACCGACTTAAACACATACGTACACTGTATAAAATGATATAAACACACAGTATTGGAGCGTGCGGGAAGAATGCTGAACTACTCGTACATCGTGAACTGTTGATTCGTAATTTGCTCTCCGTACCAAGCGAAGCTAGTGTGATCGATGTACACCTAACGTGTATTCAAAGTAACCAAATTCAGTGTGTCTGAGTGTTCAGAAAAGTTATTGCCTTGTATTTTTTTAATATAGACCTATTATCTACGAGTAGGCTATATCACTGTGAGAGGAAGGCCTACACGAGAGATTACATCTCAGTATTTGAAAGTATTCACTTTTTCTAAAATTACACTATTGAAAATGATTTTAGTTCTCGTGTATTATTTGTCTTTGAATGATAATAATTATGAAGTATGGAAACATGAAAAATATAGATGACGATACAAAGGTTTATAGCATTTTAAAGTTTCAACAATAATGTTACTTAATCAGATACGAAGATATAATAATAATAATAATAATAATAATAATAATAATAATAATAATAATAATAATAATACGAAGAAGTAAAGGATATAAAAATGATGGTATGACGGTGAGATATGGAGATAATGTGACATGAAACGAAAAAGTAAAATGTATGAAGATGATATGATAATGTGATATGAAGGTAATGTGTGAATAAACGAAGAAGTAAAGGATAAGAAAATAATAGTAGAAGATGAGATAATGAAGGTAATGTATGATGATACAAAGAAGTAAAAGATTGAAAATGATATGACAATGAGATGTGAAGATATACAGTAGGCCTATGATGATATGAAGAAGTAAACGATGGCATAAATATAACAACATGAAGATATGGATATGAGATGATATGAAGCTGATTGGGATGAAGGCAGCTCCTTCCATAACGTGGCATCCTAGCTTTATTGTGCACCTTGCTTGACTAAGAAGCACAAAAAGAGCTCAAGAAATTTTGGTTGTTATACTTTCGTTACTTAATACTATCGGACCGTTGCTTACAGCTCGTGCACATGATTCGTTTTTGTCTTCAGCGGGATACACTGTGGGCGGACATGGTGAACTGGCTGGGTGGTGGTTACCTAGCAGCACGACGATTTTATTGGCGTTATCCCAGGTTCGAGTCTTGCTAAAGGTTACCAGTACCTCCCGTCGTTGCAGCGTTCTGATTGCTGTCAGTTAACTGGGCATGGCAGATCCACTTAGTGTCTTCGCGCTCATTTCCCCGCTCTCCTAATTGGACAGAAGTTAACCAGAGTTCAATACACCGACATCAAGTTACGTTCGGCAATGTTCGGTTTCTTCGAGAGAATGAAGCCCTTCTGGGCCTCAGTGCCAAGTATAGAACTCTTCGGACTTGTTGAGGCCCATAACTTCTTGGTCCTTTCAAATTGAAGTTATGAGGTTAATTCAATTAATATGTAAAATTGATTTGTGCTTAAATATGAAAACTTTGTCAAAACATTTTATAGATTAAAGATCCTACTTCGAAAAAATAACAATTATAGTGGCATGTTCTCGCAGGACCATTCATACTTATTTCATACAGTAGGGTACGGATTTTTAGGACGTTAAAATGTAATTTTAGGTGCCTAAAATAGCTTAAAAGTGTAGCAAATAGTCTCTAAAGAATTGAAAATAGTCTCTAACGAAAAATAATGTTTTCTTTAAAAATATGTCCCAAATCATCAGGAATTCACTTCTAGAATTTAATAATTTTAAATGCTTATACACCGTTACCACCACTACTACTAAAAGTACAAGAACAACAAATATCTAACTAGTTATAGATAAACTAAACAATTAAATGTAAAACATAAGTTTTAGACATAAATTCATTACACAGACAAGTCAAATATAATCAATTTTTACCAAGCCTTGTCCGTTAATGTCCATAATTAGCTTCACAGTAAATTACTATTAACTTACTTTTTCTAAATTTTCAACTAAAAAGCAATGCCGTCTGTCACTCAACACAAATTTGTATGCTGAAAATAAACGCTCCACATCCACTGAAGTATTTCAATTTCGACACTAGTTGGACAGGAATGTTACGTTGTAAATCCGTGTTCTTTCCTGCTAGGATATCTGAAGCAGTACACAGGTCCTTCAGTCCTACATTTGTCTGCAGAACTTGCTCTAGTTTATCCCGTACTTTATTTTCAGCAGAGCCAGGAACACTTTTGTAATTTAAAATACAAATTTTCGAAATAAGAATGAGTGTTTTGACCTATTAGAGATAAAACATACTTAATAGGTGAAAATAGGCTTTGTTGTCAAAATAGGCATTTTTAGGTGCTATTAAAATACAAATTTTAGGCATAGATTTATATGAAACGTATACTTGCAAGTTTTTATGAACTTATCTTTTAAGGATTAAAATAGGTTTTCACCTAAAATTCGAAGTCTAATTATAAGATTATTTCTTTGCCTCAAATTTAAGAGGCTTTTTGAAGTTTCGATTGTCGATCAACACCATCTAGCTCGTTGTTGAGGATTGAGCTAGAGTTTGCATTGAGGAATTGAAGTGCCCTTCATTGTTATTATGTGTTGTAAATATCCAGAGTCGTGAACAAAAATAGTAGGGATTTTGTAGCTTTGGAAAGAGAAGAATTTAGGCTTACAATAATGTAACTGGACAATTTGTCACTATTTATTAGGTGATGATTATTTTAATTGCAAAGAAATGAGCATAGTAAGAAGGTATTTTTCATTTTATGGCACCAACTCTTTTAAGGGTATATGTATGTTAACGACCACAAATAATCAGAAAATGCAGGCTCTGAATTTCTAAAATTTTATATGGAAATGAACTCACAATTGGACAAAAATTACAAGGTACCACAACAAGACTTATTAGAACTTAAATATCTGATAAAAGTATAAAAAGGTTACTAATAATATTTTTTAGAATTCACTTTTTACTTTACATTAAATTTTCAGAAAATTTGAAAACTTTCACACATTATTTCATAACTCCACAACCATTAGAGATAGAATTCTAAAATTCTGTACACTGATTTAACATGTATTTATGCAAAAGGTAGACTACAATGAAAATAGAAAAAGTAGGTCACAAAACATTATGTAAATTTTAATATATTTTATATAGAACAAATAAAAAATTAATCGTATTAAAATAAACAACTCTACATGTCTGAGAGTAGTGTACTTTTCAGAAATAAGTGTTTATTACATGCAGGAAAAAGTATTAAAGATGTCGGAGAGACCATGAAAATGTTATGGTTACCAAATGATGTAACTGAAGAATTTTTTTTTTTTCATACTTTGATAAAACTGGTTTGAAAAATATTATTAGTAACCTTTTTATACTTTTACCAGATATTTAAATTGTAATAAGTCTTGTTGTGGTACCTTGTAATTTTTGTCCAATTGTGAGTTCATTTTCTTATAAAATGTTAGAAATTTAGAGCCTGCATTTTTTTATAATATTTGTGGTCGTTCACGTACATATACCCTTAAATCTTTTACTGATACAGATAAGATGTAAACTGCGAGTACATAGAACTGACTATTCTGCAAACAATAAGTAGGCCAACATTCAGACAGTATTAGAATTAACTTCGACCTACTTCTTTTAACATCTCTTGAACTATGTCATACTCCAATTTCATGTTATTATCGGTGTTTTCACTTACACAAAGCGATTCGAAGAAAACCCATTGAGTCTTGAAAGCCAATGATGTTATAACGGAGAAGAGGCACCTCCTTACTTCTGACCTTACACGAACTTGACCTTCCGATATTACAATTCACGTAACGACGGGCAGGTCTCTAGACAATTAACAAACCAATCCAACCTCCTCGTTTGCAAGATTGCAATGCATGCAGACAATCTCGTCTGCAGAACACAGATTGCATGCAGCCATACATCACTCTTCTCCATTGTTTTCAACGCCTTGCTCGTTTCAATCCTGGGATGACCCTTTGAAACTTGATCTGGATAGAACAACTTCAGGGTAGATTTTTTTTTTTTTCAGTATTTCAGTTATGTCTGCCACTATTTATTTCATTGTTATTCCACACAATCTGAAAGTCTCTGAACAGCTATTGTAATTCAAAGTGTAAATTAAATAAACAATAACAAAAACACGTTCTGTCTTTTCTGTTTCGAAAATCTCTACAACCCCACGCCCCCATCGGCAGTCTAATAAAATGTTGAGTGACACGAGTAGCTTGCAAGGACGCGTATTGACCTATGTGCATTCATTCATTCATTCATTCATTCATTCATTCATTCATTCATCGGTGCAGGTCTGAAAAATGAGAACGAGCACAGTTCACAAGTTTTATTGAACAACTAGCCGTACCCGTGCGCTCCACTGCACCCGTTAGAAATAAATATAAAGTAATTACATAATTAAAATAGGACGTTTGATCCAGGGAACATTCGTGTTTGATAGAAGGATAAATCGTTTGTTACTTAATTTAAATTTAAAAAAAATTAAAATGCGATCATTTTGATCCAGAGACACTCATTTGGTCATAAAATTATTTTAGGAAATACAGGAAACGAATGCCTATCAAGTTTTCTGTGCATAAGAAGCTATTTTAATCTTACCTGTCCTCGATTCACTCAGAAGTTACTGTATTAACATTATAGCATCTATAGCATTGTCCATCTGGAGAAACTACACTTTCCAATGGTCAATTAATAATTATACAAATCGGTTAATTTAGCTTCCGATATTACTTCATATAAACACAGAAACATTCTCTGTAGGCTACCGTATCTTTCATAGCCTTCGATTGTTGTTGTCCAAGCCCCCTTATAGACGAAGTCATTTGTTTTTTATTTCATTACACCGCCTTAGATGGCGTTGTTATTGTAACTTTGAAACTCATTTATCCCATTAAATATCAATCCTATAAAAATTTTGCATGGAATAAAACTTATCGGAAATTATTTTTAAAGAAACGTTTGTTATGTAATATTTTTCATGAAAATTAATAATAAGGGAGATATTTCGATTTATTTAATTCAAGCCCCCTTATAACCCACCTTTTAATTAAAATATTTTGAATGCCATATAGCCTAAATTCTAAGGTACAACGAACTTAATTTATATTCCAATTTTCATATAAATCGGTTCAGCCATTATCGCGTGAAAAGGTAACAAACATCCAGACAGACAGACAGACATACAAACAAAAATTCCAAAAAGCGATTTTCGGTTTCAGGGCTGTTAATTATATATGTTAGGACCAATTATTTTTGGAAAATCGAAAATTAGCAGAAAAATTTCGGCTACAGATTTATTATTAATATAGATGATGATTCCAGTGTTGCCATGTGAGTCTGAGGTCTAGACAGTAAAAGAAAGTCAAATGAAGAGAGTTGAAATGTTAAATGTTAGGCCTATGTTTTATTTAACGACGCTCGCAACTGCCGAGGTTATATCAGCGTCGCCAGTGTGCCGGAATTTTGTCCCGCAGGAGTTCTTTATATGCATGTAAATTTACTGACATGAGCCTGTCGCATTTAAGGGGTTAGGTACAGCTTACAGCAGGAAATTTTTTTGGAAATATTCAACATTTTTTTCTCCATTACTGTATCTTATAAAATAATGAAAATTGGTATGTATAAAACACTGTCCTTCTGCTATATGAGAAATGATTTATACGTTTAAAAATATTATTTATATATATATATATATATATATTTTTTTTTTTTTTTTTCAAAATCCAAAATGTTGGCAGTTCACTATGTAGTGATGAAGCGTTTCCTTCATAACTCAAAAACTTGTTAACTTTTTCATGTTCTCCCTCTTTTATTTTATTGCTGAAACTCATGTTTACAATATCATACTGTTTCAACTACATTCCTTAATAAATAATATATATATATATATATTTTTTTTTTCGTGTTGGAAGAAAGTACTGATATTTGACCATTTTTTTACATGAATTTATTTTTTATTAGACAATCTATCAACGGTAGAGAAGTGATCTTGCATCATATTATACATGTGACATACATAAATACACACAAAAAATTTCATCACAGAATGTTAGAAAGTTTTTGAGTTATGTGGAAACGCTTCATCACTGCACAGTGAACTGAATTTTGAAAAAAAAATGTAAATAATTTTTTTTAAATCGTAAAAATATTTTTTGTTCATATAGCAGAAGGACAGTGTTTTACACATACTAATTTTCATTATTGTACAAGATACAGTAATGGAGGAAAAAAAAGTTGAATATTTCCAAAATTTTACTGCTGAAAGCTGTATCTAACCCCTTAAGCACACTTAAATGCCTTCGATCTGGCCCGAGATCGAACCCGCAACCTCGCGCATAGAAGGCCAGCGCTATACCAACTGCGCCAGCCAGGCCGACAAAGAGAGAGTTGAGATAACGAAATAGGCTTCAGGACTTACTAGCATCATGTACTATCTTCCACTTTAAGAGGAACGACGCAATGTAATGAAACTTAAGAGACTAGAATGTCAACAATACCATCCCAAAATGTTGCTAGTTTCAACATGTGCACGAAATGAAACCATACCGGAACCCAAGAAAATACTCATCTATAGTCGAAAAGAGAAAATGAATTAGCAGCAACGAGAATGCCGGCAGGAACAGATTTTTAATTTCTGACATTTTGCTCAATGACTCTCTGTGTCAGGACAGACCTGACGCGTGCCGTCTATGAATAGGCATATTATTATTGCTGTTATCACTATTAATATTATTTTTATGCTCGACCATGCCGAAATGTAGTAATTATGCACCTGGCAGTAGTCCTTTAATGCACCTCATTAAAGTACACCTATTCATTAAAGTTCAGGTGTTCAGCCAATGACAAGTCAGCTTTGTACCGTTATAAAACCGCAAGTATCGATTATTCTCGGATATGCAATCGAAAGACAATTAGCGAAAAGTCACGGAGGCTGGAAATCAAATACTGTCGCAGAAGTTTATGTCCTGTTACTATAATAATTAGCGTTAATTGTAAATAATATTCAAATAAATTCAATTTATCATCTCGTTTTTCAATTCTAAATCAATTTCCAGGTTATGCATTCTCTGCATTACATCAAGGTCAATGACATTATTGTTCCTCGGAAAAAATCAATACTTTCGCATCTGCGCACATCTCACAATTCAAGAGCTATGAACAAGGTCACTTCCGATCTTCTGTTAGATACAAATAAAATGTATACTTCTGAATAATTTAAAGTTAGAAATATGGTCGAGCATAAAAAGTCGTATGAAACTTGCCTATAATGATAATTAAGAAGCTCGTATGAAAATTATGAAACTCGCTTGCGCTCGTTTCATAAACAAACATACTTGCGTCTTAATTACTATCATTATAGGCTCGTTGCATAATGTACTATTATCTATTTAATTAAATATTAAACATTAATTCCTTATGGACGACATATACTTGTTAATTCTGTAACCTGGATATGCTATCAAAACGACAAGACAGTGAATTTAGTTTTATGGCGAATTCCGGACTTGAAAGAGAACGGGTTCGAGAAAGGAATGTGAGACATTCATTTTATGTTGAGGCTTCTGGAATTTGAATCTAGTCATTAAAAAAATTCCGGTGCGTGCCATGACCATTTCAACGTCACTAAAGTGTCTTCTTATTTGTACTAAGGTCCTGTTTCACACTTGTCTGTGGAAGGGGACACACAACCGGTCTACAGATAGGCTGAACTGTTCTGAACGCAGCCAACGAAAAATGTATGACTGGATGAATGTGTAAACGTGGATGATATTTAATTTATCCAATGTAAGTGTCTAAAATACACTGTCAGACTGAATATCATGCTAATGATGACATTTGTTGTTGAATGTATTTGGATGAATGAATGTGAAGATACAAAATCGAATGAATATGTAAGTAATGGAGGGAACAGATTAATTATTAATAGGAATGAAAAACCTAGAATTTTTTATTGGTTATTTAACAGCACTATATCAACTGGACGGTAACCTAGCGTCCGTACAATTGGTAATAGCAAAATGGTATTTAGCAATTTTCACCTCCCAGGATTCGCTGTAAGATTATTTGATATTCGTCCTGCCGTTGGAAAACCTCTGAGAAACTCAAACCAAGTAAACAAGCTGAAGAACGAACCCACGCCAGAGCGCAGTCTTGGAGCATAAGTCAGCCGCTACCCTTGAGCTATGCTGGTGGCAAAGTTTCAATTAAAGGGTGATGAATAGTCAAATGTCTGGAAGAATAAATAGATTTATGAGTGTTGGAATTAATGCGAGATGCCTGAGCAAGTAATTGAAACAGCTAATAGAAATGAATGATAAAATTAATAGGAGATGGTCAAGTGACTGGAAGAATGAATGGTCAAATTAATGAGAATGAACGATCAAGTAACTGGAAGAATCTATAGAAATGAATGGTCAAATTAATGCGAGATGAATAGTCAACTGCCTGAAAGAACCAATGGATATAAATGGCTATATTAAAGGGAGGTGAATAGTCAAGTGACTGGAGAAATCAATGGACATGAACGGTTATAATTAAAGGAAGATCAATGCTCAAGTTTCTGCAAAAAATTGGTGGAAGTGAATGATCCAATTAATGGGAGATTACTGGCCACGTTATTGCAAGATTCAAAACAAATGATGAAATCAATGTGAATGAATGGTCAAGTGATTGGAAGAATACATGGGAATGAATGGTCAATTGATGAAAGAATGCGTGGGAATGAATGGTCAAGTAACTGGAAGAATACATGGGAATGAATAGTCAATTGACGAAAGAATGCATGGGAATGAATGGTCAAGTGACTGAAAGAATACATGGGAATGAATGGTCAATTGACGAAAGAACGCATGGGAATGAATGGTCAATTGACGGAAGAATACATGAGAATGAATGGTCAATTGACGGAAGAATGCATGGGAATGAATGGTCAAGTGACTGGAAGAATACATGGGAATGAATGGTTAATTGACGGAAGAATACATGAGAATGAATGGTTAATTGACGAAAGAATGCATGGGAATGAATGGTCAAGTAACTGGAAGAATACATGGGAATGAATGGTCAATTGACGAAAGAATGCATGGGAATGAATGGTCAATTGACGGAAGAATACATGGGAATGAATGGTCAATTGACGAAAGAATGCATGGGAATGAATGGTCAATTGACGGAAGAATGCATGGGAATGAATGGTCAAGTGACTGAAAGAATACATGGGAATGAATGGTCAATTGACGAAAGAATGCATGGGAATGAATGGTCAATTGACGGAAGAATACATGAGAATGAATGGTCAATTGACGAAAGAATGCATGGGAATGAATGGTCAAGTAACTGGAAGAATACATGGGAATGAATGGTCAATTGAGGAAAGAATGCATGAGAATGAATGGTCAATTGACGGAAGAATACATGAGAATGAATGGTTAATTGACGAAAGAATGCATGGGAATGAATGGTCAAGTAACTGGAAGAATACATGGGAATGAATGGTCAATTAACAAAAGAATGCATGGGAATGAATGGTCAAGTGACTGGAAGAATGCATGGGAATGAATGGTCAAGTGACTGGAAGAATGCATGGGAATGAATGGTCAAGTGACTGGAAGAATGCATGGGAATGAATGGTCAAGTGACTGGAAGAATGCATGGGAATGAATAGTCACGTGTCTGAAAGAATACATGAAAATAAATAGTTGAATTAATGGGAGAGTCTAAATAACTCAACTAATGAATGGAAATAATTATTACAATAAATGAGCGAATGAATAAACAGTTAAATGGATTGGTGTATGAAATACCCATACAGCCCCATCTCTTTTAATGTGTTCATAACCACAAGGCTGAGGACGGAACAAGCAAAAATATCTAATCTTTTAAAGTGCATAATAATTTAATTACTTAGAAGAAAAGAACGAAGAAAACGGGAAAAGAAGAAATTAAATTGCATATCTGGTACTTACGGAGTGTATAAATCACGTAGAGGTCTCTTTTATACTTCTGTAGCTTGACACTTGCGTATACCGTCTTAACTGCAGATTTAGCAAATATCACAAAAACTATAGAGGACACTTGATTCATAACACATACAGATTGGGAGTACTTCTAAATCAAGTAAACAATTAATAAGAGTTTAATTAGAGGATATCAATATAAAGTGACTAATATGATTTTGAAAACTTTCCAGTATTACTGTTACTGCAGACACGCCACCTGAAGCACTTGGAATCGCCCTGTGTATACGAGTAGTTGTACATCTTCTGCCCAAGTATGAATAACATTGTATAATATTCCATCGTCCTTAAAACCGCAAACCCGTTTGGCAGCAAGTCTCGCATATTTTTAGCGAACATAGAACTTTAACCTTAGAAACGATCTAATATAGAGTGAGTCGTGTTTTACTGCTTCCCTTTTAAAATTCCCAATTTACATTTTCTAGCAGTAAGGAAATCGTGCCAGACACAATCACCGGGGATCGAGTAACAAATTGTTATAACATTTTCATATGAACTTGGACGAATATAGCTAGCATGCTGTTGGAGAAAAATGTACTTGAGCTCTCTGCTAAATTCTATAAAATTTTCCCATCTATAACACAATGTATTACAAAACGATACTTGCGAACATCATTGTTAAACATGAGGGGGTAGGGCGAACCCTAACGTAACTTCCAAGTGAACTATACTGCATTCCATAATGTCTGACAAGCAAAGTCACCATTGCCGGCAGAGAAAGGGAGAAAGATAATTGCTACCACATCCCACGCTTATCTTCAAGTTGGGCAGTCTGAAGCGTTCTACCTCCACCCAACTTCAAGATAAGTCAGGAATGTGACCTCTGCCATTGGTTGAGTAGCAATATTATCTTTCTACCTTTCTCTGCTGGCAATATTTATTCTACCTGTCATACATTATGGAAAGCAGTATAGTAAACTGACTCCCAGCTAGGCTCATTGTCACTCGTACCAGCTGATTGTGCTAGATTCACTGTGTAACTAGGCTTCATGCAGGCAACCCTGCGTTTCTCAACACTAGCTTCGTTCGCTCTTCGCCAAATTATGATCTGAGAAATGCTATAAATAGATTGTGTAATGAAATGGAGAATAGCCGGAATAATATTGATGACTGTCACGTGGAAACGGGAAAACCTCGAGAAAACTTAACTGCGATCTGCCAGAAGTGTTACCATGGAATTTTTCACGAAAATTCCCACGTGTGACCGAGGCTCGACTCCTGCACCCATGAGGTGTAGATCAAGCAGCCACCGCAAGAATGATTCTTGAACACATTTCAGTTTTTTTCTGTTATTAAAAAGGCTGAAAATTTACTCTAACTCTTCTACTTTTCAGCGAAGCTAGTTTTGAATCAGATATTACTTTGGTCGCAAAATGGATAAGGAATATAGATTATTATTATTATTATTATTATTATTATTATTATTATTATTATTATTATTATTATTATTATTATTATGAAGAGGCATGTCATGGTAAATATTTTTTGTGAGAATGCAAACGTGGTTCGAAATATTTAAATATTATGCAAATGAAAGGGCAGGATATATCTGCCTGTAGGGCAGAACAGCGTAGGGTAGGGTAGGGTAGGGATCAAACATCCATAAACGGCACATAATCGTACTACTCGTGTTCATTAATGAAGTTGGAATCGCATTATAGAGCACATATATCCACCCTAAAATTTTAATTCACTAAAAGCCTATCGGATCACATCCATTTTCCATGACAGTTGACTCACAATTGCATTACGCTTTTTGTGCGTCAGTCATATCACACTGCAACCAGTGATGTGACCACATACTCATTCTATGGATGCCTGGTATGGCGGTCGACTCCTAACTGAATTGATATTGCTCTCTTTGCGATAATCATACGTCGTACTGCCATCTAGTGGTGTGACCACATATTATGAATACCATACGACATACGATATCTCGTGATACAATCGCTTAACTTAAAAAATGTACCATAATTTAGGCCCCATTATTATTGTTGTTGTTGTTGTAGTAAAGCAAGAGAAAGAAGAAAACATTTAACCATTTAAATCTGTATATGCGTACTGTATTTCAATTACATCTCAGTTTCTGGAAGACGAAGATCCACAACAGTCAAAATAGAAAATGTGGATGATTATAGTCGGTATTAAAGTTTTGAACATTTGAAAGCTTAAAGGGTTATGGGATCAGACACGAAGAAGCGTAATTTTATGGCAGAAAGAGAACTCTAGTCTCGTATTATTATTATTTCATAGAAGTCTGTTTTCATCAACAAAGAGCAATGTGTTATTTTAAAGTGAAAATTAATTAAATATGAAAAAGGGGAGCCAGGAAGTGAAAGAAATGAAGAAGAGGGACATGGCAACACTTATCTAAATTACTGGAGAAAATATATAAAAATGGATAATCGATCATAATATTGATTGCACATGGTAAGCCAGGTTGCGCCGTGGTCACGTGCACGTTACACACATTAAATAACCAGTAAAAGTAATGACTACTTGTTCTACATAGTCGCGAATTAAGAATTAATAGTTATTTATCATCACGACTTTTCTACACAAAAGCATGCAGTATGTGTGTAAGGGCAGAAGTTATTCTGCTTTCAGACTATAATGGATATACTTTGCGTACTATCCTCTAGGATGAACGTGATTGCTACGGGTACATTTTCAAAACCAAAGGGAAAAATAAGCTATACATAACGGTCACCATCTCAGACAATTTCTTACGCCAGCGGATCACGTCAACAGGGCACTATTAAATAATGCATATAGAGGAGTAATAATCTGATTGTAGCCTATATCTCTAGCCGGCATTACAGAAGAACGTGTCACTGTATAATCAAAGACTATTTTATCACATGAAATTATGGGAAATACAAGCTTAATTGGAGAATGTTCATGAAATAAATCTTGTGTTATTGCGGCAAAGTGGAGAACGATAAATATGTTGTTATATGCTCTTGGCATAAACAATTGGTTAATTATTGGGATCTACAGTATTCTATAGAGTATATTTTACTTTTTGTTCAAAATAATTTTTTGGGGAATGATATTTGAAGAGTCCAGGTGAAAAAGGGGGGGATGTCTACTTTTAAACAATTCTCAGGAAATCAATTTTAAAATTGAAACTCTATCATTCCGAAAATATCATAATAATTTAACCAGCAGTTATTCGGTAATCAATTTTAAAATTTGAAACTCTATCATTCCGGAAATAATACTGATAATTTAACCAGCAGTTATTCGGTAACTGAGAACTTTCTTCCCCCTTTCTAAGTGTAGAATGAATACACTTCATATGAAGTTATATAAGCGAATGGAATTCTGAATTTTGCCTGAAAGTGGACATCCCCCCCCTTTTTCCCCCTGGACTCTTCATTTTCACTTAAATATCAGAATAAGTATTTTCAATATTTCTCTTGTAACAACAATAATGACTTTCCTACGTTTGAACTACTTCTTAATGGGCTAATAATAATAATAATAATAATAATAATAATAATAATAATAATAATAATAATAATAATAATAATAATGTTCCGAGGCATGATAGCCCATGAAGGACCATGACCGACCAACCGGCTGCTGGCCTCACGTCCACAAGCGAAGCAGAGGTGGACGATCATCCAAGTAGAGTGAAGGTATCGTGTTGTTAACACGATGATCTTCCCACTCTTATAACTGGCTTTCATAACCGGATTTCGCGACCTATCGTAACTCCCCCAAGTGCATCACGATGCTGGATGGTCAGGTCCCATACACTGGCCGTAACTTAGTGAGAAAATTTCTTCCCCCGTGAGGACTCGAATCAGCGCGCATTCCATAACGCGAGTCCTAAGCAGGATACTTTAGACCACGACGCCACTGCGCAGGACTTGAACTATTTCAAGGCATTTAAAGTGCCTTAAGAAGATGTATAGGCCTACCTCTGATTGAGGTTCTAGCTGATATGTACATCTATTATCAGGTCGGACTGGTTGGCGCAGTTGGTATAGTTCTAGGCTTCTATGCCCGAGGTTGCGGTCGATGATATTTAAGTGTGCTTAAATGCGACAGGCTCATGTCAGTAGATTTACTGGCATGTGAAAAAACTTCTGCGGGACAAAATTCCGGTACACCGTTGACGCTGATATAACCTTGGCAGTTGCGAGCGTCATTTCTATTATCAGGCCTCACATCTCACTTGGCGATAATGTGTCGGAGGAAGAACAATTGATTGTACGCATCTGAAGTCTAATTAGTGTAATATGTAGCTAATCGGCGATGTATGCGATGGAGGGGGGAAAGAAACTGGCCACCCTAACCCATTATCTCCTGGCTTAATTTTCTCATAAGTGGTACAGTACCATGTTGGTATCGCTTGTGAGGTTCAGACCTGTCTTCGGATAGTTGACTAAACAAGAGGTACAAGACTGAAGTGGCCAAAACCTGAAATGTTACCATTTCTTTAACTTGGGAACTACTCAACCAATAATGACAACAATTTTCCGAACATCTGTATATGTGTATCTTGCATATGCAACATGAATTTCATTCTGATTGAATGATGCAGTTCTTTGAAATTACGTTTTCTCGGTAACTCAAAACATTGGTTTTTAAAGTACCTTTTCTCAAAAACTGTCATAGGCAAAATGTGTGAATATTTTTTCACACATGTTAGTGGCCATGGGTTATAATCTGAGAACAGAAAATATTATATATTCATTGCCATCATGTAACAATATTTCTAATCGAAAAGAAAAGTTTTCAGAATATTTAACATGCAATATTAAGGAGCCCAAGAAGTTATCAATATGGTTGTTCGTTACTTGATGTAATACGGTACGATAAACATCTGCGCAAAATTTTAATGAAATTGGACTAGCAGTTTCTGAGAAAAGGAACACTGCACATTGCAAACATCGTTTTGAGAACAGCGATAAAGATCAATTTTATTATTGGTGCTATGTAGTCTAATATGCCTCAAAACATGCCATTTAAAGGGCTAAAATATACAATAGGCCTATACTTTATTAAGTTATATACAGGGTGATTCACGAAGATTGTGCACTACTTTAGGATGTGATTTCTGACATCATTCTGATGAAAAAAGTTCCTATATACATATGTCCGATTTTGAATAGTTTCGGATAAAATCACGTTTCTTTCTTCCGTAACACGCAGTCTCGTGAACTCTCTCTCTTTCTTGACGTTGCAGTTGTATGTGCTACAGTACAGCTGATAGTAGTGACACAAAATCTCGTGACACAGGGTCAGGGTTAGAGATAACTGAACACCGGTTCAACGTATCTACCTATCAAATGAACTACGAAAGTTAGGGAATTCAGCGCGCGCAGTTCACACTCGGGCGGCTACGTGTATTACTGCAGAAAGTGGGGTCTTTGAAAACCGGCTTTAATATAGGTTTTCAGGTGAGTAATAACGTGAATGTTCTTTAATGGATTTTTAATGCATCCAGTACCATTGTTGTAAATAATTAAATGCTTAAACCTTCAAAATATCTACGTTTAACATTCAGAAGGACGTAACTCACCAAATTTAAAAGATGTGACATGTTTATATGAACTTTTTTCATCAGATTAATGCTAGAAATCACATCCTAGAGCAGTGATGTCAAAGCAAGCGCATTTTTCTGACCTTGACGTCTTGCGCGGGCATCAAGCGCTAAGGGTTGTGTATATGAATAAGCAGCTTGTTGGATTAAGAAAACAGTGGTGCACAAATTTCAAACGGAACGTGAAATTTTATGTCGTTATTTTTGTATGGCTTCTTTCTGTTTGATATTAACTTATCTATATTGTCTGTAAAACAAAAGTACTAATACCAATGTCTTAATATTACAGTTGTGTTTTAAATGTTAACATAATAAAGAGTTAAGAAGGAATATTAACAAATTACATAGTAGTACAACTATACTGTACTAAATGGATGAAACACATCATTCATAAAGAAAGTGATATCCCCCCCCAAATAAAAGAGACTGAGTATGACATAAGTTGGAATTGATATTGATGGTACCTTTAGCCTTATAAAAGTAATCAATAAACTAATCAAAACAATATTATAGTACAAAGCAAAGTTGCCTAGGTGCTGTATATGTATTAAGTGTAACTAATATTCCATAACAAAACTCTTATCGCATTATGCTTCTAAGGTGATATTGGTGAGCAACTTCCAATCACCAGAAATTAAATTATTTTCTCGAAATGTGCTGAACCTATAGAGCTGACATTTTTACAACACATGGTCACGTATCTTTTGTTTATGATGTAACAGTAGTTGCTTTGTTAATTCATTTCCTTACAAACAATTTCCATGCGAATATTTTCAAAATTTTCAATATATTATCTTCAGTAATACGTATATACGGTATATTAGATTTACGAAAACATTCTGTAAGGCTACCAAATAAATAGGCCCGTATCTGAAAATTTCACCTTTCTATAAAAATAGTTGAAAAACATTTTTTTTAATAAAAACGATCAAACTTGTGAAAAATGAGCATTAAAATTAAAACTTACATTCTTATAAAGCACTTACACTTCTCAGGCAAATCTAAAAATTAACATGGATATAGTTTTAATAAATTCTCTTCCCGTTATTCATTGTATAACCTAGATGTTGATACTGCGTCGTAAAATAACCCAATAAAATAAAAAAAAAATTATCCATTGAATCAGTGCTGGTCATCCCTGAATATAGCTCGACCAAGCGGCATATACTACCCCTTTCGTCTATCTCTTTCCTTTCCGCTGTAAAGCGCTGAGGCTTTCCTGGGCTCTAAAGCGCGCGCTTGCTCCTATGGGCATCAAGTGACATGACTGTCCTAGAGTATTGCACAATCTTCGTGAATCACCCTGTATATTCTGATTCACAAAAAACGGGAAATTTAATTGAATTAAAAGTGAAAAATGTTGGTTTTGGTCGTTTCAGTCTTCAACCTTCCCTTAAGAATGTTGCTTTATGTCTTGTCTGAATCTGACTCCAGAGTCTAGACCTCTGGACAGACATGTCTGGCCGAGTCATTATCGGCTCGACGCCGATGTTCCACTTACGACAACGCAGGACAGACATCGATGCCCTAGGCGGGATTGAAACCCATGACCGCTGCTTTCACGCAGCCTAATCGTTACGTATTCCACGGCCGTGAAGAGCATTGCGCGAAGGGTGAAGGTTTTAGCACGTCCGTCTTTTCATTACCTCAACAGCGCCTGACGACGTGGTGTAGCAGGTACGTGCCCCCATGTGTGGAGAACGAGCTCCTTCCTGATTATTAATTCAGTCCAATCAGAATGAAACGAGGCTGTTGCAATTTCACAGCTTTGAGGAGGATATTAACACTCCTGACCTCTGAAAAGCGTCTCTTTTCGTCGGCCGTGGTAACTAGGTTCTGTCAGAGCCGAATTCCAACGACCTCAAACCGCCATGTGTAATTTAGATAATGGTACAAGCGGGCGATGACTGTTCTGCATATCATTAGCTCAGGGGATGAGCGGCACAACTCTCAGTGTAAAACACGTGTCTATTAATTAGTATAAAAGAGCATTAGCTTAACAATAATTTGAGAAGTGCTTCATAGCGGTAAGAAAACATCCTATTTATTTTAGGAGTAGGCTAGGCGTTCAAACTCTTTTCTCATAGTTGTTGTTCTCATTGTTGAGGCGCAATGGTTGCTATAGAGAACAGAAAAACTTCTTGTGTGCTTGATTTTCATATGTGCGCTATACCTGGAGAATTACCATGGCAGCTTTGAACCGTGCCGTTACGTTTACCACCAAATTTAACTACATACACAATGTTGCCAACATAAGAACATGATTTTGGTCTGTGGTGTCGTTAGAAGGAGAAATGTGTTTCTTTTTCTCTCTACCTCCTTCGTTCTGAACATTACTGAGAGATAGCACCACTGCTACTCTCATCTATTACAATGATTTTTCCCTGGACCACCAATTTGCTTGGACGACATTTCTACATAGAAGATTAAGACAGATCTTACAAGCGATCTCCAGTTATTAACAGTATGGTCATCAAAATTGTGTGTCCATTTTTTCTCGAACTGAAATTTCTCTCGCATTTTCTTTTGTTTCATCACGGCCAAATGGATTTATCTCTTCGATATCGATGTTTCTAGTCGGTTATGACCTTTATGACAGTTTTTGTTTCGTAATATTGATAGACGGTAATATAATTAAAGCGGTGAATAATTTCATGGCCCCTAAAAGTTTTTTTTTTTTTTTTTTTTTTCGTAAAAGGCTAGGTATTTTGTCTAGGCCACAAATAAAACTGCAACGCGGTCATAATTGTGTATTTAATGCTTTGGTGAACATTAACCGGAAATTTACTTTCCGTTATTTAAATGATATTCCGTGAACCACACCTTTTTCCTCATTATTTCGTTGTCATAACCTACTTTAAGATCTTACTACATAAGCATTTTCTTTTAGTGCATTCAAAACATCGTCGCTGTACTGCACTTGACTAATAGAGTGATTTATTTAAGAATATAGTCGCGAATTTCACTACCACCATTTCGATTGTCTTCTGTTCATCACGGCTCGGTACGGCCCGGTGACTAGTGGCCAGCGAGTAACGTCGACTATCGACATTGCTCTGCCGTGGGTATTATCCAGTTGTTCCCATATGTGAAACGGCATTATCGAACAAAGTTTGATGCAGATCAACCCAGTGGGCCTACAATCCGAAAATGTTACACTGATTTTAAGGCAAGATTCTTCGCAAGCGGTTGCGATTTCATCAATACCGACTACAGTTACTGCAAGCCCTAAAACCAGAGAACAAAGTGCTATGAAGAAATTTCTGCATAAGTATGTAGACTTTAATTGAAAACGATGATGAATTTATTAGTTCCGTGGTGTTTTCTGACGAAGCCACTTTTAATCTTTCTGGTAAGGTGAACAGACATAACCTCAGAATCTGGGTTCGGAAAATCCGCGTACCTACGTGGAACTTGAATATAGGCTTGATGTGTGCCGTGTTACCAAGGGGGGACACATTTAATATCTTTAAGATAAGGAACTAAACATTTTGAGTTTCTCTTTCTATTGGTACTTTTTTCATACATTTCAAATTCATAGAACGTAATAGTAATATGCGTTACAAGAGCGGTATGTTGACGTTTTCATGTTCGAGGAAAAGATTGAAAAAGCGAAACGTAGTTGAGCTTTTTTAATTTCCGAGAACATGAAAACAAACATACCGCTCGTGTATCGTACATAATTTTGTGCGAAGATCGTTTATTACATACCTGAAAGACGAATTTCCAATTAGTTGCAATGAAATCTCCGTCTTGGTTTCTGTTCAATGACGGCAACTTTGGAAAACAAATAGGCCTATATCTATCTTCAACATTGTTCCTATAAAATGTTTTCTGTGTTTACTATACTGCAGCAGGCCGTGATATACGTCTGTCTTTTTTTCCCCCCAGTCTATGATGAGTCTGGAATCTTGTTGATTTTTTCACGGCTTCCTTAATGTTACTTGCATTAAAATATACAGTAACTTTTGTGGTGTTGTAGAGTTTACTTAATTTTTGCAAATATTTAAAAACAATAATTAACAGTACAATTTAGGCGAAATTGCAATGGTAAGTTTCCAATTTATAATTATTACTATATTGAACGTCTTTAAAAATAATATGTTAAAAGCCTAAAGCAGTAAAATGAATATGACGCTTATGCGGTAAGAATAGGGAAATTGTTATGTGTGTTACGTTGGGAATACTGAATGTGGTATTTCACACTTACCGCGTATTGGTTGTGTGCGGAAAGCAAGCAAATACGCACGATCTCGCACAAATTACATTTGTTCGAAACCGGAAAGGTATTTTGTAGTAGTCCTGTATATTCCTCTGCCTTAACAAATTTCTTGTTCATACATTTAAAAAAATATCTTCGTATGAAGAATCCATAGCACAATTATTTTTCAAAAGAACTTTAACTGGATGTATAAATACAAAATTATGGAAAAAGCTCGATTGGAAAGTCATTATTTGACTTCCAAAAAATTGCCGATCTAATATGATGACAGTTTGTAGATTATTGTTTGTGTAACAAGAATGCAACTGATTGCCAATCAAACTCGGGTTTATCACCGATCAAAATGCGATCATAAATGATTAAAGTTTCTGTAATTGGCCATTAAATGTAGACCTAAGTAGCTGACAATCAGTTTTGTCTCGTTCTGAATTTTTACTATGTTATCAAATACCATTTTATGTGAAGTCATTTGGAGGGTGAACAGCTGTCTGTCGGCCTTCGTTAGCACAAGTCTGAAACCTATGAACCACCTTCAGATACCAAATTGTGCAGTCCGGTTTCAAAGTGTTCAGCGACAACAAAGCGCGTTCCAGGGGGCCATGTATGAACATACAGTGATTAGCATGCCGCGGTCTTGTGTCTCCAGCAACAAAAGAAGTTGAAAGAAATTAATTTTATCTTATTGAATCATGTGAATGCTATAATTAAGGACGGGTTGGCAACACTGCTACGGTAATTACTAATTGAGTGTAGTTCTCAGAGGCGCCGGTGGATGAGTGTTGTCCCAATTGTCTGGAATTTATATTTCAAAATACGACAAAAAAAAAAAGCTTTCATTTCAGAAACAAGTTCTTGTGTAATTTCGAATTTATATCATTCGATTCAATTACGTTACTCAACTACGTAAAATTACTATAAATCTACTTTCTAGTAATTACAGCCTTATGTCGTATCGATTTGTAAAAGTGACGGTACGATTATGTCAGCAGAGGAGGAAATCGCCCAGTGGGGTGCCATAAAAGTACGAATAAGGCGATGATGTTAAAGTTATTAAGCGAAATGTCGTAATCTACGTTTTTGTGTATACCTTTTAAAACTTAATACAGTTTTTTTTCGCCTATTTTCTAAAGTACAACTTGAGACTCCTAATAAGTATCAGTCATTAGTCCAGCACTTGGTTTATATTTTACAGTCAAATATTCTCATTAATAATTTCGAGGGAAAAATTGTTCCGGGGCCGGGTATCGAACCCGGGACCTTTGGTTTCCAACTCAGCTACCCGGGAACTCTACCAGACACCGACCCAATTTTTCCCTCTATATCCACAGACCTCAAAGTGGGCTGACAACCGTCAAGCGACCAACATTGAGTGCACACTAACTCTGTGTGAACTTAAATTGTGGTTTTCTGTTAACGAACAGTGACGTGTGACCAACATTGAGTGCACACAACTCTCTGTGACTTAAATTGTGGCTTTCTGTTAACGAACAGTGACGTATGATCAACATTGAGTGCACACTAACTCTGTGTGACTTAAATTGTGGTTTTCTGTTAACGAACAGTAACGCGTATTATGCAAATCGACCTCTCAGGTATAACTCCCTGTAAAGTTGATTTGAATAATTTCGAGAGAAAAAGATGCGAAAACGAATGAGGTGTATAAACAATTGAATGCTCTTTCATATTTAAGTATAAAAATATAAGGGTGCCATTTGAAATTTCAAAGTGGGGGCGGGTGGGGGAGATGAAGTCTAAAATGCAATTAAGCTTGGTTTCAGACTTCCCCATCAATATCTAAATGACGTGTTTTTGTTTAAATGGAATTCAATTTAAATAATTAGTTATTTAGACTGGGAAGTTTTGAAATGAAACCCCTTATATTTAAATGCAGATTTATATTGGAGCTGCGTATCTTAATGAAACTTAACTTAATATTTACATGTTTCATGTCTAATTTTGATTATTGACGCATGGTTCTTCGTCCATATATATTTTTTAATTTTAGTAGGTTATTTTACGACGCTTTATCAACAGCTTAGGTTATTTACCGTCTGAATGGGATGAAGGTGATAATGCCGGTGGAATGAGTCCGGGGTCCAGCACCGAAAGTTACCCAGCATTTGCTCATATTGGGTTGAGGGAAAACCCCGGAAAAAAACCTCAACCAGATAACTTGCCCCGACCGGGAATCGAACCGGGGCCACATGGTTTTGCGGCTAGACGCTCGTCCATATAGGCCTATGTGCATATTTCGGACATTTGTGCATATTTCAACATTAAGAGCATATTTCATGCATATTTGTTTTTTAGTTTTCTGGACTTAAACGTGGTAATTGATTTACTTCAGCTGACGGAAGCATTTTCTCGACAAAATTTAATCAGAATTTCTTGATTTGACATGAGGATTACGTACACACTACTAAAATCAAGCGGAAAGCAATAATTTTCTTATCTAGTTAGTGGATACGACTTGGAATGTATTTTTAGGTAAACCAGTGTAAGGTACAGTTGACTGGGGGAGACTGAAGTTGGTGTGTTTGTTTTGATGTTACTTGTATTGAGGGGAAGGTGATCTGCTATTTTGCATTGTGAAAATTAAAAAAAAAAACACAGTGTTTTTCGCTTAATTGGAGTAGTTTGTACGTATTCCGCAAGTCAAATCAAGAAGTTCTGAATAAAACGCTCATCAGCTAAATAAAGAATTATGGCCTGAAGAAGATGGAGCAAATTAGTAAAGAGCTGCTTCAAGGATGCGATAGCGATGTGGACGTTAATTCTATCTTGTTACCAGATTATAAGTTTTGTCCCCACTTTATGTGATGTATAAAGAACTTTTTCTGGGCATAAGTTTATTTTCAGTAACAGGAAAACATTTTGATCCTGAAAACCTGCAAAAGATTGTCTTCTAAAGTTTCGTACAGTCATGAATGAAAAGAATTATCTGTAACGAATTGGTTTTAATTAGTTTTAATTAAATTAGGAATAGCTAATAAGGCAATAACTTACTTAGACCTACTTACAAATGGCTTTTAAGCAACCCGGAGGTTCATTGCCGCCCTCACATAAGCCCGCCATCGGTCCCTATCCTGTGCAAGATTAATCCAGTCTCTATCATCATATCCCACCTCCCTAAAATCCATTTTAATATCCTTCCGTCTACGTCTCGGCCTCTCCAAAGGTCTTTTTCCCTCCGACCTTTCAACTAACACTCTATATCAGCCATCGTCAACTGGCCTGCATACTAGTTCGGAGCGCCGAGACGCTGGCTGAGGAGGTAGTAGTGTGCAGTGTGTCGAGCCAAGCCAACGCATCCCATCACAGAAGCCAACTTTCTGACCATAATTTACAATGCCTTCGATTGTGTTCTACACGAGCATTGACACCTAACATAAACCAGTTAGTGAGGGAAAAACGAATTAAAAAATCCAGGAAAACCAATGCTAATGATCGGCAAAAATAATTTTTATCATTGTTATTTACATTGTAATAAAATAATTTAGGCCTACTTCAGTCTTGTAACAGAAACTACAATATGTTTCATATGTTATAGAAAATAACAAATAATTGGTTTTGTGATATATAGTGTCAGATAAAAAAATGGATAATTAATTTTATTTTATTGAAGACACTTAAACAAAGGAATAGGATGACAGGATTTAAATATTAGTAATGGGTTCGATTTGTTTAATATTTTGTAACAGTGAAAATGCATTACAGGTCTGTAAGTTCTCAATTACTTTAATATGAATTTTATTGACGACACTTGAACAAAGGAATAGGATGACATCATTTAAATATTACTAATGGATTCGATTTGTTTAATATTTCGTAACAGTGAAAATGCATTAGGCCTATAGGTCTGTAAGTTCTCAATTACTTTAATATAAAAAAACTATTTACTTTCAAACTGATACAATACATAACGGCAAAATACATATTGTTGCTTGTCTTAAACTGAAAAAGTTGTTTACTTATTACACAGTTCCTCTTAAAATAAATTAAGTACATGCTTCTTCCGTGTTTAATATAATTATTAGAGACTGATTAAAAGGGTTGAACAAGTGAACGGACGCCACTGCCATCACCTGATTCCTTCCCCCCACCTCCTGCTGCACAGTTGATGTCTAAGGGCTAGAATTGAGCAGCGAGCAAACTGTGCCTGCACCATAGTACACTGAGATGACGACTCCTGCTCTATATGCGTTTCTGGATTCGCCCATACGTGCTACATGCCCTGCCCATCTCAAACGTCTGGATTTAATGTTTCTAATTATGTCAGGTGAAGAATACAATGCGTGCATTTCTGCGTTGTATAATTTTCTCCATTCTCCTGTAACGTCATCCCTTTTAGCCCCAAAAATATTCCTAACAACCTTATTCTCAAACACCTTTAATCTCTGTTCCTTTCTCTCTCTTCCTCACGTTTCACAACCATACAGAACAACGGGTAATATAACTGTTGTATAAATTCAAACTTTCAGATTTTTTGACAGCAGACTAAATGACAAAAGCTTCTCACCGAATAATAACAGGCATTTCCCATATTTATTCTGCGTTTAATTTTTTCCCGAGTGTCATTTATATTTGTTACTGTTGCTCCAATAAGGCAATAACTAAGACATTAAAGTGGCTGTTTGTCTTTATACTAAAAAATTTGAATATTTCCCATTATATGGTTTGTGTGTCGTTTAATGTGGTATAGTATATTACGGCAAAATTTGTCGGCTCTTCAGCAGATTCTAGTGGATATATAAGTGCATATTTTAAGGTTGTTAGCGCAATTCCCAACACTACTCATTAAATATCAGCAACTCAAAGACAAAGCAGATAAGGAACACTTCATAACCCACAATCGAATCCAGGACCTCTACATCGTAGTAATATGCCTTACTAGTTTAATTATCTCGATGGGCAGAACATATTTTGAAACAACTTAATTGTTACGTGTTTTGTATATGCGTCACACAGCACTCACATCTCAGAGAAGGACAATCATGTTATTAAATTGTCTGAATGCAAACTACGTACTGAAAGAAACTTGGCATTAAAAGAGAGGGGAATAGGGATAGAGACAACATTTTTGTAGAGTGTGGTAATAGGCTGCACCTTAGGAAATTAATGTAATCTAATTTCATTAGCACCCTCCACAAAACGACGACTTGAATGCGCGAGTGGCTTAATTATACTGACTGTGCGATATACCAGAAGGAAAACTGTTGTAATTACAGGTTTAAGCTTTGTGACTGATATTTCGACTAGGAGACAAAAAACGCTGCAGACCATGATTACTAATCCAATTAAATTCACATTTACTCCTGCGCGGTCTGGATAAACAGTGCTACCAAAATGAGCGTAATGACTGCTCCATTTACGGGGCTGTATCATATCATTTAGAAGCGTATTAATCGGAGCGTAAAATGGCCCTTGAACTTATTTGCTAAAGACGTGGACACGACCTCGTTGAGGACTCCTTCAAGAACTGTCTGTAGATGTCGCTGCTCTTTGAGAATAGACAATCTAAAACAGTTTGTACGCACAAGCACAAATCCCAAGGAAAGTGAGAGTTTAGTCCGAGTGTACATAGTTCATATTTCATTTTCAACAGCATTTATCTATAAAATACAAACCAATTCATATATTTTATTCCATAGATCTTACATGAGCAATGAACCTTTAAGATGTGGAACAAGTCAAAATTTTACAATATTACAATTACAATTTTTACGAAATTTTATAGTTTTACAATTTAGTAATGTTTTATAATTTTTACAATTTTGTGCAATTTTTTACAATATTTTGGCGAGATGTAGTGAGATGAGGTGAGGTCCGAGGATTCGCCAAAATATTAACCGTCATTTGCCTTTTGGTTGGGGAAAACCTCGGAAAACCCCAACCAGGTAATCAAATCAAAGGGGGATAATCAAATCGAAGGGGTTGATGCCAAGGACTCGCCATAGACCATCCGGCTTCAGTCCCACGAATTTTTAATGCTTCTCCAGATAACAAATGTAGTATTACGACAGTCTAGTATATAATAATAATAATAATAATAATAATAATAATAATAATAATAATAATAATAATAATAATAATAATGTTTTATTTTCGCTGGCAGAGTTAAGGCCATAAGGCCTTCTCTTCCACTCAACCAGCCTTAATCAATACAATACATAAATTTAAATTACAAATATTTTCACTACACTTAAAAGGTTCTCCAGCAATAATCTTCACTACACATTTATTTAAATTTAGATAAATCTATAAGGTAAAGTAGTAACTTAATTTATGAGCTAATTTAATTCAATGAATTATAATTAATTTAATATTTGAGATAGCTAGTAAAATGATGAAAATTAATTTAATATAAGCTTACTAGGACTATGTTACAGGGAGAATATATATATATATTTCTATTTCTATAATGAGAATATTAATGTAATTGCCATTAGAGGTTTTGTAAATCTATTTAGAGAAATTAAAGATAATAATAATAAGAATGGACAGATGTTAGTTTCATTATAAGTAACAAATATTAATCAGCAATTCATCTGTTAAGTAAGAATTTATGTAATTTTGACCTAAATGAAGCTATTGTCCAACAACCCCTTATATCACTCGGAAGCGAGTTCAAATTTCTAGCAACTGAAACTGTATAGGATGAAGAATATAAAGATGTCTTGTGGTAGGGTATAATGAGTAAATTGTTATAATGAGATCTTGTACTTAGCTGATGATATGCGGATAAATTTTGAAAACGAGAAGCCAAATATATTGGGGTAGCGGTGCGCAGAATTTGAAATAAGAGAACAAGAGAATGCAGGGCTCGTCGATCGCTTAGCCTTAGCCAAGACAGAGTTTGGAAAGACGGGGAAACATGATCATACTTACGAATATTACAAATATAACGGACGCACGCATTATGCACACGTTGTATATACAGTCACGAAGCTCATTATCTACGGAATATGCACCTATAGATAGTTGCTAACCACTAGGATCGCTACTATCGTCTCATCACAGACAATGCGAAATAATACCGGTACAGTGTAGTGTTCCTAGTACCCTCAACAACTCAAGCTTCGTGACTGTATATACTAGACTGTGATATTACTGTAGAATAATTCAGTTAATAAACACGGAGACACAATGATATATGATTGATTATTGTAGCCACCGGCGTAGAACAGTCGGTTAAGGCGCTTGCCTGCCGATCAAGAGTTGAGCTCGGACGCGGATTCGATTCCCGCTTGGGCTGATTACCTGGTTGGGTTCCCCCCCCCCCCGATGTTTTCCCAAAACGTAAGAGGAATGTCAGGTAATCTATGGCGAATTCTCGGCATCATCTCGCTATAACCAATCCCATCGACGCAAAATAACCTCATAGTTGATATAGCGTCGTTAAATAACCAAGTAAAATAAATTATCGCCCATAATCAAAATTGTGTCCTCCGATTGAGGTTCTGGTTCATATGTAGATACAACTATTATCAGACAGTACATCTCACTCGACGATGTGTGCCAGAGGAAGAAGAATTGCTTGTATACATCTGAAGTCTGATCAGTGTAATAGCAGCAGCAGCAATAATAATAGCAGCAATAAGCAACGTTATACACACGTATACTAACTGACTCCGCAGGAGAAGTGGCAAGCAGGATGCGGAGACCCGAGGAGTTGTGTTGGTAATCATGCAGGTAGACTCAATGACCTTGGCCGCATTGAATGGATGGGGGGGGGAGCGAGCGAGAGAGGAGATATAATATTCCCACAGTCTAATATATACTGTACAGTCACGAAGCTTGAGTTGTGAGGGTGCTAGGAACAATAGACTGTGCCGGTACTATTTCGCATTGACTGTAATGAGGCGATAGTAGCGCTCCTAGTGGTTAGCAACTACCTATGGATGCATATTTATTACGTATTGAACTTTTTGACTGTATATACTAGACTGTGATATTCCTACGTGTTCAAACCAGATGCTACACAGTACCAACATTACATCGCTGCCGGGTCGAATACTGCCGCTTGCTTCACTGCGGAGCCAGTTAGTATACGCACTGTAGTAGCAGTAACATGACCTGCTGCCAGGAAGTCAAAAGGGAGATAGCAATGACAAAGGAAGCTTTTAATAGAAAAAAAGAGCATCTTCTGTTGACCTCTGGAAAAATAACTAAGGAAGAGACTTGTGAAGTCCTTTGTGTGGAGTGTGGTATTGTATGGGGCAGAAACATAGACATTACGAAGAATTGAAGAGAAATGAGTAGAAGCATTTGAAATGTGGATATGGAGAAGAATGGAACGTCTGAAGTGGATAGACATAATAACAAATGAAGATGTGTTGGAAAGAATGGATGAAGAAAGAATGAGTCCACACCTGTAGAGTAACGATTAGCGCGTCTAGCCGCGAAATCAGGTGGCCCGGGTTCCATTCCCGATCAGGGAAAGTTACCTGGTTGTGGTTTTTCCTGGGTTTTCCCTCAACCGAATATGAGCAAATGCTGGGTAACTTTCGGTGTTGGACCCCGGACTCATTTCACCAGCATTATCACCTTCATCTCATTCAGACGCTAAATAACCTAGATGTTGATAAAGCGTCGTAAAATAACCTACTTAAAAATAAAAAAAAAAGAAAGAATGATGCTGAAATTGATCAGGGAGAGGAAAAAGAATTGGTTAGATCACTGGCTGAGAAGAATTTGCCTACTGAAGGATACACTGGAATGAATGGTGAACGGGAGAAGAGTTCGGGGCAGAAGAATGTATCAGATTATATATGATATTAAGCTAAATGGATCATATGCGGAGACAAAAAGGAAGGCAGAAAATAGGAAAGATTGGAGAATGTTAGGTTTTGCAGTGAAAGACCTGTCCTTGGGCAGAACACTATGAATGAATGAAAGATTGGAAATTTTCTACCGCTGTTAATGAAAGTGGAAATTACAAAGTTTCGAAGTTGGTTTTGTTTTAGTTTTCAAATTATAGAAAAATGGGGTGAGACGGGGTTAATACTCGTTGGAATCCCTTTTCACCTCTGTCCCCCCCCCCCCCATCTGAAGACGAAAGACAGCCAATCTTGGAAATATATATATATTTTTTTTTAATTTCCAACAATAGAAAGAATATAAGCTACAGGCTACCTCTTCTAAAGGAGTAGGCCATCTCGAATTTTGTGTAAGGTGTTCGTATAATATTAGTGAAACGTTCAGTTACACATCGTCGGTTTACAAGCAAAACACATTAAGTTAAAAATATTACTTTTGAGAAAAGGGGGTATTTAATGTACATAATGTATATATGTAGGCTATAAACTTGGAATTGGAAAATTAAATACACATAAAGAGAAACAACTTACTAAAAATAATATTTCGAGAATTCAGTTTTGCCAACAGCTTTCAAAACGTCTTTTTTTCTCAGAGGTAATATTTTTTACTTAATGTATTTTGTTTGTAAGCAGTCAGTCTCTGATGTAACTGTTTTCAATCATCCATTGAATTAAAATGTTCAGCTGCGTTAGGTTCACTAGTTGACTCTTATTACCAGAATTTAATATATAGTCTCTCTTTAGAGATTTGATGTAAATAATTTAATTTTCTTTCATTCGCTTGCCATGTAGCACTACATCATGCTTCAGTCATTAAATGTCTGCAGATATTTTACTGACAGTCACTCCACATGTGGCCCACTACATGGCTGCCGCACGCATAATCAGGGGGCGGTCTCGACTGACCTATAAATCACAGCCCTGACATTTCAGCGAAGTGGGCCCGTGTCTGCGCGTCCTCAAATTGCGGAGACAGAAAAGGCCTCCGCAGGTGGAGTGCTAATATTCATATCGGCCACTTCTCAAACAACCTCATTTATTTCAAACATTTCAATATTCAGGAAATAACACACTATGTACAGAATGTACAATGGCATCAGATTGATTAAAAATTGGTTTGACTTCAACATACTTCTCTTAAATCATTCTACAACCACGGTTGTAATATTTTCGTTAACATCTGTATGAAATCTCCTGATTCGCTCTTGTGTTTAAAAATCCATACATCCAATTGTTCTTCTAATAGTTGTAACTGTCCTATTCTAAATGAATCTCCTCAAGTTACGTATCTCGGAATAATAATCGACCAACATTTACGTTGTGGTCGACCTGGTTGGCAAGATGGTAAGCGCTGGCCTTCTGTGCCCAAGGTTGCGGGTTCGATCCCGGGCCAGGTCGATGGCATTTAAGTGTGCTTAAATGCGACAGGCTCATGTCAGTAGATTTACTGGCATGTAAAAGAACTCCTGCAGGACAAAATTCCGGCACATCCTGCGACGCTGATATAACTTCTGCAGTTGCGAGCGTCGTTAAATAAAACATAATTAAAAAAAATTTACGTCGGGATAAACATGTTCTTTTTCTGTGCAATGGATTAAGAAAAATTATTCACTATTTTGTCATACTACGAAATTACTTGACTGTCCATGTCTTTACGACTGATTTACCTCGCATTAGTACAAGCTATAATACAATACGGCATTATAGGATGGGGTAGTGCTTATAGTACCTCCCTCATGCCAATAACTCTGCTACAGAAAAGAATAATAAAAATATGCCTTAATAAACCTCTTGATTATTCTTCAGAGCTGCTGTATTCAGAATTTAAAGTATTTGACTTTCATCAAATTTATAACACTGTATTACTGAATTTCGTACATAAAAACCGAACTATTCTTAATTTATATTCACATAAATATAAAACCAAACGATCAGACAACATATGCTTGACAGTTCCTAAATGTACTACAACTGTAGCATATAATCACAGTAGCAACTTCGATCCAAAGCTTTGTAACATGATAATAGATAAATTCCCAAACATACAATTTGCTAATGCTCCTTATTTTAAAAAAATCTATTAAAATTGCTGTTAACAGAGAAAATTTGAAGTTCAATAATTGTGATATGTGTTTTTCTTCTTCTTCTTTTCTTTTATTACTTTTTACTCTGTTATTCATTAAATTGTCTTAACATTAACTTAAATGGAATGCTCCCTGAACTCGAGTATGTAACTGATCCTTTCTGGGGGTGCTAGAGTGTTCTTATATTAAAAAAAATCAATATGTAACTTTTTTCTGACAATAAAGTATTATTATTATTATTATTATTATTATTATTATTATTATTATTATTATTATTATTATTATTATTATAGCCACATTTCATGTAGGTCTACATTCACCATCAAAGGATCACCACCATTACCATAATCGTAAGTTCCTTAACTTCCTCATCATCATCGTCATTTTCATCATCATCATCATCATCATCATCATTTCTAACGCAGCGTAGCTCAGTAACTTAACTACAGAAGATACTATGACATGTGATCGACAGAGCGGCAAATGAGCAGCTATTCTCAGATTATTTCGAGTTTTCTTATAATCTCCTTTCCCCATTGCTGAATTATATAGGTGTCCAAAAAGTCTGCATACATATACAATTCATTAATTCATTTAGTGTTCTGGCCAAGGGCAGGTCTTTCATTGCAAACCCAGCTTTCTCCAATCTTTCATATTTTTCTGCTTTCGTCTTTGTTTCCTCGTATGATCCATATACCTTAATGTGGTCTATCATCCGATATCTTCTTCTACTCCGAACTATTTTCATGCACCTCAGCTTCTGAGAACGTAAATTACATATGTTCGAAACCAGGAAGGTCTTTTGTAGGAGCCTGCAGGCCTATAACTGTGTAAGTCTATTTAACAGACTCTCCTAAGTCTTGAATTAGTGTCTGCAAAATGTTTCTTTTTTTTTTTTTTTTTTTCGAGCCGATTTAAGGAAGTTAAATTTATTTCATCAGTTTTTGTCATTTTTCTCATAACTTGTCATTTGGACTTAGGTCAATTTGGAATCCACATCTTCTGTTTGGTTATGGTGTTCTCATTAGTTTGTATGGATACATTAAAATTTACACTGTCTTCTAAATAATTATGTACTCCAGCAAACAGAAAAGAATTATTGCTAACTATCAGCAACAAGACAAAAGTGACAATATAAAATCGACAATATTGCAGTGATAGATGGTTATTATCAGACTTCGGTCCTGGGCACACAAACGCATGAAGTTCAGAACGCACGGACGGTAGTTTTGTGTTGGTCGAGTGGACTGGGAGATGGAGCGCGGCGTTACTTCGTGTCTCAACATGTAAACAGTCCGTCATAGTACGGCACAAAATATATTTCACCCGGTACAGATGCAGTATATACAGTACATTCCTAGTGTAGACAATAAATGTCTACCATTAAAGTATTAACGTGAGTTGTAACCTTCAATCAGGTGTCCATACGCCGAAGCCTGTTACACGTACCGCAGCCAAGCAGCAATACACACAACGGTAATGCACATTATGGACCCACCTGTGCTGATGCAGTCACCCCACACGGGTCATGACGTCATTTATACTCCATGTACTCTAAACCTGATACCGGTTACTCTGTGTCCCTAGGCCGAAGCCTGGTTATTATATATTTATTTAAACAAACTTCCCCTAAAATCGGGGTTGCCAAGGAGGACAAAGTATACCAAATATACAAGTATTAGTAAATGCGTGAAATTTTCGTGAGAAATATAATTATTATTGTTGTGCTACTAATTCACTTCATATAGACCTATGTGATTTCTCAGAAGATAGATTGAATATTTTAGAGCTCCATGTTGAATCTTTCGTACACTACTTTTAACTCTTGAATATAAATAATTGATTAAATGGCGATCTTACTCGTATTAATAGTAAGCATGTGCGGCTTACAGCTGTTTCGGTGCTATTCACAACATCTTCAGAGCCTACTAGATCTCGGCGCTATCTCAACTTCGCTGCCTGTTGTGTGGGTGCGTTCGGTGTGATGAAGAGTTGTGTCATATAGTGTGTGTGTTCTGAAATTGATCTGTGTGTTGAGAATTTGACTGGGGCGTGTTTTAGTGTGTCTGTACATTTCATATTGTTCTAGTGTGTTGAGTTTTTGGTTTTTGGGTTATATGTGTAGGATTTCCATGCCGAACACATAACTAATGCTAACCACACATGCAGTAACATAAATAAAGACATGGAAATCCTACACATACAACCCAAAAACCAAAAACTCAACACACTAGAACAATATGAAATATACAGACACACTAAAATACACCCCACTCTTCATCACACCGAACGCACCCACACAACAGGCAGAGAAGTTGAGATAGCGCCGAGATCTAGTAGGCTCTGAAGATGGTGTGAATAGCACCGAAACAGCTGTAAGCCGCACATACTTACTGCTTAACACGAGTAAGATCGCCATTTAATCAATTATTTATTTTAGAGCTGTCAAAAAAAAAACAGTCTTGGCCAAAGAGGATTTAAGATGGAACTCTGCAGAAATTAATAAATTGAATTTCAACGTATTCTAACTCATTTGGTGAAGCACACTTGTGAAGAAGTCAACATTATAATTATCTTAACTAATAGGTAGTCTGCTTTGAAGATCTCGCAACAGTTCATCGTGAGACCATTGCTTTGTAGAATCGGACGTAGAATATAAATAATTGCCACAAAATATTACGTCATCACCAAGAAAGTCGTCTTGCGAGGAGACGTGTCCGCTCTGACTGATCCTGCTCTATTATCTCTGGCTGTAATTGAAATTCGTAATGTGCAGTAATTTAGGGGCTCTTATTAGGGGGGTAGAGTGACTCGTAGCTAGGGGATGCATTTGTCTTCGCTTTCTTCGTGACTCCTCATCGGGCAAGTGACCATAGTCACGTTACGTGTCCGCATGCACCCAGCTCTGCAATTTCAAGGAGAGGTGAGGGGTTACGTAAATATATTTATAGCGATTTACAAATACATTTTCCCACGGCTCTAAATGACGTGGACAAGTTCATCGACATGCTTCGGAAACGAATCTTATTTCTTGAACACAAGTCCTAGCTTGTGGTTTGAACTGAAATGTGTAATAAACGTGCCCAAGACGTCCGGAGTCACTTCGCAGCTCATAAACAAACAAGACATTGGTAGCGTATCTTTTTAGATCTGTTTTCTTAGAGGAACTTAGATGATGCGTTGCATACAAAAAAGGCGAAACATGTATTTTAAATTGTACTTACACCTGTAATTTTTGCACAATTATTTTCTAACTTAAAATTTTCATTTAAGAATATGGAGTGGAATGCAAAATAAGTCGGATTTAGGAAGTAAAATGTAGAAAAAATAATATTTTGTCACAGCATACACACATGCATACATAACGTAGTGTTCGGACAAATGACAGTTTTTCACTGCAAACTCAGCATTCTTCAATCTTTCCTATTATCTACCTTCCTTTTAGTTTCTCCTTATGATCCATATAGGTATCTTAATGTCGTCCGTATCTGATATCTTCAGCCCCGAATTTTTCTCCCATTTACCATTGCTTCCAGTGCATCCTTCAGTATGTAGTTTCTTCTCAGTCAGTGACACAACCAATTCCTTTTTCTCTTTCTGATCAGTTTCACCATCTTTCTTTCTTCACCCACTCTTTCCAACACGTTTCTTATTCTGTCCGTCCATTTCACACGCTCCATCCTTCTCCATATCCACATTTCTAATGCTTCTAGTCGCTTCTCCTCACTTCGTCGTAATGTCCATGTTTCTGCCCTGTAAAATGCCACAGTCCACACGAAGCACTTCACTAGTCTCTTCCCTAGCTTTTATTCCAGGGGTCCACAGAAGATGCTCCTTTTTCTATTGAAAGCTAAATTAATTAATTAATTGATTCAGTGTTCTGCCCAAGGGCAGGTCTTCCACTGCAAATCCAGTTTTCTCCAATATTTCCTATTTTCTGCCTTCCTCTTTGTCTTCTCATATTATCCATATATCTTAACCATTCATTCAGTGTTCTGCCCAAGGGTAGGTCTTTCACTGAAATACAGCTTCGTTTCTTATTCTGTCCGTCCATTTCACGCGCTCCATCCTTCTCCATATCCACATTTCTAATGCTTCTAGTCGCTTCTCCTCAGTTCGTTGTAATGTCCATGTTTCTGCCCCATACAATGCCACAGTCCACACGAAGCACTTCACTAGTCTCTTTCTTAGCTCTTTTTCCAGAGGTCCAGCGAAGATACTCCTTTCCATATTGAAAGCGTCATTCATTCATTCATTCATTCATCGTCCTGCCCAAAAGCAGGTCTTTCCTTGCAAACCCTGTTTTCTCCAATCTTTCCTACTTTCTGCCTTCCTCTCTGTCTTCTCATAATTGATCCATGCACCTTAATGTCGTCAATCATCTGATATCTGATATGTAATATCTTAATTAATAGCAATAAGTATACGAAGAACTCCATCATGAAATTTTGCAACTTTGAGCACTCTACCACAGCATGTCAGTGACTTCAGGGCATTATCAAGGTATAAAACTGCACTTCCTCAATTCGGATTCCCTTCAATTTTAACCCCTTTTTTGCCATAGTTGTTTGATATATTTCTCACCGTCGCTACACTATCTTGATCACCAGATACTTTATCATAATAGAAGAAGGAGCATCTTCTGCGGACCTCTGGAAAAAGAACTAAGGAAGAGACTAGTGAAGTGCTTTATGTGGAGTGTGGCATTGTATGGGGGCAGAAACATGGACATTACGACGAAGTGAAGAGAAGCGACTAGAAGCGTTTGAAATGTGGATATGGAGAAGAATGAAACGTGTAAAGTGGACAGAGAGAATAAGAATTGAAGTGTGTTGGAAAGAGTGCGTGAAGAAAGAATGATGCTGAAACTGATCAGGAAGAGGTAAAGAAAGTGGTTGGTTACTAGCTGAGAAGAAACTGTCTACTGAAGGTTGCACTGGAAGGAATGGTGAACGGGAGAAAAGTTCGGGGCAGAAGAATATATCAGATGATAAGCTTAGATGACATTAAGATTTATATGGATCATACAAGGAGAAAGAAGACAGAAAATAGAAAATATTATAGAAAGCTGGGTTTGCAGTGAAAGACCTGCCCTTGAACAGAACATTATGAAGGAATGAATTGAATTCTTTGGGGATTACAATTGATATAGTGTTGTTAAATAAATATTATAATCGACCAATAGAAGTAAAACAAAGTATGAGAAATTTGTTTATTCAACGAGTGAAAATTTTGTTTGCACGACATTATGGAAACAAAAAATTCAGTGTAAGATACCATCGGAATTATGAATACAAGAACAGTGATGGCAAGGAGAAGTGTCTTCTGATCTTCAGCTCGTTCAAATAGCAGAAGCCCTCAAAATGGTAATTTTGGCCTTGCCTGACAAATGTGCACGATCTTGACAAATTATTTTACGAGAGAAATCACGAATATTTTTTTGAGGAGGGAACTTGCAACTTTCTCTACTCCCCTGTTAGTCAATCTTGAACCCAACGTCCTATCGCGAAATATCTCCCAAATTAAAATCTCGTTAATTTGAGCCCTCTGTTAATAGGCTTCATGAAAAGGCGGAAGCCTGAGTAATGGCCTGACAAATTGCGCGTCTTGTGCACAATTACACGTACAGTGACGGCCGATCGAGCTGGGTATCAAGCCGTTTGTATGTACGTCGCAGATTTCACGCTTTCGGATTCCATTCTCTGCTGATACCACAGCTGACGTTGCTTTCTCTAGCATTGTGCAGTAGCAGTGATACCAACACTTCACCCTGCAATTACCACGTCAGCTATCCAGTCCGTGCATGAGTGGAACATGTGTATGACTCCGAAAAATTCTCTGTTAATACTACTAATATAAGTTTCTACTTTATTTCTAAATTAAAATCCTAACTCATACAGAATCTGCGGAACTTAAAGTTTTTTTCGGTGATTATACTGTAAATATTATTCTGTTTTTAATCGTGTCCAGGTTTCTTCTACGTTTTGAAATTGTTTAAATGTGTCGAAAAATCAGACATGTAGTTTGAACATAAAATTGACTGAAAAACAAAAAATTCTTTTCATTGGAGTTTCTGGAGTGAGTGGAGATACTTGTAAGATTTTAAAAGAATGAATTCCTCTCTACTGAGTTTATAATCCCAGATCACATATAGATTGCTCATTCCTATGTTGCACTTTGAAGAGAACAACCGCCAGGATCGCCACCCTTCCGTCGTAAACGAACACGAGATGGCAGTACAGTCGCTAATGCAATTCAAATGGGAGTTATGACGTGACTCCTTACGTAACAACTAGATGGCAGCATAGTAAACCTGATAAAAAAATTGTTACCGTCAAGGCCTATGACGCAGATCAATTTGGGTCCTATATGATCTAGGGTATAATTTAATTGAAAATATAGCGTCATTTTGTATTCATATGCTGATGACACACAGTTGTAATTATTTTTAGCTGCTCAACCAGGACTAGTATATACGAAAATGCAAATAATGGTATAAATATTATTTAAAAATGACTAGAAACAATTTTCTTTCACTAAATATTTCCAAAACTACTTCGACGCCATTTTCCTTAAACGAAAGTGGTTTACAATTAAAATCTTATGGAAAATTAAATTTAATAATTCATGAAGCTAGATGTTCAATTAATGATGATTGCAAATGCCCTATTCTGAAGGAATCTACTCAAATGAAGTACTAGGAATTATTATTGATCGGCATTTAACGTGGGATAAACATATTTCTTCTTTATGTAACAGACTTCGTAAAACAATTTATAAATTTGTAATTCTTCACTCTTACATCCTTACAAATATTGTGCGATTAGTTTTTTTAGTGTTCTGACCGCATATTATCTCTGCGAAATGTTCTAGAATTTCGTTGGTACTATAAATCCATTAACAAACTCATTCTTGAGGGCAGACTTCAAGAGATAAGGAGCTTAGATATGTTTACTACGACCTTCAGATAAGCTCTGTAACAGTGGATACGTTAAAGTTTTGACAAAATGGAAACTGCAAGGCCGGGAGTACAATATATAGGCTAAGATGAACTGTAAGTAATGTTATTTATTTTAGAAGATTATTCTTTGACATATTTCAAACAAAAAAAAGATTAATACAGTTTTGCTCGTTTTTGCTTCCTTTTCGAGATAAAAATTGTTTTATATGCAAATTTCATGACGTGTTTTGGGAAAGCCATTGATTGAATTCCCAATATGCTCAGTGAATTTAAGAGAGCAGTGTATTATGATAATAAATAATTGAAAGAATTTTAGTTTTGTCCTTCGAAAGACAATACGCTACTAAAATTCTTTCAGTTATTTGCCATAATAATACACTGCTCTCTTAAATTGACTGAGCATATTGGAAACTCCACAGGATAGGGACCGATGGCGGGCTTATGTGAGGGCGGCAATGAACCTTCGGGTTCCTTAAAAGCCATTTGTAAGTATGTAAGTAAGTATATTGGAAACTCAATCAATGACTTTTCCAAAACACGCTATGAAATGTTTTTTTTTCATTTATTAATTAATTTATTCATTGTGTTCTGTTCAAGAGCAGATCTTTCACTGCAAACCCAGCATTCTGCAGTTTTTTCTATTTTCTGCCTTCCTCCTACTCTCCGCATATGATCCATATTTGTTAATGTCGTCTATCATCTGATACTTTCTTCTACCCAGAACTCTTGTCTCGTTCACCATTCCTTCCATTGTATCATTTAGAAGGCAGTTTCTTTTCAACCAGTGACCCAGTCAATTCCTTTTCCTCTTCCTGATCAGTTTCAGCATCATTATTTCTTCACACACTCTTTCCAACACAGCTTCGTTTCTTATTCTGTCTGCCCATTTCACACGCTCCATCCTTCTCCTTATCTACATTTCAAATGTTTCTAGCCGCTTCTCTCCACTTCTTCGTAATGTCCATGTTTCTGCCACATACAATGCTACACTCCACACAAAGCACTTCACTAATCTCCTCCTCAGTTCTTTTTCCAGAGGTCCGCACAAGATGCTTCTTTTTCTATTAAAAGCTTCCTTTGCCATTTCTACTCTCTTTTTGATTTCTTGAAAGAAGCTATATTACTGCTTACAGTACACCCCAAGTATTTGAAGCTGTCCACTTGCTCTACTGCCTCATTTAGAACTCGGAAGTGTACCTTCTTCACTTTTCTTCCTATGATCATGGTCTTCGTCTTGTTGGCATTTATTTTCATTTCATACTGCTCACAACTGTCATTTAGCTCCTGTAGCATATCTTTTAATTTCATCTCCTCTCCTACTAACAACGCAATATCAGCAGAAAATCTTATACACTATATTCTCCTTCCTCTTAATAATAATAGCCACAAGGGTAGCTGCACTTCAGTAAGGGTTGCCAAAAAACACAGCATACTAAACAAATAAAAAGAAAAATAAACAATTGCGTTATCAGTATTTATGATTATTATTTTCAAATGGAAACTACCCTTGGGAAAGTACTTTTATTCAATAATAATTATTAGTAATCAGATAGAATATAAAGGAATTTAGGTGTACAGGTGATTACGTAAAATCTGAACAGAATATTTCATTACGTCTATAGCAATAATTTTCAAAATTTTTAAAGGAATTCCAAAAGACTTAAAACAGTCAACTGAGAATTTTGGAATTGTTCCCCTTGCTCCGAACAATAGTCCAAATACTTCAATCTGGCCTTGTATATGATAACAATCCCATGTTCTTTAAACAGTTCTTCACTAAATTCTCCAAGTAGATGTTAAACAGGGTAGGTGATAAAGGGCATCCTTGTCGTACTCCTCTCTCTATTTCACTTCCTTCCTTGTCCTACCCTGACTTTGACTCGTTGTTTCATATAAAGGTTTCTGAACAACCTCATCTCTTTCCAATCCACGCCAATAAAACAATTTTTATATCGAAAAGGAAGCAAACATGAGCAAAATTGTATTAAACTTTTTTGTCTCAAATATCTCAAAGAATAATTCCTGAAATTAATGACAGTACTTACGGTTCATCTTGTACAATTAGTGTTTTTTCTCTCGAAAAGCTTTGAAAGAGAACAGATCAACGAAATAGAAGTAAGAAACAGGACGGAGTATAACTGTTGACATCTCTAGCTCTCTGACAGATGTCTGACGAGACTGGATTGATCTACTGAAGAAAAAAGATCCATCACTTTACCTGCCACGTGCGTCAAGCATTGCAACTCCTTGAAGGCGTTGCTACGAAGCATTAAGAACATTAATAGCGTCCGGCCCACTGCCTCCTTCCGGCACGATTACAATAATACGACGGCCTCAGTATTGTCCGTTAGGTGTTATAATCGACCAGAGATATCCGATAAAGGTGTAGGACGCATGGAGAAAGCACGACGGCCTACTGGTATGCTAGCTTTGTGCAAATGAAAGTTGCACATCAAGTATTCGCAACCCACGGGCTACCGGCTTTGTCTAATTCGGGTTGCCATAGCAATTATTATGTAAATCGCGTTCCATTCTTCAAAGTCTTTTTCTCCTGCTTTTTGTTAAAAGGTCACATCATGAAGAAGTTATCAGACTTCTTGTGCTATGCGCTGCCTGGTGGATCAAATATGAAACGTGCGATGTCCATATAAGGTTCAACAAAGGATTCTCTAAAAAAGAATCCTATAAATCAAACGTTGAGTACGTAGTAAAGAATTACAAGTCAGTCATTTACATAGGTCTTGCATTGCCTTATTCTTGTTTGGGTATGGGGGAATTATAAATGCACTTTTGAAAAAATGACACAGATTTTTGTTTCCGCTTATATTCGAAGCTGTGAAGATTTTAGCTGCAAAACAAGCAAGTCAGGTTTCGATTCCTGATAAGAAAGCGGAGCTTTATCTATAATCTACAGTAATTCGGTATCCGTTTACTGTTTGTCATGTGTTGTCTCAAGTTGTTATTTGCACCATATTACGACCACAAGATCCTGAAGTCTCACTGCTTAGAATGTCATCTGCTGTGGGCTTTCTACTTCTAGGAAAGCAATGATATTACACAGCTAATAATTTAGTTGTGAACTTGTATGATTATCTTATTGACGACACGGAAGAATTTCATTATAGAAAATAATTTCATAATATAAATGAATCGGGGATTGCAGAAACAGCACATGTCATGAAAACTAAATTTTTCAGCAGACACAAAAAACGGTATTACTGGTGGTAGACCACATCATTGGTTATAGTACTGGCTTCTTCAGACAGAAACCTAACACGTGTCGTTTTATACCAAATTTATTGTAATCTAATGAATTGTTAATTAAATAAATCAATATATATATTAGTTCGGAATATGTATGATAAGAACTTTCTTGTGTTAAATATTATTAACGTACCTTGTTAATATGTTTCGACCTATTTTCGGTCATCTTCGGAACTGGTCGTTGTTGGTCTTGGCGCCTCTTGTTTCCTGTGTGGGTGCGTTCGTAGTGTAGAGTCAAAGAGTGTATGTGTTTTGAAATTGAGTTGTATGTTGAGAATGTCGTTGGGGTGTGTTTTCGTGTGTCTGTATATTTCATATTGTTCTAGTGTGTTGAGTTTCTGGCTTTTTGGTTGGATGTGCAGTATTTCCATGTCCGTGTTGATGTCTCTGTAGGTGTAGTTGGCATTTGTGATATGTTCTGCATATGTGGAGGTGTTTTGTAATTTTGTTATGGCTGTGATGTGTTCTTTGTAACGTGTTTGAAATGATCTGCCTGTCTGTCCTATGTAGAAGTTGTTGCAGGTGTTACATTTGAGTTTGTATACGCCTGTGTGGTTGTATTTGTTTGTTTGTGTTGTTTGTGTGTTGAGATGTTTTTGTACATATTCCGAAGTGATACAGTGTTAAAAGGTGTGTAATCAAGATGTATATATTAGCTTGATATGTGCTGTTTCTGCAAGGAGTCAAAATTATTGTAGTATAATAATTTCAGTTCAACTAAAGTTTATTTACCAAATTAGGGCTATAATATATGCATAGGCCTACTGTGTACTTAATACATAAGTTCAGCATATAAATGAATTTATTTTTTCCGCAATAGGCCACTCAAGAATATTATTGTAAAATTCTTGATATTCATGTGGTATCTAATGCATTAGTTTGCGTATATCGTCAAGCTTCTCTCTTTGAATTGGCACGATTTTGTCTGGATATGCCAATGAAGAAGGTAAATATGGTATTCTCCTTTGTACTTACAAGCAAACATTCTCATGGGGGAAGATAAAAAAAAACAATCTTTTTTTTTTCTTCCATCATTTTACTAATGTCAAAAGAAGTGATTACACAAATTTTGGCCACTCGAGCGCAATTACGAAGGCCGTTAAAAATGAGTTTCCCTGGGGCCGTTTACAGAAAGAGAACAAAATTTCATGGAAAGTTTTATTGGAACAGATATAGCAATTGTTGAGTTATTTTTCAACGTATTCGCCACCAGAATTGAGACATTTGTCATTCAGTGGGATCAATTTTTGTATCCTTGTGTCGTAGATGTCTGCCGTCTGAAATCGGAACCAATGTGTCGGCACATGTTTTTGATATGAGTTGTTACTGCGCGCTTCCAGGATTTCACAGGTCTCCAAATGTAAGACGGCTATACTGACATATGTGGTTTCTGCATGGAATGATAGCCCTATATCAACAGTCCATGAAACTCGAATAAACTCATACCGCCACAAATAGTGACATGTCCTGTTTCTGCAATCCCTGATTCAAATGAACTTGCGATTCAAAAACGTCCTAACTCTGGGAGACTAAATTTGTCAAGACAGAGGAAAAGCGTAAATGCTCGAATAATACTGGCCTTCACGACTGAAAATTTCGTGTGTCGCAGTTACCATGTCGTTATTACATACTGGTATTGTTAGTACCTACCGGTACTCCAAGTATTCTTACATTTTTAGAAAGCTGCGAGTGGCTTCGCGAGGTGCAGCAATGAGAGATTAAACGCTTTGTTAGTGAAACACCGTCATTGTGCTGTGCCCCCACGTGAGGAACTCCACCCACGAGTCAGAACGGCTTGATACTGTGATTATGCATTACGGTAAACAAAATAATAAAGGAAGGTAACTGTAAATGCAGCATAGAAGTGTGGCTTATTGTGTGCTCTGTACATTTACACCCGACACGGTAGCAAGGACTGTCGCACACTACAAACGGGGCCAACAGCAACAATAAAGTCACCCCCACAGAGTTACGAACAGTTTCTTTACTCCTTACAGACTACGCTATACCATTTGTTATTTTCAACACTTTAAATATTTCAATTAGAACAGATGAAAGAATTCAGTTACTTACGGTTTAACTTGAGTATGGGCATGGGTGGGCAACTCGTGCTCTCAAAGTGTCAACACAATCTCAGTGCAGGTAGAACGGACTCTGTACTAGCTGTACTGCCTGTGTGCGGTTCTTTCAAGACACAAGTTCGATCGCGTCTGCAGTAAGTGGCGGCTTGTTTTCAGTGAAAAACAATGTAATTCCCAGATCATTTCTCTTTAGTTACAAGTAAAAAGAGAATTTTTTTTATTAAGAAGAGAGGTAAAGCTTGTATTCTATTACACTTTCTTACGCATGACATTTTATGTTACAAATAAACAGTGAAGGTTTTAGTAAAGAAATACTGTCTGCATCTGCTTTAGAACAGCTAAAGGTAAAACTGAGATATCAACAAGGTGAGACTGAAATCAAATATCATTAGCACGTTGTGCGTGCGAGTTACAGAATTGCACGACATATAATCGACTAGCTAAGAACATTTATGGATAAATTTGAAATGTGGTAGTATCATGTAGATCATACACAACTTCACTACAGCAGAATTCACTGCTAAGTTTGGAGAATCAGTGACAATTGACAAGGATCGAAATTTTTCTGAAATCTTTTTGGCTTACGCCGATAGAAAATCCTGAAAATTTATAGCTTGAATTGATAAATCTACAGAACAGCAAGATCTGGAATCGAACTGTTCGTAATGTTGCCTAAGTCAGAATTTCCGAATATACTCTTTGCCTCCATATATACTGTATGTGCTTGAGGCAGAGTTTAATACAAGAAAGAAGTGTAAAAGCTCTCAAAGTGAAGAAAGAGCTCAGAAGTAAGCTTATTTCATCTACAGTGACACGTAACAAATAGTTCATGGAATTTGTTATTGTTTGCGAATACAGACTATTACCTTTCTGAGAACAGAGGAATACTCTTTAATGTATAAAGACTTGTAAATTCTAGCGTTCTACATTTTAAATAAGACATATAATAAGAAATATTAACAAACAGTGTAATAATAAATAGGCTAAGTGTTGCAGCTATATTTTTGTTGTATCTTGAAAAGGTTGTATTCAGTTTGTGTTTCCAGTACTAAACTAATTTACAAAGCTAGAAAGTAATATAATTTTGTTATGTATTCAGGTATAATCTGTCTAAAATTACTATAATTACTGTACCATGCGTCATTCTGAAATTCAAATTATGGAATAGATATTACGATCACCTGCATGAGCCGACAGAGCGCACCGTGGATTTTGCAGCGAAACTACAAACAACTTGTAACTGCTGCGGCTGGCTCCGTCTGCCTTTCTCTCTTTCAAGGTTTTTTAGCGCTTTGGGAGCACGAGTTGCCCATCCATGAGTATGGGTATTAAATTGATTATTGTAAGGAAGAATGCAGCAGGGTAGATCAGTTGGTAGAGTATCTGGCTACGGATTTGAAAGTTTTGGTTCAATTCCGTATGGTGTCGGAATTTTCTCATCGAAAAAGCGTCTATAATGTACGGTATGTAAAAAAAAAAGGGTTCATTTAACGACGCTCGCAACTGCAGAGGTTATATCAGCGTCACCGGTGTGCCGCAATTTTGTCCCGCAGTAGTTCTTTTACATGCCAGTAAATCTACTGATATGAGCCTGTCGCATTTAAACACACTTAAATGCCATCGACTTCGGCCAGGATCGAACCCGCAACCTCGAGCATAGAAGGCCAGCGCTATACCAACTACGAGGGCGACTACAGTTTTTATTTGGTTATTTATCGACGCTGTATCAACTACGAGGCTATTTAGCGTCGATGAAATTGATGATAGCGAAATATTTGGCGAGATGAGGCCGAGGATTCGCCACAGATTACCTGACATTTGCCTTACGGTTAGGGAAAACCTCGGAAGAAATCCAACCAGGTAATCAGCCCAAGCGGGAATCGAACCCGCGCCCGAGCGCAACTCTGGATCTGCAAGCAAGCGCCTTAGCCGACTGAGCTATTCTGGTGGCTGCGACTACTGTGTGTGTGTGTGTGCGTGCGTGCGTGCGTGTGTGTGTGTGTATTTCTCGTACTTTCTGTTATTATTATTATTATTATTATTATTATTATTATTATTATTATTATTATTATTATTATTATTATTATTATCCGTCACGAATTACGCCTGTGTAGACCTGTTTCGGCCCAATCTAGCAGTCTTCTAAAGGGTCTTCCTAACCGTCGATGTCCTCTGGGTTGATATTGCATCATCATTTTCGGGATTCTTGAATTGTCCATTCGTTTTACATGGTGTAGCCAATTTAGTTTGTATCTGTTTATTTTTTCTTCTACTGACTCTACTTCTAATTGTTCCAATATTCCTTCATTCTTTTTTCGATCTTAAAGAGTATATCCTGCTGTCCGTCTGAGAAATTTCATTTCCGTTGCTTTGATTCTGCTCATATCTCTTTTCCTTAATGTCCAAATCTCACTTCCGTTTAAAGGGTGGGTAATGCTAGAGTGTCACTCTAATTTCCGGCAGCCAATCGCGTTGCAGGTCGGCTACATTTAAACGTGTGCGTCTTGTGATTCTCTGATTCATTTCTTAAGGCTCGATAAATACTTAATATAATCGCCAGCCATTTTAGCTCTTTTTTTGGCGTTCGCAGAAAGCACACGAAGACGTTATTTGCCGCTCAATTATTTGTTGAATTACAGTGCGTTTGATTTATTGTCATAGGAGCTACGACATGATACTACCTACCTACTACTACTAGTAGTAGACTTTATAGAGCCTTTACTTTCTAAGACGTAAGCAAAGGGGCGGAGTCACGCCGGAAATAACAGCGTCGGGTCTTATACATATATTTATTCTTGTGGATTTTTGTACTAATTTATTTTTTAATGTATTATTTATTATTCCTAAAATTTTGTAAATTTGGTAATTTTCTTGTTCACTACTGGACTACCTAACGATAAGGCTAGTAACCTATCTTATGGAAAACTAAATTATTCTCAAGCCTCAGAAAAGCAGTATTATTATTATTATTATTATTATTATTATTATTATCACAATTATCACAATGTTTCAAAATATACATACTAAATATAATATGTTGAAACATTCCCTTTCAAATTTTCTACACGTGCACTTTCAATTCACTGCCGTAACTTAAAGTTACTAGGTGTTTAAAGAGTTCTCAGGAAGGAACATTCAAGTTACCGTGTTACATTTGGAGTGCTAAATAAAACATGAGTAAAATCGCCAGAGAGTAATTAATGTTGTGGAATAAATTTACAATCCTAACGAACAAACTTGCCATAAAAGCTTATAGTTCTGCCTTAAGAATAGCCGGAAGGTTAATTTCAAAGTTACATCTTGATATACTATTCAGCAACAGTCTACGTCATTAAATATGAATGAAGATTTCCGACGTAGTCCATAATGATTAAACACAGAGTTGTTTGACTGGCAGCTTTGATTAAAAATTCTTCCAAATGAGATAATTTAAACTTTCATTGCATTTCGAGGAGGAGACATTTGATAGGTGAAAAACATAGCCTTCGATTATTCTACAGTAGAGCGTCTCGTTTAGGCACAGAGAAAACGTAAACAAAGTGCAGGTAACGTGTGGGGGAGGACGAGCCGCACGATAAACACGAGGGATGCACAAGGTTTTAGTTATAGCATTTATGGCGGAGCATTAATTGAAATTATATTTTCCAAAAACATACAAAACAAAAGAACACAAATTACATAACGTTATTATATACACATTTTAACAAACAAGCAATTGTAGCGTTGAAATAATTAAATATAAGAAATTAAATTTTGCTACTTATATAGCCTAATGTTGTTTTGAAGCAGCATATTTCACGGTCATGAATTTCATTCTCTGTATGACTGACATAATATCACCGTCTTCTGTACTGCAGCTGAATAAATTAGACTTTAAGAAGGGATAATTATGTTTAGGAAATAGTGTTGTCACTTCAGATCAATATACTGTACTGTAGTTTTGTTAATTTCGCTACAGAGGACGGTGATATTATGTCAGTCATACAGAAAAAGAAATTCATGACCTTAAAATTGCTGCTTGAAAGAACACTACATAAGTACCGGTATCAAAATTTGAATTGTTATATTGAATTATTTCAACGTTACAAATTGCTTGTTCGTTAAAATGTGTAAATGATAACGTTATGCAATGTGTGTTCTTTTGTTTTGTGTTTTTGGAAAATATAATTTCAATTAATGCCTCACCAAAAATGTTGTAACTAAAACCTTGTGCATCCCTCATGTTTATCGTACGTTACCTGCACTTTGTTTTCACTGTGCCTAAACGAGACGCTCTACTGTACATAGCAATGATGACTATGGTGGGCATTCTCATTGAATGCATATCAAGGTCACAGTAAGAGAGAAAAGTACAGTACAATTAGAAACATCTCGACACAACGTGAGTCAACCGGAAGGATTAGCTTAGCAGCAGCTGAATTTCTGATTCTAATTATTGTACCATCTTTGTGTTGCCTACAGTTTTATAATGACAGGCACGTCCTATGCCTTAATGGTACCTATAGTATATGAATTAGCGACATTGCGGGCCCGGGGTAGCGTTGTAATTGATAAATGGTAACGCTTCTCGCCGTAACTTTTCCTCAAGTGACCTAGATATTCCATTAAGTTCTGTGCCTACTATAGCAAAGGTAGATTTCAACGTAAGACTAGAAACGGCAAGTAAATTTTGCCTTGAATTCCTCGCATCCAGGACAAGTTTCTTCTATATTTCACAAACTTATACGTACTTATAGGTAGTCCCGCGCCGTGGTGTCGTGGTCTAAGGCAGCCTGCCTAGGACTCGCGTTACGGAATGCGCGCTGGTTCGAGTCCTCATGGGGGAAGAAATTTTCTCATGAAATTTCGGCCAGTGTATGAGACCGGTGCCCACCCAGCATTGTAATGCACTTGGGGAGCTACGATAGGTGGCGAAATCCGGTTGCGAAAGCCAGCTATAACGGCTGAGGGGATCATCGTGCTAACCACACGATACCTCCATTCTGGTTGGATGATCGTTCATCTCTGCTTCGGTATGTGGACGTGAGGCCAGCAGCCGGCTGGTCGGTCTGGGCCCTTCACGGGCTGTAGCGCCATGGATTATTATTATTATTATTATTATTATTATTATTATTATTATTATTATTATTATTATTATTTTATACGTACTTAAAGCTTGTACTCCCGGTTTTATTTCCCTTTCGAAAGAATGCGAGTATTATTGTATTTAAAAGGGTATATCGTCGTCGTTCCTGCAATAACTCCTATGTGACATATTTATCGATTTTCAGATTTTTTCTCTTCTAAATAACTGAAATAGTGATACAGCAAATAATAAAATCTCCTATATGTAGGCCTCATCATATTTTTTCTTTCGAAAACGTAAGAATTTACACTGTCCTACGTACCACTGCTATACAGGGTGTCTCTAAATTAGATCGACAAAATTAGGGAGCAGATAGATAACCTTCATGGAAGCATATTTTGTTAAGGAACCCATGGGCTGCGACGCTTCGTTTCATTGCAAGAAGGCGGGAACGGATAATCACTCTTTTCAGTCCAAGAGGGGTGTGTCATTACTATCACTCGGTTTGTTTACGTCCGGAGCCCAGCATCATTTGGTATCGATTACGGCACGTTTGTTTACTTCCATTGGTACGACCTCTTGTTATCCGTGTTACGTAGTTTAGTACTTTTACTGCAGTCATTCTGTTGTAGTGCTCAGTACAGTTTAATGCGTTGTTGGTTTCGTTTTTCTGTTTGTATTTTTTCTTTGTTGGATTAACACACAGAATCATGTGACACAAATGCTTGTTATTTGCACATACCTACTTATTTTATTCCGACCTGTAATTCCTTCTTGCACTGAAACGAAGCGTCGCAGCCCATGGGTTCCTGAACAAGATATGCTTCCAAGAAGGTTATCTATCTGCTCCCTAATTTTGTCGGTCTAATTTAGAGACACTCTGTAGAATGAATAAACGTGTTTTTTCTTCCTACTGAAAATTTTTATATTTTGCACATAGGAGTTATTGCAGGAACAACGACGATATTCAAAGTCCAAATTCAATGTAAGCGAGAAATGGCGAACAAATCGTCGGTTTACAAGCAAAACACATTAAATAAAAAATAATACTTCTGAGAAAAAGACGTATATAATGCACGTAATGTAGGCTATGTGTATAAACTTAGAATTGGAAAATGAAATACATTTAAACAGAAACAACTTATACTAAAAAAAAAAAGTAATTTTTTGAGGATTCATTTTTCTCAGAAGAAAAACGTCTTTTTCTCAGAAGTAATAATTTTGACTTAATATGTTGTAAACAAACAACATTATTTTTCCCAGAAACCATATCAGAAACAAGTTATTTTTTAAGCGTATCCTCTTTTCAACGGTTATCTCTAACTCTCTTTCCTCTCGGTAAGAGAGAGGCATACTAATTTCAGTTAGTTGCGATACTTCTGGAACAGATTGTCGGTCTGTCCCGGAAAGGATTGTAGGATCGGGAAGGAAACGACGGATCGTGGCCCTTATAATTCGTGTTATTTCAGCATTCGCCGGGAGAGACTTGGAAAATCCACATCAGAATAGCTGCCCCTGCTATTGAATCCCGGACCAGCCGAAAAAAAAATGTGAACGTTATTAACCATTATACCACCGTGCTGAGTAGGCGTAAAAGTTTATTTTTCATACCGTATACCTAAGACATGAGCATACTAACTTTACTTCTCTTCCATAGAAAACCATGCTCAAGATTTTCTTCTTCTTCTTCTTCTTCTTCTTCTTCTTCTGTTCTACAGCCGGGTTCCAGCCTTGACCGCCCCAACGATGCTTCTCCATGTCCTTCGATTTAACACCTTTGTTTTCCATCCTCTAATACCTGCTGTTATTACATCCTTCACCACTTCATCCAGCCATCTTAGCTGAGGTCTCCCTACTTTTCTGGTGCCAAAAGGTATAATAATAATAATAATAATAATAATAATAATAATAATAATAATAATAATAATAATAATAATAATAATAGTTTATTTTCCCTGGCAGAGTGAAGGCCATCAGGCCTTCTCTTCCACTCAACTAGGATCAAATCACATACAGAAAAATACATACCGGTATACAAATATTAACTTAAAAATAATAATAAAATAATAAAGTAAAAAAGAGAGATTGAATACATACACACAATCAGTATTAACTTTAAAATAATGATAATAATAATAATAATAATAATAATAATAATAATAATAATAATAATAACAATAATAATAAAATATATAATAAAAAAGAGACTGAATACATAATCACAAACAGGTGAATACATTCTAGTATACAAGTATTAACTAAAAAAAAAGAATTAATATATATGAATAATCTCACAACTGAAGGAATAGTACAATTAGTATGATCAGCACAGCACGTGTTACATTGAGACAATGACAATTACCTAGATATTAGTGTTAATGGAAAAATAAAGTAATGATTGTGTAAAATAATAATAATAATAATAATAATAATAATAATAATAATAATAATAATAAATAAAAATTATACCTAAAAAACTAATTCTGTGCATTTAAAATATTTCTAAACAACCTAATTTTAAACAACTGAGGACTAAGGCTATCTGATTTCCAACGGCAGCGAATTCCATGAGAGGGCCATAGCTATTGAGAATGAACTTGAGTACAGAGATGTCTGATGATGTGGTATTGATAGCAACAGATTGTGCTGTGGACGTGTATTACGATTATGATGTGAAGATAGGAGAGTAAACCGAGAGGCAAGGTAGTTGGGTGTGGAATCGTATAATTCGATATAGCAGGCAAAGAGAATGTACTAAACGTCGATCTTGCAAGCAGAGTCAGGAGAGTCGTAGAAAATATTCCGATATATGATCATGTCGGCGGATATTGAAAATAAATCGGACGCAGACATTATGTACACGTTGAAGTTTTTGAGAAAGTTCAGCACTTAGGTCGCTATATAAAACATCACAATAGTCAAAGTGAGGCATTACAAGGGTCTGCACTAGAATTTGTTTGAGTTCGGTAGGAAGGAAATTTTTCAGGCGTTTCAGGTATGGTGAGAGTCAATTTCTTGCAGGATAATTTTCATCCTTCCTACAAATATGGCCCAGCCACCTGACTCTCCTAGCTTTAATTTCTCTGCAAATATCTGGTTCTTTAAAAAGTTGGTATAATTTATAGTTATATCTTTTCCTCCAACTGCCCTCATCATTTACTGGTCCGTATATCGTCCTCAGAACCTTTCTCTCAAATATACTCAACCTGCAATTGTCGGCACTGCCAACTGCCCAGGTTTCAGATCCATAAAGCAAGACTGGTCTTATTAATGTTTTATATAATTTTCTCTTAGTGCTGAGGCTGATATCATGTAATCTTAACTGTTTTTGGAGTCCATAATTGCATCTGTTTGCTGTGAGGAGTTTGTGTTGGATTTCTGCACTCACATTATTATCTGAGGTAACTAGTGAACCTAGGTACTTAAATTCGGTGACTTTTTCAAACTTGTATTCTCCCACGCCATTTCTGAAGGATTTATTGACACCTCCATATAGCTCAGGATTTTACCACAGTCTACTACATACAGTCGCGAAGCTTGAGGTGATTTTTTGCAAATCTCGTGATAAAGCGCTCCAAGCGGTTAGCAACTAGAAACAATAGATTGTCCACTGTCGAATTTGGACTGTGTCGTATTTCCATCGAGTGCTAGCTCGTTGCGTATTTCACATTGATGCTTGTGAAATGTTCGTTATTGGTTGTAATGAAAATGTTAATGGCTAAAATACAATAATTGGAATAATAATATTTTACTAGAGACGTAGAAAAATTAAGTTTGTTTTAATGAAATTTATTGATCACGTTTTATTTTCAGTTCTGGTGGGATTATTATTGCTTAGGCCTACTTTTTTTTTAAAGAAATGTTTTTAATTATAGCTGTTAATTTTGTTGTTATTTTTATTTGTTACTTTACTAGAGACGTAGAAAACGTCTGTTACAATAAAATTTATTGATCACGTTTTATTTCCAATTCTGGTGTGATTATTATTGCTTAACCTCATCCCACTTTGTTAACTGCGTAAGCCTACACTACAAGTACCGGTACACGTAAATTACTCTATTAATTCATATTTCCATTATTATTGTTGTAAAGGGAAATGAAAATTAATACTTATTGGTTTCATAGTTAATTATCGCTATAATCTTGAATGAGTGAAGCTATTATAGTAAATTTCAGTTCGTTTTGCACAAACAAAAATAATATTAACCTATTTCTTGCAGGTATCTTTGAGTTTATGGTGGAATTTAATATACTTCATTAAAATAATAAATTAACTTTATGCATTTAATATTTCAATAATGGAAGGAAGGTGTTAATTTTTCCAAAAGAACACAACGAAAGTGTAACATATTTTGTCGTCGACTAGGAGAGAGATCTGCGATGATTAGGCGATAGTAGCGATCCTAGGGGTGCGCAACTACCCATGTTTGCATTTTTACTACATATTGAGCTTCGCGACTGTATACAGTAGACTGTGATTTTACCTTCCTTAAAAAATAAATTGCCATCAGCATGGTTCGAACCCGCGAACCTCGGCTCGCATGGTGTCCGCTATATTCCGAAGGACGACTCTTCCAAAGGATACCATGTTGAAGAATTAATAGTTCTTATAGATTCATTACTGTCGGTTTGAAACTAAAAGCCATAGCAAGAATGGTTACCATTCAACCATCGGAAATAACATCTCTTTAGGGAGTCTTGGACAGCCACCCCAGCTCTGGTGTAAACATTTGCTCTTCGGTTTTACTTTTTAACGCCGCCGCGAAGAATTGAGTAACAGACTGCAGACAGACTAGGAACTGTGTGGAGTAAGACCCGACTCGGTCATGCCGTCCGTCGAGACGACGTGAATACAGAATGAACGTCAACAAAAGATGGACGATGAACAAATGCTGTCTCCAAAAATGGAGGAAATAGGACAACAAAACCAAGTCACTCCGCTTTAGGTACTGGAACTTGTGCAAGAAATAATTTCAAATCGCAGACACGAACTTCGGACTTGAATAAAAGGAGAAACTCGACAGCGTTGTTACGATTAGAAACAGAGACCCTGTCTCTGCACGCAAACAGTGCATTCCAGCCACTGAGTGTTATTTTGTATACAAGAAATGTTTTTACTATACGGTACTCTAAGGAATCAGCACTGAAACTACATTAATATAACACCTAATCTTAATTGAGCACTTAGAAATACCACTTGTCAGAGCACAAATTTCCGATATACGAGTAAACTTCAATCTGACAATATAAGATGTATATTTTATATTAACAATTAATGCCAATTAGGTCAAACTTCCGTAGAAGCTAATGATATAGTTTATATTGTAATATTCTTAGGAACATGAAGCAGTCCCAAATAACATTTTGTTCTTTTCCAAATTTATTTAATTATTTTTACAGTAATATAAAAATAATGATCTGTATTAGCAATTCATCTTGTTAAATATTTAATAAATGTAAAAATAGACCTACGTTAATTTAAAGATGTCATTGCATGTTGTACAGAAGTAGTAAATATTCGTATTACAGCATTTATTTTATTTCAAATATCTTATTTGTATGCTATTCCATTGTTAAAATATTTAAACGTAGTTGCGACTTACCTATATGACGAAATTAAGTACCAAATTCTTGTTATTTAAAAATAAATAACGGTAATGAATCACATGTAATAAAGAGAAGTCACTGTACTCAAATCCCGAGGTCGAGATTTTAGTGGTCTCCTTGGTCATAGATATCTAGGAATATGGTCTGTTTCACTTTTATATTCTTAAAATATTCTAAATGTATTTGTATTGTTATATAATATTATGCTTAGTTTATTATTCGTTTTAACTACAACGTAACATACTGTACCTTATGTGCAACAGAGTTATTTGTAAATTTTGGTGATTCAGTGTTAATAATACAGTTATTTCATAGTAAGGCTCATATAAAGGATTGATTCTTCGAACAGTTGAATAAACAACAACGTATATTGGCATTATATGGGCCAGAAACATGGACATTACGACGAAGTAAAGACAAGCGACTAGAAACCTTTGATATGTGGCTATGGAGAAGGATGGAGCGTGTGAAGTGAACATAAAGAATAAGAAATGAAGCTGTGTTGGAAGAGTGGGTGAAGAAAAAATGATGCTGAAATTGGTCAGAAAGAGGAAAAGGGTCACTGGCTGAGAAGAAACTGCCTACTGAAGGATGCACTGAAAGGAATGGTAAACGGGAGAAGAGTTCCGATCAGAAGAAGATATCAGATAATGGACGACATTAAAATATATGGCTCATATGCGAAGACTAAGAGGAAGGCAGGAAATAGGAAAGATTGGAGAATGCTGGGTTTGCAAGCGAAAGACTGTACTTGGGCAGAACATGTATGTTACGTTATGTTATGTATTATGTTATGTATGTATTATGTAATGTAATGTGTGTATGTATATATGTATGTATGTATGTATGTATGCAGCCTTAGATATAAAAAATTATCGATTTTTTTAACATGAATTTGTCTAATACTAAATCCACTTAGGGCAGCGTCTGGTTCAGACGTCTAGGGAAAGGATATTTATTTTGCACACAGTTTATCCCTTGAATAATTTTTTTTTATGGGTTAGTTATAAAGCGACATCAAAAACTTTTTCCTTGCATTTTTAACTATGTCCTGATTGTACCTATGCTGTGTAAAATATTACCATGGCAACTAAAACTTACCTTCAAGCAAAGCTTGCATGGTATAGTCAAAAAACAAGGTACAATAAAAATGTAAGGAAAAATTTTTTTATGTCACTACAGCACTTGACCTATAAACATAAAGAAAAAGCAACATACAAACAAAAAATTAAGAAAAAATAGAGTTGAGTAGAGCTTAAGAAATTCATTCATGTGTAAACCTAAGCTTCCACGGAATTAACCGAAGTCTTCCGAAAGGGACTTAGCAGATGGCAGCCTGTTATTTATCTTTCTAATATTACACATGAAAATTCTTAGTTATGTTTCAAATATAACTTCCTTGCGTTACAATACGCAAAAACTGTTATTTTTCATTAGAAGAGTTATAGATGAAAGAGAATCGGAATAATTTTTGCTCTGTTGTACACGTTTGGGCTACAGATTCATGATTTTTAACGAGATTTCTATGTTCCATTAATTGTTCTCTGGTTAAGCGAATTCTGTCATTTGGAAGTCCTAAATTTTCATAGACTGTAGTACACTGGCAACATATTGTCGGTGCCTTAAAATGCATTTTACTTAACATTACACCTTTTTTTACTTCCTCGAAATTCAATTAAACACATGGTAGTAATTCTCTCTTGACTGAGCAATATTTTAAATCTATAAATAGCCGCACCAACACGTCGTCCTGTAACAAAGACAGCAGGTCTTTAACATTTAAAGTACAAGCAAGCTCTGCAAAAACAGTGAGCGAGCAAATAAAGACTGAGTAATACGACAAGTTGCAGACGATCAGGCCGTTAACAGGCCGAAGTAGTCCGCGGCAGTAGGGATGTTGACAGTTGACGAACACATGCCGGCCTGTTTATGGCATGATTTCCACGAACTTCCACTGAATCTCCTTTCACGGGGAAACCAATTCCAGCACACAATTTTGTCTTGCAGATCAAAGATGCAAAGTTTGATTCCTTACCGTTTCAAGCAAACAAAAACACAGTATATCCTTGTTATCTATACAATTATTGCCACTTCTTTCAGTTCATGACTTAGACTCTGTTCTGTTCCAGCATCATGAATTCTGTATATTCTAAGGTAGAGTGACCAGACGTCATTTTTTGGCCGAACATGTCTTCCTTTTTAGACCTTTGTCCGGGGTCCCGGCGGATTTTTTAAAAATCAAGAAATGTCCTCATTTTCGTAACTTGTATACCTGATATTTTGAAATTATCTGATTTGACGCTTTTTCAAGTAATTTTCCTGTAGGTGACAGCAGCATCGACGGCATAGGCCTATACGCCCTATACTTTTTGCCAACGATCATTACTCTATTTGCTTACAGAGTAATATGAAATTTACATTTTGTGCGGTCTTTTTATGTATTTTTATAATAATTATAGTTCCTTTGGCTTTCATATACTGTACTCCAACCACGAGAAAGTCTCTGCGGAATGAGACGAAGCGGGGTAATGCTGTGAATGAATGTTGATGTCATAAGATGTCATAAGGTCACACACGTGGGTACTCGTATCTCTATTGGCTAGCTCTCACAGCACAAACAATAACATTGATAGATACATATTTATACTACCCTAGTTACAAAATTAGATCACTGTTAATCCCTCCATACAGGAAATAACATATGCAGGAGAGCGCATGGTTTTTAAACTGACGTTATAACGATAATATTATCTACTTCGCTCCAATAGATGACGCAATAGTAAGCACATTCGTTTCACGGTTGATCTTCTGGTTGGAGAACAGGTGTTAAATGTAAAATTATTTCATATTTTTAAGTTTTTTCATAAGTATGCTGTAATAAAATAGATATTGGCATAATTTTAAGTATAATATAGGCCTAAGCCTAAATCTAAATAGATATTTTCTGTCCTCTTTAATAATTATAGTTCCCTGGACTTTCATATGTAGCTAACTGTAAAATCATTAAGTTGTGTGCTTAAATGCAACAGGCTCATGTCAGTTGTAAAAGAACTCCTGCGGGACAAAATTCCGACACACCGGCGGGGCTGATATAACCTCTGCAGTTGGGATCGTCGTTAAATAAACCATAATTTAAATTTAAATTTATAATCAAGTTTTATTATAATTATTTTGCAATATTAACATACTTTTAAGTATGATATGCGAGTAAGCCTAAATCTGTACTGTAAATATTTTGTAAGAAAATAGATATTGACGTAATTTATAGTATAATATAGGCCTAGTCATAAATCTAAGTACATAGTTTCAGTCCTCTTTTTTTCGAACAACGTCCTCCTTTTTGCAGCTTTGTGTCCTCTTTTCTATTGATGTGAATCTGGTCACCCTATTCTAAGGTCTTAAGAATTGTATCAATTGCGCATTTTTTATGTCGTTGATGAAATTGGTGGTAGCAAAATAGTATTTTGGAGAGATAGATTCGAGGACTTTCTATAAAATTACCTGAAATTCGCCCTACAGGTAGAGAAAAACTCGAAAAGAGAAATCAGCATAATCGGAATCCGAAAGCACGAATCATGCTCACTCTACCTAGATAATGCCAGTGATACCTTTTCATTTTGCTCTTATTAAAAGCCTTATTTCTGGTAGGTTTTAATATTTATTTTTTTTTAATGTCTGCTCCAATAATAGTTTCCGCACACTTTTGTATTTTCTGCCATTTAATTTATTCTTCTATTGTATTTTCATTTAATGGTGGTGGTGGTGGTGGTGGTGGTTTAATTTCCATTGCACAGATACAGTGCTTGGACATGGAATACAAATAAGATACAGAATATACTAATTGAAAAAATGTAATTACAAACAAAATAGAATAAGCACACATTAATGTTTAATAAATAGCCAATAGCAAATTAAGTAAAATTAACAACACCAGTATATATGAATGCTTAAAATAGCTAACAAATCACAGGCTAACTGAAATTAACGATGATAGTACAAATATATAATTGTTTTTTAAAATAGCAAATCGCAAGCCATCTAAAATTAACAGCAATACAAATGACTTTGTAAAATAAATAGCAAATCACAAATCACGAGTTAGCTAAATTGACACCAGTGTAAATGAATTTTTTAAATAAATAGCAACTTATAAACTAACTAAATTTTAGTATTCTGTCCAATCTTTTTTGTCATAAGCAACTAGGCCAGGAGATAATAGGGTAGGGTGGCCAGTTCCTTTCCCCCTACATTGTATACATCGCCAATTACCTACATATTGCACTAATCAGACTTCAGATGTATTGTTTGTATGTATCTGAAGTCTGATTAGTGTAATTATTGCACTAATCAGACTTCAGATGTATTGTTTGTATGTATCTGAAGTCTGATTAGTGTAATATGTCGCTAATTGGCGATGTATGCAATGGAGGGGGAAAGGAACTGGCCACCCTACCCATTATCTCCTGGCCTAGTTGCTTCATAAGTGGTGCCTTATTGGTATCACTTGAGGATCAAACCTGTCTTCGGACAGGTGAGTAAACAACACAATTAACTGAGCACACATTTCATTTTTACGGATTAGATCTTTTGTTTGCAAAAGTCAATTACATTTCAAATGATATAATCATGTATAGTGCATGAGTAATTTATCTCCCGTCCTTAAAGTAACAACTTTATCGTTGGGCGCGCTCTCACGACAGCGAAATATCGGTGATTCCATAAACCACTAACTATTATTATTATAAAATATTACAAAACATAAAAAGTTAAAACAAATTAAGGAAGGAGATTCTGAAACTGCCTTCTAGTCTTGGATTTTTACATTTAGGAAAATAGAACACACTTTATTAGCTTTTATAAATAAAGCTTTTGCAATTACTTCTTCCGAATCTATATAATTCATATCCCATCAAAAATGTATTAATACAAATAAACCAATGGTTAGTAATGTACAGTAGTAGCTTCAGTGGTGTAAGACTGAGGTATTTTTTCCTGTGTTTTAACGTGTTAGTACATACTCTGAGATGGCGCTCACAGATCTCTCTCTCTCCTAGAAATTCCTCGTATTTTCCTCGAGTTAAATGTAACAAATGCCCCTTATTTGCATTCTGAAAACCTGGAAACTCTAGTATTACGTTATATTTCTTACATACAATTTTTCAGTGAGTTACTTAAAGGAAATAGACTTATATTCCCGCTAAAATATACAACTAGATTTTTAAAGCATAAAAATTTTCTGTATTCTTTCATACGAAAAAATAATTATTGGGCAGAATGGAACATGGCTATGTAATAATTATAAAACTTTTTATTAAATTTAAAATAAGAGACTGAAGGAGGAATCCACTTGAGCATTGCGAGTCGTGTTGCTGAACACCTTGTAGCTATTTGCATTTCGAACACGGCAGAAGCAGCAGCTGTCACCTACATGCGAGTTGGTTGTGCCCTAATTTAAACAGGTAAGGAAAAGTGACGCTTCTCGACCTGAACGTGCCTTCCGTTCAGACTGCCAACTTCATATGTACGTAGTTGCTTGTTGTATGGCCGATTCAGTGTCACTAAATATACAAGTCTGAAACAATGCACTGTACAGTCGCAGATCTTTCTGTAATAATTTATAAATTAATAATTTGGTCGATAACATGTTCCAAATTATGTCTCGCAGTTAAAAACACCACTACTTTGATGAACTTTTCAATATTTTAATACTTCAAATAATAAAACTAGTGTCTCTCTTGTTAACTTTCTTCGGTACGACTTATACTATGATAAGAATTAAGATGTTAAAAGAAATTAAAAATTTTCGCGTTTTAAATTTGATAAATTGTACCTAAGATTGTAAAAGTAATCATTAAAACTCGGATGTTTGTCAAAATACCCTTTTACTGGCTGGAAGTAACTCATTATTTTCATAGACATAAATGTGATTTGGAGTAAATCAAAGTGATAGGGCCAATTTCTATTTTTCCTATTTTGTCTTTTTAAGGTGTTTGTAACTAATTCAATAATAAATGCCTTTTTTGTAATTTTAAAGCAATATTTCTTGTTTACTTGCAATTTTATAATTAATTGTAATGTAATGTGTACGAAATTTAAATACATGGTGATCCGTTTGAGTATGAATAAAATAAAAACACCGCAAAACATTTACTACTGAACTTTATTTGTTGAAACTTAGTGCATACAACAATGAAACATGGGAGATTCCTCAGAGCTCAACATTACCCCCATCGCGCACCCTGCAGAACTCATAACGGTGATGCAATTCAGCCCACGTCCGTTGCAACATAAGAGGGGGTGATTTGTTGAAAAGCTTGAGTAATTTTTACTCTCAGATCATCAATGTTCTTGGGTTTCTGTGAATACACAATGTCTTTAACAAAACCCTACACGAAGAAGTCACAAGGGGCTAGATCTGGGGAGTTTGGGGTAAAAGCCAAGAGATAGCTGCTTCGCCTGCGACTTCCTGCATGTTTTTTTTTAACACAGAAGTTGTTTCTACAAATGTTCGATACCACAACATTATGGAATCTTATTTAGATACATTACGCACACCATACTCACGTCGAAATTCCCTTTGAACTCTTTTAACACTCTCAAATTTAGCATAGCAAAGAACACATTGTGCCCTCTGTTGATTTGGCGTAGCCATTTTAATCGTCTACGATTTTCATTTGTCCTTTCAGATTATACATTTTTGATTGTCATATATGGAAACTCCCATCTTTTAGTCATAATATAACCAGCAAGAAAATTTTTCCTACTATCATAATAGCTTTATAATAATAAATTAATATTATCCATACCAAAATGGATCAGACTGTACATAATTATTTCTATATTTCGCTTCACGTTTTTAAAAGTCTATACTGCTGAGCATTTGGAGAATGGACGAGCTCTTGTCCTCTTATTGTTAGGGGGAATTACAGTTGCAAGTAATGAAAACGTGCATTATGCTTCAGTAAACCTCTGAAGAAAAGTATTGAAAAGGAAATATTGCATCTATACTGTCTCATTATGAATTATTAATACATTTTAGTATTCATATCATTTTAAATATTTATTTTCATAAATACAGAAGCATATTAGAAATGATTATACTGTATGTATTTCATATAGGCCTAATAATTTTGTACTATTCTAGTGTATTAATGGAAATCTTACATATTCAACAAAAAAACAAAAAGAAAAAAAAAAAAAAAAAAAAAAAAAAAACAGAAATTAAATACACTAGAACAGTACGAAATACACTGACACACAAAAACATACACACTACATGTCCTCAACACACAATAAATTTCAGATCACACAACCTAACGGTATTTGACTCCACAAACGCATCCACAACCAAAGCAACCGGAAGCAAGCAAGGATCTCACTAATTCTGAAGATGATCAATAATGCAATGGAAACTAGTCAATTAAGGTAATTTGGCAAATTAGTTTAAATTTAATTATACTGGTTGCCGGCAGAAGAACAAGGAGTATTGCAGAAAACAAAAACCACGGAAGACTGAAGACAAGTCATGATTGTCTAGTACAGGCTTGCAGAGCAGGGCGACAATTGTGGCGTTGCGGCACACATCGGAAACGTCACACATCCCTTCCTTTTACCCCCGCGTCATTGACTGGTAGGGGAGGGGATTTGTATTCTGTGTCTGTGTTCTGTGATTGCGTACGGGGCACAGTGACGTCATTCAACGCCAGTGGACTGTGGACGGAGAACCAACGCTTTCCCCAAGCTTTCCACCCCTCTCTCGCCAGTTCTGTAACCCTGGTCTAGTAGCACATCTCTGAAAAATAAAGATCTCCACTTCTGAGGAGCGTACTCTCTGTCGACAGCCAGGGTCAACAATGAATGTTGACCACCTTCTTACTGCAGGAAACGTGATGCAAATCAACAGCAGACAGCCGACTTAGCCAAATTGTACTGGACAGCAAGATTCCAGATGAACTGGAAGATTTCAGTTGGAAGGCCATTGGAAGAAGAAGAAGAAGAAGAAGAAGAAGAAGAAGAAGTTAAAATTTAACATTAGAAAGTTGTTGAACTAATCCAAAAGATTGTTTTCTAAAATTATTTTTTCTCTTACCGGTCATGGTTTTTGATGAGGAAATTTTGGAATTATATTATTTTCCAATTTCATAAAGTATTTATCATTAATACTACTTACATTACTTAGGCCCGGTTTTATAAATACGATTAATCTAAACATTATGTTAAACCTAAGTTAAATCTAACCATGAGTTTAACTCAACGTGCCGCATTACAGAGTCTCGGTTAAGTTAAACCGTAGTGAAATACGATTGGTATTACTGCTAGGAAAGAAAAGAAGAACATCGCAACTGTTTAATTATATTATTAATTTAAAATAGCCGACGCTCGTGGAGAATCTTCATTAAGAAACATCTTTGTTCTTCGATATCAGAGTGAGTTTCGGAAAAAAAACCTAAAGATGACCTATACCGCATACTTCAGTATGCTTGTCAGACTTAACCTCAAATAGTTTCTTAACGCTGGCTACCAACGTTATACTCTCAAACATAATGCAACGAAACTGAACCTTGCATGACCGTCCGCGACGTAACTCCATACAGAATCAACTGAGTACTGAAATAATCATATTAGAGTGCGTATTTTATGTGTTGTCTAGAATATTTATGAAACAGAATTCAGAGAAACAAAATTATTTTTACGAGTCTATAAAATTAGGTAATATTATTAGTGTGTTTATAAATCAGTCCCCATAGTAAATCTTACCAGGAGACTTACTGTGCCACACACAGTACAATGCGCAATAGATTTATAGTACATTTATGGACATCTCCGAAATCTTCCATCGTTTTCAGTATGTCTACTACGAGAGGAAAAATAGCGCAGCGCAACTAGTAACTGATGCAGAGATTTAACAGAATGTTTTCAAAAATAAAAAAGAAATCATTTATCTTTTCAAATAATCTTTAAATTCAAACCCTAAAACACAGATTTTTGCACTTTCTCATTTTTCTGTTGCATGTTGTATCCGAGTTTCAATTTTTCGAAACAAAGTTAGGACTATAAGCCTAATTCTGAAGGTTAGAACTGTCTGGTTCGAAAATCTCAATCTGTCTTAAAACTTCTGTTCATTTATGTATATATTTCAAAGTGGTGCACTCTATTTCGAAAAATTCTTGGCCGCCGTGGTCGTTCAGTAATATTGATCACTCACATACCGTCACTCATACGTTCTTGGAAAACATCTGCAATATCCATGTGTATTGCAGGAACCTCCATCTTGCACTGCTGAGCCTTGAACTGCAGTTTAAATGGCAGATAACTGCCGCTCAAGTTAAACTTTAGTTAACTCAAGATTAACTGGTAGTTAAGGTTTATAATACGAAGCAGAACGAAAAACTTCAATTTAAACTGAACGTAAGGTTTAAACGGCGTTTATAATACCGACCCTTGAAGGTTTGCATATTGGCTCGAAGTATCATTGCCGGCTATAATCCAATGAATCCGAATTCTATTACTGACAGGGATTTGGACTGATACCTGCTCCTTAACAGGTACTCTGTGTAGAGTATATCGTTGATTCTAATACCCGCCCGCTGTTATTTTAGGTGGTGGCATTGCACTAAATTGAAATTGACTATAATGTCCCGCTACTTGTGAATAAGTATACTCAGGAAATGGAAGCTCTAGTGACGTGAAGCTTACGAAAAAATGAGGTAAGGTAATGTATTACAACCATTAAGAACAATGACATGAGGTCGGAACAGGCGTTCACGACACCTAATCTTGAAATAAAAGTAAAAAAGCAATCAAGTAGGCAAACTCTTTAACTTTTCGTAACCCTTGCATTCTTTCAAGGGATATAGTCTACAGTTAACTCATTAGGTACCGGACCGTTTGAATCGAGCAAGACTCTCGGTTTTTCTGCAGATTGAAAGCAAAAAATTAGTGTACAATAAAACTCAGTTATGAACATTATGAAACAATTTTTTATCAGAGTTTGGATTCCCACAGATTGGAAGAGGATTTACTGTTACATCGGGCAACGGTTACTTACAAGTACTCGGTGCTACTGGCCACTCTAATGGGGCAATCAGGCGATAAAAACCAACGCCATTCATAAAACATACAAAAACCTGCAGTGTGTGAAGTGAATAGCAAATAGGCAGTTTTGTACTTCACTGGGTGTTCCACAAATAATTACAACACCTTTTAAGAACTTCATTTCTTAATCAAAAGAACAAATAGATATACTGTAACAGCGTTCAAGTTAAAATTACAACAGGAAGTCAGGCTTATTTTTCACATTTATGGATGTAAATGTTGCTTATTTTCCCGACTATGTCTCACGAAATAGAGCTTCATTGTGTCTGTGAGATTTCTAATCAACGAAGTTGCTGCTGATTATGATTTTTTTATAACTTTCTTTCGTCCTTCCCTTCAATTCTGTATTGTACACTTTGAAAGATTATTAAATAAAAACAAATCTTACTTCTGCAAATTGAAGGCATTCCTCCGGGAAATAAGAGAACGAATATTTTCATTGAACCTTCAACAACAACAACAACCGTGTGTAATGTGAGCCATGAACATAGGCATGCTGATAACGCTATTGCAAGAGGGATGTCCAAAAAGTAAGTTTCCCTTGGACCGTTTACAGAAAGAAAATACAATTTCATGGAAAGATTTATTTGAACAGATACAGCAATTGTTGAGCTATTTTTCAACATATTCCTCACCGGAATTGAGACATTTGTCACACCGTGGGATCAACTTTTGTATCCCTTCGCCGTCGGATCGGAACCAGTGTGATTGCCGTCTGCATTTCTCTGTCGATCCAACGTTATGACAAATTTCTCTGTTTCGGTGGGGAATATGTTGAAAAATAGCTCAAAAATTTAAGACTGTGATCTCAAAACACTGAAAGTCCATTCTTATGAAAGGACTGGGCTAGTTTTTTTATCCATTGGTCTAGGAATGAGCGAGTTTTCAAATGACATGCACAATTACACAAACTTTTAGACAATGATTGGCGTTGTTTTGGAAGAAAACAAGCTTAAAATATGATAAAGATCTGAAACATAATCATATATATGTATAAATAATAAAAATAGCCAAATGGACTGAGTGAGTTTTGGGATTACACTCTGCAATTGCTGTATCTGCTCCAATAAACGTTTCTGTGAAATTGTGTTTTCTTTTCTGTAAAGGGTCCAAGGGAAACTTACTTTCTGGACGCGCCTCGTATTAGTATTGTTGTTGACACAAACATAAAGCAATAGATGTGAAATAACTTGGGTGTGTTTTTACATCCCTTAGCTTAATTTAAAAAGCAGAGATGTAATATATTGCAATATTTTATTTATAAAATCATAATGTCGTGACAACCACTCATTGGAAGGAAATACATGAGTACACATACAGACGCATCTGTCAAAACTCAGTATGTATTAATATTCAGTCTTGAATGAAATTATCGGAATAATATAGGCCTACATTTAATGATTAAATGAAATAAAAACTGAAATAAAATAGAAACATTCAAAACACTACCTACTTTATATAAATTACACTTTCAATAGGCAGTCATTATTGATTACTCTCAAGGACGAAATCTATGATAAACATACGTTTGAGTACAGCTCTTAGATCTTTGCAGCACAAAAGTATTTTTTTTTTTTTATATATATATATTTTCGTATCATGGACCGTAACAAAGGTTCGATAATTTTTTTTTTTTTTTTTCAAAATTTTAACTCTGCACACAATTTTAAACACAGATGGCACCTCTATGTATCCTAACACAGATGGCACATCTATGTATCCTCAAGGGGTGATTGCATGGTGGAACATCTGTGCTATAATTGTAGAGAAAGAAAGAAAACTGTGTTCTTCTGAACAGTTACTATGCTGCAAAGGGTTGATGCACAGCACCGATATTTCTGTAGTGGTCACAGTAACAGGTGGTCCAACATAGTGTTCAGCTTTGATTTACCTTCTTTCTCTCTTAACTTTTTAATGTTGGTCTCTCCCAGTATATATGTATTTGAAATCATTCTTTCTATAACATAGTTACAATTTATTTCCATTCTCTTAGTTCTTTAAAATGTATTCACAACATTTTCTTTATAGCCTATATTATATGATAAAATATGACTTTATTTTCTGTTAACAGGCGGAGAAATTTCGACTCTGTTTTCGACCAGGAATCGCATACGTTCGTCATTCAAGATTCAGGTAGGACATTTCTCCAAATTAAAAAAAATATCTTGTGTATAAAGTATGTTTTTCTTGATTGTAACATTAATTGATAAAGTTGGCGAGTTACGATCTATACGCTTTCATTGCTAGAATTTCTAAGTGTAAAATTTAATAGAAATCTAAAACTATTACGCATTGAACTCACTTTCTTATCGAAGTTATTGATTACTTGAGAGGAATATTATCGCTTCTAAAACCGTATATATATAAAATTAATAATAAACAGTGATTTTTTGCCGGAATACGAGATCTAAATGGAATTTATAGACCTTAGAGAGTATTTAGTGACAACATTATTATGAAACAAGAATGACAATTTGTAAAGTAACAATATTAGAGAAACCACAACTGTTTTAATAGTCTTAAAAATCATCTTAAGGATATACCGCACTTTTATTATTTTGAGTTCAGGAGAGAGAAAGATGTGATTTATCATTCTTCCTCTCACTGTTTCTTTACACATAAGAAGTTTTTTGTAACCTACAGTGTGATCCATTTGGGTATGGATAAAATAAAAACACCGTCAAACATTTACTACTGAACTTTATTTGTTGAAACTTTGTGCATACAACACTGAAAGATGGGAGATTCCTCAGAGCTCAACATGACTCCCATTGCGTACCCTGCACAACTCATAATTCTTCCTGGTTATATTATGATTACTTTCCATGTATGACAATCAACAATACATAATCTGAAAGGACAAATGAAAATCGTAGATGATTAAAATGGCTACTACAAATCAACAGCGGACACAATGTGTTCTTTGGTATACTAGATTTGAAAGTGTTAAGAGTTCAAAGGGAATTTCGACATGTGTATGGTGTGCGTAATGTACCTAAATACGATTCCATAATGTTGTGGTATCGAACATTTGTAGAAACAGGTTCTGTGTTAAAAAAAATAACATGCAGAAGGTCGCAGACAAAACCCAGTACGAGAAGCAGCTATCTCTTGTCTTGGTCCCGAAACTCCCCAGATCTAACCATTCCTGACTTCTTCATGTAGGGTTTTGTTAAAAACATTGTGTATTCACAGAAACCCAAGAACATTGATGATCTGAGAGTAAAAATTACTCAAGCTTTTCAACAAATTATCCCTCTTATGTTACAACGGACATGGGCTGAATTGCATCACCGTTATGAGTTGTGCAGGGTGCGCATTGGGGGTCATATTGAGTTCTGAGGAATCTCCCATCTTTCAGTGTTGTATATATAAAGTTCCAACAAATACAGTTCAGTAGTAAATGTTTACGGTGTTTTTATATTATCCACACCCAAACGGATCACCCTGAAATATGTTAATGGTGGCACCGGATACGAAAAATGTGAGGTATACCATTATACGTAGAGAAGTACTGTGACGAAAATATGTATCATCATATATATGATTACGTTTCAGCTCTCTATCACTATATTTCAAGTATGTTTTCTTTCAAAACAAAACACCAAACGCATGTCACTTGAAAAGTCTCTCAGTCCGTAGAATGGTGGATACAAAATCAAGCCTATTTCTTTCATAGAAAATGGACGACTGAACGCGTTTTCGGATCACACTCTGTAATTATAAGTCTGAGTTAATGTAACACGCAGATATTCTACATAAATAAGAATTGCAGGACATAGCTCCGTTCATTTTATGACGTAGTAATGCTTGTACCTATCGTTTTTAATTCCAATCAATCTAATTATTAAGCCGGCAAATGGTAATATGCATTTACGACTTCAGTTCATTACGTATGGAATGTTCATACATATTTCTTTATATAAAACCTCATACCGTTAAATCGATTATACTGATTTAATTATACATGCTAGTAATTAAGTCATTATTACAAGTTCACGTTTTTATAAAACATGCCATGAACAAGTATATAATAATAGACAAATCTAAGAAGAGTAAGTATGTTCCTTCTCCATACTCTCGTTAAAGTCTCCAGATGTTTATAGTTAAAGTAAGTGTTAATTTTACGTTTTCACAGACTAAACGCATTGAATGATTGTTGCGAGTATAATCATCATTATTAACACCATCATATACATTCAAGAATATTATACTACGTAATTATCACGTCTCAAGCTCTGGTAGAATTTTTTATTTAACAGTATTCATTCAATGTAGCGGAAGTCACTAGTCACGTGGCGTTTTTTTCACTGAACAACTTCCAGCCAGTATACTGCATACAGCAGTGCCGGCTTCGACTACCAACAGCAAACTTATCTCTGGTATCAGTTTGTTTTTGTTCCTTGGCCACGTAGACACTAGCATTTTGACTAGGGTAATATTATAAAACTACTATTCAGCCATTTCAGTTGTCGCTGATGTTACATTTTTACAATTTTCAAACTCTGTATATTGAAAATGAAGCGACTTCTGTCATCTTTTATTATTAGAATCAATTTAGAAGATCAGTATCATTTTACACAAAGAAAGTTGTTTAAATAAAGTGTATTATTATTGCAGAAAATAAAGAAAAGGTTCCGTCACGAATGTTACAAGATTTGTGAACTCGTTTCACACCTTATTAACAATAAGTGTAAAATATAGGTCTCTGTCTCAAGCAAAACGGAGATTCACTCTCATAGTGTATCAAATCGTTACTTCTCTTTTCCATTTTTAATTTGTAATTACACTTGTATCTGTTTTACCTTTTTTTTCGTGTTGTATGCAATATGTTTTTTTTATCTGTACTGTCTATTGCAATTGGGGCTTTGCCCTGTTATGGACATAAATAGATAAGTAAATGTGTAAGTTATGCAAATCTCATGGCATCCAATTAGTCTACAAAAACATAATCGGTAAATATTTTATAGCTGTTTCTTTCAGGTCACGGATGTTACACATGAGTTAATGTCCTTTATTTTTCCAGTTTCAAAACAACTGTGACATTTCTAAGTCAAAATATTCACTTCAACTGTATGATTACTAATTGTTATTAACCCAAACTACTGAAAATAAATGGCAGAAAGAATATAGTAAATATTAAAAACGTTTCTTGATCCTGGAGCTCTGGAATTAACAGTTAAGGTTCTAGAAATATTTCTTCAACAATAGCTTCTTGAAAAACATACATTAACAGCCGATCTCTCTATGGGTAAGTGCTGCAAACTTTAGGGAAACGAGAAGTACCTATTAACCATCCAAGACCACTCAGATTCAATGGCCATAAAACTTATAAAATATTTTCGATTTGAAAATAAAACATTAGAATATTTAAATTTAGAACCTTATCTATGTTTTACACTAATAACAAAAATATATTTCTGAAAAAATAGTTTTTCATTGTAATTCTCAGTTTGCCTGGAATTGCTGTATTACATTTTTTCAAGGACGATAAAAGATATTTACAGTAAAATCTGTATTAAACGACCACTGCTGGTTCTATGAAAAATTGGTCTTTCAGAGGGGTGGTCTCTCAATAGGGGGAGTTTTTTACACAAATAATTAGTTAAAACGCTTCTATGTTAATCAAATAAAAAACACGGGAAATATTGCTAACAATAAAAGCTTGAGATAAGAACTTTATTTCTTATTTTACGTTATTTTTACAATTTTCTTCTTTGATTCTCTGTTTAATTTTTTTTTTTTAGATTTCGTTTTTATGACCTAATTTTCAAAACTATCCTTTAACATGTTAAAAAAAAGTTCATTTATATGTACTCCATTCATACTGTCCTTCAGTGGTGCCGATTGTTGAATTAGCTGAATGTTACATAAGACTTCTTCCAGTGATCTTTTTTCGGATTCAAATTCTCTCTTGACTTTAACCTCGTTATCGGTGGGTTAATCACTGGATTTTTCTAATAGGTAGGAGGAAGAAAAATAAATTATTGTACTTTAATTAACAAGTAACGATTTTATTTATGTATAAAACGAAAAGTAAAACCGTCATACCGGCATGAGAAATCTTTCCTTCCAAGAAACTGTTAAACAACGGTGCAAATAACCCTTTGTCATACATAGGAAGCCGTTAGCAGTCATTGTAGCTTTTTCCTAGCAATACCCAATATTCCTTAAGGGATTAAGGACAGAGATGGGCATTCAACATGAATACGGTGCCACTTAACAACTTTTCCAAACATCATTTCAACTTCTAGTACTGTAACGAATTTTTTGGAATTTATTTAGGCTACAGTAATGTAAACAAATACTAAATTGTAAATTTTAAAAATACGGTATGGCTTTTAAAAGGGGTAAAATTAAGAAAATGGCTATTCAGTCACTAGTCGGTGGTCGGGGAGAGGGGTGGTCTCTTAAAAGGAGTGTGACTTACATTGGTTTCGTGGATGTTTTATTCGGTTCTTTAAAAAATCGGTCTTTAGGAGGAGTGGTCTCTCAGTAGGGGTGGTCTTTCTGACAGGTTTTACTGTAGTTTGTTTAATACAGTAGATTAGGCCTACAGCTACAGGTAGAAGGAATCTGTGGGCATTCTCAATTGCAGCCGATAATGCAATCACTTGAGCTACAGCGGAAAACATAATCTTCTTATACTTAGAGCAAAACAAATTGTAACTTCTTATTTAGTTAAGATTGTCTAAACAAGTCTGATTTTTTAGAGTTTAAAGAAAAAACATTTAATTTAAATTGAAAGCCATAATGATTACGCAGTGTTCATCAGCTCTCCTGTGAATTGAAATTAAAGATCACATTATTATTAAGTTCACTGCGTTCATTTGATCGGTGTTACTACGTAACATGGATTCGGATACTACAACACCTGTACTATTATCCTCCGTCAGAAAGAACAACAAATTGTACCACCTGCAAATTATATTTTCAGATCTCTAAACTAATTATACTTCAAACAATGAAATCACGGCGATGTTCCCATTGTGAGAGACAGGACAGCCAGCCAGACAGAGACAGACAGACAGACAGGTACTTTTCCACCCTCCTGGAGCCAGTTGGCACTTGAGTCTGGGCAGGCAGTCGGACAATTAACACCTGCTGCAAGGAGAGGGAACTTCTGCTGCAGTCCTCCGCTTTGCAGTATGTTTCAAAAAAGTAATTTAGAAACTTATCACAGTCGAAATTTTACCTAAACGTACTTTCCGATTTGAATTACAGTATTCCTTTTTCTACGAGTATGTAGAGGTTAAAGATAATTCGTCACCCCTTTGTAGTGCACTTTTTCGACGTATCCAATGTAATTGTTCTAAACTGAAGTCTTCGGCTCAAATGATGTTTGACTTTGACTCAGGGTGTTTTTGGTTGCTACTCGACTTCAGACAGATCGTTAAGTAAAATGTGATGAAAAATAATTGTATTTATTGTCTCGAAAGAATTACTCTTCATTCTATTTTTCAGAGTTTCTTTTTTCATGAAACATGATCTCTAACAAAAGATACTAGATAGATATGGGCATGTACGATGAGTGCGATCAAGAAGTCTCTCCGCAGTGCTTGTGTAGCCCCTGGCAGTAAGAAGTCTTCACGCCACGGTGTAGCCGAAAATTCACTGGGGAGAGAATTCAAGTGGTAGTACTGGCTGTTAAGCATATGATGGACTGGAGGTGTAAAGTTGTCAAACCGGAATTAATGGGGAATGCCAACTTTCTACAGGATTACTAGAATTAATGGAGCTGCGGAGGGACTTTCCGATCGCACTGTATATAAATCCATTATTATAGTTACAAAAGAAGTGGGATTATCTAACTAACCATATGAATACAAAACAATAAATTATTTACTAAAGAAATGCAATGTAATGTATCATTCCTAGACAATAAAATAATCATCATCTGCTGGGCAAGGATAAGCTATCAGCCTGTTTCCATTTGACCATCTTTTAATAATTCCTCCAACACTGCAAATCTTCTTTATACAATCTATAATTTTTGGAAGTGTATTATCTGACATTCTCGCTACATGTGTATCCTTTCATTTCTGTGTGATTTAATTTTGTACTTTAGGGAGAATATATTGAATTCCTCCCTAATGTATGTTTCGAAATCTCATTTTTGCAATCGTTAATCGACTTTTATCCTTTCTTTTAAGTATCAGGTCTCATTACCATACAATAAAATTGAGACTGCTGATGATTTATAAAATTCAGCTCACTATGAGTCATTCATTTTAAGTTTTGCTAATTATCCCACAAGCATTTTCATAGCTATTGAGTATAATAATAATTACATGTCATCATTTTATGGATAAGAATTGTCCTTCCCTAAGTATTTAAAATTTGTGACTTGCCCCACAATGTTATTTTCTGAAACTATTTTAGTACGAACGGGATACTTTCCACGGAATGACATAATTACCTTAATTTTCTTAGTGTTCATTTTAAAGTTACAATCTTCAGCTATTCCATGTAATTCATGAAGAGCCTCTCGTAAATTATATTAGGCCTAATCATATTAATCTAAGTTTTATACTAGGACCTGAACGTCAATATAATATTAATTAATTCATTCATTCATAGTTTTCATCCCAAGGGCTGGTCCTTCACTGAAAACCCAGCTTTCTCCAATCTTCCATCTTTTTCGCCTTCATCTTAGTCTCCGCATACGATTCGTATATCTTAATGTCGTCTGTCATCTGGCTTTTCGGTTCAATATACAGGATTTACATGTCTGTTTCTACGTTGCTGTTAACAGTTTCAATTAGCACATGGAAATTGTTTATATAATAACTTTAACACATCATTAGTGATACAAGTGTTAAAAGTGTGTAATCAAGATGTATATTCAAGACAAAATCAAAACACGCGTAATATCATCAAATTAATCAGATACTTTAAATCCGATATTTAATGAAAATTATGATGATAATAATATAATAATAATAATAATAATAATAATATTATTATTATTATTGTAGTGGGATTTAATCGATTAATGTAATCGATTAATCGATCAATTTCTGTTGTAAGATTAATCGAATAAAATATTTAATCGAATAATCGAGTCGATTAAAATCGATCGGTTGTAGTTGATATTAATTGTTATTTTGTTAATACAAACTCGTACTAAAAATTCCGACAATATTCCTTTCTCGAAAATTGTTTACTTGAAAGCGCAATGGTACTGTTATTTTCTAGGTAGCGTAGGGGAAATCTTTTCACAAACACTTCAGAAAGAGATGGAGATATGAGGACAGTGACCTAGTCCACCTCTGTTGAAAGTTGAAACACAATGCAAAACCCTTATTAAGTTTTATGGTTTTCCAAGAAAATTTCCACCAACAGTCAGCTCATCTTCCTATAAGCATATGAAATACATACTTTTCTGGGATTCGTCACCGTCATCCCTTATAAAATACCCATGTCTACACTTGTGCAAGTGAGAGCGTAACTATCTTCTTCTCTTTCTAAAATCTGGTAATTCGATTACAATAGGGGCCAGTCTTCCGTTTCGACCGCTGCACTTTTGCAGTTGCAGTTTCTGTACTGAGTTTGTATATGAAGGTTCTGTGTTTAGTTTGATAAAGAAAAAAAAAATCAGTTTTCTGCGGTTTGTGAAAAGTGCAAACTCCATTATGTCGTAATTATGAGAATTTGAGAGGTAAACTCGGTGAAAAGTTTGGATTTAAATTGAACGATCGTGGAGAAGTGCTTGACAGAAAAAAAAATTGTTCGTGTTTAGTGATGCAGGAAACATTGTTACTAAACGTAGAGCGGCACTTAATTCGGAGCATGTGAATGCACTCACATGTTTAAAATCATGGATGAAGCAGTATTAACTGGGTGAGTCTTCATACTTTTTGTTACTCATGTTTGTCTCAAAAATTCCCGGAGAAATTGACACAATAAATTATAAGCCTCATAATAAATATGTTAGTAAATAATTAAAATACTTGTTTTGTAATATAACGATACAAACTAGGGAGATATACACCATTTAATACTTATGCTTATCACCGAACACAAGTTAAATTTAACAATAATTGTGTATTACAGTATATTAAAACGTTTTTTTCAAGTCGATCAAAACTCGATTAATCGATTAAATTGAAATAGTTAATCGATTAAATATTTTAATCGATCAACAGCAATAATAATAATAATAATAATAATTATTATTATTATTATTATTATTATTCGTTGACAAGTTGTTCCTCATGGCCCTTTACGTCACCTGTAAACATTATGATAACAAAATCTCTGCTTGACAGAACATCCAACAAATGCAAAACAATATACATAAAGACTTCATGGGACAAAGAAGAAGACAGAGGGAGAGGAAGAGAGAAGAAGATAAATAGAACGAGAGTGAGAGTTTAAACACTTAATCTCCCATTTCCAGGATCTCTTGGTTGGCAGCCTGCACGTCACTACACAGCCACAACGCACATCGTCTTTTTAAATCCATATTCCACCCCGTGTCTCCCTCAGTCCATCACTGACGAGAGGTCCGACTCTGGAGGAAATGCGGACAGTCTGTCTACCTGCTGAATCTCACCTGTTCTTAAAGCCATAACAGTTTTTTACCGTCTTGTCTGCTGTCTCCCCCACTTGTTTTCTTAATAGAAACGCCAAACCAAGTGCCAAAACTGAAAATCACAGCAGAGCCACACACAGACACACTCATCCCTAAGTCTAGTGCGTCACGGCAGGGTGGGAGACCGAACTATCTTCTTTAATGTCTGTGTCCTAGGTTCAAACAAAGGCTTCGTAGGCTATAAACAAAACATCACTAGTTTTTTCACTAAATGATATTCTATTAACATTTGTCACTGCTTTAAATGGATTGTTTTTATTTTGCAAATAAGAATTTCATCATTTATTCCAGTCTCAAGTCCAGTCATTTAGACGACTTCACTTGAACTCCAACTGAAATTAGAAGAATATTATAGATATATTAATTTGTCCTACAGAATTTATCTGTAATATTGGCACTTAATATTTTAGGAGAAAAATTCGCTCCGGCGCCGGGGATCGAACCCGGGTCCTTAGCTAGCAGTGCATAATAACTGTGGATTCCCGGCCAACAAGTCACTCAGCTGAGTGCGCTCCTAGTATAATGGCAGTTGACATTGGATACACGTCAACATATAGACTATGTCTAACTTGGAGTCAGGCCACAAAGGGAAACCTCGAAGGAGGAGAATTGGATCCGGTGCTGTGGATTGATTTCGGCGTAGCTCAGTGGTCAGAGCGCTTGGTACGCAGAACCAAGGACCCGGGTTCCATCCCCGGCGCCGGAGCGAATTCTTCTCCTGAAATATTAAGTAAAATTAGAAGATTCGAAATAATTTAACACTAATGCTAATAGCTGTTAGAAGATGTGTCTGGTAACTACAGCTTGGAAACCCAACGTGCTGGCGATATCTTTCAAGGCAAGCAAATTCATTAGGTTGTAAATAGGCTTCCCGGTGTATCATAAAATTTAAAATGTACTCTCAGCAAATATTTTCACTCTCTGAAGTATCACGTGTAACGTTATCGCAAATATTTTAATGCAATGAAGGAAAGGTAAACAAGAGAGCATCACTTTGCGGATAATAAATTGTAAGAGAGATGCGAACTGCGTAGTATGTGAGATAAGACGAGTTACAAAAACCGCGACATTGACGATACTGGGATATACCACAATACATACTATACAACACAAAGGAATATGACAAGGTAAAAGAAGAATGGAAGTAAATAGTTTGGTCTGAAGTACACTTAAGTGAATTAGACTAAATAAAATTAATTGATATAAATTGAATTTAAATCAAATGAAGTCAACCTAAACCAAAACGAAACTAACTGGAATTGAAAACAGTAGAAACGAATTAAAACGGAATTGACACGAAGTTAACTGAAACTGAAAATTAACTGAGAATGAACTGAAGCTCAAATTAAACGAAACTAGTTGAATCAAAACTGGAAATAAATGAAACTAGTTGAACTGCAATAAAAACTAAGCCTGAAACGAAATGAGCAGCACCGAAATTGAAACAAACTGAAACTGAAACGAAACGAGTTGAATCGAAATTGAAACGAACTGAGACTTAAACGAAACGAACTGAACCGAAATTGAAACTGAGGCTGAAATAAATCGATCTGGATCAAAATCGAAACGAAATTACACTGGAACGAAATGAATTGAGACTGAAGTGAAACTGGAAATAAAGAAAACTAGTTGAACCGAAACTGAAAGTAAACGGAAGACCTAAACTGCAAAAAAAAAAAGAACAGGGGCTGAAACAAAGCGAACTGAATCTAAACTGAAACGAAATGAGCTGAACCAAAATTAAAACGAACTGAGACAGAAACGAAACGAATTGAGACTAAACTGAAACTAAAAAGTAAACAGAAGAGCTAAAGTGTAAAGAAAGGACTCAGGCCTGAATATAGCGAGCTGAATCGAAATTGAACTGAACTAAAAGTGAATCGAAAAGAGCTGAATCGAAATTAAAACTGAGACAGAAAAGACATGAGCTGAAATGAAACAAAACGAACTGTGACTGAACTGAAACCGAAAGTATATAAAACGAGATGAACTGCAAAAAAACTTGAGACTGAAATAAAGTTACCTAAACCGAAATTGAAACAAAACGAATTGCAACGAAACGAGCAAAACTGAAATTGAAACGAAATGAACTAAGATCGAAACGAAACGAACCGAACTGAGACCGAATGGAACCGAACCGAACCGAACCGAACAAAGGCCGAAACGAAACGAACAGAGACTGAAATTGGAGTTGAAACTAAAAGAAAATTGAATTTAATTATTTTATGCTATTTTAATGTTGGTAAAACCGAGCAGTGTTCTCGTATGTAGCCTACAAGATAAAATGGAATAGGATTCAAGTGCACCGCAATGTTTCGAAGACAGAATATATACAGTACATACACGATAACAACGGAATTGAAAAGGTGGATTCCAAGCTGGTCTAAATTCATATGACAAGTTATGAGAAAAATGACAAAAACTGATAAATAAATTTTCTGTCTTTAGACCTGTTTGAAAAAAAAAATATGCAGATACTAAGTTGGTTATTTAACGACGCTGTATCAACTACTAGGTTATTTAGCGTCGATGAAATTGGTGATAGCGAGATGATATTTTGCGAGATGAGGCCGAGGATTCGCCAGAGATTACCTTGCATTCACATTACGGTTGGGGAAAACCTCGGAAAAAACCCAACCAGGTAATCAGCCCAAGCGGGGATCGAACCCGCGCCCGAACACAACTTCAGACCGGCAGGGAAGCACCTTAACCGACTGAGCCACGCCGGTGGCTTATTCAAGACTTAAAGTAGGAGAGTCTGTTAAATAAACTTACACAGTTATAGGTTTGAAAAGGATATATTAAAACGTGAATAAAGCAAGTTAAAAAAGGACATATGACACTTTGGAATCCACCTCTTCAGTTAAATTCAGCTTAAATAAAAAATAAAAGAACAGAACAAGTAGAATAGGCCTACAATGCAATACAATATACTGTAATCCAATATAGCACAACAAAACAAAAATGCTCAAATGCACAAATCGAACATAAGAAATACCTTCAAAGCAATCCTTCTGTTTATGAAGTCGTCACAGTGACCGAGGTTGAATAACCTCCACAGTTTGTTGAATAAATATTAAATACATGTCATCTACATTAGCACTAGTGAAGCGTGAATTATAATTCATCTCGTACTCGAGGTTTACGGCAAACATAAATATAAAAAGTGCTAACTTACGACTGAGTCATGCAACCTCCTTCGTATCCAATGTAGACAGTAAATGTTTTGTTTGCTGCAACAGAATTTATACAGCCAAATTATTTCCTGACGCTGAAGAAAATCTTTAAACCATTCTTACATTCTAACAGCAGATTTAAATGAACAATTCGCAATCTCCCAGAAATTGAAGGGCTCAGCGGAAGAGGGATCCATGCTACAAAAACGAAATTTTGTAGGAGAAGCATTTATTCCACTGAAATTCCTATCTTAAAGTGAAGAAGAGGCATTTATAAATGCTTACCATGTTCGGCAGACAAAAACCGTAAGACTGGAAGTTCATAAAAGAGGTCCTAATGGCAAGATCTGTCGGATTGTCGAAGGAATTAAAAATTAACAGAAATGTGGCATGGGCCCATTTTCCACTGGACCCCTCAATTGCAAACTTTTTTTGTTGCGTAGGAGTATTCTATGATTTGTACTAGAGTTCGATTTCCGAGATCCTTTGTACAATTAACAACGTAATATGTTTCGCACATTTTCTTAAAGTACGGTAAATCTTAAATAATCAATCGCTTTTCTATTTTTTATTTTGGCTGTTAGGATAAAAGTTGGTAATATTGTGATACGAGTAATATTGTGATATTTCTTTTTGAGAACTTATTACAATTTTACTGTGTGAGAAAAGGACCAGTTTTGTGCAGAAACTTGACTACGAACATTTCCCTTAATACGTTGACGCAAAAACCGAGCTTCCTCTCGCTCAGTAAAATATTGTAATAAATTCTCAAAAAGAACTATCACAATATTACTCATATCACAATTTACCAACCTTTACCCTATATCATAATACCCCACTATTGTTCAATACCCTCCCCTTTTATAAGCATCGTTAAAAGTGTAAAATATAAAGCTTTCTTTACATGTAAAATTAGCAGTCAGTATTGCAACAAGACTGAAAGTTTTGGATTCCATTTCCATCCACCTTTTTCATTTTATTTCTCTTTTCTTAATTGTTTATTACATGAAGCAGTGGCTATGCATTAATGCTGCATTGGTTAAGTTCTTAGGTTCAAACCAGTCAGATGATGAACTTCTAAAAGACAATAAAAGTTTTAAGCATAAATTTCCTTTACGTGGCAGTCCTGCGTTTGGTTATTTTGTGTAAAAGTTAGATATACCTCGATCATACTAGTTTCACGCTGCGGTCTCTTCCCGCACGCTTCGGTACTGTGTTTTATGTCTTTTCATTTACCCGTGTATGTAAGTCGGTGTACAGCTGTCAAAAAAAGTGGCCGCACTCGTGAACAGCGAATATTTTCTAAGTCCACTTCGGATCACAGTGATGTTACATGATGCTCGCTCTTGTAGAAGCGGTTTTGGAACTATGGAGTCATTCTATATCTGCGTCTTGTAGAGTAGCTACAGAGTGCTCGCTTAAGGATTCGTAGGTTGAGAGTTCGAGCCTTATTCAATTTATCATTATATTTTGTTATCATTCTTTAGCAAAATAAATAATAAAGTTACCATTTATATTCTGTTATCGTTCTTTAGCGAAATAAATAATATTCAAGTTACTATTTATATTCTGTTATCGTTCTTTAGCGAAATAAATAATATTCAAGTTATTTTTATATTCTGTTATAGTTCTTTAGCGATATAAATAATATTCAAGTTATCACAATCCTGCAAAAGAAGTAGGACGATAAGCCAGAACGTTAATTGTTGTTTGAAAGAACTACCGTACGATCAAAATTTAAGTAAGGTATAAGATATTAAAGACAGAATTACAAATGTTAACCAGCGCAAGACAGCGTTGGTTACATCTGTGAAACGACCCAGAGAAGAACCCTGCGAGATGATTACGCTCTGTGCGTTCCCGCCTCTCTATTCTGTGCCGTAATCGCTTCCGTGCGTGACCACGCAATACAAAAGGAGCGCATCCAATCCTTTTCCTCCAAAAATGCACTCCCCTCGATTAAATCCGTTGTAAGTCGCAGCAAACCAAACATGTGCATTAAAAGTAACAGGGGACTATGTACAATCACCAGTAATTCAGCGACCATGTCGCACTGTCCAAAGTTTTGTGTTCCTAATGTCTACGATCTGTACTGTTACGAAGTTCATCTATTTTGTCGGCAGAACTCTGTCCAAATTTAATCAAAGTTTGAGTCCAATTCTGGAGAAATTCCCTTGGTAACGGATCCAATAGTTTTCCCTTTACATTCTCCGATAACGATTCTATTCAATTTATTAGACCATTAAACATACATGCAATTGACTTCATCCCATATGATACTTACTTATGGTCTTTAAGGAACCCGGAGGTTCATTGTCACATAAGCCCGCCATCAGTCCCTATCCTCAACAAGATTAATCCAGTCCCTACCATCGTATCACAACTCCCTCACATCCATTTTAATATCATCCTCCCATCTATATCTCGGCTCCCCAAAGGTCTTTTGTCCCCCTCAGGTCTCCCAACTAACATGCCAGACGCATTTTTGGATTCACCCATACGTGCTACATGCTCTGCTCATATCAAAAGTCTCGATTTAATGTTCCTAATTATGTTAGATGAAGAATACAATGCGTGAAGTTCTGCGTTGTTTAACTTTCCTCATTCTTCTGTAACTTCATCCCTCTTAGTCCCAAATATTTTCCTAAGCACCTTATTCTCGAACATCCTTAACTTCTGTTCCGCTCTCAAAGTGAGATTCCAAGTTTCAGAACAATACAGAACAATACAGAACAACCGGTAATATAACCGTTTTAAAAATTCTAACTTTCAGTTTTTTTTAAGTAGACTAGATGACAAAAAACGTCTCAGCTGAATAATAGCAGGCATTTATTCTGCGTTTAATTTTCTTCTGAGTGTCTTGTGTGTTTGTTACTGTTGAATTTTTCCACCTCTTCAAAGGATAAATTTTAAATTTTTATATTTACATTTCTACTATGTTCTGGTCACGAGACATAAGCATATATTTGTCTTCACATATGATACATTTGAAAAACTTAGCTACTATGAAAACTAACAAAGGAGCTGATACGCATCTTTGAAACATAGGGTGTTTCTGTATGTATGAAACGATTTTTAAAACACCAAGAATTCCTGCACCCCTGACAAAATTTAAAGAAATTGCATTCATTTCGCTATATCTATTTTCATTAAAAGTATGATCATGAACTTTCCAGTTTTAGACCCACCTTTTCTTTTACTTGGTTATTTAACGACTCTGTTGTTGATCATTAGATTTCTTCGTAGTTCATTCTGGTTTTTGTAGTTTTTCTCGGATAGCTGTATTTATTTATTTGTTACTCCAGTCTCGTTACGTTACTGATCTCAAAAAGCACATTTGAGCTGCTTCCAGTTTCTGTGAATTTCGTTTGTTTAAAATTCAAACTTGACTGCCATAAGTTAGAGCTGCCTTCGACGTTTTATTCGGAAATTTTAATTTCGTATTTTTTTACTTGGTTATTTAACGTCGCTGTATCAACTACGAGGTTATTTAGCGTCGATGGAATTGGTGATAGCGATATATTTGGCAAGATGAGGCCGAGGATTCGCCATATATTACCTGACATTTGCCTTACGGTTGGGGAAAACCTCGGAAAAAATCCAACCAGGTAATTTGCGCAAGCGGGAATCGAACCCGCGCCCGAGAGCAACTCCGGATCGGCAGGCAAGCGCCTTAACCGCCGAGCTACGCCGGTGGCCATAATTTCATATTCATTGTTATCTCTTAGTAAAATATCTTCTGATAGCTCCATTCATTTTATTACAATTCCGTAATTTGACATCTAGATCAGTTTTACTTTTTGATAATAGGTAGCAATGCCCTAAAATATTAATTTAAGAAAACTGAAAAAGTAATCAGATCCTAATCACTAATTCAGGCGCGTAGTTCCATAATTTTGAGAAAAATTTAGTTGAAATTCAAAATATACACATTGTGCTTTGCGCCTTTCTTGAACTGAATTTCATACAAGTTTCCAGGAAGGTAATTCTTATTTATTTTATTTTTCAGCTAAGCATTAAAGGACATGTATTGTTAGTTCACAAAGTGAACACTACATGGAAACAACATACAAAAATGGCAGTAACTAAAAATTTCCAACCTGTGCTTTAGGCCCTTATAGATCTAGATGCCTCAATTGTAAGTGAAATATTTTAAGTGAAGGTTTAGTTAAAAAAAAAAAAAAAAAGCTGCCAGTATGAAATACAAAACAGAAAAAAAAAATCTTTAAAAAATAGTTTAAAGCAGTTACGTGAGTAGTCTTTTTGTCTGACTATTAGAAAACATGTTTGACACATTTCTCCACGTTTCTTCAATTCTCACCAGTTAGACCTGTAGAACAAATATAAACATTATGTTTTCGACCTTCTTTATCATACTGGAGTACTATTGGCAGATAGTGTTCAATGAGAAAACAACGCATACTCCATAGTACACACTAATGTAGGCCTACCAAGTTACAAGCTATGGCAAACTGCCTTCATTGTAGCGTTAGAGCTAACTTGGATAGCGACAAGTAAAACGTGTAGTTAACTATTAGCAGTGAGGGAAGTGATTCTGTATGCGCCGGTATGGAATACCGTATCTGGTTTCTATGGTCAGAAAACATACAGTTAGCGAAAAATGACATACCGTCACTGAAAAAAATGTGATCCGTAAATTTGTTTGCACATTTCTTCATCTTTTTGCTTCGTAGATCTGAACCGCAGCCTTCTGGAACTGCATTCAACGTGTGTTTGGACACGTTTATTTGATAAGTCAACCCCTGGAATGCTTAAAACGTTAGCATTTCAAATATAGAAGCCTGTGATCTGTAGCTTGTGGTGTCCATTGTTGCCAATTTAGTGACTGATGAGATCTTTTTCTCTTTTTTAATTTGCCAGTGACAAATATCGTCATTTATCTGTTATTTAAATAGGGTTACATACAGTCCTGCTTAAAAATACTCGTTATTGATATAAATAAAATATTAATCATTAACACTATAGGGAGTAAATTAATTTTGCACCGCTGTTTAGCGATTTTCCGTAAAGGAATATTAGCAATGTTTGGTTCGGGTTTGAATTTTGAGCTTTACTCCTCCATGCCCCCCAAGTGCCTTCATGGCATGTTACGGGGATACCTTTACCTTTTTACTGCTTCAGTACGCGGTATTGTTAAGTAACGCTAACATAGACGTTTAAATACAGTACTTGTTATTACGTTATTACTAGGGGGCGGATGTTGATGACCTAAAAATCTACCTTAAAATGATCATTAAAATGCCCTTAAACTAATAGAAAAATGACATAAAATTAAAATAAAATGACATTTAAATGTTATTCACCGTACTCGCACCACGACTTCTTAAAAATTAGTCACCTTGTTTCAATGACTGCCCTGCAAATCTCGGAGAGAAGAGGCAACTTCCTGGTATTTGGCTAAGATAAAGGAAAAGAACATGCAACAAAATGAAGGTTTTAAGGGAAAACTATAGATTTTAATGAGGGGTTTACAATGTGATTAAATCAGCGGTGGTCCATGTCAGTGCCTTCATTCTCCATCTCCTCCTCCTTCCACTTTTCGCTTTTGTTAACAGGTCTTTCAGATGAGAGAGTGTGAATGACAAAACAAATTGTGGGCACAGCGTGCATTCTTGCAGTCTTTGAGTTAAAAATATTGTCTACTACAGTAGACATCCCTTCCGAACCATGTTGAGAACACAATGTCCTGTCCAGGATATGGTGAAAGTTTCCCCCCTTCCAAACATAAATTTTAAAGACGCCCTCGTACCGACAAAAGTACAGTAGCGGTCAGAGTCCTCGCTTAAACTAAGCTGTTGTCAAGCATTTTACATTACTTCCGTTGTGTGAAGTGAAGCCTTCAGTGGAATGAGGGATGGACTTTAGAGTCTGTTCCAAACTATAAAACTCAAACTTCACTGTTATTCACTTATTCAGTAGGTAATTACTACTGACCTATTTGGTTAGAAAATGATTTAACAGGCCTATAGGAAAAGAAGAAAGTAAAATGCATTCCAAATGATATAAAAGTTCTTCAAAGTATTAAAAATGTCCAAAAAATGCCGAAAAAATATAAAAAGACCTATTAGTTCAAAAACTAAAAAAAATGCAAAAAAATGCAATATAAGAAATTACCTTTTTACGTTGATATTAACATAGAAAGGATTTCTTTATTAATTGGCATCATCCTAATGTGTAAAATAAGAAGATGACTTTTCATCAACATCCGCCCCCTAGTTATTACTGTAGTGGTGTTTGCAATATAATAAAGGATACATGTCATACGAGAAGTAAAGACAAAACTTCAGTGAAAAATGGCAGTGAAATAGATTTTGGTTATTTTTCGACATTTCTGAATGTTACTCAGACGCAAGCAACTTGAAAAATTTTTTTAAAGAAATTTAATGTGTTGCGTAAGCTCCAAAGATTGGCGTTACTGACTACACGAAACAATTTATTGTGTGTGTTATTTATGTGTATGTTGTATGGGAAGGGGTATGCATTTTTTAAATCCAGGTGTGCCAGGGGAAAATCTTGGGGTAGCATACCGCCTCTGATTTTTTCCCACTTTCCTCACTGACTATTAGTATATCGAAATATTTTGACTTAATTATTACACAGTTTTTTCCTTGTCCAAACTACAGTTTGTAATAGCGACTAGAGTTCTATAAGCCACTTTTCCTTTCCAGTACTCACTCGTGTGCAAATTTTCAAAGAGGGCTTCTGCACGATTATGAGTATGCTAATGAAGCATGGTTACAATTTTAACATCTTTAGTTGTGATATCTCGTAAAAACTTTCGTGATAAATAATTGTTTTATGAATTTAATCTTCTTTTTATGGCAAACTGCCTTTATTGTAGCGTTAGATGTAACTTGGCCAGTAGCCCCAGGCGTATCTCAGTCGGTTGAGGCGCTTGCCTGCCGATCCGGAGTTGCGCTCGGGTATGGGTTCGATTCCCGCTTACACTGATTACCTAGTTGGGTTTTTTCCGAGGTGAATGTTAGGTAATCTATGGCGAATCCTCAGCCTCTCTCGCCAAATACCATCTCGCTATCACCAATCCCATCAACGTTAAATAACCTAGTAGTTGATACAGCACATTTAAATAAACAAACTTGGATAGTGACAACTCTGACATACTAAATAGAAAAAAATAATACAAAAATGGGACGCAAAAGACATTTTCAGGCCCCAGAGTTTGAAGAACCTATGAATTACACTGAACAACAAGAATTTTGCTCCGACTTAAAACAATGTATCCCTTATGGTTTGGTGTGCGCTGAACCCGAAAATGCATCTGTTTTCTTCGTATCACGTAATATTTTAAAGATATTCTATGATTTCACTTTTCTATAAGCGCTCCCCCAGGAAATATCTGGCGCTAGTTAGGGATTGTAAATCAAAACAAAAGCTAATGCATTTTATCAGTTTATAACTTATTTCCGGTTTCTTATGGTTGTTGGCATGTTTTTTTGTACTTCTAATAAATAAACAGATATTGGTCCATTCTATTCAGTAAATTTCATAACAGTGCAAAGTGAGGTCTGCGCAATGAACAAGCAAGGGTATAGTTTTCAGTATTTGAAATAAAAGTTTACCAGTTTGAAGGCAAAATTAAAAGAAGCCATTTTCACCCGTACACAAATTCATAAAGTTATGGCTGACTCTTTGTTTGAGGAAAAACTTTCCGTTACAATAAAAATGGCATGGTGCGCTTTCAAAGATGTTTGCTCAAATTTCCTTGGAAATTCTAGGGCAGACAACTACATTGAACTTGCTGCGGAAACTATGTCAAGTGCATATGAGAAAATGGGGTGTAATGTGTCTCTAGAAATACACTTTCCACATTCTCATTTGGATTGCTTTCCTCCTAAACTTGGAGCGGTAAACGACGAGCATGAGGAAAGATTTAATCAAGAAATATCTGAAATGGAAAGGCGATATAAATGAAGATCATCATCCAGCATGCTTGGAGACTATTGTTGGTTCCTTGTAAAAGACAGTCCCTGATCTAGTTATTAATAGGGACCGGATTTTTATGTAATTACATATTATATTCCTTTCAACCTAACCGTATATAAATAGCAAATCTTTGCGAATTTTGTAATTACCATTAATATATTAAAATTTGGTACTACATATTTTTACATATTTACTCCACATTACATATTATGGCTTGGTATTACATAAATCTACATATTTAGGAGTTTTATTCATTTTTACTTCTTTAAAAGGAAAAAGAAAGCTTCTGCTGGGGAAGTTTAGAATTTGAAATACACAGATTTAAAAAGCCTTTTTACCTACCCGAGAAAGGATATATTTCGGGACGAAACATAACATCTTAGTTCCAGGAAATAAAAGAGGCACTAACCCCTTACCGCCCACTGTAAATACAACTACTTTGTATTGTAAAAAACAAGAAGGGAATAATCCCATACGCATAAGCGGACGACATAGTACGAAGTTACAAGAAACAATAACCATCATGGTAAAATGGTGTAATAAAAACAAATTTTATATAAATGTGGACAAGACAGAAATGATGATACTCTGAAACGGCGGAAGAGAACCAGGAACAGTAGAAATCGTCATGAAGAACAGAAAATTAAAAATTGTACCAGATTACAAATATCTAGGCTTAACAATGCAAACCAGTGCAGATATTGATATTAAATATTTTCATGATTTTACATATTTTTGTACATATTCAGCTTATTTTTCTTACATAAATATGTACATATTTCACACCTTGATATTACATAAAAATCCTGTCCCTAGTTATTAACATGTCATCCAGAATATTCTTTTAAATGTAAGTTCAAATTCGGAAATTTTTCTCATCATACGCATGAAATATTTTTATTGTTGTTGTATTTTAAATGTGTGACATCATTTTTGTCTCCAGTACACATTTTTCAAGTATTATGGGGCATTTTGAATCCCTAGTGTGTTGTACATAAATATGTACATATTTCACACCTTGATATTACATAAAAATCCTGTCCCTAGTTATTAACATGCCATCCAGAATATTCTTTTAAATGTAAGTTCAAATTCGGAAATTTTTCTCATCATACGCATGAAATATTTTTATTGTTGTTGTATTTTAAATGATGTGACATCATTTTTGTCTCCAGTACACATTTTTCAAGTATTATGGGGCATTTTGAATCCCTAGTGTGTTGTAATTTTACCAGTAGCAGTGAAAAATAAAAAGAAAAGTTTTTTATAAAAAAAATTCAATTCATTTTCCCCGGAAAATGGTACCAATACGTGATGGGGCAATTTGGATTTTAAATTAAGATTTAGGGCCCACAAATTAGTAATATCCACCTATATTTATTTCGGAGCAAGACAAAAAGTAAAAATTTGTTGTTCAGTGTTATTTATTCTTAAGTTTAGGAGTCACTGTGTTGTAAATCTAATAAATCTTTCCTTTTACGACCCACAGAACGACACTTATGAGAATGTCCGTCGTAACTAGATATCCACTTGAAGAGTTGTGCAAGACTTATTAATACAATCTGTTTAATTATCTGAGATTAATAAAAAAGAAATTTAATTCTCCTTGCTGCATCCATATGTAATGTAATAGTGGGAATGAAATGTTACGAAAGAGTTGGACTTGTCTGTCCCATCCCTTGGCACTATCCAATTTAAAAGATGATGGTCATTAAGTCATATAAACCAGACGGAAATCACCAGAGGCCAAACAAATCCAGTACCGATGCATTAGAAGCTATATTTTTCAAAATTTAAATCAAGACTCAATTAGCAGTAACAGTTCATTTAAAAATAATTTTCCCCGCAGTAAACATGAATTCTCCCCACGGCGAGTAATATCACAGTCCATGCGAGTCTTGTGGGCGGGCTTTACGTTGGATATAAGTCACTCTTCAACGGACATGGCCGATCCTCCCACTTAATGTACTTTTAAAGAAGCCGATGTGTTATTTTAATTATGTTCTGAATGATGCAGCAAGTTACCGGCAGCGCTAGGGGTGTCAAATTCTTATCGAAACTATTTATTAAATAGCTAAAAATATTTTTGCTTTTTATGTTTAATAGAAATACAGATACTGCCTCATAAATAATGTTGGTTTAGGAGCAAAATTTTAGTTTGGGGTGTGTTGTGGAAAGAAGTTAATCTAATATTCGAAGTAAAGGTCATTAGCAGACCACGGTTGAGGGTACCGAAACGCATGAAGTTATGAATACCCGGACATCTGTGTTATGTAGATGAGGGGAATGGGAGATGGAACGTGCAGTTACTCGTTGTCTCAACATGTAAACATTCTGTCACTGTAGTAGTTCACGTTTGCAGATATAATATATACAGTGCATTTCTAATACAGAAAATAAGTGTTTTACATAATAATAGTGCCACAGTGTACTATATACACTCACGAAGCTTGAGTTTTGTGGGTGCTAGAAACAATAGACTGTGACGGTTTTATTTTGAATTGCCTGTAATGAGGCGATATTAGCGATCCTAGTGATGAGCAACTATCTAATGTTTGCATATTTACTACGTATTGAGCTTCGCGACTGTATATACTAGACTGTGATAGTACTGTAATAGCTACTGATCATACGAATAAGGAAATTCGTTCTGGTTTTATATTAATTGTTGTAGAAATGAAGTTAACAGCTCCTAGAATTGAGGAAACACCGGCTAGATATAATGAAAAAATTGCCAGATCAACTGATGCCCTAGCATGTGCAATACCTCTTGCTATGCTTCAATTTACATTACAGTACACTATACTTGTTTAAATAATCTAAAATGATAATTTTCTTTGTGTGAGAAGAAAAGGAAATGTACAGTAGCTACATAAAATACATTTCTTTACAATTCATTTGTCAGAATTAAAAGGCACATTCGCAATGTATCAAAAGAAAAGCAGAGATCCTGTGAGTAAACAAATAGGGGTCTATATTTTATCGTATTTCATTTATGTATTTAATTATATGTATCCCTATTTGTGTTAGTGTTAATAGGCGTAATTCACTGTTTTGTAAAACACAGTACTAAGGAATAATATGTAGAAAATTAAGAGCAAGAAACAATAAGAAAGACGGTAATGCACTTTGTTACGAAACCAACTGTACTCTCGCAGTTTCATCTCACCCACGGGTCATGACGTCATTTATACTCCGTGCGTTCCAAACTTCAATCTGGTGACAGCCACCTGCGTAGCTCAGTGGCTAAGGCGCTTGACTGCCGATCCGGAGCTGCGCTCGGGCGCGGGTTCGATTCCATCTTGGGCGGATTACCTGGTTGGGTTTTTTCCGAGGTTTTCCCCAACCGTAAGACAAATGTCAGATAATCTATGGCGAATCCTAGGCCTCATTTCGCCAAATATCATCTCGCTATCACCAATTCCATCGACGCTAAATAACCTCGTAGTTGATACAGCGTCGTTAAATAATCAAGTAAAAAAAAAGTCAATCTGGTGACTCGGTGACCCTAAACTGCGGTCTGGACATTAGATTCTGTGATCTTCAGCCAACATACAGCGAGGTTTATATCCCGCGACGTTAGCAGTTTTTGGTTTTGATGCGAAGAATTTGGTGACATACATCTCAACAGCTTCGAATTTTTACAAACTTTTTCCTTGCAGGAAGTGGATCATGGGTCAAAACAGATAGTAATCTAAAGGCGCAAGATCAGGGTTGTATGCCGGGTGTAATGCAGTTCGATTTCTCTCAATTCCTGGATTTTTTTTCTCTTGTTCGAGCAGTATGGGATCTCACATTGTCCTGTTGCAAGAGAATTTTATTTCGATTAACTAATGCCGGATACCTCTCTCGCTAAACCTCAGGAACCCGTTCTAACTGTTCAGAATAAAGATCCGCAGCGATTGCACGTCTTTTTGGAACAATTACAGTGAAATACACCTTCAAAATTCAACCAGACGCATAATAGACTTCTTCGGGACCGGATCGATTTTGTTTAACGACGACGACTTTGGCAGGGTGACAGCGCTCGAACTACTGTTTTGAGATGTCATGGTTTTGTAATTTTTCATCACATGTGATAATTTTTCTGATAAATCTATCATAGATAGGATTAGTAATAAGCTGACGACGGATATCCACTCTGCGTTGAGCCTGTTCAGGTGTAAATTCATGAGGTATAGTTCTATAACGGTCTGTATAATTTTGTAAGCGTTTTAATATAGCATGAATTATATCTTTTGAAGCTCAAAGTTCTTCTGGCAACTTAGAGTACTTTTTTGTGGATTTCTTCACAAATACAATAAAATGCAATAGAACAATTGAATCGGTCTTTTGCAAAACCAAATGAGTCACAGAAAATAAGTTTTGAGAAAAATTGAAAAACCTACCTATAGTTCATGGATTTTCTGTTAGGTGTGTAAAATTTTTACAGGAGGACCGCACGTTAGTATTTCTGATTACAAAAGCATTGTAACTTAATTATCTCATTCCATATCACCTTAAAATATATTTTTAATTTCTTGGACTCACGCTATTTTAACAAGTACCAGTAATAACTCCAATATCCTGACAAAATTGTTTGTTGTAGTGTGAAATACATTAGTATAGTGTGTATTGTACAGTTTTCAATCAATTTATATTGTTATTTTTGTTTCATATTCAAAATGATTCATATCATTCACAAATTAAATTCAAAATATCATAGCCAACTAAAAAATTATTCGCGAGTAATTAATTTTCATACCGGTGTGTCACATTTTTAATGGCAATGTATGAGTACAGACATATCTTTAATTTAAAATAAGAAAATAACATAAATTGCATATTATCCCTCCAAAAAAGACGGTGTTTCTTGCTTTGGGATGTCTCTTCGAGGAATTTTTCTCTTTATATCGTGCACTTATACAAGTCCTTGAAAGGTACAAATCTTGTTCATTTTTACTTTCAAATGATGTAGTTTTATTAAAAATGTTATTGTATCTGGTACAGGTACTTTCATAGAATACTGTTGATTATTTTTTCTTCAACAGAACTCTTGGAAATACACTCACTATCCAACACCTTGACAAAGAAGTGCGTGATAACAAATGCAGCATGGCATTAAGCGTTAAAGCCACATGAGTCCGGGACTGATGTGCTTTTGAAAGAGCTCAATATTTTAAGATTTTATAGAATGCTTAATAATGATCGGACTCATGTTGTTTTGACTGGAAATGATGCGTCTACCCATAGTGCTTCCTATAGTACCGGTAACTTATTTTCGTAAAAATGTGGACTCATGTGATTTTACAAATGACCGATTCAATTGCTCCTAAAATAGAATAATATATGAAGATGATGTAGTTGACTGGAATTTTTAAGTGGCTGAGAAATGACGGTAAATTTTTACTTTGAGCCTCTCCTTCACGGAAAGAGTTCTATTATGTACCATACCATTACAGAGCGTTCTAGCTTTATCTATCTTCTGTAGAAAACCATTCTAAAGTCTTTCTCGCTATTATAACCCATCTCCCTCGGACGGGATCGAAACGAAGGACTTCGGCTCTAATTGTGAACATGATAACCACTGGACTACCAAGCAGAACTGTGTACCAAGATTAAACACCGACGCCAGATGTGGCACAGTGTACATCCACGTTGTATACATAGACAATGTTGATGTGTATATTATGAATGGTTGTTCCTTGGCCTTGGCTGGGGTTTAAGGTGCGTGCCTAGGGACCGGCGCACATTGAATGCACAGAGATAATAAAGAAGACACGCACTGCCCCTGGTGGGATATTATTACACTAACACATGTTATTGTATAGAATGACAATATGAAAACTTAACGCGCTCAGTGTTGTTATTCTCCATCCTATTGTTACCAAGTGTCGTTAAAGCTAAAAACGTGAGCATCGTGTCCAACTATAAACACAATGAAAGATTAAAATGCCACACAACTCATGTTATTTACCCAGTTTGCCAATGCTAAGAGTAACTCTTTAGAATTACATAAATTACACCACGAATTAGACTTGTATGTCTTTTTCAATTATGAAGATTTGATGACTCATCATCACACACATTATAGACATATTTGGGTCTATATAGACGAGCAATAAAATTTCTGAAATTGCAGAGATCTTCGATAAAAGTTTATAGATCATTAATGCTGTACTGCATGTCTTCATTATAACAATACAAACAATTATTATTATTATTGTTATTATTATTATTATTATTATTATTATTATTATTATTATTACTGTCATTTATTATCTTTATCATCATAAACATAATTATCCTGAAGGAGAAGGTGAAACCACAGCGCATCGTCTATCACAGTGGTATTCTATGTATGGTACGCGTACTGTCAGGGGTACGCGAGGTTGTCTCAAGAGGTACGCATCCCATTGACCCATTAACTATGTACAGTAGTGGCAAAAATACCGGACCGACCCTTGTAGCTGATTTCAGAGCCTTGTTCACTTCAGAGCACGATAGACTGGTAACTAAGACTTTCGTGGTTCGAATCCTGCCTGGGAAGGAAACTTTTTTTTTGTTCCTTATTCAAATTTATTCCCAATACTTTTCGATTGCTGGTAAAATTCATGTTCTGGGAATAATAAGTTAATTAAGTAGTAAAATATCGCTGCAATTAGAATTATACATTAGAACTATGGAATTGCAATAATTACAATATTATACCTGTAGTATTAAAAATAAAGAAAAATCATCAAGTTTGTATTAAAGTAATTAAACTGTACAAACAAATATTATTATCGATTAAAAATTTTAATGTAATTACTATATAGTGTATTTATGCCTATGACCTTTAAATACACCATAATAAACGTGTTTTGTTGCTATAAATGGAGTTTTTATTCACGTTCTACTGTTCTTTTTTTATTTCAGTTAATCCGGACTTTAGTTAAATCGGTCAACGTATCCCCAATTAGTCCGGATTAACGAGGTTTTACTGTATTCCCAAACATCATCCGGATATGATCCCAAATAAATTTCTTCCCTTGGGAATATTTGCATAGGCTATCCCAACACTATTCACAAGTGCTACGTGTTAACAAATTTAACACACAACGGAACGGAATCGTTATCAGTATTTGCATAATTCTTCACCAACTCGCATAAATTCGCCAGAGTTTTAACTTAGCACAAAGTTAACGCACACAGTACGTCTGTCCATAGCGCACAAGGAAGAAAATAACTTACATGGCGGCAGACTCCCATTATATGCACGTGGAACTGGTAGAAATATTCAATCTCATTTCAATAAAAATAAGTGAAATGGACAACGTGGCACACTTTACCAGATGAGGTTTTAAATAAAGAAACCTACGCATTTCCACGCAGTGTAGGGATCCTGATGTCTACGTAGATAGAAACGACACTATCCTCGTATGTTAGTTTCACAGTCAAGCCAAGGGCTAAATAATTGTTATTTATTGTCTAACAAGTAAGACAAAGGTTCAAATCTAGGTTGGTTAAAGTCAAATTTATAGTGAACAAAAGAAACTGAAACTGGGACAGAGCCAGCAAGTTTGTATGATGCAGTGCACTTCCATAAAAGAAAGTAACCTTGATAGACCAAAATTTATAATAGAAATGACTATAACTGACTGCTTCTAATGCCTATTCATTTCTTCTGTATGCACCATCTCCAATGATTATTTTTCTGGAAGAAATAATTTTGTTGCGACTGTCGTTGTTGTTCATTGATCTTTTACAGATGTGAAAAAATGAGAAAGTGCATAGCTGTTCAGTTAACGTTGTACCAAATTTCAGATTTAGCCCGACTCATTTCACTGTTCTAAAAAAACGTGATAATAAACGAAAAATGTGCAAATGACAAATGGGAAACAAAAGTACCGCAAATAGGAACGAACGAACGGAAATATAAACGAACGAACGACGGGAAAATGAATGAATGAACGAACCAGCGGCAAATGAATGCATGAACGAACAAACCAGCGACAAAATGAATGAATGAACGAACTTACCAGCGGCAAAATGAATGAATGAATAAATAAATGAACAAGTCAGCGGCAAAATGAATAAATGAATGAACTTATCAGCGGAAAAACAGAATGATTAAGGAAAGAACAAGCGGAAAAATGAATGAATGAATGAACGAATGAATCAGCGCCAAAAAGAACGAACGAAGGAATCAGCGGAAAATGAATGAATGAACGAATCAGTGACAAGAAGAATGAATGAATCAGCGGCAAAATGAATGAACGAACGAATCAGCGGAAAAATGAATGAACGAACGAATCAGCGCCAAAATAAATTAATGAATGAACAAATCAGAGGTAAAATGAATGAATGAATAAACGAACGAAACAGCCGAAAAATGAATGAATGAATCAGCGGCAAAATGAATGAATGAACGAATCAGCGGAAAAATGAATGAATGAATTAATTAATTAATGAGGGAAGGAACGAACGAAAGGATGAACGAATCAGAGGTAAAATGAATGAATGAATAAACGAACGAAACAGCCGAAAAATGAATGAATCAGCGGCAAAATGAATGAACGAACGAATCAGCGGCAAAATGAATGAATGAATGAATGAATCAGCGGCGGAATGAATGAATGAATGAATGAATGAATGAATGAATGAATGAATGAATGAATGAATGAATGAATGAATGAACGAACGAACGAATCAGCGGCGGAATGAATGAATGAACAAACCAGTGGTAAAATGAATGAATGAATGAATGAATGAATGAATGAATGAATGAACGAACGAACGAACCAGTGATAAAATGAATGAATGAACGAATGATTCAGCGGCAAAATGAATGAATGAGTGAACGAACGAACGAGAGGCAAAATGAATAAATGAACGAAGGATTCAACGGGAAAAAGAATGAATGAACGAACTAATGAGAAAATGAATGAATGGCGGTCGGACGAACGAGCGAATGGACAGAAGAATTGACGGACGATCGATCTAATTAATGAAGGAATGAATTAATAATAGAAGGATGAATGAACGAACGGCCGAATGGATAAAAGGACTAGTGAATGGAAGAACGGCATAAATTAGTGACTGAATAGAAAACTTAATAAATTAGTGAATAAATTAATGGCTGGATAAAAAAACTTTTTAATAAATTGGCGTTATTTGCACTTCACTTGTAGAAACGAAACCTTAAATTTGAAATAATTAAACTTGAGTAGAAAGAGCAAAATGTCAGATTTCATGTTCCTGAACTACTAAACACATCATACCATCAAAACAAACTTACTAAATATATCTTGATAAGATTTAAGTGGATCAAATTACTGATTGGAGGGGGTTATTACTTCCCATTTTCCATTCTTCGATCTGTGCCTGGCCTCCTGACAATGATGGTGAACTTATTAAAGTGATAATTGAAGACTTCGGGAGTAAATAATAACCCACATTTACAAATTGTTTACATTTTAATTCTTACTACAAACACATATTGTCATATTGTCATATTTTCAAGCAGCATAATCCAATCTTTGTTAACATATTTACATAATTTATTATTTAACTAAATCAAAGATAATGTGGCTTATAGACTGTTAACAACCAGAAAACTGTCAGACTCAATTCTGAGGGTTATCGCCAGAGACCGGAACTTTGGCAGAATGCCTTTTTAAATGTGTTAAATCCATTTTCATTTTGAAAGTAAAATATCTGTATGAATTATACCTTTGTGATTGAAACGTCACAGTTTTATGTTGCCCTTTTCTGCCTTTTTAAAATATAAATGCCTAATTTACAAAATAAATTCTTTTTTTGCCTTTGTTATTCTATTTTTAACGGTTATTTTTCTTCCAGTTTTCATTGCGACGTTGTTGTAACTAGCTAAACATTTCATATCGCAACATATCAGCACAGTCTACTATATACAGTCACGAAGCTTGAGTTTTGAGGGTGCTAGAAACAATATACTGTGACGGTACTGTTTTGCATTGCCTGTAATGAGGCGATATTAGCGTTCCTAGTGGTGAGCAACTATCTAATGTTTGCATATTTACTACGTATTGAGCTTCGCGACTGTATATACTAGACCGTGAAATCAGTACTACCAAACACAAAAATGCATTTTCCAAGACTACTGGGAAGAAGATTTCTTTGCTTCCAACAGTAATTGCAACATCGAGTCGAAAATCTCAATTTGCATTCAACTTATGTAAAGCTTTTCTTGCTGCCGAAATCTCTTTGTGAAAAGTGCAAGGTTTTTGTAATTGCCTTTTATTGCGTATTTTAGCTATTTATAATGTATTTTTGCCTATCTATTTTTGCTATTCATAATGCCTTTTTGCCTGCCTATTTTAATGATTCATAATGCCTAAACTTCCGGTCTCTGGTTATCACTATTACTCCCGAGGTCTTCAATTATTGTTTTCGAAACATTAGTGTTGCATAGTATATATACATAAAACGTAGAAAAGATAGCTCCCTTGTTGTGAAAAGATCTTGTACCGCTTTTTCATAATATTATGAAGTACATGCTCAATTATACAAAGTCGAAGTTGCGTTCTAACAGCAGTCATAGTCCACAAAGTATTTTGACATGTCCTCAGAATTTAATGAAGACCCAAAAACCGATTGTATAATAACGGTGCAGACATTCCCGTACCATTCACACCGAACCTCGAGCTGTGCTTCAGAACAGGAAACCCTATTCTTTAAATGGTTTATATCAAACGAAATCGCTGAATTAGCATAGCGGTTCAAGATGTTGTAACCGTTCAAATACAGATGTGGTCCAAATTATTTCAACATAAATATTTGTACGAGAAATAACACTCCTATTATTTGCGATGGACATTTTGATTTCAGAAAGGTACCCAAGTCAACCAAGTTTGAATATTTTTACGCTAAATTATTTAAATTACGAGCATTTGCCTATACAGAATCTATTTATAATAATCAGAAAATTATGCAGTAATTTTATTTCGTTACTCTACATTCTCAGTTATTGTGGTACACAATTTTTTTTCATTTCCCACAACTTTGTTTGCAGTCACTTAGGTACCTTTCTGCAATGACACATTCATATATAAAATTAACATGGGTTAAATGACAATTTTCATTGCGTCTAGATCAAATTTAGTTTAATAAAATTCAATACTTCTCATCATTCCGCTATTCACTTATCCACATGTAATTGAGATTCTTAGCACTAGCTAGTTGGCAAGTACAGTGGACTCTCCTAAGTTCGACTGAACGGAATTGAAAGTTCAGTCCAATAAGGGTAATGAATACAAATTCTTATTGGTTATCCATCAACGAATACAGTACTGTACTTGCATTTCCTGCCCGCCCCGAGACTTCTGTATGCGCTTGCATTACCACAGTAGGTTTCGACAGTTCCGTCTCACAAACGGCACAATTCTCAAATAGAAAAAGAAGAGTTCATTAATTTAAAATCAGTGATTAAATACGGATGTCCTAATCATCAAAAAAATATATATATTCTGTTTTCCTTTAACAAAAGTATCACTACAAGACACAGAACCAATTCCCATTCAAATGGCAAACCCATTCCTTATTGCCCGTATAGGGGCGTGTCTAATTCTCCTACGTAAGCAGTCGAACTATAGGATGTCGAACTTGTTTTCTGTCGAACTTAAGATCTTCCACTGTAGTACTGAACTGCGAATAAAAATCAATACTTCATCTGTAGTTCAGATTCTTAACAGATGGCAAGTAGTTCTAAAGCATGTATTAGGCGTTCCAACGTACGAAGTTCGATATGTCAGTAAATTAAATTGAATAATAGTACGTTATTGTTTTATTATACTGTTTATTCAATATCCTATTTATGAAATAGTCTCGTAAATTCATCTTTTCAGATGATATTTTGTAATTAGGGTGGTGACTGTGGTCATAGTGACAACGCAGTTACAGTTGGCGCCAGCGTTTTTGGCGTTTGTCCTAGATATATAGTGCCCAGTTTGTGAGCATGTTGCTGGTGCAGCTGTTAATGGTACCATTTCCTATAGCACGTCACATCAGTCATTTGCCAAACACAGTTGTCAGACTGACTGTGGCAAATGTAAAACACTCGCACTTAACGTTCCCATTACTTATTTCACACACCAAAAACGGTGACGCGGACTGTACTTGTACACAGTATTGTATGCAGATCTCTGTCAAGTTTGAATAATGAAAGTTAAATGAAATACAAAAAGAAATATTTATTGAAATTGGCTTTGTGAGTTCAAAGAATGTCCTAACATAATGGATGAAAACGAAGTATTAAACAACAGTTTTGTATCCCGAAGCATTACAACTCGGGAATGGGTGCTGCCTTTCAACTCTCAACTAATTTCCCTTGAACTTCCTTAACAATCAATCATATCGGGTGGCTTTAAGAACAATTCTCTGATCTTTCACTGCGTAATTACTGTATCTCGTAATAAATAAATGTCATAAAATACATTGCCATTTCACAACCTCAATTCAAATGCAATTATTTCTTTTCCCTCTTTCTTTCATTACAAAACTTTTTAAAACAGCAATTAATATATGGAGGGAAATTCTCACAACATACAACTGGTCAGTGTAACGAGTGAAAGGATGTGACGTATGATTAATTGTTTTGCAAAACAAGAGAGTAGAATGACTGCGGGTTATTGGAATTGTATTTTTATGATGGATGAAGATGATTCGCCACATTCCAAAATGCCTAATGCGTGTGCTTTCGCTGCTTTTCCAATTACGACTTAATGACTACCGAGACTTTCGCGAAAAACATCGAGGACCTACTTCCCTGCCCCACAATTGACATTTATTTGAATCTGTACCGGAAGTAATTCAACGGACTTATCGCAAAATCCAGGCCGCCTGACAAACCACCGAGATTTGGATGAACTTTTCTCTCATTAAAAACAAGTGACATATTTGTTCATGTGCCAGGTACAGCACTCGACTAATTTATGTGTTACAGGTTGGATCGGTGTTCCTTGCCAAGTCCCCAGCGTTTCTCTTATCAGTTCATTCGCCTTTTATAATAGAGGTAAACACCATCTCTCTCAGTTTTCTGGCTTCCTCTATCCTCACTCCAGTGGAAACCAATGAACCAAGACTCCAATCACACGTAGCGGAACTGACAATGTAGTCAGCATGGCACGAGAGCACCTCAGACGATACAGAAAAAACACAAAACAAAGATATACGGGGCTTTCATTTCAAAACTTCCAGTCTAAATAACTAATTATTTAAATGGAATTAAATTTAAACAACAAACACGTCAATTTACATATTGAGGGGGAAGTCTGAAACCAGGTTTAATTGCATTTTAGATTTCACCCCCCACCCAAAGCCACCTTCACTTTGAAATTTCAAATGGCACCCCTATATTTTTATACTTAAATATGAAAGAGCTTTCAATTGTTTATACACCTCATTCATTTGTTTTCGCATCTTTTGTTTTCTATCGTCTCCTGGCAACTTGTATTTTTGTTATTTTCAGTGGATTGTAGGATGAAAACACAGCTTATTTTGTGTAATTTCCTAAATTTAGTCAATACGGATGATTTATGTTCTCTCTTGAAGAGTATACACCATTTTAAAATAATTTAATACACAACACAACTGTTACATGAAATGCTCAATAAGTTTTTGTAGCTTTATTATCTTCGGCTCTAATCAACAATAACAACAATCCTGGTTGCCAGGCGGCGATAGAAAAAAGATGTGAAAACAAATGAATGATGTGTATAAACAATTGAATGGTCTTTCATATTTAAGTATAAAAATATAGGTGTCATTTGAAATTTCAAAGTGGGAGGCTGGAGTGAGGGGTGAAATCTAAAATGCAGTTAAGACTGGCTTCAGACTTATCCTTCGATACCTAAATTGACGTTTTTTTGTTTAAATTGAATTCAATTTAAATAATTAGTTATTTGGACTGGGAAGTTTTGAAATCAAAGCTCTATATATTTTATCCTTGTGGGAAATTTTAGTCGGAAATGCTACCACCACTTCAGCCATATAGAAGGACAGAAAGGTGTATTTATTACCAATGTTTTATTATTTAACAACCCATTTAAACAATTGAGATTATTGGTCGACGACAGCAAGACATAATGCTAAGGTTAGAGTAAACCAAAACATGTATCGAATTTAATAATTTGTATATATAAAATAGGCCTTTTTAGTGAGAAATTTGATGAACAGCAATATTTATTGGAATACTTAAGAAATGTCCATCTTCACTGCAAATAATATACTATAAAAATACGTGAATCGAACAACCTATTCCATTGGTGTAACGCTGAAACATATGGCGCTCCAGAAGGTGTTTCGGAATTAGAAGCGAAAAATCTTTTTTGAGCTTTGTCTTTTCGTTCGTATCAGTTGCTTGTTCGTCATATTATGTTGTCAAAAGTACTATGGCATCTATTCCTGCTGAAAAGTTAAACACGTAAAATCTGTGGGTGTTGCATTATGACCTTGCACAAAAACATAATGCTCTCATATTTCATAAGCCTTTCATGCATATGGCCAAAATAGTAGACTGAAAAAACCATACTAATATTAGTTCTACATTCTTCGTCCCTTAGTTTTAGATAGGTATAAAGTAATGCAGGATATATTTTACTTCCTTATTGCTTGCGCACAAATATATCTTTAATCCTAAATTCTGTTTGTAACACTAACATAATTTCAATATCAATATGAATTAACTGCACGACCCTTGCTAACAAGTAAGAAGTGTTTCAGTGAAGGACTAACGGTGTGAACTCTCTAGAAGTCACAATCGCCGCACCTTTCCTTTTCCTGAACGTGAAATTAGGCGACTTTCTAATTGTACATTGCAATTAAACTAATTTTACTGGAATTTAATTTACTTGCAAATTAAAACTAACTCTCGTAACTATATTCTTATCGTGATAGACTTTCAGAATTTATTTCCATATTCTATTCGATTTAAGATGCATTTCATTAAGGAAAAAGGAAAACGTTCTAATGATTGAAAAAAGGTCACAACATTATGTGATGATATATTACATTACATTACATCATATCATGCTATATTATACGATATTATACTACATTACATCATATATGAAGGGTTCAGAACCATAGTGGGCCAAGCGCCACTTATTAAAAACGCAGAAAGCAAGGGTTAAAGTTAAGGTGCCGACCACACCACCTCATTCTAGTGCCGAGATCATGGAAAGCATGGGGCTCTACCTCCATGCCCCCAAGTGCCTTCATGGCGTGTGACGGGGATACCTTTTAATAATAATAATAATAATAATAATAATAATAATAATAATAATAATCATCATCATCATCATCGTCATAATCATAATCATCATCATCATCCTCACAGGTTGTAGTCCTTTGAAGAACTGTTACGGTCTAAAGAAAGTTTAATAATAATAATAATAATAATAATAATAATAATAATAATAATAATAATAATAATCATCATCATCATCGTCGTCATAATCATAATCATCATCATCATCGTAGTCATAATCATCATCATCGTCATAATCATAATCATAATCATCATCATCATCGTCATCATCATCATCATCATCCTCACAGGTTGTAGTCCTTTGAAGAACTGTTACGGTCTAAAGAAAGTTTAATAATAGTAATAGTAGTAATAATAATAATAATAATAATAATAATAATAATAATAATAATAATAATACATTGAAATATGTCCCTGGCGTCTACTCAGCCTCTAACATAAATGAATACCAGAGGTAACCTGTGGGACGATTTCACTTGTCATGGGGTTGACTTTACATTTACCTTTAATACACAGAAATATATAAAAGCAAACAAAAAGAAAAAGCACAAACAACTTTGTACATAGAAACAAATTAAAATATCGTTTATAAGAAGATTTTAATTCTTTTATTGAACTTAATAAAGGACTAAGTTTGCATTTTGATTATGAAATTACATAATCTTGGTCCTTATTTTAATTACATGAAGAAATTCTATAAACAAAAGTTAGAGACAGTAAGAAAGAAATATTTTGAACGTGTTTCCAGAAACCATGTTTTTCATTTACACAGATGGTGCCTTCCAGTCAGTTTTATTTAAATACTGTAACACCATATACTACTCATTTATAAATTGGAAATGAAAACACATTCTTGGGTTAGAAAATTAATATTCACCGTTGAAATTCAATTGCAATATCAATAGAATGCATAGAAAAGAACTATTGAAACAATATAAAAAATGTTATAATTATTGTGTCACGTGTTGATATCAATTTATTTAACTAGCTAGCTAGTGAGTACAAATTAAATTTATAGAACAAAAATGTTTCTAGCCACTACCGTAAGAGCCAGACTGATGTACGGTGTCCTAGACTGTTACTTTATTTTAAATTTGAAAGTGAAAAAATTTTACTCTCTTAATGGCGAATTAACGTTCCGTCTAGTATTGTAAAAATAAGAATATGGTACAGCCTATAATTGTTACGATTTTTGTGATAATACTTCAATAATGTATACTTGTTTAATCGTTCAATCTTATAGATTTTAAATTCAAGAAAGATAATTTTAGAAGAGTAATCACTAAGTTTTCTTGAGCAGATTTTGATTATCCTTAAATTTTTTTTTTAGATCTTCTATTTTTTTGTTTTTTTTTTTTTGTGTTTTTTTTTTAAAGTTCCACAAATGGAATACGCAACAGAATGCAGTCCTTGAAAGTTGTTGTTATAAATTTTGAAGAAATTGCGTAACTGTGACATCGAAAATAGAATTTCCTCTAGAAAGCTTGACAGAACTTGAATTTTACTTGGACTGTCGGTCCCCAGCGTACCAGACTGTTGCTCTTGTGGCATGCCGTTTGATGTCTGTACTCTCTTCAGTGGAAAGAATATTAATGTAAACTGCTGAGCCAATCTGCATAAAATATACTGCATTTACAAACAACGCATCTTTCACGTCAATTTCGTTATAGATTATTACGATTGAGATTCTGGCTTCACTCCAAAGGCGGAATAAGAAAAGGAGTAGTTTTGTTTGTGTTGTGAACTCTCGATACAGCCTCAAATCTGATAATGAAGGAACAGAGAGCCCGGGTTTCACCATAACGAAATAAAAGCTGTAATCTAACATTATCATCCAGATTATAGGGAGGACCGCGGTGCCCCAGAGGGGGACGAAATTAGGAAATTATACTAACGGGCATGGGAATAAAAGAAGAAAAACACTGTACAAGTTCTAATGTCGTAAGTTCATCGTCCATTATGAAACAGCTGATTTAGGCGTAACAATGACCGGACAAGTGGTCAACAGACGAAAACAGTTTGGATTGAACGGGACAGCTTTTATAGCCAATACTTTGCACGCAACACTGAACTATCAGATGACAGCGGCCTCTGCGAGTTTATGACTTTCGCAACAGCATTTCCTATTGTAGAGACCCGGAGATCCTTTCTTGTACGCATGTTCTGTGAAGTTTGCTTCAAGGTATGTTAAGTCTATGAAATTCTCTGACCGAGATGGTTGCATGGGTAATTTGTTTGTTACGAAATATTTCATAAACAAGCAACCCAAGAATCAAGTGAAGCAAGTATCTGCCTCTTAACATCACCTTTGCAAGCGAGGTGGCTCTGACGGTAACGTTTGAGACTCGCATTCTGGAGGCCCCGGGTTCACACCCATCACTTCAATTTCTTTTAAAATACCCTAATCCCAATCGGGATAATATGTCTAAAATAGAATTTAATATATCCCGAATTTACGACTAAACTTCTAGCCCCAGAACTACATGGCCTCTTCGATTTTTAATGGGCTTATTTTACAACGCTTTATCAACTACTACATATGGTTTACTAGCGTCTGTATGAGATGGTGATAATGCCGGAGAAATGAATCCGGAGTCCAGCACCGAAATTTACCCAGAATTTGCTCATAATGGGTCTAGAGAAACCACCTGAAAAATTCCTCAACCAGGTAACTTGTCCCAAGCGGGATTTTAAGGGGAAGCAAAGGTGAAATTTTCGAACAAAACTGAAGAAAAAATGAAAATTTGGTTTTTTCCATTTTTATTATCTTTATTTTCATATTCCGATGTTGGTTTTTGATTTTATGCCCTTAAAAGTATGAAATTAAAACCAAGATAACTGTATTACTATATTATTCCCATAATAAACTAATACTTATCATTACTTATATACCTTCTCTGAACATATAAATAAAAAGAAATAACGAAAATTTCTTACAATATAGTGCATGGAGCATTTTATATCAAACGATATAAAGTTTTTATAAAATTATTAATATTTACAGAACTATTGTACTTAGAAAGTTGAAACTTGGTATGTCCATTATTAATAACATACTTAGTATCCATGATCAATTTCAAGCAAATCGGATAAATTTAGTGAATTTTGAAATATTCACCTCTGCCTCCCCTTAACCGGGGCCCTCTCGTTTCACGATCATACATGCTAAACGTTACTCCACAGCGGTGGACTGGATTCTTTGATAAGATGGTAAAATTATAGAATCGTACATTATAATTCTGTTAGCGTTATTTTTATTTCACTTCATATTTATTCATATTTTATTGGGGAATAATTTTAATTAGTTTTAAGTTTAATAGCGATTATGCCACTTATTAATTTTATGCTGCATTATTAGGACCGTGACATCGTGTGTTAGTCTGAGGTCTATTGAACGTGAACACACGACACCGGACAGAATGTAGTCGGCGTGTTTCAAGTACAGACAGCGGAAGCGAATTTGACACACGCTTAAGCAAGCAAGTTCCGTGTTTTGTGTACGATTATTGCGTATTATAAAATCAAGACAATACAATCATTGTATATAAGGGAAAGATCTAAAATGCTGGTGAGGTTGAGAATAATTGTTGGAAAATCATACTTAAAAATTGTCACAAATGTGGTAAAACATAAGTCTGAAGAGATATTCTTTTTTTAATATTTAGAGTTTTTCATTACAATTTGGGAATGCCGAAAACAAATATGGCGTACAATTTTGCTTTCCTTATATTTAACTGTTACATTAATTTATTTATCATATCTATTCTGTACCTTACTTCGATTGTAGAAGGGATGAATCCAAAATTAGATGAAATATATTCACACTGCTTTTTAATATTTGGGTCACCAAGAAGAGTTTGGGCATTACTTATGTAAGCTGCATCGTTTCCGTCAAACATTTGTATGACTCTTTTTTACCCTTATATGCAATGATTGTATTGTCTTGATTTTATAATACGCAATAATCGTATACAAAACTTGGAAAGTGCTGCTTAGGCGTGTGTTAAATTCGCTTCCGCTGCCTGTATTTGAAACACGTCCGGTGCCATGTGTTCATCTTCAATCGACCTCAAAATAATTTAAATATACCGATGTCACGGCGCTATGCATTATACAGGCACATCATTTTATTTTTACTAACATTTCTAATATTAACCTGTCTGTACCTTTGGATTAACGATTGAAAACCGGAAACACCATTTGCTACCCCTTTCCAAGACTGGAGTTCGATGATAGTGGCGTAAAATACAAACAAATCACTTTACTAGGTACAGGAGGGAAGAAAAGTAGTTCATCCATTTACGTTAAGTAGGAAATATCGCGATTTTGAGTTTGATAATTTTCGTTAGTTTTTTCTTTAATCAAAATAAGTACATTACTGTATTAACAATAAGTATTTTTACTTATGAACTGAACTATCCATTCGGATGTATTCATTATGCAGTGTATACTATACTGTCTACAGCACATTAGCGTACAATATAGAGAATGAATTGAAAAATAATCATAATATTGATATTTAAATACAATTTTGAAAATGGTGGCCGTTCATTTCGATACAGGCTTCAGTTCTTTTGTGCATATCATCGCACTATAGACCATTGTACCTAATTCCAATTACCAGTTTCGTCCTTCGTACGAGTAACTCATGTTGAAATAATTCTGTACCTAGTCTATAAAAGAGTACCTTACGTACTGTAAATTCAATCTTCACTTCTGCCCGATCCGAAAAGATAAAATTACTCAGACTTGCTATCTACTGTCCGTCCAAGTGGTTTTGTCGCAGGGTCGTAGAAAGGAGGAAAATCACGTGACAGGTAATTAATTAACTAGGCTCTTTTATTTAAGTTATTTTAAACAGTTGTATAATATTACGTAGACGTCCAATTCCTAACAGGAATTAATGTTTTCAGAAAAGAGCTAAGACAGCCCAGCCACTAACCTTTACAGAGGGGCGAGCAGAAGCGGATGGTGGAAACCGGGATGGGACATAGGCAAACGGACGACAGCACCTGTGCGAGAATATGATTCAATATTGAAAGCTCTTTCGTCACTGGAAAACGCGAACATATTTCTGGAACGTACTATACTCACTAACTCAGTACTGTTTGTGTTTACTATGACCGTAAGGCGACTTTGACTGTATACGCTTGTTTCTGTGTGGAGAACGGTTCGAAGTTTACTAGTAGAGGGGGTGGGAGTGAAGTACATTCACAAACTCAGGTACAATAAAAATTGAAGGAAAAATAAAATGATGTCCCTGTATCTGTACGAAACCAGTCAACGTGTTTTTAATATAGTGAAAAGCCTTCGTTAGATAGCAACAAGAGTTTGTGTTGTAATCACACCAAAAAAGAAAAGCTTCCTAGAAAGTAATGCACAGGTTAGACAAGGCGTGGGCGAGGCGTGCATGTCAGAATGTGGCGGAATGAAATTAGAATCCCTCCGAAAAGGGGGACAAAAGGGGCGAGAAATGCCGAGTGAAACTGATGTCATGCCGGCAGGCGCTTCCGTTCACGAGAACAGAGACTCGTGAAGAAGGACCCTGCGCGTGGGCAGAAAGCTCTGAAGTCCGCAGACATCGGCTGTATCTGTTCCAGGATCTAGCAGTTTTACAAGTAGGGCGATGCACTATTCCGCCTCTAATTTTTTCTTTAAAGTGTCGTCTGAGAGGAACAACCCATGACAGACAACACTAAATTATGTCAATTGAATATAGAAACCTATCCTGTGAGTTTGCATATCCATTCTTTCATCATATGAGTCACTCCAAATATCTTGACTAGAGCCTATGAGCGTATTCCGAATCTCAGCGCTGAGCAATCTGATGGCATCACGGTGTTCCGGATTTCACCGATGGAGTCACTGATGCTCACCCGGCGTCGCACCGGTGCCATCAGCTTGCAGAGGTGGTGGCAGTCTCCATCAGCCGCCATCAGTGAATCTGATTGGTTCTTGTATAGGGCGGGAATTAGCAGACGAATGATATCGTGCACTGTTGTGTCATGGCGGTATGTTCTGCTGTATTGTTTGTAATGAGCATAATGTAAAAAACAATATATTAATGGCTTATGAGCGAACATGTCAACGGACCAGTTATTACTACTGTACTCCAACCACGAGAAAGTCTCCAGGGAATGAGAGGGAGCGGGGTGATGCTGTGAATGAATGTTGATGTCATAAGATCACACACGTGGGTACTCGTATCTCTATTGGCTAGCTCTCACAACACAAACAATAACACTGATATACACATTTTTATACTACCCTAGTTACAAAATTAGATCACGGTTAATCTCCTGGTCTTTTAATCCCTCCATACAGGAAATAACATATGCAGGAGAGCGCATGATTTTTAAACTGACGTTATAACTCTAATATTATCTACTTCGCTCCAATAGATGACGCAATAGTAAGCGCATTCCTTTCACGGTTTATCTCTTGGTTGGAGAACAGTACCGGTTCAAGAAATAAATTGTTTATGCTCTCTTTTTTTTTAAAGAGATGGCAATACGGAAATTTCGCAAAATTTTGCTAGCGTAGCACAGACAACAACTTATACAGTCGCCATGACAGCCATCGAGCCTTCCAGCAGTTTTGTTCCTATTTCGCTGCAGCGTGACGTCATTGTTGTCCACCTGTCCGGTGAGATTCGGAATACGCTGATTTGCAGCGAGTCACAAGCTGCAGTGCTCAAAGATATGGAGCGTAACCTGTTTTAATGTGCTGTTTGCGGGATAAAATTGAAAATTAGAGGATAAATTTCTACATTAAATCTACATAAGTCAGGATGTTGATAAAGCGTCGTAAAATAACCCAATAAATTAAATCTGCATAAGTTACCTAACTTGAACTTCTCTGTCACGTACTATTTTTTTTTTCAGACGACATTTTATAAACATTCTGTATACATCTGTCTACCCTATCTATCTGCATCTATATACAATCGTACCTTTCTACTTTCTTTTGTCTTTATTTCTTCCTCTTTTAGTTCTCTTACTTAAACGCTCACTAGTGACATTATTTTTAGAAATATTAAAAGTTCCTGTTACTATTGTAACTAGTACGGTAATTTAACGTAAATAAAGATATTAATATACTTACAGGCTATTTTTCGGCGTCTTCGTTGTCTAAGTATCAGCTTGTAATTCAGGTGGTCAGAGGTCGAGTCCCTGTGAGTACTGGAGTTTTGATTGAAAAATTCATAGTGACAACATAGCGGGCAGGCTATGTTATCATCGTGGATTCTCCGGTTTCCCCGTTAATTTCATTGTAATTTTATAGCATTCTCCGCTCGCCGATTGGGGACACGAGAATGGGACTGTTCGAAACCTGCATACTCAGCGAACCTTAGCTTGGTCTGCCAGTGTTGATTAGGAATGCTCCTAACTGGGAAGTTAGCAAAAATATCTATAAGATCACTGGGTAGTAATGACTACCCAAATACAGGGCGCGGTGTATATAACTATACTGAAATTAATCGATCGTAGCGCGCGTGTTTAGTGGGAAGATCCGACCCCTTTCTCGCACGGGAGGAAAACGAATCCGCGGTGATGTATAGTGAGGGTCATATAAGAACAGTTCCTAAACAGCAAATATTGCCGTCTTGTCAGTGTTGCCAACTGCTACAAGATATCACACGATCCTTCGTATTAAATGACTTATTTACTTACCGTACTTTATGTTGAAAGGTTATTGTAAATAATTCAATAATTTGTAACATATTTTAGTAGGCAAACTATACGAGAAAGTGATTAACATGTCAAGTATTCTGTCTGGCAATACCAAATTCATTGGTTTGACTAAACAATACTTGACCCACGAGACCTAACCTAAAAATGTATTTTGTTTGACCTTATTAGTACTACTCCGAAAACTTACCTGGCTATAGTCTTGAATTATAACCACAACGCAACATATAAAATAACTATTATGTATTAATATTAATACTGATATTAATTAATTATTAGTATGTTCAAATTTCACTAGTTTCCAGTAACGAGCTCAGAAATCTAGTACAATTTCAATTTCATGGAATTCCAGTACCGACAATTATTGTCGATATTTATCTCGGCTGCCAACATACTAGTTACAAAATCACTACCACTTGTAGTATTTGTTAATATCGAAATTCGAAACGAAGTTGGCAAAAGAAAATTTAACCTGCAAACTAGAAAATCACCACAATCCACTAGCATATGTAGTAATGGGGGGGGGGATGGTTAGGTTTCACCCTTAGGTTATGAAGTAAGCTGACCCGGACTTTAGTATAACAGTAGGCTAACAGTAGTAGCTAAAGTAGCATACTTCATATGCTATCGAGAATTTTTAATTCCATGTAATTTTCCGACGTACATAAATCGTTTGGATAGCACTGAAGCGCAGCTGGCTACTGTGAAAAGGCACCTGTCTTCAGTCCCGGGTGGTGGCGGGATTTTTCTGGCTGTGAAAACTCCGAGAAAAGCCCCGGAGTCCACTCAACCTCCTGTCACATGGAGCACAAGTTTTTCCTAAAGTAAAAGGTGGTCTGAGCGTTTTGCCGATCTCATAAAAGCATGTAGCCTTACCCTATACGATCATGCGCTTTCATGGGGCATAAAGGGAATAGGCCTACATTTACTTTTAACCATTGCATGAACCTCTTAGGCAACGGCCTCTAACAAAGACAATTAGAGTCTAATTTCCAGAGACTTCGTATAATAGTCAATGTTGATGAGAATATTTTTTCAGAATGCTTTCTCCTTTACACTTTCACATAACTTATGTTTAGCTTAAATTGCCGCTAAAACGAAATATTTTCGCTAATTTTAAGCACCCGAGATAATTTGGTGCTAGTCTAAGAATGGCTAAATTTCCGCGATTCGAGAAAACTTTACTATACTTGTTTTTTTGAAAGATGGGACATGACAGTTAAGCGGTCGAGCTTGGAACTACAGTGCTATGTTGCCAATATGGACTACCATGCTGCCAGCTGATGGAAGCTAGCAATTGTCGTTAAGATGGCTGACGTTAAAACATTCATTGACAATTGACGCGAAGGTAAGAAAACAATACAAAAATCGACCGAGAATCAAAGACGAAACGTACCAATGCTAACATTGTGTGCACAATAAATGTCGCCAAGAGATCTATTCAGCACTCGCCACATGGGAACTGTAAGTTTGGCAACTCAACCGTTGTTACCATAGCAACAGGCCTACCACGCTGTGGCATTCAGTTGTTTTTCCGATCGCAACGCTCCTGTCATGTCGCATCTTTAAAAAAAAAAAAAAAAAAAGTATACACAAAAATAGTAGGCTACTAATAAATTTTGAAAAGTTACCAGAAGTTGGCGATTTAGTTCGCTCTTGCATTCTGCAAATTATATTGCTGTCTGAAGGGCAAGCAAGCATTCGTCTGCTGCTGATAATACTATAAACCCGAGCACAGTACCGGAAATCATGTAGGCACTTTTATTATCACTTGTAACGGAGAGCAATTCGTCTCTGTAACTTCATAGCGAAGTCTCAATTGTTTTCAAACGTCCTTGATATATTTTTATTTCCAACGGCCATTTTGTGCAGACACGTGCACTCTGCCATCTTAGTAATCTTTTGTTACGAGCGTCTTTCTCGTTGTTATATTGTGGATTAATTGGTCGTATGTGTCCTCTCCATTATAAAGTTCTCTGTGCTTCTTAGAATTCTGTTAACTGCTGCTGCCAGGAAATTACATGTAAGCTTACGTCAATTTATCGTAATTGCCAGATATCTTTATTGCCGGTCATCAATTGTAAATTTACTGATTTAAATAATGACGCATTCAATAGACGAGGGAGATAATTGAATTCGCACGTAAAAGACGGAACATATCTGCACTAACCATTCGTATCTTTCTTTTTGCAATGGCGGAGCCCTTACCTTGTCATCATTCGCCCCGATTCTACGAGCGTGGCTGGTGCCGACAAGTGTAGTAGTCCACTTATACTTCGTTTCATAATGTCTGACAGGAGATTTAAACATTGCCAGCAGAGGAGGGGAGAAGTACCTAGTAATTATAGTTTTTAATCTTTATATTTTATGGTTAATCGACTTCTTGATCTCATTCGATTATTTGTTTAACGACGCTCTATAAACTGCACGATAATCTAGAGTCGATGGAACGCTGAGAATTCGCCATGAGATTACTTGCCATTCGCCTTACAGTTGAATGAAAAACAACATGGTGTACAAAGTGTGAAGAAAAGGATTAAGGAGGATTGGAAAGAATGAAGAAAGATGACAAAAAATAGAAGAAATATCAGAAGAGTGAAGAGAATACGAATAGGAAGTGAAGAAAGAGAAAATAAATGGGAACAACAAGGAGATGAAGAAAGAAAAAATGAACAGGAGGTGAAGAAAGAGAAAATGAACAGAAGTGAAGAAAGAGAAAATGGACAGGAGGCAAAGAAAGAGAAAATGGACACGAGGTGATGAAAGAGAAAATGAACACGAGGTGAAGAAAGAGAAAATGAACACGAGGTGAAGAAAGAGAAAATGAACACGAGGTGGAGAAAGAGAAAATGAACACGAGGTGAAGAAAGAGAAAATGAATACGAGGTGAAGAAAGAGAAACGAATAGGAGGTGAAGGAAGAGAAAGTGAACAGGAGATGAAGAAAGAGAAAATGAACAGAAAATGAAGAAAGGGAAAATGAACAGGAGGTGAAGAAAGAGAAACGAATAGGAGGTGAAGGAAGAGAAAATGAACAGGAAATGAAGAAAGGGAAAATGAACAGAAAGTGAAGAAAGAGAAAATGAACACGAGGTGAAGGAAGAGAAAATGAACAGGAGATGAAGAAAGAGAAAATGAACAGGAAGTGAAGAAAGAGAAAATGAACACGAGGTGAAGAAAGAGAAAATGAACACGAGGTGAAGAAAGAGAAAATGAACACGAGGTGAAGAAAGAGAAAATGAACACGAGGTGAAGAAAGAGAAAATGAACACGAGGTGAAGAAAGAGAAAATGAACACGAGGTGAAGAAAGAGAAAATGAACACGAGGTGAAGAAAGAGAAAATGAACACGAGGTGAAGAAAGAGAAAATGAACACGAGGTGAAGAAAGAGAAAATGAATACGAGGTGAAGAAAGAGAAAATGAACAGGAGATGAAGAAAGAGAAAATGAACAGGAGATGAAGAAAGAGAAAATGAACAGGAGATGAAGAAAGAAATGAATAGCAGATGTAGAAAGAGAAACGAATAAGAGGTGAAGAAAGAGAACAGTTGATGAAGGAAGGGAAAATGAACAAGAGATGAGGGAAGAGAGAATTAACAGTAAGTGAAGAAAAAAGAAAATGAACAGTAGGAGAAGAAAGAGCATAAAGGAAGAAGGGGGAAGAAAATGAACAGGAGGAGACGGAAGAGAAAATCATTAGGAAGAGAATTGAAAAACACCGGTGCGAAGTAAAAGATGCGGATCAAAACATCATGGAATGAGGACGTAATCACAGCGATGCGGACAGAAAACTCAAGTTGGAAGATGCCCAAGATCGACAAGTGCAGAAATTGAGGACGGTTGTGTAAAACCGATTTATAGATTGAAAAAAGAAAAACTTCACCATGGCAACGACGACGGAATGAACGAACGCACTCAGTCCGCGAAAGATGATGCTGATTGTTATAATGAGGTTATAGAAAGACCTCTGGTGTTTGCTTGGTAGGAAGATAAATGGGTTCCAGAACCGTTTTGGAATGATAGCAAAAATAAATAATAAACCAGAGTCACTCCGCTACCGATTTAACTAATCCAGTTCCAGAATACTACGTTCAAAGTAGGCTTACACCGCATGGTTAAAACTTCATAAGAATACGATGAAAGTGTAGTGGAACGGAGAAAAATTCTCTCCGGCACCGGGATTTCAACCCAGGTTTTTAGCTCTACGTGCTGATGCTTTATCCACTAAGCCACACCGGATTCCCATCCCGGTGTCGGATCGAAACCTCTCAGTTTAAGTTCCACCTCTTGGGTTCCCTCTAGTGGCCGCCCTCTGCACTACGTCATAGATGTCTATGAACGTAGGACTAATGCCCACATATGTGCGGAGGTGCTTCTTCCGTCGGATTCCGGTCAATCAGTCACTCATAACTAGACTTCGTGGAATTGCCACGAGATTCGCAAGGTTTACTGTGCACGCGGTATAGACTGTATGAGAAGGGGGCGTGTCTCTGATGTAAACACTGAGCAGTATACTGCGGTTACAATAAAACCTGTATCCTGCATTCAAGAAATATAATGAATGATCATTGAAGTAGGAAATGTCTAAACATGTAAATACACAATTATTTTATAGTGAGATATATTAACTCTTAAAATTTAATGTAATATACATAATCCTTGAATATGTAGGCCTACATTACAGTAAAGAGTTATGTACATTTTGAGCGACTGCAAAGTAATCTCCTCCGATGGTCACTTAAACATTTTTTAGATTGGGAAAATGTACGTTCAACATCACACGATGTAATACGTGCATATTTGAAGAACGGAAAGTCACTAATTTTTAGTACACCAACTTCAGACGTCTTGTCGTGACCTGATAGTACATCATTTATAATACGAAGTTGTGAATAGGCAGAATTTTTAGCAATAATGTTTCTCAACTTACATTTCACTTTTTCTGAAATTAGTGAATTGTTATTTTGGATAATGGTTTGTGATACTTTTAATCCACTATATGAAGGGCTTCTGAGAGTTGTAGTTTAGGCGATTCTAACAGGATGATGCTTTTGGACACGATTTTAAAATTAGAATCAATGACAGAATATCTTTCAATAGCTGTTCAGAAAGCAATGATTTTACAGCTGCAACAGCGGAACTGTCTCTGCTATCCAATGCATCAATTACCTCCATTATTTTTCCATAATGTTCTGCATAATAATTAACAGAATTCAACCACGTTCCCCAACGGGTCAAGACCTGGCTTCGGGGGTGAGGAGTAATTTTTTTGGAACAGCAACACTCTCATTGTAGTATGTTTGATTGAATTCTTGTCTGCACTGAACAAATGTTAAACTTTGACTATTCCAACCACAGTAATGCAAAAACAAGTGCTTACATAGGTATACATTAGCTGTAGCTGCTCTATCTATTTGGACAGGTCACAACTCTTAACATGAACTGCTTATACTACCAGACCGGGCGGTCGCTCACCTCCTCTATACTACCGTACATCGGCAACCTGATTGCATGCTGCGTGTGGCAATTCAACGAAGTCTACTCATAACGAGTGCACCTCCGCACATATGTGGACATTAGTCCTACGTTCATAGAAATGATGTAATGCAGAGGGCAACCACTAGAGGGAACCCAAGAAGTGGCACTTAAACTGAGAGGATTCGATCCGACACCGGGATGGGAATCCGATGTGGCTTAGTGGATAAAGCATCAGCACGTAGAGCTGAAAACCCGGGTTGAAATCCCGGTGCCGGAGAGAATTTTTCTCCGTTCCACTACTCTTCATCGTACGATGACGCAGAATATCTGCATGGAAATATCATATGTACTTCGGTACATTAAAATAATATATATTTCATAAGAACAGACAATGTAAAGTATTAATCAATACAAATTATGATTTCAATATTTTTCTCTTATTTTAATAACTTTAATTCACGTAATGAATTCAGTAGACAAAACATATACCATTAATTAATTGTATCTGAAACTTTCCAAATACGGTTTTAAATTTTAAGTAAAATATTAAAATGGCACTGGAAGCAGTGTATAAAAATATAACACACATTAAGAAAAGAAGACTTTACCTTACTCTAAATGGAGTTTAAATTCAAAATTAATTACAAGAAATGACAAAGACAGCTATACAACAAAAGTGCTGCTGCTGCTGCTCTGTGTATTTTAATTAAATGTCCGCAACTTGAGTGCAATAAAAGTCTTGCGGGGAACGACTGCTGCTTCAGGCTATTGTGGGAAACTCTGAGCCAGGGATGCACAAACAAATATTTTTTTGCCTTCTTCCAAGACAAAAATTTCTTACCTCTCACACTACTCGTCTCTTCCTTATACACATTTTTTCTTCTCTTTCTTTCTCATTATCTTCCTTCTCCTATGTTTTTTTCATATTCTAATGTTATTTTCCTCCTGTTTAATTTCTCTCCCTTCTCCTGTTCATTTTCCCTCCCTTCTTCTTCTGTTCATTTTCCCTCCTTTCTCCTCCTGTTCAAGTTTTCTTCCTTCTCTTCTTTTGTCTTCCTTCTCCTCCTCTTCATTTTATCTCCCTCCTCCTGTTCATTTTCTCTTCCTTCCCCTCCCGGTCATGTATTTTTCTTCAGTTTTCTCTCTCTTCTCCCGATAATTTTCTCTTCCTATTCTTCCTGTTAATTCTCTCTTTCTTCGTTTCCTGTGAATTTTCTTTTTTTTCATCTCCTTTCATTTTCTCTTCCTTAATATTCTCTTCACTTGCTTTTTGTTCATCTATTGTTCATTTTCTCTTTATTTCCCTCCAGTTCATTCTCTTTTTCTTCATCGCTTGTTCATTTTCCATTTCTTCACCTCCTATTCATTTTCCATTTCTTCACCTCCTCTTCATTTTCTCTTTCTTCACTTCTGTTCATTTTATTTTCTCCACCTCCTGTTCATTTTCTCTTTCTTCATCTACTGTTCATTTTCTATTTCTTCACCTCCTGTTCATTTTCTATTTCTTCACCTCCTGTTCATTTTCTATTTCTTCACCTTCTGTTCATTTTCTATTTCTTCACCTCCTGTTCATTTTCTATTTCTTCACCTCCTGTTCATTTTCTATTTCTTCACCTCTTCTTCATTTTCTCTTTCTTCACTTCTGTTCATTTTCTTTTCTCCACCTTCTGTTCATTTTCTATTTCTTCACCTCCTGTTCATTTTCTATTTCTTCACCTCCTGTTCATTTTCTATTTCTTCACCTCCTGTTCATTTTCTATTTCTTCACCTCTTCTTCATTTTCTCTTTCTTCACTTCTGTTCATTTTCTTTTCTCCACCTTCTGTTCATTTTCTATTTCTTCACCTTCTGTTCATTTTTTATTTCTTCACCTCCTGTTCATTTTCTATTTCTTCACCTTCTGTTCATTTTCTATTTCTTCACTTCCTGTTCATTTTCTATTTCCTCATCGCCTGTTCATTTTCTATTTCTTCACCCCCTGTTCATTTTCTATTTCTTCACCTCCTGTTCATTTTCTATTTCTTCACCTCTTCTTCATTTTCTCTTTCTTCACTTCTGTTTATTTTCTTTTCTCCACCTTCTGTTCATTTTCTATTTCTTCACCTCCTGTTCATTTTCTATTTCTTCACCTCCTGTTCATTTTCTATTTCTTCACCTCCTGTTCATTTTCTATTTCTTCACCTCCTGTTCATTTTTTATTTCTTCACCTCCTGTTCATTTTCTATTTCTTCACCTCTTCTTCATTTTCTCTTTCTTCACTTCTGTTCATTTTCTTTTCTCCACCTCCTGTTCATTTTCTCTTTCTTCAGCTCCTGTTCAATTTCTATTTCTTCACCTCCTGTTCATTTTCTATTTCTTCACCTCCTATTCATTTTCTATTTCTTCACCTCATCTTCATTTTCTCTTTCTTTACTTCTGTTCATTTTCTTTTCTCCACCTCCTCTTCATTTCCTATTTCTTCACCTCCTCTTCATTTTCTTTTTCTTCACTTCTGTTCATTTTCTTTTCTTCACTTTCTGTTCATTTTCTCTTTCTTCGCCTCCTATTAATTTTCTTTTTCTTCATCTCCTCTTCATTTTCTCTTTCTTCAATTCTGGTCATTTTCTTTTTTCACCTCCTGTTCATTTACTCTTTCTTCATAGGCCTATCCTGTTCATTTTGCTTCCTTCATCTTTTTGTCCCCATTCATTTTCTATTTCTTCACTTCCTATTCGTATTCTCTTCCTTCTCCTACTGTTCCTCCTCCTCATATTTCTTCAACCCCCGGAAAAGACTTTACCTTCTTCGTTCCGTGTGATTTATATCATTTTCCTTCATAGCACCATGTTTCACCTTCGTATAATAGAAAAGAGACAGTAATCTTTTATCTCACAATTTTTATTTGGTTTCTGCACTGACTATGTTATTTAGTGTACTTTGAATGACGTTACAATATTGTCAGCTCTGTATTACACAATTTTCCGTTGCCTTTATACGTGTTACCATGTCATTCTACAATAGGCCTATTCCTGTTATTATATTGTAGAAAAGCATGACGTTTAATATTATTCTTATTATGCGTATATATTATAATATGCGTATACTTAGCGGAATAGATGCTCGCATAACGCCCTTATCCATTAAAACGTGTAAAATCTAGCTTACAATAAATTGCACCTAATCGTAATTAGACTATATAATATGTAAAGAATGTTGGAGTGTTTTGTCCTTGCACTCGCATTATCAGAGGCATAAGATGGTGCTCGATAGAAGATATTTTAGTACTTTGTGCAATGAGAATGTACCCTCGTAAGTCGTTAGCATTCTTTCAGAATCCCTACTTCCTCTTGTGTGGTATTTCGTTGAAATCCTAAGAATTCCGTCTCGTGGCATTCTGACAAGACGGGGGAACCAGTTTAGTCATTTATGTTCCCTCTTGCCAATTAATTGAAGCTTGCCTAATTTTCTCTTCACTTCTTCATTTTATGTCTGTTATCGAGACTCACAGCCCACCAAGAGATTCTGAAACTAAACGCTCAGTGTTTGGGTCCACGCTTTTGTACTTGACGTTATTTTATGGAAGTCGTGAATATTCTAATTAATGAACTAATTTTCATCTTACTCTTATATACAGAGTGCTAAAAAAGTATCCAATATTTTAGAAGGTGATAGCATGCATCAAAACAAGATAATAATGTCTAATATACATGGGTCCTACAACACACACTTTCTGAGATCTGAACACTTGTTCAAGGAGGTGTACAATGTGACGTCCATTCATGGCAATGCATTCCTCTGCCCTTCGGCGTAAGGAATCATGCACTCTTTGAAATAGACCTGGTTCCTTCATAACCAAAAGTCTAGGGGATTTAGGTTTGGGGAACGAGCAGGCCAAGGAATGGGGCTTCCCTAACCAATCCAGCGGTCCTGAAATGTCAGCGTCAGGTGTTCACGCACATTGCGAAGGAAATGTGCTGGTACGCTATCGTGCATGAACCACTCTTTAGTCTCTGCCAACATGGTACATTCTCCAGCAAGGCAGGCAATACGTTAATAAGAAAGTCCTGAAAGTCTCTGTGTATGGCCCTCTTAATCTATCACCAAGAACGCCTGCCCATACGTGGATTGAGAATAGGTGTTGATGCCTTATTTCTTCAACTGCATGGGGATTTTCATCATCCCACACATGCTGGTTACGAAAATTCACAACGTCATCTCTGCTAACCCTGCTCATATCCACAATCAAACTTTTGTTTTCAGTATATCTTACGATGTATCAATATTCCATGCCAAGGGTGTCAACTACAGTATGATTATCTGGTAGCCTGCTGTATTGTAGGGCAGAGAAATGCATTGTCATGAATGGACGTCACACTGAGTACCTCCTATGAACAAGTGTTCAGATCTCAGAAAGTATATGTTGTAGGACCTATTTATATTAGGCATTATTTTCTTGTTTTGATGCATGCTATCGCCTCCTAAAATATTGGATACTTTTTTAACACTCTGTATAAGATACAAAAGACGTTACAAATATTATAGGCTAATATTTGATGTAGAAAAATACCATCATTTGATTTTGAATTACGTTAGGCCTATATATTTGATTATAATTATGAATATTTTGATCACTTGTTGTCCTTTATACAGGTAAAGATGACTAATACAAGAAAACGTACCGCTTCTTGTGAAATGTCTAGCGATAGAGCATAATTCCTATGACAAATGGGTAAATTGATGAAGTCCAATCCCTGGATCAAGATGAGCAAGTGATGTTCCTGTGTACAATAATAAAATTAAAGGGGACAACCTAGGACGTAAAATACTGACAGCTTTCCCTTTATGTAGGAGGACACGTTCTGTGTTCCCGCACGTCGCGGTTGTGCCATATTTGTTTTGTTGTTTAATGCCACATTAACGCGCCAAACTAGAGGACATGTGTCGGACATGTAGTGGCCAGGTGATTTACTGCTAATTTCGGATCTGGGTGCGCCACCTAATTAGGACAGAAGTGGGCCGACGACATGGTCACTGCCCATCCCACATTCTGATATCGATTTTATCTGAATCTGGTCAATCAGGGTTGGCCATGCTATCTTAATTTCGTAGGACAGTGCAACTTGGTCGTACAGGGAAAACTCTCAGATTTCTAAATAACCCAACGAAGGAGTTCCTTTGTTTGGGGAAAATAAGATAGGCTACTTGTAGTGCCGAAAACAGAATGGCTGGCTATTGCCGGTTCTAATTGTCGGTCAGATGGTATTGTCATAAGAATTTTTGCAATCATAACAGAACTTACAGTACGATTATTTAGTCCTGACAGTCGGCGGAGATGTGCGTGTGGGACAGTCGAGTCCATTTAGTTACGCCAAGGGGTGTTTGGGTTATTCACTCGCTTGCCTTTACCGACCGCTCGCCCTATCTCTATTCCGGAACTCCCCCACTCCTCCTATTACTTCCCCTCTTTCGCGTCGCTGAGCTGTCAGGACTAAATAATCGGTCTGTACTTTGCATCTTTGCAGCTTCTGAAACGAGCTTTCTGAAATTGAGGCAACGTAGATAAAGAAGTTTCACTCATTCAGCTCCTATAGTTCAGACAGTAGAACTGACAATTGTTAACAAAGAAAGTAAGTGTAATGCATAATATGAAATCTGATATGTAAAAGAATTAATGCAAAAATGGAGAGGGAGATGGAGGGGGAGGGAGAGAGGGAGGGAGAGAGAGGGAGAGAGATGACTTTCTGCCGGGAATTGATTCTCTAGTTCGCTGGATTTAAGAAACGATACCTTTGTCTCATGAGTGATGCCTTATTGGTGTTACTTATGAGTAGGGCTTGATGAAATTGCATCTTTTTTCTAGTAACCCAGAAACATAGCTACTTTAGTATTTATATGTTATGTGATGAACTGAGTGTTTTAAGACATATTTCTTAGGGCATTTTTTTGCATTTTTTCCTATTTCAACTCATAAGAGCATCTTTTGGTTTATTCGGACATTTTTTAGGCATTTTCATTTAATTTTGGCCTTAAATTCCCATTATTAATATAAAATAATGTTTATTTCCTTTGATATTTTGTCTACACATTTTTTCCATTAATACCCATTGCTTTTTTACTTGTTTATTTAACGACTCTGTATCAACTACAAGGTTATTTAGCGTCGATGGAATTGGTGATAGTGATATGATATTTGGCGAGATGAGGCCGAGGATTCGCCGTAGATTACCTGACACTTTTCTTACAATTGGGAAAAACCTCAGAAAAAATCCAACCAGATAATCAGCCCAAGCGGGAATTGAACCCGCGACCGAGCACAACTCCGGATTGGCAGGCAAGCGCCTTAACCGACCAAGCTACGACGGTGGCTAATATCCATTATTCTATATAATATTTTAATCGTTTTTCTACACAAATATTGCCATTTTAACGTAGTACACTCCATCCACCCCTTCCATACAGTCTCCTTTATACCTGCTAATTCCGAATAAGAGTACCCTTGTGGTGGGACTACATGGAAACATCAGGTAAAATAATTAATGAAAGTATACCACTTAGAAAAACTATGTGAAATTAAATTAACTTAAATGTCGCTACTAGAATTTAATTTAATTACTAGTCTAAATATTAAGTAGTACAAAACCTGTTTTCCTATTAAGCCAATTATGTAAGATCAATTTTTAGGGCATTTTTGTAAGAGATTTAAGTCATAAATGCATTGTTTTTAGGACATTTTTGCATGATTTATAGATCATAAAAATCCTAGCTCTACTTATGATGCTCAAACCTGTCTTCGGACAGTTGACTAAACAACAACCGCTGGAATGAAAAAGAATTATTTCTCCTGCATACAGTGGAATCTGCAACCCTTCATACACAACTCAGACAAAGGCTAAACTTCTTTTTGTTTTATTTTTACGAAACTGTGAACTTCAGACGTTACGTGGCGTTGGATGAAAAATTGGCAATTAAATGCCAATGGTAGCCGTTAACAGACACTTTTACGACATAAGTTGGCGGTCAGTGAGCCCGTCTCTGTCTGGAGTTTCGCGTTAGGCTCAACTCGGTGACAAATGAACAAGAAATAATTCCTGTTCCAGTTTAATTTTTTTCGTCAATGTTGACCCCAAACACACCTACAAGTCTTCAAGCCCCACTGGCCTTACTCAGAAGAAACGGGCCAAGAGGCTATTAAAATCCCATAGCAGGGATGGCCAAATATGTAACAGAAAGATTGGAAACAACTATATTGCGTAACAATTCAGGTTCATTTACATTGTTAACAGGATTCTATAAGTGTGCCGCTTCATTTGAATTATTATCAAGACAGAAATGTCATCCGTAAAATTTAAAGCTAATCGGAACCCCACACCCGGCCTTCTCGTATTACCTCTTCGCGTGTTCCAGTTCATCTCGATACACCTTAAGACCGGGTACAGGCGACTATATAAAAACTTCTTTTCTTCGAAATGCTTCTGCTGAAGCGTGTTAGAACGTGCTTTCGTGTGGGTAAGATAAAATTGGGGTATACCTATCGAGCAAAAATCAAAAGCGTTGTCTTGCACAATTTGACACGATTAAGTAAAATGTATTTTGTTCGGCACACTCAGCCTGGGCAAAGATTTCGTGCGCATGCGCCTTTGCGCTGTCAACTGCTATCCATAATTTTTTTTTATTATCACTTAAAAAATGTTGAATTCAGTCATGTGACTTGTCAATTTAATGTAATCTATAACATAGTTTACATTACATAGCTACATTTCTTGTAAACATTTTCGCCTGAAGTCCGACATCTTCAGACAAATGGAACGAATTTAGATATCATATGAAAAAATTGTTCTAAGTGACATATACATATAGTGTGTACAAAGATTACATGAGCAAATGTACATAGTCATAAGGTGTCAATGTTAAAATTACATGGATTAAAATACATATAAAACAAGTTAAAAGTATGATGCACTCAGGTTAAAACAATGATATTTGTATGATTTGTAAATAATTTTAATTTTACGCTTTGCGTTTTATATTAATGTGAGTGATTTTCCAGTTTAAATAGTTTCTAGTTCTCTAGTTCGTATGTTAAAATATTCAATTTTACAGGAAAAAGAAAAAAAACATGTTAATATCTTGAAGAAGAGTTCAAACAAGCTAGTCTTAATAAGAAAATTCTGTCTAATTTTGCATCAAAACTACAACAAAATAGTATCATTCTTATTAAAGTTGATAAAAATGACGCCGTGGTTTTAAAAGACTAAAAGCGATTACATTTAAAGACTAAGGGCCATACTCATAGACATTCTTAGCGCGGGCTTCCGGTGGATGATCAGCGAACTAACGTTTTTCATATTCATAAACCAATGTTAGCGATATATGATATGATATGATATATGAGAAATGATATGATATGAGATATATGATATATATATATGATATGTGATATGATATGATATGATATGATATGATATGATATGATATGATATGATATATGATATATGATATATGATATGATATGATATGATATGATATGATATGATATGATATGATATGATATGATATGATATGATATGATATGATATATGATATGATATGATATATGATATGATATGATATGATATGATATGATATGATATGATATGATATGATATGATATGATATGATATGATATGATATATGATATGATATGATATATGATATGATATGATATGATATGATATGATATGATATGATATGATATGATATGATATGATATGATATGATATGATATGATATGATATGATATGATATGATATGATATGATATGATATGATATGATATGATATGATATGATATGATATGATATATGATATGATATGATATATGATATGATATGATATGATATGATATGATATGATATGATATGATATGATATGATATGATATGATATGATATGATATGATATGATATGATATGATATGATATGATATGATATGATATGATATGATATGATATGATACGATACGATATGATATATGATGTGATATATGATATGATATGATATGATATATGATATGATATGATATATGATATATGATATATGATATGATATGATATGATATGATATGATACGATACGATACGATACGATACGATACGATATGATATGATATGATATGATATGATATGATATGATATGATATGAATCCTATACAAGTAATCACTCGATAGCCGGGGCTAGTTCAGCACGCTCGTAGCGCGGGCTAGCGAAATGTCTATGCATAACACCCTATAGGATTTTATTAATAATCATATTTCTGAGCTTAAAACTGACCTTACAGAAACGTATCAAAAACACCTTAAAAGAGCAGTAAAAAAATTACCCTGATCTTATTCCAACTGATTTGGCTGATAAACTAATTCAAATTAACCCGTATGTACCCACTCTGAAAGCCCTACCCAAAACGCGTAAGTCAAGAGTTAACTATGAGGCTTATAGTAAACAGTCAAAACGCTCCCAACCGTAAAAAAGACATAAGATAAGCATATTCGAACCCATTGTATTTAATTATTTAACACGGTTACAAGAGGAAAGGAACTGGCCACTCGACCCCATTATCTCCTGGCCTGGTTGCCTCATAAGTGGTGTGTTGTTGGTATCACTTGTGAGGTTCAGACCTGTCTTCGGACAGTTGACTAAGCAACAACAACAAGGTTACAGCTTATTGGACACACTTATTGGCTTTTAGAGTGAAACAGTGTTGATATATTTAAGGTGAATTTTTTTTCTGAGAAAAGTATTCCTTTGGGACTAATAAGGGTATGCCAGTAACCTGACTTGGGTCAGACATAAACGCAACCACTTCAGCCACACCGTAAGGTTAAGAATGAAAGAACAGGACGTAACACATGAAACAAGAGAGTCCTGAAATGAAAATTACACAAAGAGGACAGCTTTTATCGGGAATCTTAAGCCGAGCATGAAGTTAGAGAAGCGTTGGAAATAGTAATTAAGTTCTGTAACATTGAATGAATTCCCCCATTGACATGTTCGGATACTATTTTAGTTTCTGTTCGTTTTTCACTCGTCTGTTACTTGACTGGTAGGTAATTTCGAGACGTGCAATAGTTTCTGTCGCCAACACTAACACTACACGGGATTGCAGGCTTGTGTTACGCGACCTGAGGCGCACAGCCGTACATGCAATGTCCCGAGTTCATATTCCTTCGTGTCAGTAAGCCCAACATGTCTGCCGGCCTACAACACATTCCACAATTTATTGTACTCTTATTCCTTTGTGTATCGAGTTACATGTTACAAGAACACCGGTGGCCGTGACATTTCCCTTTTTACTTTTATTGCTGCCGGTTACATTTTCTTCCCATTTAAGCACCCTGTATGTATTTTAGTGGCAGTAAATAATAAGTTAAAAAAACAAACATACGAGTTGAAGACAATGTGATTGGTTGGAATCAAACTTTGCGTTTGTCTCTAAAGATTATTATTAAGTATTATTATTATTATTATTATTATTATTATTATTATTATTATTATTATTACGTTAAGCCTTCATTAATTGAATTTATGGCATATTAGGAATATCACAAAGAAAAGAACTGAAAAACTTTAGAAGAAAGGATATATAATATTTGTAATTTAAATATAAATCAAATATTACGAACCAGTAGGAGATACTCTAAAGAGGTAAATTATTTTCACGCTTTCGCGGGTTTCTACAAAGAAAATTCAGCAGCAGAATCATTTGTACCTAAAAGTATAACTTTAGATGAACGATAAATATCATTCACATTAATCAATTATAACGTTGTAAGGTTATCATTGTTATATCTCACAAAATCGGAATATTGCTTTAAATTGAACACGTTGTACACAAAACTCTCAGTAGATGTATGCACATGTTTATTAAAATTACAAAAGGCAATGTACATTGTATCCTGTAATTCTTGCTTTTCAACATACTGAAGTCTCCATATCGGTGGAAGTATTTATCTAAATGGGAGACCAGTTGTCCGATTCTCTTCTCAGAGAATTCGATATCTTGCAAGATCAAGAACCATTTCAGAGTTATATTTACGTCGTAATCTCTTCAAATCTGTAGCAACTGCGATGATCATTGAGAACAGAAAACAGATTGTAATCATTTGGCGCTAGATCAGAACTGTACGACATTTGTTCCAAAACTCCCACCGGAAGTGCTGCAAGGCGCAGAGGCAATACATGGTCGAGTGTTAGCGCGAAGAAGCAAGAAACTTTGTCAGCAGCCCAGAACTCCCCTTTTACTAGCAATTCTAGAATGTTACAATTTTGCACAGCTGAATTGATAGTGCTCCCAGTTGCATTAAATCAACACTTTACTCTCGTGGGTGTTTTCTACTGGGAAGTTCAGTGCCTTCGATCGGGTTTGAAGTAGCGATATTTTGGGTCCAGAGGCAAGCACGGCGATCATTACCACAGACAGCGATGTACCGTGGTTAATAAAAATGTACACTTTTGCCAAAACAAAGACAAAGCTGAATAATGTTGTGAATTGAAGTGAAACCCCGGAAACCAGGCCACGATAGCCGATGATCCTCCTCGATGTAACACCATCTTCACGCCTTTGCATTTATCGTGTGTTTCAATGTATGTGTACAAACTTCAATGCACTGTCATTATGAGGACATGGCGAGTTTGATAAATACAGAGTACACCGCTCAAGTTGAAGACCTCCCCCGGGTTCCGCCGCCAATAAGCGTCCTGGATTAGCTACTGATGTACGGCCGTTGACATATTGCCCTTTCACAACCAACAATCAACAAGAGTGTTCCGGAAGATAAAACGGATTCCCGCTTGAGGCCGAAATCTGGTGCGCTTCCTTGCAGACCGAATCATGAATAAAACATGAACTCTTGATTCTGCCGACAAACGCCTTGGCACTCAAAATCTACAATTTTATTTCACCACGATGTTCTTGTAAATTTGGGGAATAATAGGCATAAGTCCCCGCTTGTTTATGTTATGTTCCACTGACATGTAAAGCCAATTACCGTACGTAAAATCTCGAAAAGTGTTTAATATGTTGTGTGAGTTGTAAGTCAGCATAGCCGCTAGGGATAATACAACAAAATTGCGTGTGTGTTTTCTATTCAGAAGGGTCGGGTTCCATTTTCGGCCCTGATGAACTGAGTTCGTGGTGGTAAAACCACTGACGCCAAAGTCATCTTTCACTTGTTCACCATTTTGCTTCTTACCGCCAACTACCATCCTAGATCATATTGTTTATTGTTTATTGTTAATAAAATAACATTGACAGAAATACAATATATGTAACAGATATATTGAGGTTATAGGCTTTGAGGTTAACAACTTTTGTCAGATTTATTACGCTGCCATCTAGTTGTTACATAAGGAGTCACGTCATAATTCCCATTTGAATTGCATTAGCGACTGTGCTACCATCTCGTGTTCGTTTACGGCGGACGGGTGGCGATCCTGGCGGTTGTTCTCTTCAAAGTGCTGCCGATTTTAACGTAGCGAGGAGTTATCTGTTACATATATGATCTAGGCTACCATAGAAAATATTTGAAAAATAGTAAGGGCATCAGATTTGTCATGCAATTTGAACAGTATAATTGAGGCGGTAGCCGGAAAATGGGCCCATAGGTCTATAGGCCCTTTTTCGGGAGAACATTTAATTCGATTCTCCACTTTAAAATCTACTTGCTTACGTAGTTTCGTTTCAATATATTGTAAACGGAGTGCAGTGTAGCTAATTGAATGAACCCATGCATCCTTGCGTAGTTATGGAATTCAGCAAACATCAGTGAAGATGATCCTCAAAGTGAGTGTGAGTGCATCCAGGATGTGCACTAAAGTGTAAACTGCACTCTGATGTGAATATGAATCCATTCTAGATTAATATTAAATAACCTGTAATCTGTATTCTGTACCCAACAGATTTTTCATTTTCACGTATGCGATGCAATTTATGACTCAACTATGCGATACTATATGTAATAAATATAATTTTACTAAAATGATTATGAACTTGTAAACCTCTGTAATGTGCGCTGTTCAATGCTGATGTTTAATTTATGCTAATGTATATAATCTATTGAAAGTATTTTGATAAAATAAACTTGTTCTCTGGAAAAAGGGCCTATAAAATTTTCCAATGAAATATATAAATACAGTATATAACACTGTTAAAGTCGGAATGCATTATTTAACAAAAACTTGTAGACAAAAATTATTGTAACAGTATGCAAATTGTTATTTTGATAAAAGTGCATTCAAATCGGAATCACATAAAAATAAATCTTTCAGTCATCAGTATGGTACATCACAGAAACGTAACCATGTCATTCAGGTACTATCATTTGGTGCTAGATGAAAGAAACTCACTGTCCGATATTACCCGATGTCCGATACTAGCCAATTCCCCCTAACTAATACTGCCAACTTAAGCATGGAGAGAGAAGAAAAGAGCATCGCTTTGCTATAAGTATCACCATTGCAATATAAATAATGTTCTATGAATTAGTCACCAGGAGCGCTACTTATTGAAAAGAGAATAACTTTCATAATCCATTTTTAGGAAGGCTATTCAAAAGCGGGACATTTGAAAAAAAGTTGGGACACCGGGACATATGATCAGAAAATGGGACTGTCCCGAGAAAAACGGGATGAATGGGAACCCTAATGTATAGCGATTTCTTCTAAAATATTGGACGGATTGTTCTATTTGACCATCGCTATTGATTGTTTAGGCTCTCTCAGCTGTATAGACATAACAGTAGGCCTAATCAGATTTATTTAAAACTTCAAACATTTTCATTCAGATTTCAGCTTCATAAAATTGATGTTATATGAAAAAGGTTCTTTTGTGCTTCCTCAAAAGCGTGACCTAACTCCAAACCTGGACTTTCTGAGCATAACGTCGCGGCTCCATCCTTTTATAATAATATCACATCGATTCTATGACCGTGATTTCCACACAGCGTTACAGTTGTTCGTGTTAGCCATTATGTAATTCATCTTACCTTGTAACTGAAAAGCAAGAAAAAATTAATCTGTTTTTAACCCCAAAACTGACTTATTTATAACTGCTCGCAGTATCTGCATCCGAGTAACTGATTAACTGGCGCCGGTGACAACGAACTGTGAAGCAGTGGTCAGAGCGCAGGTAACTGTACTACGCCTCCAGGGAGAGCCACTCTTGTTTTTCTTTAAATGTGGAACATGCTAATTATAGCAAGTGGCAATTCAAATAAACTCTCTTATTTGGGAATTATTTATTGCACCGCCATTGGGTAGACAACGTCCAATGCAGTGTTTACATGATTATGCAGTTACACATTTCTTCTCACGATCTGAAAAAACTACTGAATATTTTATTTTGTGTAAGTTTCAACGTCCATGATAAACTTATTCCAACGTATATAATGTACATGGAAATCATTTTATTTTTACTAACATTTTTAATATTAACCTGGCTATATCTTTGGATCAAGATTGAGAACCCCAAACACCGTTTGCTACCCCCTTCCACGACTGGAGTTCGATGATACTGGCGTAAAATACAAACGTATCACTTTACTAGGTGTAGGAGGGAAGAAAAGTAGTTCATCCATTTACGTAAACTAGGAAATATCACGCTTTTGACTTTGATGATTTTCATTAGGTTTTTGTTTATTCAAAATACAGTACAGTGTTAACAATGTGTGTTTTTACTCACAAACTGAGCTGTCGTATTCATTATGCAGTGTATATTATACTGTCTACAGCATATTAGCGTACAGTATGGAGAATGAAGTTAAATTGAAAAATTATCATAATATGGATATTTAAACACATTTTTGAAAATGGTGGCCGTTCATTTCGATACAGGCTTCAGTTCTAATGTACATATTATCGCACTATAGACTATTGTACCTAATTCCAATTACCATTTTCGTACTTCGTATCAATAACTCATGTTGAAATAATTCTGTACCTACTCCATAAAAGAGTACCTTACGTACTGTAAATTCAATCTTCACTTCTGCCCGATCCGAAAAGATAAAATTACTCAGACACACTATCTACTGTCCGTCCAAGTGGTTATATTGCAGGGTCGTAGAAAGGGAGGAAATCACGTGACAGTTAATTACTTAACGAGGCCCTTTTATTTAAGTTATTTTAAACAATTATATGGGTATAATATTACCCAGACTTCCAATTCCTAACAGAAATTAATGTTCTCAGAAAAGAGCCTAAACAGCCCAGCCACTAGCCTTTACAGAAAGGCGAATAGAAGCAGCTGTGGGAAACCGGGATGCGACGTAGGCAAATGGACGACAGTACCTGTGCGAAAATGATTCAATATTGAAAGCTCTTTCGTCACTGGAAAACGCGAACATATTTTTGGAACGTACTGTTTACTCTGAATATAAAGCTACTCTGCCTGTATATGCGGTCTTGGATCTATGTGGAGGACGGGTGAACTTCATTAGTAGAAGGGGTGGGAGTGGAGTACATTAAAAAACTCAGGTACAAAAAAATCGAAGTAAAAATAAAATGATGTCCCTGTATTATTAAAGCGTATAAAATTCCAAGAGAAAATGGAAAACATGCAATATTAGCTCGTTTTTCTTCCATTTATTCTCAGTTTTGTGCTAACAAGACAGTGCGAGTAGAATAAAATTGTGAGTAAATTGTAGTGTAGTGTCAATTAAGTTTCACATTTCCGTTTATTTATTCCGAGTTTTGTGTTAATATGTCAATACATTGTTAAATAACAGTGCGAATAAAGTAAAACTATACGATTTAATAAAAGCCTAGATGACCAGTTCTATCATGGAAGAGTGGCTTCAAAATTTTAATGCAGCAATGAAACGTCAATGTTGTAAGGTCATACTGGTTTTAGACAATGCTACCTGCCATCCAAGAATTGATTTGTCTAACGTGAAGTTAATCTATTTTCCATTAAACACAACTTCAAGGCGCAATTTACACTCTTAATTGATGCAGGACGAGAAGGAAATCCTACAACGTTCCCTTAAAAAAAAAGTCGCAGCAATGCACTTTAAAAGAAATGTGAGGACCAAGAAACTAGGGCTCAGAGAGAAAGAGGCTGCAATTACGTAAGTTAATAATTATGAAAATAAAATTCACTTTGCATGTACTGTACTGCAGTAACTTTTAATTCAAATTATTTCTTCATTGTGTTCTTCCTACAGTGAGCACATTGCAGTAGTCTATTCTTAGTTTTGCCAAAACTCAACCTTTTGTAAAACGAAAACCTGTGAAAACGGAAAAAAAAATTCTGGAACGACCGCGTTTCGTTTTAGGGAGGTTTTACTGAAGTAGGAAATACAGGATGTCTATATGAAGCCTTTACAATTCCAATGTAAATAACAAATTATTGAGACACGATATCTGGATACGGTTTTCTGCATATTAATCAGAAACTGTCAAAATGTTAAAGGAAATTTTGTTGGATTGTTGAAATGCGTTTTTTTGGTTGCAAGTGAATTTTGGTGAAATCTGAAATCTGACAGTGAAGAAAATGTGGACATTTCAGGAGATGGCACAATGTGTATCCTTGTTTATCGAGGCACGATCAGATACATACAGTAGGTATGACATCACTAGGGCTAAGAATTGTATGCCGTTACATTACGTTTCATGCGCCTCTGACTTTAGGTACCGGTACGTAATTGCGTTGGAGTGGGGGATTTCAGTGTGTTTCGTTCAGCAATGAACTTTAGTTGATCAGTTACATTACGACCGAATACTGCTATTCGTAACAGACAACATTCGACGTCCTGTAAAGAAGAATAACAGCAAGCTGCCGAGGACGAAATTTGTGACTTAATTTCAAATGAGGAAATTTGTAATAATGATACAGATTTTGAGATAAATAATGCTTGTGTAAAATATTTCAAATATTCTCGCATTGTTTCTGCAGAAGTGGAACGAAATTTCTCTAGATATAAGGCTGTGTTTTCTAGCAACGGGCAATCATTCTTCTTTGAAAATTTGAAAATGTGGTTTGTTATTCACTGCAACAATATATGAAATGAAAAATTATGTAAAACAAAAACATAATATACTATCATATAAACACAGTGAAATAATATGGCTGATATGTCTTGTCAATATTTTATTAGGTGTGTTTTCTACAGACAGAAAATAACATGTCAATGATATTGTGACGAAACTCAATAGTTGAAACACGAAATAAGAAAAAATGTAGCAAAAAAGATGGAAAAAATACTGGATAAACATTATTAATATTTAACTGTATGTAAAATTTGTGACAATTTCAAAAGATGAAATTTATAATAAAGAACAGATTTTGAGATAGATAATGCTTGCGTAAAATATTTCCAATATATCCCATTGTTTCTGCAGAATTGGAACGAAGTTTCTCTAGATGTAAGGCTGTTTTTTTCTAGCAAGAGGCAAGCATTCTCCTTTGAAAATTTGAAAATGTGGTTTGCTATTCACTGTAACAATATATGAAATAAAAAATTATGTAAAATAAAAGCGTAATACACTATGATATTAACATAGTGAAATAAAGAGACTGATACTTGTTAATGTCATATTAGGTGTATTTTCTACAGTTATAAAATAAAATGTCTTTAAAATAATACAATTTTTCTTTCACAAAGAAAATAATGTCTTTAAATTTCCCTTTAGCAGATAGTTGTGCTTTGAAGCCAAAGGAGTGTCTTTCAACCACCCAAATGCTGAGTACTAACTAACCGTGATGATAAGCATGAGTTCAAACGAACGAAAGACACTGCGTTAACTCACCCCAACTCTGAGACGTATTCAAACAGCGTATTCCGAATCTCACCGGTCCGGTGGCATCAATGACGTCACGTTGCAGCGAAATATGGAACAAAACTGCCGGAAGGATCGATGGCTGTCATGGCGACTGTACAAGTTGTTGTCTGTGCTACGCTAGCAAAATTTTGCGAAATTTTCGTACTGCCATCTCGTTCAAAAAAAAGATAGCATAAACAATTTATTTCTTGAACCGGTAGTAATAACGGGTCCGTTGACATGTTCGCTCATAAGCCATTAACATATTGTTTTTACGTTGTGCTCATTACAAACAATGCAGCAGAACTAAAGCAGAACACACCGCCATGACACAGCAGTGCACGATGTTATTCGTCTGCTAACTCCCGCCCTATACAAGAACCAATCAGATTCACTGATGGCGGCTGATGGAGACTGCCACCACCTCTGCAAGTTGATGGCACCGGTGTGACACCGGTGGAGCATCAATGACGTCATCGGTGGAATTCGGAACACCATGATGCCATCGGATTGCTCACCGGTGAGATTCGGAATACGCTCATAGTCAGAGGGAGGGCGCAGGTAGTATAACGGCATATATTTCTAAGGCCTGACCATCATATTCGAACCCAATATGGAAGCCAAAAATCCGGGAGCGGCACCGAAAAATGATAGAAACTGGAAGTGTGCTGCGGACAAATGGCAGTGGGCGGCAAAGCTCAAGTGTGGAAGAAATTGAACGTGTGCAAGGTGCAGTTGTCCCCGAAGGAATCCTTCCTCGGCGTCAATTCATGTCGACAGCAAATGCTGTGCGGCGTGAACGAATTATCTGGCTGAAGAGCTTGCACTGGCTGAACTCTGTACGCGTACAGACTCAGATTCTTGTGAAGGACTTTGTGGACAGTGAAACACGGCAAGTTCAATTTCCTGGCTGCACTACGAATGGACTTACTAGAGCTTACTGATTGTGTCTCGATAAACCAGGATACACATTGTGGCATCTCCTGAGATATCCACATCTCCTTCACTGTCAGATTTCACCAAAATTCACACTTGCAACCAAAAACACGCAATTCAACAATCCAACAAAATTCTCGTAAAAACGTTGACAATTTCTGATTTACATACAGAAAACCGCGTCCAGATAATAATAATAATAATAATAATAATAATAATAATAATAATAATAATAATAATAATAATAATTCTTTATTTATAATGGCAGAGTTAAGGCTATGGGGCCTTCTCTTAAGGTAAGGTCACACGTCGCTACTTTTGCTGCGCAACTTTTGTACTGCAGCTGCAAGAGTTGCGTGTCGTGTTCACACGTAAGCCAAAAGTAGCGCGCTGCACGCTACTTTTCGTGCTGCGCAACCCGAGTGCAGCAAAAGTTGCAACTGGAGGTTGCGAGTCTGTTCACACACAAGGCGCTACTTTTGCAGCCGCAGTCATACTGCAGGTTTCCATCTCCGTGTTGACTTCTCAATATACATTTTGTGGTTATGTTCGCAATATTAATAAACTCCTGTTTGAAACTACGCTACAGAAAATTAAAAAAGTGAATTATATCGTCAGCAAATATGCTCAGACTGTGTTGTGCATTTAATAACTGTTACAAATAATTTATTTTCATCATATAACATTAAAATACATCCATACAATAAAAGTATCATTGGCACATTTGGGTGCCAACACTGGTCGCAACCGCAGCAGAAGTTTCAACAAAACCGATATCAAAAATGCTCCGGCTGCAACCCTGAGAACCCTGTTCACACGTCGCTACTTTTAAGCTGCGCGCAGCATGGAAAAGTAGCGAGCAGCAGGTTCGGCAGCCGCTACTTTTCGGGTTGCACCGTTGTTCACACGTCGCAGTACAAGAGTTGCGCAGTTTTTTGTACTGCATCGCTGCAAAAGTAGCGACGTGTGACCGTACCTTTACACTCTACCAGGTCACAAAGTATACAAGCAGTTAAAATTTAACAAAAAGTTACAAAACAGAATAATAACATATTACAAAAAGAAATAATGACAGCATAATAAAATTGACACTAAACAACATGAAAATAATACCATAATAGAAAAAATAAAGTAAAATACATTGGAATATAGCAAAAGCAACTCATTTAGTACAAATGGTTAATATGGAAAACGCAAGGAAGAATATAATAAAATAGAATGTAATATAACAAAATAGAATATAATAACAAAATAGAATCATGTCTCAATGATTTGTTATCTGCATCTGAAGTTATAAAGATTTCATGTGGACACTCTGTATATTAGTTTGAAAGCACAAGCAAGCTTACAAGCCTCCTTACTCTATATACTGTACGTACAGTGTACGTAAATTCCAAAGGCCGAGAATAGAAGAACTTTTCCTTTCAGCTTTGGAGTAGAATTTTTCACTCCTTATCGACAAGAAATGAGAACTCTGCGGTTCCAGGAAGGCTGGACTGTAAGAGTAAAGAATTCTGTGGGTATAGAAAATGTGAATACTAATCTACATCTGGTCCCGGTGAGCATTATGAACGCTATTATGCAATGTGAATAAAACGTTGAAAGGCAGCGCCTATTCGTATTGTTAGCGACATCATCTAAATGAGATCTCTGCGATGTTACTCAACGCGCGGCACGCAACCCGCTGCCAAAAGATTCAAATCGTGCTTCATTGCTGTTTTTCTTGAGAGCGTTTTAGTACAGCACGATTATATCGTTGTGCTCAGAAGAAAAGGGAACTAAGTCTAAGCATTTTGTTTGAAACATGCCAATCTTACCAGTAAAAGTGTTTTAAATAAACAATAAACAATATAAGGAGCATGCCTGTGTGTAGGATACGTGTGTGTATTTGACGCTGATAAATCCTCTACACGAGTATAGCCTAATTATGTAGGCCGCTCGCCTCTCACGTTCGAGGTGTATTCCAAATTCTAAGCGTGGCTGTGTTGCAAAACGTTTGAGGTTAAGGGTGACATCTATAATGAATTATAATTATATACGCAGCGAATGAAATTTCACATCGTATTTTGTGAACTCCGAAAAGGAGTACATCTTATCAGTTCTAATCAGTAAGAGTTGGAGGAAATATTTATTGTTTTACTGTAAAAAAATTAAGGTTTTGTGCTATCCGTTCAAAGAAAAAAATAAATTGTATGTATTATCGAGATCGGAAAATTTTGCCTTGGTTTCATTCATTATTTAATATAAGAGAGTCCACACCTGTGAAGTAACGGCTAGCACGTCTGGGCGTGAAACTAGGTAGCCCAGGTTCGATTTCCGGTCGGGACAAGTTACCTGGTTTAGGTTTTTTCCGGGGTTTTCCCTCAACCCAATATGAGCAAATGCTGGGTAACATTCGGTGCTGGACCCTGACTCATTTCACCGGCATTATCACAGTCATCTCATTCAGATGCTAACTAACCTAAGATGTTGATAAAGCGTTGTAAAATAATCTACTAAAATAAAAATAAAAACATAAGGGAATACTTTGAATCGTAAGAAAGGAACAGACGATGCATCGGCCCGAGCTTGAATTTGTAGTTAACAAAGTGTTCATGAGATAAACTTTTATTTAGAAATTTCATACTACTACTCACCGATTCCTAACCTTACTAAGATTCTATAGCCTTGTGCCGAAAGTTACTAACGTATGGCGTAATGTGTGCTGTCATTACGAGAAAATACTAAAGAAAGAAATAAGAATGTATGATAAAAGTAACTTAGAAAGTAAGAAAGGAAGAAAAAGTGGAGAAGAAAAGGAAACGGATGAATGGAGAAATAAGTAAAATGTATGAACAAAAAAAGAAGGAATGCACGCGAAGAAGAGGAGAAAGAAAATATGAGAGCCAGAACGGAAAGCAATGAAAAAAAGTAGAGAAATAATTTTAAAAAGGAACGTAAGGAAAGATGGAAAGGGAGATTTATTTTTTTATTTAAGTATATGTCATGAACATGGCATGCTCTTACAGGTTTTAAACTTTTTCTTAAAATACAGTTTTTCATTATACTAATAAGTACACGTATTCTTGCTTATAGATTAAATTTCTTTGCTTTGACTATGACTATAGTCCAGGTCAGCTTACTTAATACCCTAAGGGTGTAACCTAACCATTTTCCCCCATTACTACATAAGCCAGGGATTATGCTGATTTTCTAGTTTGCAGGTTGAATTTTCTTTTGCCAACTTCGTTTCGAATTTCGGTACTGAGAAATACCACAACTGGTAGTGATTTTATAACTGTTATGTTGGCTGCAGTGACACAAGTTGTCGGTAGTTTAAATTCTGAAAATTTAAATTGTTCTAGATTTCTGAGCCCATTACATATGGTTTCACTATAACTGGAAAGATCATGAAAAATTGTATAAAAAACCACAGCTATCTAAATTTAGATTGAAATCAGATGTCCGTCTTTGATATTAAGCTACTCATTTAACCTTTTAGAAAACACCTCCCCAACATAAAGATGAGATGTGGTAAATAAGCAAGACATCGTTATTATTATTATTATTATTATTATTATTATTATTATTATTATTATTATTATTATTATTATTATTATTATTATTATTATTATTATTGTATTACATGGCATTGTGTGATTTTATCTTCTTTCGGTGATATCTAGTATTAGTTGGCAACACTGAAGAGACGGCCAAATTATTCTTTTAGGAATTACTCTTACGTGATCCTCAGTATACAAAAATCAAATTTGTGTAGGCTACTCAAAACTTAATTTTTCCATATTACACAGGAAGTACTATATGTTTTTCTTTTACAGTTTTGAAATGGTTAAGACACAATTTAATTTATAAATTTTACTATTTAAGTAGTTGTATTCTAATAATGAAATTTTACCACATTAAGAGCAAATGGGGTCCACACCTGTGAGGTTTTTTCCGGGGTTTTCCCTCAAGCCAATACGAGCAAATGCTGGGTAACTTTCGGTGCTGGACCCCGGACTCATTTCACCGGCATTATCACCTTCATATCATTCAGACGCTAAATAACCTAGATGTTGATACAGCGTCGTAAAATAACCCAATAAAAAAAAGAGCAGATGGTGGTATAGCCCAGTAGCACAACATTCCACTGTAGATAGGTCCCGGATTCAAACTCGAGTATCCCTATTGTATTTACATTTAATCCTTAATTATTTCAGATAGTTGTCAATAAAATAGTTATTATTATGAGTACTGAAGTACATATGATATTTCCGTCCAGGAATTCTGCGCTATCATATGATGGATGGATATAAAGGAGAAAAATTCTCTCCGGCACCGGGAGTCGAACCCGGGTTTTCAGCTATACGTGCTGACGCTTTATCCGCTAAGTCACGCCGGATTCCAGTTCCGATGCCGGATCGAATTCCCTCAGTTTTAGTTCTACCTCTCAGTTTTCCCTTTGGTGGCTTACTCTCATGTACTGTGTCACAGAATATGTAGAGAGGTGCACGGAAATACAGGGACATCATTTTATTTTTACTTCAATTTTTATTGTACCTGAGTTTTTGAATGTACTTCACTCCCACCCCTTCTACTAGTAAACTTCCAACCGTTCACGACACAGAGCCGAGGGCGCGTAAGCAGTACTGAGTTACTGAGTATAGTATGTTCCATAAATATGTTCGCGTTTTCCAGTGACGGAAGAGTTTCAATATTGAATCATATTTTCGCACAGATACTGTCATCCGTTTGCCTACGTCGCATCCCGGCCCACGTGTTTTTGTTCGCCCCTCTGTAAAGTCTAGTAGCTGGGCTATCTTAGCTCTTTTCTGAAAACATTAATTTCTGTTAGGAATTAGACGTCTACGTAATATTATGCAACTGTTTAAAATAACTTAAATAAAAGGGCCTCGTTAAGTAATTAACTGTTACGTGATTCCCCCCCCCTTTTTATAACCCTGCGACAAAACCACTTGAACGGACAGTAGATAGCATTTCTGAGTAATTTTATCTTTTTGGATCGGGCAGAAGAGAAGATTGAATTTATAGTACGTAAGGTACTCTTTTATAGAGTAGGTACAGAATTATTTCAACATGAGTTACTAGTACGAAGGACGAAAATGGTAATCGGAATTAGGTACAATAGTCTATTGTGCGATAATATGCACAAAAGAACTGAAGCCTGTATCGAAATGAACAGCCACCATTTTCAAAAATTGTGTTTAAATATCCATATTATGATTATTTTTCAATTTAACTTCATTCTCTATATTGTATGCTAATGTGCTGTAAGAGTATAATATATACTGCATAATTAATACGTTCGAATGGATAGCTCAATTCGTGAGTAAAAGCACTAAGTGTTAATACAGTACTGTAGTTTGATTAAACAAAAACCTAATGAAAATTATCAAACTCAAAATTCCGATATTTCCTAGTTTACATAAATGGATGAACTACTTTTCTTCCCTCCTATACCTAGTAAAATGATTTGTATTTTACGCCAGTATCATCGAACTCCAGTTGTGGAAGGGGTAGCAAACGGTATTTCCGGTTTCAATCGTTAATAGAAAGGTATAGCCAGGATAATATAAAAAATGTTAGTAAAAATAAAATGATGTCCCTGTATATGTACTTCGGTACATCATAATAATGTGATATGCGTAAGTAATCACTTAGTGATTCAAGACGGTACTCATCCCGTCGGATCCCAGCCACTTGGTCACTCGTAATGAGTTCACCTCTGTACATAGTGCGTTGGAAATTGTGCTACTAGTTTCCATATTGCACATTAATTTTATGGCGCTTTTCTGTAGTTCTAAATTTGTTTTGACATTTGCGTCATTACTTCAAACAAGAATTTCATATGATATAAATGTAATAATTAATGTAAGCAAAATAAACAACTTTCAACAGCTGTAGATTAACTTAATGTCTAAATTTTCTTATCAGAAAGAAAGAAGAGCAAATGAAAGGCGGATTTGAATAGAAAAATGAGTGAGCGGAAAGAAAATTTACAAAAGAAGGAAAAAGAGAGAAAGAAAGTAAAAGAAAGGAAAAAAATTAAAAGGAGGAGAAAGGAAAAATAATAGTAGAGAAAGAGGTAATGAAGAAAGGACAAAAGAAGAAAAGAAAGTGTATGAAAAGATAAGAGATAACTAAGTAAAAAAATAAAGGGAGAAGTAAAAGGGGAGAAGATAAAACTATAATAAAGGAAATAAAGACACACTAAAACGCACCCTAATCAAATTCTCAACACACAGATCAATTTCAGAACACACACACTATTTGACACAACTCTTCATCACACGAACGCACCCACACAACAGGCAGCGAAGTTAAGATAGCGCCGAGATCTAGTAGGCTCTGATGATGGTGTCAAGCAACACCGAAACAGCTGTAAGCCACACATGGTTACATAATTAACACGAGTAAGATCGCCATTTAATCAATTATTGAAATAAAGAGGTTAGTAAAAAGAATAGAAGAGAAATAACACACAAAGAAAAGAAGAAGAGAGAAGAAAGTTTATGAGATGGACAGATAGTAAGGAAAACTAGTGAGGAAAGAAGGGGTAGGGCAGGAGTTAAGGGGTTAGGTACTGCTTACAGCAGTAAACTGTTTGGAAATATTCAACATTTTTTCCCCTCTATTACTGTATCTTGTACAATAATGAAATTGGTATCTGTAAAACACTGTCCTCCTGCTATATGGAAAAAAAAATATTCTCACGATTTAAAAAAAAGTATACCTTTTTTTTCAAAATTCAAAATGGTGGCAGTTTACTGTGCAGTGATGAAGGGTTTCCCTCATAACTCATAAACTTGTTAACTTTTCATGTTTTCTCTCTTTTATTTTATTGTTGATATTCATGTCTACAATATCATTCTCTTTCAACTACATTCCTTAATAAATATGTTTTTTATTTTGTGTTAGGAGGAAATACTGATATTTGACCATTTTTTAAAATGAATTTATTTTTTATTAGACAATCTATCAAAGGTAGAGAAGTGATCTTGCATCATATTGTAGATATGACAAGCATAAATACACACAAAAAAATTGCATCACAGAACGTTGGATAGTTTTTGAGTTACGTGGGAAACTCTTCATCACTGCACAGTGAACTATAATTATTTTGAAAAAAAAATGTAAATAATTTTTTTAAATCGTAAAAACATTTTTTATGCTCGACCATGCCGAAATGTAGTAATTGTACACCTGGTAGCAGCCCTTTATTGGACCTCATTAAAGTACACCTATTCATTAAAGTTCAGGTGTTCCACCAATCAGAAAACACCATTGTAGCAATATGAAAGCGCAAGTATCGATTCTTCTCGGATATGCAATCGAAAGACAACTAGCGAAACGTTACGGAGGCTGGAAATCCAATACTGTCGCAGAAGTTATGTTCTGTTACTATAATAATTAGCGTTAATTGTAAATAATATTCAAATAAATTAAATTTGTCATCTCGTTTTTCTATGTCTAATTCAATTTCAAGTTTATATCAAGATTAATGTTAATTTTACTCTCTAGATTATATCAAAGTCAATGACATTTGTTTCTCGGAAAAAATCAATACTTTCGCGTCTGCGCACATCTCACAATTTACGAGATATTGCACAAGGTCAATTCCGCTCCCCAGTCAGATAAGAATAACATGAATACTTATACTCGCTTGCGCTCGTTTCATAAACATGCTCACGTCTTAATTACTACCATTATAGGCTCGTTGCATAATGTACTATTTCATATAGCAGAAGGACAGTGTTTTACACATACTAATCTTCATTATTGTACAAGATACAATAATGGAGGAAAAAAATGTTGAATATTTCCAAAATTTTACTGCTGTAAGCTGTACCTAACCCCTTAATAAAGAAAAGGGGAAGAAAGAAAAAGTTAGAAAAAAAGAAAGAGATAATAAAAAAAAAATAAATGGAAAAGAAAGACAAGAGATAGGAGGATATGAAAAGAGAATAAAAAAGAAAGAAATGATAAAAGGACATGAGAAAATAAAGAAAAAGTGAAGAAGAAGAAATAAGTTACATAAATAAACAAATAAATGTAGAAAAGGGCTGTTAAATAAAGGGCTGTCTACCAACTAGATCCAACCAAAATGTGTGCGGAAAGCAAAGAGGAATTTCTCGCCTGCCGGCAGACTTCGCAGCGTCTACAGTTCTCGCTGGACTGTGAATTATGAGTTCCCATATTATGTAATTCCCGTTCGTAAATTACAATAGGAAGCGTCTGTGCGGGCTGTGACGTGGACGGACAGGTTCATAATCAGGATTCACGTGGCGAGGTGCATGTACTTGACGCCCACTGAGCAACGGGAGAAAACGATGGCAGGCACGACTTAACGTGTAAGTGAGCAATATTTCACAAGAAATCCGCAATTAACGGAGAAGCCACTTTAACTTAAGGTGGCTCTTCACTTTGCCACTACCGCCCCCAATCAATCATCCCAACATTAAACTGTTCGGCATCGTAATGAAGCCCGCAACTGCTTCTCGCTGGCCATTAGTCTATTCAGTAACAACAAATAAGCTGCCAATGTTGAAGCAGACATGCGGTAACATAACGCATGGCACAACGTACGCAACTATTGAAGTCAACACTTGTTTTTCTCTTTAATCTTCCTCTTCAAGATAATCGACTGTTAAAATCTTACTCATCCTCAGATTCCTAGGAAGTATAAATTCAACAGGGTTTCATCTTTTTCTCGTAGCCGCCTTGATAGTTCAGTTCCTAGACCTTGAATTACGACGACCACCGACTCGAGTTCAATTTTCGGCGATGACTGAGTTGTCTTTGTGGTGGACAAAGCCAAGAGAAAATTGTTCAGGGGCCGGATATCGATCCCTGGCCCTTCGCTTAGCAGGCTTGAATAATTGTGACGGTATCGGTATAGTTCCTGGGGTAGCTCACAAGCAAACGTTCTGATGGGGGCAGATAAAAAAGTTATTTTTTTTTCTTCCACAATGTTAAATAATGTCAAAAGAAGTGCTTATACATATTTGGCCACTCGACCGCAATTATGAAGGCCGTAAAAAAATAAGTTTGCGAGGGGCCGCTAACAGAAAAAAAAAAACAGAATTTCATTGGACAAATTTATTGGAACGGACACAGCAATTGTTGAGCTATTTTTCATCATATTTTCCACCGGAATTGAGACATTTCTCATATCATGGGATCGACAGAGAGGTGCAGACGCAGTAAAACGCTGGTTCCGATCTGAGGCGGCTGACTTCTACGACACAAAAATTGATCCTATGGTATGATAAATGTCTCAATTCCAGTGAGGATATGTTGACAAATAGCGCAACAATTTCTGTATCTGTTTCAATAAATATTTCTATGCAATTGTGTTTTTTTATACAAACGGCCCCAGGGAAAATCACTTTCTGGACGGCCTCGTAATTGCGGTCGAGTAGCCAAAATTTGTGTAAGCACTTCTTTTGACATTATTAACATGGTGGAAGAAAAAAATTTAACGTTTTTATCTGCCCCCATCAGAACGTTTGCTGTTCAGTCGGTAGAGCATTCGTGCGCTGAGCGAAGGGTCCCAGGATCGATACCCGGCTCCGGAACAATTTTTCCCTTGAAATTATTCAAACCTGCTCCACAGGGAGCTACTACCTGAAAGCTAGATTTGCATAATATTCGTTACTGTAGATACGTTAACAGAAAGCCACAATTTAAGTCACTCAGAATTGTATGCACTCACAGTTGTTTCTGGAATCTTGTCAGCCCATTTGAGTTGTGTGGATATAAAGGGACGAATTGTGACATTATCTTGTATAGTTTCAGTCGGTGGAACATTCTTGCTCTAAGCGAAGGGCCCCGAAACAATTTTTCCCTTGAAATTATTCAAGCTTCTTCACAGGGAGCTTCTACCTGAAAGCCAGATTTGCAAAGTCAAGGGTTTTTCTCAGACTTCTTCCGTTCAACATAGTCCACAGTTCCTTTTTCATTATTCTCTTCGTCTCCAAAAATAGGGCATGTCCTGTGATGCTGGATTCTAAACCAGTGGTATTCAACCGGGGACACGCGAAGAATTCTTAGGGGGTACGTAACATTTAAAATAAGCATATATTTCATGAAAGTTTTATTTTGGATTGACTTCGTTAATAAAGGGAATATTGTGTGTTTTTTTTTTTTTTTTTTTTTTTTTCAAATTCTGAACATAGTGGACAAAATGAAGTTAGTAGACTATTGTTGATGGAGTTTTGGAAATAATCAAATGCCCAACGGTCGCATGTGACCCCCTCAACCGCTAACTCAATGGAGGCTCCTTACCCCTCCCCCCGCCCCAAGTTCATACCGCTAAGGTGACCAAGCAGCACAGGATCCATTCCAACAGCCCTTCCAAGATGTCGAAGCGCCCTTGGAAGTGCTCTTAAGGAATGAATCAAAGATATTGCGGGAGGCTGGAACCCAGGAACAGTTGCGGAGAGGACGCTGCCCCCCTTTCCCCCCGTAAGCGAAGACATGCGTCTTGACCTAAATATGTCTATGGAATGATATGAAGAAGATGAATGATATGAAATCTAAATTCTTTTTCTAATAATAATAATAATAATAATAATAATAATAATAATAATAATAATAATAATAGTAATAATAATAATAATTATTATTATTATTTATTTATTTATTTATTCTGGCGAAGTTAAGGCCATTAGGCCTTCTCTTCCACTTAGCCAGAAACAAAAGAAGCTGATAAAATTTTACAGACTAATATTTAAAGAACACTAATAAAAATTTATATAGGCTAGTTATACAAGCACAAGTCGAGTAAAATAATGCGAACATACTAAATAATGATTACAAAATAATATAAGGCTAGAAGTTACACTCAATGAATAGGGTAAACTAGGGTCTGTTGGACAGTCGGGCATGTTGGACACTCTGTACTTTAACGTGTTACCACGCCACTTGTGGGCACCACATTCTGCTAGAAGTCAATGACGGAAGTAGCCCCACTCGTGCCTACTTCCGTCATTGACTTCTAGCAGAATGTGGTGCCCACAAGTGGAATGATAACACGTTAAAGTACGGAGTGTCCAACATGCCCGATTGTCCAACAGACCCTAGTTTACCCTATGCAAGCGGTAAGTGAACCAATATTACAAATTACAAGAATAACAAATTCAAATGTAAATTATAACTATACAACAGTGAGGAAAATTACATATATACACATATACACACAAAGGAGAATTAAACTTGAATACTGGTCACGTGTTTAATCAATTCACTTTTAAATTGCAATATCGTTCGACAGTTCCTGAGGGAGCTGGGTAGGGAGTTCCAGAAACGAATTGCTGACACTGTGAAAGAGGAAGAATAGTGGGCTGTTTTATGGAAAGGCATAGATAATAAAAAGTCATTTTTAGAACGAGTATCCATGCTGTGGGAGGGAAAAGGAAATGGACCGTGGCAATGAAAATTACAACCCGACATTTGCCTAAGTAACTGTGGGAAACCACGGAAAAACCACAGTCAGGTTGGTCGGTCCAGAAATTGAACCACGGACCTCCCAAATGCGAGTACTCTACGGAACGCATAAGCCATCTCGCTCGGTTAATCGTATGCTATAGCTCTTTCTGCACCAGAGCTCGTTCTTAACCCCATTAAGCTAACTCAACGACAGATACTAATGAACTATTATATTAAGAATTCCGAAAACAAGAAATTTGAACATGAGGTAGGGAACAGCCTTAAGGTGAGTATCAGGCAGCATTCAGCCCGGAGTTCCGCGTTCCAAAGTCAAACAAAAGCGCGAATCTGCAGAATCGTGAAACTAAACAAGAAGTGATGCATTTTCATTTCCAAAGCCACAGAAACAAAAGAAGCACGAACAGGAGAAACGACTATAATTACCGGTAACCACGGATACAAGCGATAACAGCGACAACAACAACAACGGCACTTTCCGCATTATTAATCAATGAAAACTCTTCACTCAACTCAAGAATTGAACTACTGTAGTAAAGTAAAAGTCAAAACACGTTCATTTCTAGTACAACGTCTATTAATAAGGTTCCACTTGAATGGGTTGTCTTCGTATGTACAACATGTTGCTCCCTAAATCCTTCCTGGAATTCAGTCAGCGGTGGCTAGTATAAAAGTAATTCAGGATAGATACTATCTGAAAATTTGGCAAATATAATAGATTTCTTCATAAATAGATTTGAAACACTTAATTTCTTTTATAATGTTACCAATGTTGGGCTCGTATATAGTTTACTTCCTTGAACTAATATATGATTTAAAAACCAATTATTTTGCAGTCCAAATGTACTTTTATAATTCCAAAAATATATTATTTTGATATTTAGGAAAATATGTATTTAGGGGAGAGTTGGGTAGTATCGGACATCGGGTAATATCGGACAGTGATGTTTCTTTCATCTACCACCAGACGGTAGAAAGATGTGTTTAAGAGGCTTGGAACACCTACATCTATTATTCCGATTGTAACTTTAGCTGCATTGAAAGGATCAATTACTCTCCTGTAGCATCACCTATATTCGAAATGAAACAAAGTTCATTAGCATTCTTTACTTTTTTTGTAACACTTGCCTCTCTAAAACTAGGTATATTTTCACCAATCACAAAATGTATTTGCAGCTATGTTCTTGTAGGAGTTTCATTGTCAGAACAAAATTAATGATTCACTGAACTTGTAAACAATTATATGGTTAAGTACTTTTTGTCCCTTGTGGCAGCTCATGAATAGTGAGAAGATTTCTAAATTTCTAAAAAAATTCTAAGTGACATGGTTACGTTTCTGTATGCGACATCTGAACATTGCTACTACTGTACCATCTAATGGTATATGAAAGAAACATCACTGTCCGATACTACCCAACACTCCCCTAGAATTGATAAGCTCTTAGCCACTTCTGAGATTCTGAGCATACTACTGATTGTCTAATTGTGACCCGTTGCGCGGAAAAGGACCTAAAGTCGTGAAAGGAAATTTTATAGGAGAACAAAATAACGATTTTGCGGTGTAAAAGCTGCATTTCTATGTTTTGACATCTTGTGCTATCTCTAGGCTTTCTTTACATACTAAACTAGGACGTAGTTTTATTATTTGCCACAAAATCGCGCAAAATGAGTTTTACTGAGTGAATGCCGACAGCAAAAAAAAAGGACCCAGAGTCGTTTGTGGAATTATAGCATTGCCGATTTTAGCTGCCTTTCGTTTTATACTATAATCAGCTATTGGAATTGTCGATTTAATGTCATGGAGAAGGAAGTTAATATAGAAGGTTTAAGTGACGAATTTCAAATTTTTTATACTGATTATTTTACATCACGTGACAGTGAATGTGAAAGAGAAACTGACGTGGAGAATGAAAAATCTGATGGCCAGCCAGAAGACATTGTTTCAATTATTGTTTTAAGTTTTTAATGTTTTCTGTATGTATTTCATATCAATTCCATGCTGTAACTTAATGTTTGTGTGTGTTGTGTTTCATATTAATTTATGTTCACTTTACGTTCAACTCATTTTGCAGAAAAAATTATTTCTATATTATCAATTAAACACAGCTTGAAACATACTTATACATAAATAAACAATGTTAATGTTATTTTTACCTTCTTATTTCATGTATAACTCATAATAACTACACAGTGCTTCTTAAATACCTAAATCTTTCTTATAGTTGCTAAGAAAATAAGTGAACACTTTAATTGCATTTTTCTCGAAAAGTACATGATGTAATATCAACATTCAATAAGTAATATATTAAAAACTATAGCACCTAGAACCATGGATTTTTTTAATGCTCAGTATTTCATCCTCTTTTTGAAACCACAAAAAAAATGAAAAATCCTACTTTAGATCCTATTTCCTGCAACTGGTCACAATTGTTGTTTAGTCAACTATCCAAAGACAGGTCTGAACCTCACAAGTGATACCAAAAAGACACCACTTATGAGGCAACTAAGCCAGAAGATAATGGGGTAGGCTGGCCAGTTCCTTTCCCCCTCCATTGCATACAACGCCGATTAGCTATATATTACACTAGTCAGCCTTCAGATGCATAAAAACAATTGTTCTTCCTCTGACACATATTGTCAAGTGAGATGTACTGCCTGATAATAGATGTACATATCAGCCAGAACCTCAATCAGTGGATGATTGTCTAGTAACAAGCAGTATTTTGGAAACAGAGAGCAGAAGTATGTAAAACTACTGCATCTTCCATTACGGACATTAGCCTGCATGCAATAAAACGATTAAGCATTTAAGAGCACCCCGAATGTCTCTACCCTCCTATATAAGTTACTTGTGGCAAGCAACGATTTCTGAGAGTGCATTTCTAAAATTGACTAGGCCTATAGAAATTATAGGTTGACAGAAAATGTTACTTTCATCTTACATTGTATTATGTCCGTAATGATTAAAGCTACGTTAACTACAGAATGTAATTTATGCGATATTTTTAATCCTTCTAATTTCTGTTTCATGTCTTTAATTAACTACAGACACCATTTTGTAAATCACATATTTTTTACAGACAAATTACGTTTGTGGTATATAAAAGTAGCACTAGAGTTATATCTATTAATTTTTTAATTTACAATTTTAAGTTAACAGTATCACAGTAGCGTGAACAGTTTCATGTTGTACGATGTATGTACAGTGCAATACATCAGTAGCAGTATTTAAATAAAATGGAACTACTTCAAAACGTGTATGACTTTCTTGTAGAAGTTCAAATTCAAATTCAAATTCACAGCTAAATTCGTCGAAGTCTTACGCCTATTCAATTTATACTCCAAGCAACTGCAGTAGAAATATAGGATAGTAACAAATGTAATATGTGGTACATTTTAACGAATCATGGTTTACACTGTTGAGTGTTAGTTTTAAGGTCAAGGTCTTCCCTCGCTTCGTAACTTAAAAAGAAAAATCAAAGATGAGTACACGCAAATTATAACCCTGTCGGATGATTTATATGAAGTGCACTGTAGGAAGAGAACGTGGTCCGACGTGCTTAAAATAAAGTGTTCGACCTTTGTGAATCAAGCAGTAGAAAGGGGAGGAGAAGTTCACATAATCGTGTTTAAAAATGCTTAAGATAAAAGGTTTCTGCGAAAACAAAAGCATTGGTGAATGTATCATATCTCTATTTAAGTGTGGGCTGTTTGAGAGTGTTGGAATATAATGTGGTCATCCTCGGTACTATTGCGATTATGATTTTGCCTTTTGTGTCCGAGGTTCGCGGGTTCGAAAACAGTCGAGAACAGTGAGTTTTAAAGGACGATAAAATCTTAACATGGCTTTCTCAGGGAGGAAAGTAAAGTTGTAGTCCGTGTCGTAGATTTACGGTATGTAAAAGAACCCTTTCACTAATAGAAATCTCAAGACAAAATTCGTAACCATTTCTCGTCCACTAAACGTGGACACTGAAAAACTCCTGCAGTCAAAAGGTCTTTAAATAAAATACTGTTATTGCTATAACGTTGTGTGACGACGAATGTTTTTTAAGAATCATTGGTTTTACCTTTGTAAGGTGAACAAAAAGAGACGAAATGAGAAGGATATTCTGCTAATTTGAGTCGATAAAAATTGCTAAGTCCATTGAAATAACTGAAGAGAAAAGAAAAAGAAAAGAAATGAGAAGGATATTCTGCTCCTTTGAGTTGATGCTAATTGTTAAGTTCATTTAAATGACTGAAGAGAAAAGAAAAGGAAAAGAAATGAGAAGGATATTCTGCTCCTTTGAGTTGATCCAAATTGTTAAGTTCATTTAAATGACTGAAGGGAAAAGAAGTGAGAAGGATATTCTGCTCATTTGAGTCGATATAAATTGCTATGTCCACTTAATGACTGAAGAGAAAAGAAAAAGAGAAGAAATGAGAAGGATATTTTACTCATTTGAGCATTACGAGGAAAACGGTTGTGTAACATAAAACGGCATTATACTACATGTTACTCATGAAACATTAAAATGTTAAGTATTATTATTATTATTATTATTATTATTATTATTATTATTATCTCTGTACGTAGATCCTTTTCAGCAGATGTACGAATAATGGGATTAGATCTTCAATTTAAACTCACAGATTTACAATGTGATGTTAAATGAAAGCTAGATGTAAGGACTTGACAAATGTTGAACTTTTCAATTCTTTGCCAAAAAATAAATACCCGAATCTTCGTTCATTCGCTTGCTCTGTTGAAGCCATGATCGCTAAAACTTACGTTTGTGAAAAATTATTTTCAACAATGAAAATAGTAAAAACCAAATTTAAATCACGACTGACATGCAAATACCTTTGTGATCAATTACGACTGGCAGTAAGTGACATAATTCCTGATTTTGAAACTCTGTCGCAGAGACATTCTGAAGACAATTAATTTTAGATTGTGATAATGTGACCTATGTTTTCTTATTCATTTCTTTCTTCGTTACACGTACTAAACATTAGTTTGTAACCTTATACTGTATAAAATTATATTTAAGTGCTTGACGTAAGGAAAATGAAAATCCGTTAATAAGTCAGACAGTTGCTTGACTTCCCCTTCGGGTGTCCGCCTCCCACTCTAGGTGCTATGCACGTTGCAGGTCACCTTGGAGTAACGGTCAGCGCGTCTGGCCGCGAAACCAGGTGGCCCGGGTTCGATTCCCGGTCGGGGCAAGTTACCTGGTTGAGGTTTTTTCGGGGTTTTCCCTCAACCCAATATGAGCTAATGCTGGGTAACTTTCGGTGCTGAACCACGGACTCATTTCACCGGCATTATCACCTTCATCTCATTCAGACGCTAAATAACCTGAGATGTTGATTTTTTTTTATTTTAGTAGGTTATTTTACGACGTTTTGTCAACATATTAGGTCACTGAGATGTTGATAAAGCGTCGGAAAACAACCTACTAAAAAAAAGACATTGATACAAGAACTACAAATGTTGAAAGGAGAAGTCAGGCCACTCGAGCCGCCACTGAAAGTGGATCACTCACCGCTGTTGGAGCTGTATTCCCCGATGTAACGCTTCGTCAGGTACCGGACAGTCACGGCTGGAAAACAAGAACGGTAATCAGTAACAGAGTAATTAATTATAGCCGATCCGATCACATTCCACACAAATATTAACATCATTTATCTCACAGTATGCAGTTTACCTCAACTGGGGAAAGTACTGTCGGAAGGATACAATGCCGAAGTCTCAAGTTATGTCTGAAGTAAGGACAGTCATGGACATAAAGCACAATGGTAACTCTGTAACTGTCAGTGAGATACAGGAGTTTAATGTCTGCTGATCTTAATCTATAAATTTTGCCAACATCTAACATAACGAGATTCAAGACATAGTCGTAACTTGGATAACGACCTCTTACTACGAGAAATAGGGTTCTTTCTCCGGCAGATTTTAAGAAGTTTCAGCTCATAAAGAGGTCTGTGAACAGGTTTTATACATTTCTCTATCAACTATACCGAAATTACATTTTCGCACCATTTTAATAGTTATCATGAGAGGTAACTTCTGAAGTTGAAGATGATCGTTAAAAACTAGAATTTGTTCATTAAAGTTACAGGTCCACTCTCTCGCTTCTGAGAAACCTACCTACTTCTTACATCTCGTATTAGACTTCCTTTTCTTCTCTTTACATTCTTTCCGCTAAATTACACATGAATTTCTGAGTTTTTCTAGAGTTTCAAAATCTCAGCAAATTAATTTACGCAAAATACTCGATGATATAACATTATTTCTCTAGCATTCAATTATAATCTAAATCGTAATTACATTAACAGGAGAGACTGTCTCAAAGACCTTGCAGTATTATTTGATAGTAAACGTTGTTTTACATGCATGCAGATTACACAAATATGCAATTTAAATGTTTGATCTAATATTGCCAGCAATTTATTATTTCTGTACATATAATTTACTTTTAATACATTACTTCGCACTAGTGAAATCTAAATTTAAATATATGCAAATATAGTCTGGAATTTCCCCATATTAGAAAGTATTCAACGCAAATTCATAAGCGTATGAATTTCTATCTAATAATTCTACCAATAGATACCAGAAGAATTATGATGAATAGTGTTACAGTTGAGATTGTCGATATGAAAATCTTGATGACCTCCCTTTAACCAAGTTAATATAGTCTGTGAACTTTTCATAAACAATTTAGCTTTCGTGTTCCTGTGAAGGCAGGAGAAGCCACAATCTTTTCTTCAACAAAAATTCTAAACCTCCCCTCTCTAGATGCATTAAAACTGTCCAATGAACATGATCCATTTACATTACAAACTTATAATTTGTATAATAGTAAATATTTAGCATGAGAGCATTGTATTATTATTATTATTGCAATTATTATTATTATTGCAATTATTATTATTATTATTATTATTATTATTCTTATTGCAATTATTATTATTATTGCAATTATTATTATTATTGTAAGTAAATATTAAAATTCAAATATCTTGGAGCAACGGTAACAAATATAAATGGCACTCGGGAGGAAATGAAACGCAGAATGAATATTTAAAATACCTGCTATTATTCGGTTGAGAAGTTTTTGTCATTTAGTGTACTTCCAAAAGTACTGAAAAGTAGAACTTATGGAACAGCTATATTACCGGTTGTTCTGTACGGTTGTGAAACTAGGACTCTCACTTTGAGACAGGAACAGAGGTTAAGGGTGTTCGAGAATAAGGTGCTTAGGAAAATATTTGGAGCTAAGAGGGATAAAGTTACAAGAGAATGAAGTATTTCACACACGCATTGTATTCTTCACCTGACTTTAAGAACATTAAAAATTCAGGCGTTTGATATGGGTAGAGCATGTAGCATGTAACTTATGGGTGAATCCAAAAATACGTATAGTGTTAGTTGGGAGACCTGAGGGGGGAAAAAAACATTTTAGGGAGGCCGAGATATAGATGGGAGGATAATATTAAAATGAATTTGAGGGAATTGGAATATGATGATAGGGACTGGTTTAATCTTGGTCAGAATAGGGACCGATAGCGGGTTTATGTGAGGGCGGCAATGAACCTCCGGATTTTCTAAAACCTATTTGTAAGTAAGTACAGTGGAAGCTCTTAAATTCGACAGAAATCAAGTTCGGCATCCTATAGTTCGACTGCTTACGTAGGAGAATTAGACACGCCCCTATACGGGCACTAAGAAATGGATTTGACATTTGAATGGGAATTGGTTCTGTGTTTTATAGTGATACTTTTGTTAAAGGAAAACAGAATATTTTATTTATTAGGACATCCATATTTAATCACTGATTTAAAAAAAAATGAACTCTCCTTTTTCTATTTGAGAATTGTGCCGTTTGTGAGACGGAACTGTCGAAACCCACTGTGGTACTAGAAGCGCATACACAAGTCTCGGGGCGGGCATGAAATGCAAGTACAGTACTGTATTCGTTTATGGATAACCAATAAGAATTTGTATTCATATCACCTGCCACACCCACTACCCTTATTGGACTGAACTTTCAATTCTGTTTTGTAGAACTTAGGAGAGTCCACTGTACTGCAAAAAGTAATTTACTAACATACAGGCCTCGATTACTCAAACTGCACTCTCGACCTGAAAAGTGTCACAGTTCAAGGTATGTATTATACTATTCACAATAATTTCAAATATCTTAGTAAGTTCGCATCCACTGTCTAACTTTATACATCATCAGTCTTGCCTTATTCTCTGCTGTAAATCTCGTAATTAAATGAAGGAACTATATTGAACACCCTATAGTACCCAGACAGCAAGCTGTCTGTCAGCCTAAAGGGTTAAGCATTTAAAATTCAGTTTTTGGGGGTGGGATCGGCTGGGGTTGAAAGGTGTAATCAATCGTAAATGGGGCGGCAAGACAAAAGCATTCAGGGAATTTACACGACGAAATGCTCAGACGCACACAAACACACGCCGCTGACAGCAACAGAAACTGCCGCGACGCGAAGAGGAGACTGATAGTGAGATGAGGAAAGGAAGGAGTTCTAAATCAGAGAGAGGGAATAGGACGATCTTGATTCAATTCGATGCTATATCATCACTACAAACAACTGCCCAGTCTAGTCCCAGAACAATAATAAATTAATTTATACGCTATCTCTCTCTTTTGATACAACAGTGATGAAGTCAGAGGGCAGATTTGGGGGTGTGACTCCTTTCACGCATGTTGAATAGTATTTTTCGATCTACCTTAGAGGCCAAAAAAAGTGACAAGTGATTCATAGGACCCCTGTAATTGCGTGAACGTTCTGCTCTCGATTGGGTGCTATTGTGTTATTTAGATCTTTAAGGAATTTGTTTTTACTTATAAGAAGGGCTGTCAATATTATAATTCAAAATTCATAGTGCTTTATGGTACTTGTGAGGTAAGTGTATCGTTATTGCGCCAGTGGAAAGATTTAAGCACGAGGCGTCAGCCGAATGATTAAATTACACGAGCGCAATAAAGATTACGCTCACAAGTACCATACGTAATTTTATTCATGACCATAACAAAAAATTCTGTTTCATAAAACAAAATATGTTGAAAATAAGTCCTCATATAATCAGATATCATGGCATGGATTTTATCATCGATACGCATAGGCCTACTAGGTAGGTTATGATGTAGGAGGCTATGAATAGTGTAGAATGGTATCTAAGGTGTTGGATAAATAACAAATTATAATTACATAATTTTATTATTTTCCATTTTAAACATGTAGGCTATTTTCATATACATATATATTCTTATATGAGGTCTCGCCATCCTCACTGAATAATCAATGACTATAAGTAGCCATACTGTAAACATCTATTAATTTGAGAAAAATTCGTTCCGGCGTCGATAATGAAATACAATGAGAGGAGTTCGACCGGCACCGTGGATCATGTCCCGGTGTGGCTCAGATGGAAAGAGCGCTCGGCGCGCACAGCTGAGAGGTCTCGGGTTCGATTCCCAGTGCCAGGACGAATTTTTCTCAAATTTATAGATGTATTTTCATCTTTTTAAAGTTTCAGGGATTATTTAAAAGCATTCACGGGACTAATGCGATTAAAATAATTTCACATTTTCCTTCTGTAAACTTAAGAGGAATATTAAAACGTAATTAATCATCGTGTCTGTTTAGCTCAGTTGACTAAGGCGTGTTGTTATTAAATCCAATAAATCCAACTTCGCCGGTTCGAGTCTTCTTGCTTCCCAAAAGGTAAATTACAAAAAAATAAATAAATAAATTTTAGATATGGATGTAATGCACAAATTGCGACATAGTGTTGATAGTAGTAGTAATAGTTGATAGAGAAAGGAGAAGGAGATTGAGTGTACGGATATATAAAGTAATGTTGAATAAAAGCCTACTTCACAAACGCAAATGTATTTAGTAAAAGCACAGTCTAGTATATAGAGTCATGATGCTCAATATGTAATAAATATGCATCCATAGATAGTTGCTAAACACTAGGATCGCTACTATCGCCTCATTACAGACAATGCGAAATAGTGCCTGCACAGTCTATTGTTTCTAGCAATCAAATCAACTCAAGCTTCGTGACTGTATACACTAGACTGTGGTAAAAGCATGCTTTTTGTTATGGTCATGGATAAATACATTTAATGCAATTTGTGTGTTGCATTATTGATTATTACTTTTCCTTAAATTCTTAAATGAATATACCTATACCATGTACAAGTATCTACAATGGAATTACTGTGTTTTGTCTGAATTGCTTTGTTGAAAAGCCGTTAGTATTTGTCTATAAGAGAAATAAGAAATATAAAGTAATTCATGTAAGAAAGTAACACCACAGTCTAGTATATACAGTCACGAAGCTCAATATGTAGGGAATATGCATCCATATATAGTTTTAACCACTAGGATCGCTACTATCGCCTCATCACAGGCAATGCGAAATAGTACCGACACAGTCTATTGTTCCTAGTACTCTCATCACCTCAAGCTTCGTGACTGTATATACTAGACTGTGGTAACACCATAAAAACGCAAGAGTCTGATCCATTACTAAGCAAGTGACTTCAGAATAGTGTGACGTAGTTCATTGCCATTATCAAGCAACTGACGTCAGATGTTGACATTTTCGCATCATTTTATTCATTTAACTCTCGAGAATAAACGTTTCACGTTAAAATATTTTTAGTTGATTGTCTAACAACGCTGCATCAACTATTAGGTTATTTAGCGTCGATGAGATTTGTGATAGCGAGATGGTATTTGACGAGTTGAGATCGAAGATTCGCCTTAGATTACCTGACATTCTCCTTACGGTTCGGGAAAACCTCGGAAAAATCCGAAGCAGGAAATCAGCCCAAGCGGGAATCGAATCCACGCCCGATCGCAACTCCGGATCAGCAGGCAAGTGCCTCAGCCGTCTGAGCTATGCCGGTGGTCCGTTAAAATATGAATGCTTTCTGAACCATGAAGTGCATAATGAAAACTGCTCCAGTTTCTTTTCTTTCTCAACTCCAACCGTATTCTGAGACAATGAGATATACCAATAACAGAGCTGCGACGGAATGAGCACGACACAGTAAACAGAAGCACTGGGGCGAACAAACTGTTACGCAGCACCTTTGTCCGCCTCAAAACTAAGAGTACTGGTCAACATGTCTAACTACGAAACTAGAGGACCCGGTTCATGCCCTGATTATGATAAATTGCCTAGTTGGGGTTTATGTCGTGGTTTTCCCTCAACCAATTCGAAGGAAATGCTAGACAATTTTCGGCGTTGGACCCTCAGGCTCATTGCGCCATCATTAGTTTCAGCGTCATAATTTTTAATGGGTTGTTTCACTACGCTTTATCAACTTCTGTGGCTATCTTGCGTCTGAATGAGATGAAGAGGATAATACCAGCGAAATGAGTCCGAGGTTCAGCGCCGGAAGTTACTCAGGATTTGCTCGTAGTGGATTGAGGGGAAATCCCCGGGAAAACCTCAACCAGGTAACTTGCCCCAGCCAGAATTTGAACCCGAGCCCGCTCGTTTCGAAATTTTCGAAAAATGAATTACAAGTGGTAGCGCATACATTCTAGGTTTCGGCATCTGTATACGAAAGAATTTTTGTCAAAAAGTACCTAATCCCGTGTATATAGGTCGTCTAAATTTATATTTTACAGCAAAACATACCATATCCGCTTCAGCTTTCATAGCATGAAGTACCTACTCCTCTTTCACTGATATGCCTGTATGCTGTTACGTCAATTTTCTTAAATTTTCAGTAATGGCTGCCATGTGAGTTTTGTGTTATTCTGTGTAACATTTTTGTGCTTCTTGTTATATCTCTTTATGGTGAACTCTTAAAAATGGATTCTGATATTTGAGATGAATATGTCGATGTGCTAGAATGTACTCACAAATAAAATAATTGTAAAATGTCTGCAGATTCATTGTAAACAAAGTATACTGAGACAGGAAAAGCGTAAAGTTGCTGCAAGTGCAAAACTTGAAATTTCATACAAACATAATAACTTTTGTAAAGCTTTATCCATGTCAAATAATGATATGGTACGTGGAAACAAGCAATACTGGGCCTAACATGACATCAGATGCACCTTTATTAATGTTATTGATGTTCACTACGATGTGTGATACGTTTTGCTTTTGTTGCTACTGAGACAAGATGTTAATTCTAACGGCATGGCATAGTTGCGCCCCGAAGAAATCAGGTAGCAGAATGGACATGGCATAGTTGCACCCAATGGGCAGAGTACACACGAAAGTGATTGTCATAAAATATATAAATTACTTAAAAATATTATAGTGGTAGCTGCACTGAAATCAGGTAGGATAATGGAGAGGGCATAGTACACATGGAAGTGAATGCCATAAAATACGGTACATAGTTTCGAAAATCGAAACTTAAAACCATTGTAAATTATTAACTCTTTACTCTTGTCACTAAACATAACATTCATTTTAAATTAACCTCACTATACACCACAGCTGGTGTGGAAATCAGTAATAAAAATGTCAAGATTGCTAAGGTCCCATATTCCAACAACTCACTAATTTGAATATGTCAGATAATAAAATACTGCCAACTTCATGGTGTTCATTTTTACGGTAGGCTATCGATAATCATTGCATAGAAAGTAGAAAAACAGTTAATAAAGTACTGTCAACTTCATTGTGTTCACTTTAACGGTATCGATAACGAATATTAAATTGAATAAGACGTCAATAAGGTTGGTTAATTAGGAAGCTCGAGTTTCCGTAATGTCTTTTTCTCTGCCTATTTCATCGGGGCGCAACTGAGCCATGACCCTTTTCCCTATCTGATGGGGACGGGGCGCAAGTATGCTCACAAAACAGGGACCCTTTTTATCTGCTGCATCTTACCTGACCGTGGGGCGCAACCATGCCCTGCCCAATTCTAAATGTTGTCTTATATGTGAAACAATATTGTAATTAATAATAAAAATCACAAAATACGTTATTATTGTAAGTTATTCAGTCATTAAGTGCACTGTATAGAAAGCGATTCGAAATGTTATGCCAAAAAGTACCAAATCCAAAATTAAATTCCCAGTAACTTTGGAATAAAATGTGTAATAGCTTAAAATTTGCTATAAAATCTTAAAAGAAGTACAGATAAATCCTAAATCAAATATTGATATATTACAATAATTGTAGCTCCAATACGTTTTTTTGGTCTCCTGTAAAATTTGTCCAGTTGGATTTGGTACCTTTTGGAAACATTGGAAACAAGCTCCACAATATATGATACCGAAGGACAGACGAGGATAAGGAGGAGGAGGATGAGTTTTCAAATTATCCCCCAATAAAACTAAATCTTCTAATAGACAAAGAATTGACACAATTTTATTGAATTATGTTTAATACGGGTGTTGACGGTTTATACCGCTGACAACGCCTTTGGCGTGATTCACGTATCACGACTATGATTTCCACTGAACTCATAACCCATATATGCCACGAGTACCAAACTGACCTATAAAAAAAACTTGTAACGTTCAACTTATCAGCACACATGCTCCAAGCACTGTCCATAGAAGTGGCGTGGGAATCAAACTCTGGACAGTCCTTGGGACAGCCGGGCCCGCACATAAACAAGAACACGCCCACCTGGCGGCGCCCGGGGGCGTCTGTCAACAAGCGCGATTGATCGAGGCGTCCGCCCACAAACATCGTCAAGAAGCTTCAATATTTGTGTACGGCAGCGGGGTTGTATTCAGACAGCAAAACAATTTTAAGTTTCCGCCTACGCTGCGCTGTGTATTGCCTGGAAAAAAATCTCTCGTTAAGAAGATTTGATGGAAATAAATCCTTCCGACAGTTGCCTTTATGAGGAACTCTAGAGTCATTAGGCACGAGAAGTAGAGGGTACTGTGTGGGAGGAATCCATTCGCTCCACCATCGGGTGGACACCAAATCCAGGCTCTCCAGGTCGAGAAAAAAATTTATGAAAATTAGAGTAGAGACTTTAGAAGGAAATTTTTATGCACATTTTTTCAGAAGTCCATATCTGTAACAAAAGCCGTTTTTGATTACAGATCGAGAGAACCCGTGTAAGGTACACGAACCAAACAACGCCACCTTAACACTTAAGTCACTGTTGCTCTGGAAATAAGTTACGTACAAAGACAAAAATTACGAAAAATAAACTTTAATCTTATCTTTAGAAAATAGGAAAATAAAAAACGTGATATTATATGCTAGAGAAGAATTTATTTTATTATTTTATTTATTTATTTAATAATAACATATACATAAAAACGTTACATTAAAATACCCCGAAAGAGCAAAGCTCGTGTTCGGGGACAGTTCCGTTACATAGATACACATACTTTGTAGACAAAATACTTAAGAAAAAAGCTCACATAAAGATTGTAATAAAATTAGTAAATAATAATACTAATAATAACTGAGTGAAAAAAGAGACGATGTTTAGATTGATGGATTAATATTAAATTATTATTAAATTAATATTAAATTATTATTAGAACTCAAATAGGAAAACGTTGTACACTGGCGTTATTAGGAACACCTTCTCCAATTAACGCCACCTACTTTCTAGTAATCTATACACTTATAATTATTAATGAATTATTTTTCCTAAGTGACAAAAATTGAACTAAGCAACTACATTTGAGTTTCTGTTAATAAAGAGTACAAAATCGCTAATGAAATATTCTTGATCTGAAGCTGAAACACCAGATGGATGAGGAAAATATGTTTTCCGGTAACTCCTTGCCTTCAAAAAAGGAGACAACGAGAGACAGTAGAAAGTTATAAACACAAAAGCATTAACCTTAATTAAATATGAATGTTTTCCGCAAGTAAAGCAAAAAAATTAAGAGTTTGATAAACGGTGTACATTCTGGACATTTTTAAGTTGAAAGGTTAGTGTTTTTCCTTATGTTTCCACACTTACCATGTAAATACTTCATAAAATATGAATATAAAAACAATGAAAGTACTATTAAAAACTGAGGACTATGGTTAAACGAGTACCGTATTAACCTATCTTAAAATTTTATCTGTAGATCTTTAACGCCATGTGGGGTTAAAGTGCTACTGAGTATTTGAGAACATTAAACGTCTGTTTCTCTAACATTTTCAAATGTTATAGATAGCAAATATTTTCTCTGCATAGAAGAATGTTTAAGGACCATGAAAATATATAGTTTAGTGTAGTTATTATTTGCTCAACACACAAAATAAAATATTGCCTCTTATCTTGATATAAGAACAGCCTTTCACTATCAACACACAACAGCAAAATGGTGGAATATCATGTCGCTCGTAAATGTCAGCGGAGAGCTAGTAACTCATTTCATCACTACATGGCAAGCGAATGCAGGCTACAGTAATGCACTACCGAAATCAGGTATCGTTAACAAGAATTAATAATAATAATAATAATAATAATAATAATAATAATAATAATAATAATAATAATTTATTTAATCTGACAGGATTAAGGCCATAAGGCCTTCTCTTCCATCCTACCAGATAGCACATATAAATACAAAAAAAAAAATACAAACACTGATGAAAATGATACAAATTAAGTTAAAGCCCTATAGAGGGTCAACAGAGTCAAAAGTACATTATAGTGCTCTCATCGAGCTAATACAACGAAAAGAAAGAAAACAGAGATAGCAATGATGATATTGATAACTGACAATAATATTAATATTAATAATAATAATAATAATAATAATAATAATAGTAGCAATAATAATATTATTAATATTAATAGGGTGGCGTTAAAGATATGCATGGCGTTATTTGTCTCAGGAACCTTACGATTAATGACAAAAGGAATTAAAGTTTATTTTTTCTTAAAAGGAGGCGTTATGTCCGTCGTTTTTCTTTCAGTTATCTTACACTGCTTGTAACTAAAGTCAGTCCAACGAAAGAATAAAATGATGTAAACATGCACGTGGCCTTGAGATTTCTGGCTTGGCAGTGGCTCTTTTATTTGCTGCCGTGTGACCAGATCTACTAGTGTTCTGTGGTTTACGTCACTTTATTCTTTCGCTGGCTAGGTTCAGACCTGGAATGGATTCATGTGTGATTCCAAAATGCGTTAAGTCCATTTTTTATGGAAGGACTGGGCTAGATTTTTTTTTTATCCGCCGGTCTACGGACTGAGTGAGTTTTCAAGTGACATGCACAATATCACTCAGAAAATACTAGTAGAAACACTAGTTATGCCCCACTTCGATTATTGTGATTTTCTACTGACTGACCTCAATGTCAACCAGTCGCAAAGATTACAACGTGTTCATAATTCTTGTGTTCGCTTCGTCTGCGATGTCCGTCGCGCTGACCACATTACCCCATCCTTCCAAACTCTAAACTGGCTACGGCTTAACGAACGTAGAAATTTTCATTCTCTTGTTCTCCTTTTCTAAGTCCTCCACACCTCTACACCTACCTACCTTGCCTCCCGTTTCAGTTACATGTCATCATATCATAATCTCTTCACACGCACACAAAATAGCCGCATGCTAGCCATACCAACACATAAGACATCATCATATTCATCATCATACACAATCTCGCTCTCGCGCTTGGCGAATACCCTACCCAGTGACATCAGAGACTGTCGGAATTTAGTAGCGTTCAAAACCAAACTTATTAAGCATTTTCTTACTGCGTAGAGTAGGTTTACTTTTTACTTAATAAAAAAAAAATTCTCTCTACTTAACTTTTACAATAAACTGTCTAGCTATTATTAATCAGTTAATCTTTATTGCATTTGTAAATTTAATATTCATTGTAATTGTAATTGTATTCTTAGTATTGTAGTTGTAATCCCTTGGTAGAGGAGAAGAGAAGGCCTGATGGCCTTATCTCTACCAGCTTAAATAAAAAATAAATAACACAAACTTTTAGATAAGGATTGGCGCTGTTTCGGAAGAAAACAAGCTTCAGATATAATGATAGAGGTCTCAAACATAATTATATTATAATATATACTCGGTGTGTATAATGGACTGAACGTGTTTTAGGATCACATTCTTCAATTGAATACATCGTAGTGTGAAACCTTAATCTTCTGTGGATTTTTCGCTTAATGAAACTTATGTTTAATAGACATATAATTTCCTGATAAATTCACTCCTAGATACTGAATATGAATAAAATCCAACGAATAGCTTAGGATAAATCGTTGTACAGAAAAATAAATCGATTTGTACACATCAGTAACACTAACGACAATGAAGACGTCAATTCTAAAATATAGCCTAATAACTTATTGTAATCGATTTGTACCTCTCGTAGTCGAGACTAGGTATGTATTATACATTCTACTCCGATTAGGCATGAATAATGGAACTCCATCAGTCGCATACAGACTTAATAACACATTTATTATTCCAATCGCTAATTCAGTTAAGCAAATCCGACCATTAGATTGCCAATGAATGGAGTACCGTTACTAATTCTGTTAAGTCATCCCATTCATTACGTTATTCATGACTGGAATTTCTTATCCAGTTTTATGAATCCAGTGATTATGCAATACATCAGTCTTCAACAACTATGCCGCCATGACTCGAGTTACAAACATTCCCTTCTTCTTTCTTTTTCTTCTTATTCTTCATCTTTTTCTACATTTCCTCTATTCTCCTCTTCTTCTTTCTCTTCCCGACTTCGTGTTTCATTTCCTTTCCCAAATTTTATTTCTCCTCCTTCCATTTAACATGTATTTCACATCTTTCCTTCCTTCTTTTCTACTACCGTCTTCATCATCATTTCTATGTTTACTATCATCATCATCATTATCATCATCATGATCATCATCATCATCATCATCATCATCATTATTTACTAAACACGCTTTAGACTACGTATCTGTTGCGAACTCAATCCATCGTAGAGATTTGCAAACGTGATTGTACATTACGTAATGTTCCCAACGACAATTTACAAAAACTCGCTAAGAAGCACAGCTGAAGTCGCCATTTTCACCACTATCAATGGATATACAGTATCTAAATTTATGCTAAAATAGATTATATAACTCCATTAAACCATATTTTAACAATAGAAGCTTTAAAAGGATTTCAAAGTCTATAGATTTCGCTATATTGGCGACGCTGGAGTTTCGTGATGTGATGGTCGATATAGCCTACAGATGAATTCACTGGTCTGCGGTTTACTGTAAATGACTATAGGAACTCCCAAATTCAACATATTCCGTGTCATTCAGCATGGATCCTTTCTAGGTTACTAATGAGAATGAAATTGCAGCTTTGACAGAGAGAAGGGAGAAAAGTATATTATGAGAAAATGGAAAGCTTAGAAACTACAAGAATATCTGCTATTGCACGAAATTGACTTGATAGAGAGAAGAGAGAAAAGGATATCTGCAAATGGAAAGCTTAGAAACTACAGGAATGTCTGCTATTGCACGAAATTGACATACAGTACCCAAGAAAAAGTTGTTTTGAGGTTAGGCTCCACTTTTCACTCTTGGATGTTGAATATAGTGCCCTATATCTTGCAGCATTCCTTCTGTTGCATCGGGACTCATTTCAAACCTTTCATTAAATGCATATAGTGATACGAATGTGCAGTTACTGCTTGTAAGGAAATAAATTATTACGTCACTTTTCGTTAAATTCAATATCTTAATCTGAGTCACTTCTTTTACTTCATTGAGAGATGCATTTGAAAGTAAGAAAGACTCGGCTAATTACGCAATATTAAGAAGTAAATTTACCATATTCTTATCAAAATGTTTATGGAAAAATATTATCAAGGTATGCAGACATGGACGAAACCTTTCATTACCAAATGAGATAAAGAGATCTATTAAAATGCAAATTTATTTAGTTGTACATGCATTACAGTTGTAAAAGAACTCGGGTAATTCAGCAATAGTGCGGATAAATCCGCAATAGGACTTGGCTAATTCAGCAGTCGTAAATAATTGAAGAATCCACTGCAAGAATGATGGATGTCACTTTCTTGTCGAAAATGAACCAAGACTGTCAAGGCATAGCTTAAGACACATAGAATGTACATAGAGAGTTATATGGCATTAACACTGATAGTCATTGTCCAGTAATGATCTGAAAATAGTTAAGCTTTGAGCGCTAAGCATTTCAAACTTTCAATTGCTTCTCCTGAAAACTGTATTCCAAATGACATCCATCATTCTTGCAGTGGACTCTTCAATTATGAAATGCATTATGAAAGTAACATAAAAGGAACAATTTATATGTAACAATGCTCACTTTCTTCACAGCTGTGTAGCAAAACACGAAAAACAGCCAACTTTCAATGTTTCACTGTATTGCCGACAGAGGTGTCGACCAATATATTTTTTCTATAGCACTGCAGAGGACATGCCTCCTGTTGACAGCCTCTCAAAACTTACGTTCACGCTATTGTAAATCCGCGGTAAAATCATATATGCACTACTGCGGAATTACCCTTACTGCGAAATGAGCAGAGTTTCCCATATAGGCTTATGTTAAAAAGATTCTAGTTTAGTATGCCATACTAAGCCAATTGTATGTGCGAAAATGAATTAAAATGTATTGAAAAATAATAACAGGGGAACCACCACGTAGCTCAGGCGATATTTACGTTTCTCTACTCCGGAGCTTCGATCGGACATGGGTTCGATTTTCACTTGGGCTGATTACCTGGTTGGGTTTTTCCGAGATTTCCCCAAATTTAAGGGGAATGTCGGGTAATCCCGAGGCGAATGCTGGGTCTCATCTCGCCAAATATCATCCCGCCAACGCCAAATAACCTATCAGTTGACACAGTGTCGTTAAATATCAGACTAAAAACAGAGGATACGAAAATACTGGATAACATCTCGGTTGACGTTGTCCGTGTACTAAAAAATTTCAACTTGCACTTGCTAGGAATTCAAGCCTGGTATTATTTTATTAGCCTAACATGTTAGAATACTTGAGAGGCGCTCATTGAAGGGAGTCGACTCATACGAAGGTTTACAGCCTCCCGAGGCCACGGAGCAGGAACTCTCTCTCTCTCAATTGATTCGGGCGGGCGCTTCCTAACAATCTGGATCGTGCAGTCGTAAAACTCGGGGGGGCCGTGAATCATCATCGCAGCCAATTCCATCAATACCGTTAGCTTCGCGTGACTTCCAGGGGACTTTGCCCTGCACTTCAATGTTACATCACACCCGACAACACTGCAGCTAGAGGTGACTTCAAGTTATGGTGCAAGTCCAGTACCATGAAAGTGTCAGTAGATGAAAACACTACAGATCAGAATTTTACATGCACAACAATAGAAACATATTTTGCTCCTTGCTAGAATTTCTACATTAATGTTGTGGTATATGCAGTCAGAACCAGCGACAACTTTGTTAGGCCTATATTACACTATCAAATTTCTGTGTCACAGAAGTTTGATAAAATATAGCTTATATGATACAATCTTTTACAGTATAATATAGCATTTTTGATCACATCTAGCTGTGACATAGTTCTGTGATAAAAGTTATGTTCATCATCATACCTTTGATAAAATCTGTGACTGAGAAGAAAGAAATTGGCGGACATTAAGTACACAAGGTCTATGAAAACAACAAAACTTTTAATATTACATTATTAGTCGCATGAAATGTTTCATCATGCATTATTAAATACTTAGTATATCGTCGTTGTTCCTGCAATAACTCCTATGTGACATATTATCGATTTTCAGATTTTTGCTCATTCGGTCCTCAAATTTTGTTAATATTACTGTATCTCCTTTTTTATATTGATTTTATTTCTATTTCTATAGTTGTAATTATATTCTGTATTCTGTATCTTTAAATTTAAATAAATAATAAATAAATAATAAGAAATAAATAAAAATAACTTAAATAGTGATACAGCAAATAATAAAATCTCCTATATGTAATTATATATTTTTGTTTCGAAAATGTAAGAATTCACAATCTCCTATGTAGGGCTGCCATAGGACGAATAAATGTGTTTTTTCTTCATTCTGAAAGATTTTATATTTTGAACATAGGAGTTATTGCAGGAACAACGACGATATATAGGATTGCACATCTTCATACTGAAGTTCTCTCAGTAGAGTTTGATGGATTCCTTTTGTATCTTTTCTCTCTACCCCAATCTCTAACCCAAATCGTAGGCTTTGAATGTAAACCTTCTAATCAACAAAAAGGAAATTTTACAGGGGAAACAAAAAACTGAGTATAAATTAACTCTGAAACTTCACCACTTGTACTTTGGATTTGGTCCTAAAGCTTCAGAGTTAATTTATACTCAGTTTTTTGTTTCCTCTGTAAAGTTTCATTTTTGTTGCTTAGCAGGTTTACACTCTAAGCCGACGAAATACATTTTTTCTTTGATTTCTTCTTTAATATTAATGCAATAACCATTACTGCATATTTTACAGTTACAACAAGCATAGAACTATTGTGGATCCGTTATTAGAACTGTGAAGAAAGATATGATCAAAGATTTGACATAGTGTAACATAGTCAAAATCTTACATTTGATCATATATATTTGATCAAAAATTTTATCATATTCTGTGACACAAAAATTTGATAGTGTAATATAGCCTTTACAGAAGGACCAATACGATTGAGACTTGCATGGTGTTCAATCTCTGCGGGGCTGAGCTGTCAGACCTTTAGTCTACCATGCAGGCGATCCGGGTTCGCGTCCCGTTCAGGCCTAGGATTTTTCATCGAAAAATCTATAGTGACAGTTGTGGCAAACAAGATCGCAGTTGGGGTTTTTCCCGTTCCACCGTATTAGGCGTCTACATCATTCCGCCAACATTTCTCCATTTCGCCTAGGGTCAAGAGGGACTGTCTGTTCGAAACCTGGATACGCAGCGAACTTTAGTGTAGTCAGACGGTGTGGGTTTGGGAACGCGTCTAGCTTGAGGTTTAGCGCATTAGATCTTGAAAGGTCGCAGTGTTGGGTCCTCTCGAAATTCCATTCAATTCATGGTGTTCAAGATTTTGTATTTTAAGATATCTTAAACACTTTGTATAAAAAACTAATATCCCCTAATTACCTTATTCGCTCAGTGTTAATACTACTCATTGCAACACTAATAAATAACTCTTCCCTTATTTCCTCGGTCCCCTCCCCCTCGGCCAGTTCCACCCTCAGCTGTCGAACTTTTCTCATAAATTTTCTTACACTTTCACAGAATTTAGCGTTATTTAATATACCATATATTACCAAGTGCCCCCTGCTGGATGTAATGAATGACTCTGGCAGGAATCGTTTCCTCAGAACTTCTGTGGCTTCACACTCCGATAATATATGATGTGATGTCTCACTTCTACAAAGAGGACATATTCTCGCCCCCTCTTTGTTGGCGATTTAAGTGCCCTCCAAGCTCCTAGACGAAACCAGGTTAAGCCCAGCCTGCCCTCTCTACTTCCTCTATAGAGGTATAACTCGGTTACACTTGAAATGTTTTACACAGTTTAAATATCTTAAAAGTTACTAAAGAGATAGGACAGGCCTTACGCTAAACATTTAAAAATAAGAAGAAGACTTCACAATGTTAAACATAGTGGGAGATTTTTGGGTATTTGTACTGTGTCATATAAATAGAGACATCCAATATTTCGCAACTGCTTATCGGCTCCATAATATCAGGTAAGATACTATCCAGGAGTGGATAACGGATCCAACAAATAGAGTCTCTATTTTCTTACTTTTCTTGATAGTGGAGTCGATATGTTGCTTTGAAACGCTAGCCGTATCTTCAAAAACAGATCTAAAAAATATATCAGAAGCACATTTCCGCCTTCTCTCAGTGAAACCGTAACGCAGTATACCATGATTGTTGTGTGTGGCAGGAGAACTTTACCGATATTTTATACGAGTTTCTGATACTCTTGATACAAGTCACTTCCGGCCGTGTCGACCTAGAGAAATGACTAACAGCCAATATCAGTCCATGTTCTGTACTCATACATCAAGTTGCGATCATTCGCCCAGTCAGGGGTCGAAAGTGGTCCGCCTGTGGAGAGGCAGGACAGATCCACATACATCAAATGTCTCGGTAAATAACTGATTAAGTAACCCTGTAGTTCTGTAAGCAATAACCCAGCCTCTCAAACACTTGCGATCAATAGTTTTCTGAAGATAAATCTTTAGCCATAAATTATTCGAATTCTTAAAAGTATTTTCTTTATTCATGTTTCTCGTTACTGAAATTCAGTGATGATGGCGTGACGACCGACGAGATGACGATGACACCGGTGCAAAAAAGGGGCAGTTGCGTTTTTCTTCTTCTTTTTTTAATTTTCCAATTGAAAGGATCAATTGCTCTCCTGAAGCATCACCTATATTCGAAATGAAACCAAGTTCATTAGCATTCTTTACTTTTTTTGTATCACTTGCCTCTCTAAAACTAGGTATATTTCCACCAATCACAAAATGTATTTGCAGCTATGTACTTGTAGGAGTTTCATTGTCAAAACAAAATCAATAGTTCAGTGAACTTGTAAACATTTATATGCTTAAGTACTCTTTGTCCCTTGTGGCAGCTCACGAATAGTGAGAAGATTTCTAAATTAAATAATATTGGTTTATAAACTGAATAAGTCTGCTTCAGCTGGTGCAATAATCACGCAGATCCTGATGAAGACTTCCATGTTTATTCTGCAATTCTTATCACTCAAGCGACCGAAGTATCTCCAAGAGAAAACTAGCAACATAACACGTACAGTCTTAGAGAAAAGTTTTGTTGGACGAAAGTCACAGAAAGGAGACATTGCGCGTGATCAGATATAAAACGAAAAAAAAACTAATTTCATTACCTCAACTAGTCCTTCTCTTGTGGACCAGGTCGCGCTCATCCTCTGATCATACGCACTGCCTCCTTTCTGGGACTTAACAAAGTACGCGCTAATGTGTATTGTTGATACAGACCCACCAACTTGTTTTTACCGATTGGAGATGAAGTCGCTGCTATCGCGACAAACAGGAAATGTGCAACGAGCTCAGTAGTTCGGACTCCTGCCGTCGGTAATGGAAACTTGGCTGGTCTATAATACTTATGGTACCGGTTTATCAATTCGCAGAAGAGCGATAAATATAAACATTTGTCGCTTCGTGATGAGAAATAATCACAATCGCCAAGAATCATCCGAACATAAAAATCACACTCTGACGAAATCGCTATTATCTGTCACAGCGATATTTTCGGAGCTGTCACAGTTCGGAGCTGTGGCGGCAAATCGCTGTTACACCCCACCTCTAGTAGGTACTGCAGGAATTTACCGTGGTTAGTTAGGAACTGCGTCAGGATAAAAGTTGTATGTATGTATGTATGTATGTATGTATGTATGTATGTATGTTAATGTTATGTTTTATTTAACGACGCTCGCAACTACAGAGGTTATATCAGCGTCGCCGGATGTGCCGGAATTTTGTCCCGCAGGAGTTCTTTTACATGCCAGTAAATCTACTGACATGAGCCTGTCGCATTTAAGCACACTTAAATGCCATCGACCTGGCCCGGGATCGAACCTGCAACCTTGGGCATAGAAGGCCAGCGCTATACCAACTTGCCAACCAGGTCGACTGTATGTTACGTATGTATGTATGTTATGTATGTATGTATGTATGTTATGTGTGTATGTATGTAATTTATGTAATGTATACTATGTATGTAATATATGTTATGTATGTATGTATTTATTCACACTGCAAATGTATGAATACCCGGTGGCATTGGTAACTAATTACACTCAATAATGACAATTAATAATAAACGCAATAAAAATACAATTAATAACACTAATAATAATAATTAATACTAATAACAATTAATAGTAATATTATTATTATTATTATTATTATTATTATTATTATTATTAAGTTGGAAGAATGTAGGTTTGTTGCTTGGAATGAATGTTTGGAAAGAAGATTTTTGTATGGAAGACTTTAGGAGAGAATGTGTAGGCCTAAAGTAAATTCCTAAGGTTTCTGTAGTAGCCAGAGATCTTTATTTTCCTGAGACAGTGCAATCCATATCCTCACATCATACCGTAATCGTAATGTATCAAGTGCACGTTATTTTGAAACTTCCTATATGACTGAAAAGAAGCCTCTCAACGTTTTATGGTAGCTCGCAGGAACCAGCGTGATGTAATTGATTCTCGTCATCAGTTTATGCATCTGTCTGTCCGTCCGTCCGTCCGTCCGATACGCATAAAACGCGGTGCATCAGGTAGCAGAGAGATTGAGGCCCTAGGGACAGGGGTATGCGTGTCAGACGCGCCTTCCTGTGACGAAGGCGTGACGCATCTATTCTAAATGCAATATCAACTTATGCCCCGACTTATTTACTTTCCAATACACATCACATCTCCTGCCTGTCCTGACGCTACTTCAAATATTAAACTACACCCCAAAGCTATATTCGAACTTTTTTCAATACAAACTTAATCGAATGTGGCTGTAACTGATTCCTCTCCAGTTGATGCGCCTGCCTGCTGTAGTCGACTAGATAATGTATGCAGCAGCGACTAAAAACTGAATTCTGTTCATATAGGGTGATCGGTAAAATGTGCATTCAAGTGGTACACAGAATTTATTTTACACTGCAAAACAAACAAATGATTTCATATAAACTATAGCAGAAACCGCTTTCGTTACCGACATATGGTAAAATTACTAGACGATCCTGGTGGGGACCTGTTACCTCGTGCAGTATTAGACCCACAGTGGACACGTTACACATTACTCAAGCAAGTGGTGCGAGAGACAGTAGTCTGGAACAAAGGGAAAGTCATATCCCGGGAGATGGATTGGACGTAACGAACCTGTCCCATGGCCGGCACGTTCGCCCGACTGAGACCCTGTGACTTTTGGATATATCCCATACTATTCACAGCTGTCATTTAGCTCTTGTAGCGTATCCCTTAGCATGGTCTCCTCTTCTGCTAACAACGCCATATCATCAGCACATCTTATACACTTTATTCTTCTTCCTCCTACTTTTACCCCACCCATGTTCTGAAAACAATTCTTCACCAAATCCTCCAAGTAGATGTTGAACAGGGTAGATGATAAAGGGCATCCTTTGAATACTCCTCTCCCTATTTCACTTCCTTCAGACATTTCTTCTCCTATCCTGACTTTGACTCGTGTTATAATGATAATGACTAGTAATTCTGCTTCATTTCGTTGAGCGAAAGCCTCGGAAAAATCCCAAACAAATATTTTTCCCTATCAGGATTTGAACCCGCGACCGCTCGTTTCACAGTCATACATACTAACCGTTACTGCGAAGTGGTGAGCTACGAGTATCCTTGTGTTAGATTAAAACATTGTAGTTACATGTGTAATGTGTAACTTATATCTACTCCCCGTGGATAAAAATCATGAATATCTCTCCTAGTTAAGGTAATTATTGTTTCTCCGTTTGATCATCATAATCGTGGATGTAGTGGCAGGACAACTTCACCTGTCTATTTCGTTTTATGAGTAAAAGCGAATGGATAAATAGTTTACCGATAATTATAATACAGCAAACAAGTGCTTGCTCAACAGATTCAATTGGAACTCATCAGGATTTTAACTCTGAAAAAAATTAAGGTAAATCCCAAAGTAGTTTTGAAATCTTCCAAATAGCAGGCGAAATTAGGACACTGTGAGAGGAAGAAATTGAATATATATAGAAGACGAAGATAGGAAAAAACAATGAGGAAATAAGTAACTTCAAATGAAGGGAAAATGAGAAATTGGGTTCTTGCTCCCCGTAGAAAATAAAGTTTGATATGCCAGCATTATGCAAATTTTGATCTTCAAGCTTAAGATAGGTTCACAGCATTTTACTTCAAAATTTTCAGTTATGGCACAAAATCCTTTCTTATATAATGAAAAATAGTTCTTAGGCTGATATTCGGCCGGAAAACTGTAACTTCGAAAATTTTGTTCCCGGTTGCTTGATGCCGTATTATCTTGTTCCTTCAGCGCGTGAGACAATTTCACGAACGCTTGCTACTCTTTCCAGCAGCATTCATATAAGACAACACTACTGGATTGTGAGCTAGCTAATGGTTTTCGTGCCAAATGGCTGAGCATTAGAAACCAACATCTGCACTTCTATAATCACCAAGATTCTACATTCCAACCGAATTTCCCGCTGCTTCCCCAAAATATCTAGAAAGCATCTTATTCTCCAGCATCAAGAGTGTGAGTCACATAGTTCCACACCCATATCAGATCAAAAGCGGGAAAGTTTTTGGTATGAAAGCCCGTGGGAGGCGTTCCGAGTCCCTGCACGACCGACACGAAGGTCTATGTCACTTCATGTATGTTCATGTAGGTGAAAGTGTAACACGAGGCTCTGTTGTTTCCCATGTCCAGTCCTCGGCCTACACGACCCGTCTTCCCGAAACGTGACGAATTTCTCTGTATCACATCCGTACACTTGTACTCCCGGAAGTACTCTGTTCGACTCTCTAGCAATACCCTTTTAAATTACGTTGTATCATATTATAAATACCTATTGCTTTGTAGCTGGAGAAGTTAGGACAGTAAATAAAGACAACAGATTTAATGAGGTTGGAATAGGGCGAAGGTTCACACATAGTTGCTGAAACAGCTGTAGCACTTGTACAATGAAACCCCTCTAATTCGGACTTCACAAATTCGGAATTCGCGATAATTCGAACAGCTCTTGTTTTTTATACAGTATACTTGGAGATTAATATGTCACACATTGAAGGTGTAAGTGAATGCAAAGAGTAAAAAATGTAGTTATTGTTTAGTCAACTGCCCAAAGACAGATTTGAACTTATTAAGTAACACCAATAAGGCATCACTCATGAGGTAACTATGCCAGGAGATAATGGGATAGGATGGACAGTTCCTTTCCCCCCCGCAATGCACACATCGCCGATTAGCTACATATTACACTAATCAGACTTCAGATGCATACAAACAATTGTTCTTCCTCTGACACATATCGTCAAGTCAGATGTACTGCCTGATAACAGATATATTATCGCCGCGCTCTCATGGTTAACATTCGGCAGGTCTTTGAGCGGCCTCGTGCATAACATTCGGCAGGTCTTTGAAATTGTTTTCAATTTATTATGTCGCCGCTCCAATCACTTGCCTCAATTTCAATATTGCAACCAATAAGCTGCTTCCATTATTAAATGACACCTACTTGTCTAATCCACGTGGACTAAAACCGAGGTTGCAATGTCTTGTGCTGAGGACGAACATTAAGGTATGTGATTAAAAATTATTATTAACGAGTTATTAATAAGAATTAAGAATGTCAACGTATAATTATAATAATAATAGCCATTTAACAATGTAACAAACTAGTGGTTATTCTTATCGAGGAAGTAGATGTGACAACGTGACGCTTAGAGTGAAACCTACAGAGCAACAATCGGTCGGCAAAATTATGTTTTAAAAGTACACCTCACGTTATTGTATGATGCCGACATATTAACCATGAGAGCGCGGCGATAATCAGAGGTGAAAAAAAATGTAGTAATGAACTCAAATGAAACGGCATATTTCATTTAGATACTTTAACTGGATTTGTACCTCTGGCTGATACATCGGCGTTGTTCCTGCAACAACTCCTATGTGACATATTTATCCATTTTCAGATTTTTGCTCTATTAAATAACTTAGTGATACAGCAAATAATAAAATCTCCTCTCTGTAATTATATTTCTTTGTTTCGAAAATGTAAGAATTCACAGTCTCCTATGTAGGCCTACGACTGCCATAGGATGAATAAATGTGTTTTTTCTTCCTACTGAAAAATTGTATATTTTTCACATAGAGTTATTGCATGAATAACGACGATATATTATCAGGCAGTACATCTCACTTGACGATATGTCCAAGAGAAAGAACAGTAAAATGTTTTGTATATCTACTTCTTAAGTCTGATAAGTGAAATGTTACTAGTCGATATGTATGCAATGGAGGGGGAAAGAAACTGGACACCCTACCGAATTATCTCCTGATTTAGCTGCCTCATGAGCGATGTCTTATTAGTATCACTTATGTTGTTTCAATCTGCCTTCGGACAGTTGAATAAACATCAATTGGATTTGTGAACTGTAATCCGGTCATGAATTTTATCTTGACTTAAAGGAAATATGTCATAATGTACATAAGTTAACGAACAGCAGAGCAAACAAACGAAGAGAACACTTACCTCTTTCTTTAAATCACGGTCTGAAAATTCCAAAGCTAATATTTCCTGTACAGTAATTGACCTGGACTAAAGAACTTCACACTCATTCTTTTTTTAATTGACGTTTTCTGTTCCATATATTTGTACTGTTACTGTGCAGAAACACACTTGGACTAAAGAACTTCAAACTCATTCTTTAATAAATTTATACTTTGTGTTCTGTAGGTTTGTAAAATAGAATGATTAAACGTTAAGTTAGTACTTAAACAACTACAGTGTCATTATTTTTTCAATAAAATTGTCGAAATAATCCTGTAAATTCTCTATAATTCGGATTTTCACTAATTCAGACGGGATTTTCCGCCAATTCGTTCGAAATAGTGAAGTTCTACTATGATTTTATTCAACTGCAAAGTTTATTCAGCGTTGAAATTCAACGCGGAAGAGAAATGACCGATAAATATTGCTTGCTTGAAGTCGTCTGTGAAGAAGAGAGTTCTTTTGCGTACCGTAAATATGACATGGGACCCAAACATTCACTAACCTCTCGTAGAAAGGTGTACAAACCCTTCGAAATCCATCGCTCATGGCAGAATTTGAGCCTGGGAACCTGAAATTCACCATCATTATCACCATCTTCATCTACTTTCAAGTTCATAATATGTTATTCTATGATATGTATCTAATAGAATCCGACCTAATAGGTGTCCCGACCTCAGGACACGATTTTTTATCATAATCACCAAAATGTAGAGAGAGGTGCAAATGGCTACAACGTCAATATGCTCGGCGTTAGTAATTTTTTTTTAAGAAACTATGTCATAAATTAAATTTTGATAAATTGAATATCGATATTTGATAAATTACTCACATTTGAAAGGATTTTCCGGCAAGGAAATTGATTCTGATATGGTGGATACATTGTGGGGTCATTATCCTTCGCACGCCACCATAAAAATTGGGTTGTGGAATTTAACAGAGGAACAACGGAGATCAAAGATGAAAACAGTGTTGGAAGACCTGTTTCTGTAACCACTCTACGGTCCGTTCCAGGAATCTGTGGAGTAGAAAGACAGAATAAGACATCTGCACAAGTGGTATGTGGGAGGGCTAGGGCCAATGACTGCTCTGGGGGAGGTATTGCTTGCAGGAGGGGATAATTTATATCTGAACTCTACTCTATCTTCTACCACGAGCATCTTACCCCTTAGCGGACTCGAGCTGATGCTGCCCGCAATACACTCCGGCACAGATTAGACTCCGCCCCCATATGCGCGAAGTGACTCCACAAATTCCTGGGACGGACCTTAGAAAATATTGACACCGTGCATGACATAAGTTTGGAGGATGGACTAATTGGGCTCAAACGAACTGTATATTAAGAGACTTGGAAAATTTCCCATTAACATGTCCTTCATATCGTACATCATGATATGAGTGTCTGTTAAGTGGATCCCAATATGTCTGAACGCTGATCAGACAGCGACTCGGTGACAATTTCCAGGTTGCTATGACGCCGTTTTGAAGAGGACTCTTCTTACTATTTGCAGCGTGTTGTAATCTACTAATCATGGACGAAATCTGGATCCATCATTACGATCCGGAAACGAAAGAACAATCAAAAGAGCGGAAACACACTCGATTTCCCAGCCCAAAGAAATTTCGGGGAAATCGCAATAAGCAGAAAGCAGAAGCTCCGCCCGCCACTCCTTCCACTTTTCCCCTACTAGCTCACTAGAGATCTACGTCTACGTGATACATGAGTGTTGTGTCGAATGCACATTTCATGTGGGTGGGGATAACTTTCCCTACTGCCGTTCTCTTTATTGCGATTTATCCGAAATTTCGTGTTCAGACATCGGCAGGAAAAGTCCTCACATGCATTATTATTATTATTATTATTATTATTATTATTATTATTATTATTATTATTATTATTATTATTATTAGGCCTATTATTGTTATTGTTATATTTTGGACAAACGGAATAATTATGGCAGACTACTTATGGTGAAAATCATCCTTCACTGTTAACTAACCTTCGTGGAAAATTGTGAAAAAACGTTTTGGTAAAGATGCTGTTCTTACAGGACAATGTACCCGCTCACAAATCCATGATTCCGTTGCAGAAAATTGATGAAGATGACTCTAAACGGATTGAGCATCCGCCATATTCGTAATTTCAATTCCCTCAGACTATCACTTATTTCCTAAACTGGAAAGAAAACAATGAAAGAAAAACAGCTTTCATCAAACGAAGCAGTAATAAATAAGTACTGCACAAGAGTGGTTTGCAAACCAAGACAATTTTTGCGAAGTCTGGAATTACTTTATCGGTGCTGTGTTAAGTGCATACAGTTAAAAGTTGAATAAGTAACATTTATTTTAAGATACTGTATCTTTATCCAAGAAATTATCACCACTGTGTCGTATAGTTAAAAGAGTAACTTTAAACAAGGGAACATAAACTCGATTCTATAAAGGCTCAGAAGAAAAAAATCCAACTTAAATAACCATTAACACCATTAAAGAATCGCGTCATATCGGTGGGCTTATTGCAAAAGCAATGAAAGTTCTTAATAAACCACTAAAAGTTTTACGATATAGCCTCCGTCTCTGAAACTAATAATATTTCCCACGATTTTTTTTTTTTTTTGCAATATCGTATAACTATTGAGTCACGATTAGGGACTAGCAGTGAACTTGAAGCTGCATAATATTAAATTTAGTTTTCAGGCATTCATATTTACGTGCAATTTACAGAACATTAACGTCATAAAACGTTTGTTTCACTAGCACAAAAAGGAAAAAAAAAAAAAATCAAAAAGCAATTACACAAGAGGAATTAAAGAAGAGCCAAAGAGAAAAGAGCCGATACCTTACAGGAGCTGGTGTTTTTTTTTCTTTTAGGATTTACTTATGTCAACACGCTTCAAAGATAAACCCGTTAATTTATTTTCTTCCTCTAAATTCCGGAACATCATTATACTCTACTCCGCTGTCTAAATTCATTTCGCCCTTAGAATGGTCTTCCATGGTTACTTTTTGTGTTAGTTGATAATATAGTTCCTGAGTATGAATGTGTTGTTCGTTCTTTCCAGACCAGATCTTCGAGTTTCTATACCCATATATCCTTTGTATGTTATATATTCCTAAGCTAAATCTTAACGGGTGAATAAAATGTCTGATACTTACTAGATCTCAGACATAGTTTCCGTATTAAGACGACTAGTAGAGCAAGTTGCTGATATAGCGACACCTCTCCACTGGCCGTCTTAATACGGAAACTAGCCTATAAGGTATCCTACAAGCAAAACTCAGCTCGGGTTCCTCCCGAAATAAAGGGGTTTTTACTAGATAAATAATATATTCGTAATTCGCATTAGTCCAATTATTTAGTAGTACAGTGTAAGCTCTTAAGTTCGACATTCTATAGTTCGACTGCTTACGTAGGAGAATTAGACACGCCCCTATATAGGCACTAAGAAATGGGTTTGCCATTTGAATGGGAATTGGTTCTGTGTCTTGTAGTGATAGTTTTGTTAAAGGAAAACAGAATATTTTATTGATTAGGACATCCGTATTTAATCACTGATTTTAAAATAATGAACTCTTCTTTTTCTATTTGAGAATTGTGCCGTTTGTGAGACGGAACTGTCGAAACCCACTCTGGTACTAGAAGCGCATACACAAATCTCGGGACGGGCAGGAAATGCAAGTACAGTACTGTATTCGTTGATGGATAAGAATTTGTATTCATTTCACATGTAACAGCCACTACCCTTATTGGACTGAAATTTCAATTCTGTTCAGTCAGACTTAGGAGAGTCCACTGTATATGGATTATTATTATTATTATTATTATTATTATTATTATTATTGTTATTGTTTTATCATTATCGTCAATCGACATTATTCTGTCCTAAAATATTTGTGTAATACTGATATTTTATTTATTTTATCATAAACAACTGACTGACTGTCGTGTGCATTTCAGTACTAATTATGACCAGCAGAGTGTGATAGTTGTCACGAACGTCGATCATAATACACAGCCTCTGAACGTTCGGTACGGATGAACGCAACGTAACGTAACGCAAACGAACGTTGATCGTAATCCCAGCCTAACGTACAGTGATTACGGTTGACTGCCATCGTATCGAGTTTCATACACGGTCACGGTTATATTTTTGACTTCGCCGCGAAAGGAAGTGAAGGTACGAATAATTGTTTTTGCAGGCACCATTAGTGAGAGAGAAATGCGATAAGTGAGTGGACAGGTGCATTTCGCATTACGTCACGGAGGCTGCACGTGCGACCACTTGGCGTGGGTGGGTGTTTAAGTGGAGGTTAAGTGCCCAAGTAGCGAAAGCGCACCCTCTACGAAAAGAACTCAGGCAGCTAGATTACCGGGAGCACGTTAACGGATCGATTTTGAGTGCGGTCAGAGGTTAACCGTGAGTATGAAGGTAGCCAGCAGCCACAACTTGCTGGGATCCTCCCTAATTTCACACAGGACCTAGGTTCAGATTCACATAAACTATAATACTACCAGCGGTCATGTTGGAAATGATACTTCCATTCTACGAGTATAAAGTCAGATCGAGAGTTCCCTGAACACACAGGATAACAAAGAATAAAGGATTCGGACGAATAAGGAGCTCCAGAATAAACATGATATTAATTACTTTAGGAAATAGCTGTATAGATTAATTAGAACAGAAAATAAAGACTGGATTGTTCCTCTTGAAGGCAAGGCAGATTAGAACTGCAACTGTTGAAGTTTGTGATACGGACTGACGAAGGGATAATGGTAACTACTCAATTATACACTTTTATGCCTGTTTTAGGTTAGGATATATTAGGCCTATATAATGTGTTTTGTTTGTGCCATTTTCATTTTTTATCTGTGTGTTCTTTTGGAGAGTGGTTGGATCTAATCACAGGTGAGGGGGTGAAACCTACAAAGTAGGACTTGTTTTACACAGCACGTACGGTCAGAAGACCCGTGTATTGGATTTAAGAGAAAATTCTGATAATATAATACATCTGTATGTACAATATTGTTCAATAAATCAATCTGTCTAAGCCACCGGCGTGGCTCAGTCGGTTAAGGCGCTTGCCTGCCGGTCTGAAGTTGCGTTTGGGCGCGGGCTCGATCCACGCTTGGGCTGATTACCTGGTTGGGCTTTTTCCGAGGTTTTCCCCAACCGTAATGTGAATGCAAGGTAATCTATGGCGAATCCTCTGTCTCATCTCTCCAAATATTATCTCGCTATCACCAATCTCATCGACGCTAAATAACCTAGTAGTTGACACAGCGTCGTTAAATAACTAACTAAAATATTTAATAAAATCCATCTATCTATCTACAACATAAAATGTCTTACGAACATGGTCCAATTATCATTAGTTTTTTTATTTATTTGTAAAAATCCATACGTTGTATTGTGAACCAAGCTTGTAACAAGAGTTTTGATACAAACAGTGGGACCCGCACTACGAGGAGTGGAGTTGCGCTATGACGTGAAGTACGGGGGACGAGTACGATCAGGGCCGGATTTAGGTATAGTGCCGCCGCCCAACACTCACAAACAGTATATAAGCAGCTATTATACCGGTCATGTTTAGTTTAAATTACTTTTAAATGAAATGCTACAATTCAGAAAACAATAAATTACTGGGATCAAAATAGGCCTGCATGCATCTTACTAGTGAAATATAAAGATTTTCTTCGCACTTTCGTACAGAGAAAGCATTGATGATGTCATCAAAGTCGATCTGACGAAGCACATCAGACTCGTTGCAAGGAAATATATTCAAACTTATTCATTGTTGAAACAAAATTGATTTGTGAAAGACATATTGTGGTTTATTTTTAAGCAATGGTTTTATTGGTTGTATAATTATTACCATTATTTCTTACTTCGATAGGAAGTAAGAAGTAAATTGAAAAATAAACTCCAATTCTTTGCGGAATAGGCCTTTCATATCGAATTATATAGTGCACATGCTGGAAAGTGATTATATAGTAGGCCTATTGTTGACGATATATGTATTATATTAGAAATGTAACTGAGAGTTGTGATTACTATTTATAGCGATAATATAATAAACACACATCCAATTTGATTTTCACTAGTGCATTGTTATTTATACAAGCAGCTAAATTTAAGCAGTTTTTTAAGCTTTGTGTCCTCTTTTTAATCGATGTTAATCTGATCACCCTAAATAAGTACAAATTATGAAATGAAATTAAATTGTTCAGAGAATAGTTTATATTACAGAAACAAATCTTGAAATAGTTTTCATCGAAGACATAGTCGCCTTGAATGATGCAGTTGGTGTAGCGCTGGCCTTCTGTGCCCGAGATTGCGGGTTCGATCCCGGCTCAGATCGATGCATTTAAGCGTGTTTAAATGCGACAGGCTCATGTCACTAGATTTAGTGGCATGTAAAAGAACTGCGGGACAAAATTCCGGCACTCCGGCGACGCTGATATAACCTCGGCAGTTGTGAGCATCGTTAAATAAACCATGATTTAAATTTAAATTCGAAGACATAGAGAACTAAATTTTTTAGCAAGATCATAATGTCGATCACCAGTAACTTTATGAAGAGTTTCATATAACAATTTTTCAATAAGCAGGATATGTATTCTTAAACAGACAACTCGTAATTCTTTATGCACCTCATTATTTCTGATAAACAGCGAAACAATGTCCTTTATAATTTGTCATTGGCATGTGAGTTGTTAGAAATATCGGTAGTGCCTACAAATGGTTTGTGATTCACAAATTCGTCAGACATATTTATTACGATTTCTCTATAGGTAATGTGACAGCGACGTGAGATTCGAACTCACGACCAGCGTCCCGCAAGAAAGCAGATCGCGCGGGCTTCATGAAGCACTGAGGGTCGGCGCGCGGCGGAGAGGGGAAAGGGCCAACGCGGCGAGAGAGTGGAGAGAGAGTGCGCGCGCAACTGCTGCGTACGGAGTAAAGGGGGGACGGACCCTCCCGACTCTTCGAGAAGTCCATCGAAGTGGAGATATCCAGATAATTCTCTGCACACCTGTAGAAATTTCTCGCAACTATGATTTCGCTATAAAAGAAGAAACGCCAGCGAACTCGAGCAGTTTTCAGTTGATTAGTCAGCCAGTCAGTGAGTAAGCCAGCGCAAGCAAGCCAGTCTTGTGTACTGGAGTTCGACTCGAGTGTGCGTCCGCAACTGTATCAGCATCCGAAGGCCTGAGTTCGAGTGCAGTGGACCGCAGTTGGAGGGACCTGAGTTCGAGTGCAGTGCACCGCGGTTGGAGGGACCTGAGTTCGAGTACAGTGAACTGTCTCTGAAGATCTGTGGTTCGAGATACTGTGAACTCGAGTGACTGAGCTAGAAGAACTGTGAACTGAGAACTAACAGTTCTGATTTGTAAATAGTGCTTTGCAAATATTAGTTAAGATTAACAGTTCATTGTTCGTAATAGTCCAAGTAAATTGTCATTGCCGTCAGTGGAGTGCTATAACGAATACTGTGTTGAGTGAAAATTCCTATTGTTGACGAGAGCGTTTAAGGTGAATTGTAGAAAGGAATTATTGTTGGAAGAATAAAATCCTATTGTTGAGTTGAAATAAATCTACAGTATAATACTATTGTGTAGCACAAATACAAGCCTACTGACAGGAGTGCGTACAAGGATTTAGAATACACACTCACATGACTTATCAAGGATCCACGCTGTCTGTATGACACGAGGCTTACTCCAACAAGTAAGCAAAACAAATAATAGATACAGTTATGCCCCTTTTCCACAAAATACCTCTTAACAAGTGCATGGGGCAGCAAGAAATACGAGGAGCGCATTTAAAACTAGACGATACTCGCAAGTCATCATGCTTATCTGACAGACAGATGTACAGACAAACAAACAAGGTGCATAATTACGTGGCAGATGGATCAATCACTACTGGAATTAAGATGGGACGAAAGGAAAGTCCCATCGCAATGAAGATGTTTGCAGTTTGGTGTACGTGGTTCAGTGGTCGAGTACCAGTAGGCTACTTCGCTTTCATTGGGAAGTACCTGCAGCGTGTAATTCTAATCTAGGCCGTACTAAGAGTTCTTTATTAATTTTTCTAGCATGTTAATTGAGGTTAAATATCGTATTGAAAACCTGAGAACAGCCTGCGGCAGACTGTTAATAGCTGCTTTGCTTTTTAAATGACAGCAATAAATATAATCATCTAATTAGAATGACTGAACCCATTTGACGAACTATCAAGCCGCGAGGTACTGTTCTGTCTACAAGGTCGTATATCTTGAGGCGTTCAGAACATTTCTTAATACACCAAGTATGTCCCCTGCGGTGGGTAAGTGGTCACGTCTTCAGCCTGTCACCCAGGCGGTCCCGGTTCGAGTCCCGGTCAGGCCTGGGATTTTTCATTGAAAAATCCATAGTGACGCTTTTGGCGGACAAGATCGCAGTTGGGGTTTTCCTCTCGGTTCTCCCGTTGCCCATATTAGGCACGGCACTTACATCATTTCGTCAACTTTTTTTGGATTTCGTCGTCATTCCATAGCATTTCCCAAACGCCGCCTGGACGACACACGAAGGGGGCTGGCCTAGGGTCGAGTGGGGTTGTCTACTCGAAACCTGGGTATGCAGCGTAGAGGTCTGCACGGGCTGAAATTCGTAGGCTCGGCCCGGCTCAGCCCGGCCTGGTCCGAGCTGAACCAGACCCGAAAACGACCCGAAACCCGAGATTAGTTTGTAATTATCAACCCGAGCCCGACCTGAAATTCGAAGACTAGTAGATAAAGCAGAGGCCGGAGGCCACAAGGGTCAGGAACAGCTGCGAGAAAAATCATTCCAGTAGGATCATGAGTAGGGCTAGGATTTTGATGAAATTGCATCTTTTTTTTCTGGTAAGCCAGAAACATAGCTGCTTTAGTCTTTATATGTTATGTGATAAACTGAGTGTTTTAAGACATATTTGTTAGGGTATTTTTTTCCATTTTTTACCTCTTACAACTCATAACAGCATTTTTTGTGCAAATCTAGTCTTTCAGGTGAAGCTCCCTGTAAAGCAGATTTGAATAATTTCAAGGGAAAAATTGTTCCGGGGCCGGGTATCGATCCCGGGACCTCTGATTGAACGTACCAGCGCTCTACCACTGAGCTACCCGGGAACTCCACCCGACACCGTCTCAACTTTTCCCTTTATATCCACACAACTCACGTGGGCTGACGAAACGCCAGAGACCCACAACGAGTGCATACAATCTCTGTGTGACTGGAATTGTGGTTTTCTGTTAACGAACACAGTAACGTATATATTATGCAAATCTAGTCTTTCAGGTGAAGCTCCCTGTAAAGCAGATTTGAATAATTTCAAGGGAAAAATTGTTCCGGGGCCGGGTATCGATCCCGGGACCTCTGGTTGAACGTACCAGCGCTCTACCACTGAGCTACCCGGGAACTTTTATTCTGTCATTTTAGGGGTATAGTCATTTAATTTTGGCCATAAATCCCCATTATTAATGTAAAATATTATTTTTTTCTTTTGATATTTTCTCTGGATATTTTTTCATTTAATACGCATTATTTTGTATATTATTTTAATTGTTTTTCTACACAAACATTGTCATTTTAACGTGGTACGCCCCAACGTAATAGATCAGTCCAACCACTCCTGCAATATACAGTAGATTCCTCTGTACCTGCTAGTTCCGGATAAGAGTGGCCTTGTGGTAGACCACATGGAACTACTACATCAGGTAAAATAATTAATTAAAGTGTACTACTTAGAAAAATTGTGAAAAATTAAACTTGAATGTTGGTACTAGAATTTAATTTAATTACTAGTCTAAATATTAATATCCCTACTAAGCCAATTATGTAATATAAATTTTTAGGGCATTTTTAAGGTCATTTTTGAAAGATTTTTAGTTCATAAATGCATTGTTTTAGGAAATTTTTTCATGATTTATAGGTCATCAAAATCCTAGCCCTAATCATGAGAAAGAGTAATCTCCCAGGTAAAACAAATAAACAATGCTCTGTGTCTAAGACAGAGTAGAGACTAGACAAAAACCGTTACGAAATACGAAGTCGAACTGAACAATAATTTACGATACCGGTAGTCTACTGTTGTGGATGGGCACCAGGTGGACATTTAATCGTGTATGCATTTAAATATTCGTATTATTTTTTAATGAATATATAACTTGCGGAAAAAAGAAACGTTTCTTTAAGGCCCGAGATCAGCCCGAACCCGACAAGCAAAAGTGAATTTCAACCCGCAGACCTCTCTAATGCAGCAAACCTTAGTGTAGTCAGCCTGTGTGGGTTTGGGAATGCGCCTAGCTTGAGGGTTAGCGCAATAGACCGTAACAGGTCGCAATGCTGGGCCATAGTGCGTCCATCCCGAAATTCCATTCCATTCCATTAATACACAAAGTTAATTCCACGTATGACTGTCCTGGTCTAGAGTAGTTTATACAGCGTAGTTAAATAATCAACTACAGAAATAATAATAATAATAATAATAATAATAATAATAATAATAATAATAAAGGTGAATGACACTAGATATAAAACGTGTTTCGTAACATGTAAGTGAAATCTTCGTTAACCCGATGTCCTGACGATCCCACGTATGCATTTAGACTGAATAATAGAAGCTCTCACGACCCTATTGAATCGCTAACCTAGATTATTGTTGTTAACAAGAAAGAACGTTGTATATTAAAAGCTTATCTGATGTTCTAATGACGAAGCGGAATGAATTTCTAAGACATACCCGACTGTAAAAAAATAAAAAAGTAAAAACAGCTTTTACGTAAGATATGTGCATATTTACAACCATCAGTTACATTGCGCCATATTGGAATGTTACCATGAAAGATCTCTTATTAATTGTAGAGTGATGTAAGTTGATCCAGAAGAACACGATAGATCATTTATCATCACAAAACAAACACAAAATTCGTATGCTTAATTTACGAATGTAATGGCCTCGTTCTGATTTTCTCTTACTCGAAACATAGCCATCGCTTAGACAGCAATCTCTCGCAACTGAAACAAGATGATGCTGTAAGCTTCGTGTTGAAAAAAGAGGGAGAAGGATATGTTTTCTCCTGTGCAGTTTTGAACAAAGAATTGGGCGCCATTCTCATAATAATAGAAGCATCTTTTCAAAACGTATTAAGTCCAACAGTGGACGAAATTAAATTTGTTACTTTCTATTTCTTTATCTTTCATGCTGTGAAGTCTGATGGTTACAAGTCGTCATATTTGTAAACTGTGAAACAAGTAATTAAAAATGGTTTTGTGTAGTGTTTTGAAAACTTGTCCGGCTTGCGAGTAATTCAGTTTTTCGTCATTCGTGTAAAAGAATTGTATGTTGGACATAATACGATTTGAAATGATGCTGCTATTGGTATCATAACTTCCGTTGGTAATAGATTTTACATGAAAATTTTACACTGTTTACTAATTAATCTCGCCTTAAAACTTTCGTTAATGGTTTTGCTTAAATCAATTGGATTCAATTGGTCAATCTCACCTAACTACATAGTGCCTGTTTTCTCGTGATATCCAATTCAAGTCAGAATTATCGTTACTTTATTGTTTACTATCTGTGCCATTTTTGAAATGAAGCAAAACTTTGGGGCTTATTCTTCGAGATATTTCAAACAAAAAAGTTTAATACAATTTTCCTCGTTTTTGCTTCCTTTTGATACAAGTAGAACCGGGAAATTACTGATTACAGATGCCTCAAACTAGCAAGCTGTCTCGTTCGCGCAGGCGCATAGAGCACTTCTCCCCTACCACTGTCCGCCTACTGCTGTGCACTGTGGACTAGAACGGTACAGCTCAGTTCTAATGACAGTTGAGAAGGCTGCATAGGGAGGGTACATCTTGAATACATTGTCAAGCGGTCAACTTTTCAGATAATATGACTATACCTGGGTATCGGAGCCTAGGTGGGCCCCCTCCGTTAGCTCCCCTCTCCAGGCAGCTTCCTAGTTTGAGGCATTTGTACGTTAGTTTCTGTTACGTACCTACTGTATTTAGTGGTGCAGCTACCATTATTGTCTTTTGTGGTATGCTTAGTTAAATGCCTCAAGCCATAGTATGAAAAAGTAGGAAGAAGGATTTTGACAAATTTAATTTGTCAAACATTTCAGCTCTTGCTACACTCCTGTTAACGTTGATAAAAGAGATCCCCAGTTAATATGAAGGTATGTGCTCAATCAATTTAGTTTGGACAATTTTAATGTCTATGTATGTGTATTTTTAACATATCCTAATAACTAGAGACCGGAGTTTAAAGAGAATCCCTTTTTTTATTTCAACACGAAACATGAAATAATTACGATGTTCAAAAATATCTTCCACTGACCAAACTATGTGGTTTTGACTTCCCTTTTTTCCCCCCTTTTTTTTTAAACATCTCTTATTTTATTCCTTTTTTGACAGAATATCTCAAACATTTAGATAATTTTCCTATATTTTTTTTTTCGATACGCCTATAAACTACCTGAGCAAGCGAAAATAAATATCGTTTATCTTCTGATTCTAATAAACTAATAAAATGTACTGATTTAGAGTTCAGGATAAAATGAAAATTTTCACCTCTGGTTTCAGTTGATGTTGAGCGGTCATTTTCTGAAGACATTCTGCATTCAAAGAGGCAGAATCATATTGAAACATATTGAAATGTTGAATATGATCAAATACAACAATTTCCTTATGATGTGAACCGATAAATATAAGCTTGTGTGTGCTATGCGTATCCATCAATGTGCTGAATTGTGTTTCCAATTAAAATAGCATCCTTTTGAGGGAGTAATATAGTCCTTTTTGAAGTTCTTTTTTGACCATATCAAATATAACACTTTCCTTATGTTGTGAAGCGATAAATGTAAGATTGTGTGTGCCATGTATATCCATGAATGTGCTGAAGTGTGTTTTGGAGAGTAATATAGCCCTTTTTCAAGTCCTTTTTTTGGCTATAACCAGTCTAGTATATACAGTCACGAAGCTCAATACGTAGTAAATATGTATCCGTAGATAGTTGCTGACCATTAGGATAGCTAATATCGCCTCATTACAGACAATGCGAAATAGTACCGGCACAGTCTATTATTCCTAGCACCCTCACAACTCAAACTTCGTAACTGTATTTACTAGGCTGTGCTATAACTTTCCCATTTTTGTCCTTTTTTTTTTTTTTTTTTTGATGAAAAATATTCCCTTTAAAATCCGATCTCTACTAACGACATTAAATTAGGTATTGGATTTACTGTTCAGTGAGTTAGTTTTTTAAATTTTCCGAAACAATCTATAGATTTTTAGCAAGAGGAATACTTTTTTATAAGTAATATCACGAAAGAATATTCATATTTCGTGATAATAGTAATTTGGGGAAAAAATTTTGGTAAAAAGGGAAAGTCTGTGAAGGAGAAGGGAATTTTCTTCGAAAGGTCTTACCATCACTAATAGTGCAAATTCCGTAGTTTGTGCAAATTGCAGAAGCATGTAACGGCACCGTAGTGGATGTACACTATAGGCCTACATGCATAACAGTTTGTCTCGAATCTTAATGTAAGATTGTTGTTTCTTCTCTTCGTTTCACAGAATTGACCTTACGTTGGATGAAGTATAGACTAGAAATCGCTTCATCAGTGTTTCCTTATCACTACTGAGTAAGCACGTGACAAGCATTCCTGTCAGGTTTAAAAGAGACAGCGTACATTCCATATACAAGTCGGATTCAGCTTGTTCAGTACGCCATTTGGGAGAGAAGTTGTTGGTATGAAAGTGTCAAAATCTGTAGGCGTCTACATATGTAAACACTTGTACAGTAAGAACAGAGTAAACAAACGGCAGATGACACGATGAAACCGATTTCCAGATGGTGTCGCAACGTGAGCTTTGTTTCTAAGTTTCTGCTTTACTCGACAAACAGTCTTCACACACACTCATAAACACTTTTACAGCCATAATTCATTTTGCTTATGTGACACCTTCATTCCAGAATAAATGATAGCTGAGCAAAGTACAGAGAGCTTTATACACACTGTATAAGTTATGTAGCCAATACAATATGAAAATATTAGTTGAGGAAAGTAAAATAATGACATGGTAAAAATACAATAAGGTCGAAAATAGTTATAGAAAACGAAACAATAAAGCAAGTGAATATATTTAAATTTATGGGAACTGCTATGCTGTACTTATAAAGCACTGGCCAGAAAGAAAATATTAAAAAATTCAATATGTAAGTGGCACAATTAGAAAAATTCTGAACAACGAAGTGCGGAAAAAAAACAGCGTCCAAGTTGTAGGAGAAACTCGGCTAATTCCGCAATAGTGCATATATGATTTTACTGCGACTTTACAATAGCATGAAAGTAAGTTTTGAGAGGCTGTCAACAGGAAGCATGTCCTCTGCAGTTCTATAGAAAAACGTCAAGGATATTGATCGACACCTCTGTCGGCAATACAGTGAAACATCGAAAGTTGCTGTTTTTCGTGTTTTGCTACACAGCTGTGAAGAAAGTGAGCATTGTTACATATAAATTGTTCCTTTTATGTTACTCTCATAATGTATTTCATAATTTACGACTGCGGAATTAGCCAAGTCCTATTACGGATTTATCCGCATTGTTGCGGAATTACCCGAGTTCTTTTTCAACTGTAATGTATGTACAACTAAATATATTTGCATTTTAATAGGTATCTTTATCTCATTTGGTAATGAAAGATTTCGGTAATGGTATGTTTTATTTAACGACGCTCGCAACTGCAGAGGTTATTTCAGCGTCGACGGATGTGCCGGAATTTTGTCCCGCCGGAGTTCTTTAACATGCCAGTAAATCTACTGACATGAGCCTGACTTGGCCTGGGATCGAACCCGCAACCTTGGGCATAGAAGGCCAGCGCTATACCAACTCGCCAACCAGGTCGACGAAAGATTTCGTCCATGACTACATACCTTGATAATATTTTTCAATAAACATTTTGATAAAAATATGATAGATTTACTTCTTAATATTGCGGAATTAGCCGAGTCTCCCCTACAAAGTGATGTCAGTCCCATACCTATTCTATGGAAGTGAAATGTGGATCCTGAATAGGAAAGCTAAAAATAGGCTACAAGTGTATGCACGTAGAGCTGAAAACCCGAGTTCGAGTCCCGGTGCCGGAGAGAATTTTTCTCTGTTCTATTTATCCTTCATCATATGATAATGCAGAATTCCTGCACGGAAATATCATATGTATTCGGTACATCATAATAACAATGCTTTATTTTTTATGGTAGAGTTAAGGCCGTGAGGCCTTCTATTCCACTCAACCAAAGGATGAAAAGGAAATACATGATAATATAATGTTAGTACAACAGGACGTTACAGGTATACCTAAGACAATATCGAAAGAGAAAAATATGCATAAGCCAATATCTTCATCTGTTCAATAAATCTTTCCATGAAATTGTGTTTCCTTTCTGTAAGCTGCACCAGGGAATCTTACTTTCTTGGGGGTCCTCATAATTGCGCTCGAGTGACCAAAATTTGCATATTTTGATATTATTAACATGGTGGAATGAAAAAAAATAATTTTTGTCTGCCCCCGTAAGAACGTTTACTTGTCAGACGTTAATTAATAACCATCGCAGTTGATAAATCGTCGTAAAATGAACTAATTAAAAAACTATGTGATATTTAGAATATCTTTTAATGAAACTGGATTACATGTATATTCAAAGAAAATATCACGTTCTTAGGAACGATAGAGAGATGCAAAATAACCACATTCAATATAAAATTACAGAGACCGATCAGAGACAACGAGATGACATAGGGGGAGTCTAGTGATAAGGTTTGTTTGTGGGAGAGAGAAACTTTCAGCTGACTGAACAATGGCTGAAACTATGACTTTAGTAGCGTGGGTTCAGCAGTATCAGATCTCCATCTGATATATTACAGGATATCGAACATAAATGTCCTTTACGACATTCGAACCAACGACCTTGACTCAAGGTAGCACGCCGTAACGATCGTGCATATCAGAACTCTCATATTTGCTTTATTGAAACGTAAATATTTCTCCCTTATGCAGGCTGTTCATGTACAGGAACTGAGGTCATGTTCTTTGCAGGAATAGCAGGGGAGAGGAAGGGAGAAAAAGAGAGAAACATTTGTTTGAACTTTTGTTTAAAAATCGTAGTTTGTATGAAAATGGTACATAACTTTTATTAACGTTGAATAACGTTTATTTATGAGCCTACTCTAAATACAAAGTGTAAGTTATGCACGCACGAAATATCGTTAAATAACAATAACTCTGTATAAAAGATATATTTAGCTAGCCCAAGTAATTAATTTTATTCCATAGTCTTAGACACCAAGAAAGAATAAAATGCAGAATTCGTTACCTTTATATAGCATTCCTTCGCACTGGACTTCATCTAAAATCCTAAATGTAAACAAGAAGATCAGAGTCAAGCATATAGATGGTACTTGCCATAAAATGCAAACAAGTTTTCTTGTATGAACTGTATTGGATGATCATATTATTAGGGCCACTTGATGAAATTCAGAAAATTCATTTTGCGATTTTTGTATTGACAATAACATTGTTGATTTTTCCTATTGGTACTCCATCGTTATCGATTTTATAATATTAAGGTTATGCAATAATTTTAGTCGTGAAATGTGTGAAATAAATTCTCAGTTTCTTTTAAAGAAAACAAATTTTAACTAGCCTCTTTAAATTATTATTGAATTCATGATGGTTTTATTTAATTCCAACGTTTTAAATGGGCTGTGTTGTCTGTAATCACGTCATTCACTCACTGAGTTATTCATTATCATTCATTGTAAAGTAGAATACATAGTGATAACGCTAGTCATATACAGGGCTTTCATTTAAAAACTTCCCAGTCTAAATAACTAATTATTTATATTGAATTCAATTTAAACAAAAATACTTCAATTTAGATATTGAGGGGGAAGTCTGAAACCAGGCTTAATTGCATTTTAGATTTCACCCCCACCTCCAGCCACTCCCACTTTGAAATTTCAAATGGCACCCCTATATTTGTATACTTAAATATGAAACAGTATTCAATTGTTTATGCACCTCATTAATTTGTTCTCGCATCTTTTGTTTTCTATCGTCGCCTGGAAACCTGTATTTTTATTATTAGTTAATTATAAGATAAAAAACAGCTTATTTTGTGTAATTTCCTAAATTTAATTAATTAGGATGATTTATGTTCTCTCTTGAAGTGTATACACCATTTTAAAATAATTTAATACATAAACACAACTATTACATGAAATGCTCAGTAAGTTTTCGTAGTTTTATTCTCTTCAGTTCTAATCAACAATAGCAACAATCTGTCTCACGAGTAGTGTGTATTAGTGACGATGTTGCCGGACTGCTCAAATTTCAAACTTAATTTTCTAGTTAACCGTACATTTAATCACAAAACGTAATACAGGTTTTCTATTCATTTACGTGTACCGTATCGTCTCTTTCAAGTTGCAAGGTTATTTAATTTCCACTCTGTGGCCCGGTTTCTTCAACCTTTGTTAAAATGCACCTAACATAGCGTTAATTAACTGTAAGTTAAAAGTATGTATTGCTGTTAAAAATATTGCGTTTCTTCAACTTTACATTTCAGATTTTAACATTCTGTTTGTTAACTCTCTGTTAGGACCAGAGATTTTAGAGTTTAGACATAACCTTTAACTAAGTATAGGCTCAGTTCTGTTTTCTGAACTCTGACAATTGCGATTCTCGCTTGTTTCCGTTGTGTGATTCAGAGAGGATAGAAGTATTTCTATTCTCTCAGGTTTGGTTTCTGCTTCTTTCCGTCGTCTGTATCACAGTAGAGTGGAGCGGTGTATTGGTATTGCTGTTGTGAAATGGAAAACACTGGAACAAAAAGAAACCGTGGGACTAATTTCTCTTCGTTCGAGAGAAGCCTTCTGCTGGAAACAATTTCGCAGTATAAGCCAATTATTGATAATAAAGAAACAAACGTATCTACGTTGAAAGTGAAAAGTGAGGCTTGGCAGAAAATAGCCTATAACTTTGTATGAACTTCTGTTCTGTCAAATCACAGAAATCATCCGCTCTGTTTATGTATTCATGGATATCATTTTCTAAATAATCAAGATATAGAAGTTCATCATCTAATGTACCAGCCGTATTGGATACTTCTATGTTAACAGAGAGTTAAATGATTTAACTGCATGAAATTGGGCAGTTAAATTAACATAGGTTTTAACAGCCTGTTAGTACTAACTAATGCTTCAATTCTTAAGTTTACAATTAAAATGGAATAACACATTGTTATAATCTAACAAATGTTGAAGAAACCGGGCCTGTATATATTAATACTAATTATAATAGCTTTTTTTAAATCAACAAGCATTTACTCATATTAATTTAGCTTCTTGTCTTTCTAAACCTTGATTACGACGTATGTTCTTGTATATCACAACATTAGCATTACTTTTAATGCATTATTGTGCTTTATCTGCATGTTGAATTTACGCTGACAGATGTACTATTTGGTGGTCAATTAAAAAAATGCATCCGATCACTTTATGTTTCCGTGACTGTACATTTCTGTACTTAAGGATCGTATATTCTATTTAAAGAGCAAAAAATAGGCCTATAGTGCATATGCCCTACTCAGAGAAATTTTGCAAGAGCGTGTATAACGTATTAAGAGCTAAAAAAATTGTAACAAGTTACAGCTGAGACTAATTGTTCATAGAGTTATTACTAAACTGGACAGAAACATGTGTTATATACAGCCCGATATTGATTAAATATGCAAATATATGTATACATAAGTAAAGGAACGATCGTGGAACGCATTTAAGATTACAGTTAATTAAACTATGAAATCTTATCATGCATGTGCGGTATATGAATATTTATGTGGTTAATGCGTGTTACAACATTATCGTCGTTGTTCCTACAATAACTCCTATGTGCAAAATACAAAATTTTTCAGTAGGAAGAAAATACACATTTATTCATCCTATGGCAGCCGTACATAGGAGACTGTGAATTCTTATATATTTGAAACAAAGAAATATAATTACATATAGGAGATTTTATTATTTGCTGTATCACTATTTAAGTTATTTCATAGAGCAAAAATCTGAAAGCCGGTAAATATGTCACATAGGAGTTATTGCAGGAACAACGACGATATGCAAATACCATGCGCATTTAAATAGGTTTTCAGGTTATTGATAATAAATTGATTAAGACATTTTAATATGACCTCTTAATATTATAAATTTAGTCCGCTAATCTCACAGAAACAATACTACTCGTTTTATACATTGAATATTAACTGTAGCTTAGCTGGTGGCTTCAATCAAAGGGGAAGTTTGTTACCACCAAACCTGCTGTAAATGTTTACGAGGTGAGAGTTTGCAACTCCCGGAAGTTATCCCCCCAAACTGTACCTATTAGTACATAAAACTACTGTTTGTTTATCTCATTAGTTGCAGAGAAATCGTTCTCAATCTGCAAACATTTTTACAGATAAGTAGCATAAAATTACTGCAGAACATAGCGAAAAATTGCCTTGATAAAGAATGCGACTGTCCATCTGATTACTTTTGTTGTTATATAATTACATATACTTTATCATACATCGGCCCCAATTTATAATATGATAATAAATAATTGGTTCACTTTTCAGATAGGTTTGTCTCTTGTTTTCTTTTTCGTACATTAACGCGTTCATTTTTGAGGCACCTTTTCACCCTCTTCTCTTTTCTACGTCGTATTGTTTGATAAAATTATCTATGATCGATGTGTTATTTATATCTATACCGACGTTAATTACACACCCGACTATCCGTGACGTCACGGGAATGAATGCGCTCTTTTAGAAATGCATGTCACAAAAGAAGAATTCATAAAGCCATAATCATTAAAAAGATCCTGAGATTTACCGTGACTATAATGGTCCATCAATAGAATGCTGTTTCATTTCACTAGACTTGAAAATTAAGATACTGATGACAATTATTATAGAATTACCACGGTTAAATTTCCGTGAAAAGTTCGCCATTAAAATACCACAGAATTGATTGCTAGTACGCAGATAAGAAGGTTGATTTTGAATGTGAGAGAAATTATGAGATTTTAGTAGAAGTAACGGAGATTTCACTGTCTGCGTTGATGGAAAATCGGAGAAAATTCGTATGTTATATTGCGGTTACTAATGATGAGACAAAAATTTTCATTTTACACCTAGTGTAAATCAATATTAACGAAGTCTAGATGACATATCTAACAATTACGCTATAATGAAGGAGACTACCTAAAGACTTAAATGCGTCAGGACGTCAATAAGTGTATATGCTTTGACAACAATGTGTTATTATCTGTGCATTTAGAACTGGTGGCTCAAGGTCAAACAATGGATTGCATGGACCATTTTTTTTATTTTGTTATTTAACGGCGCTGTATTAACTACTAGGTTATTTATCGTCGATGAGATTGGTGATAGCGAGAGGATATTTGGTGATATGAGTCCGAGGATTCGCCATAGATTACCTGGTATTCACCTTACGGTTGGAGAAAACCTCGGAAAAACCCAACCAGGTAATCAGCCCATGCAGGGATCGAACCCGCTCCCGAGCGTAACTTCAGACCGACAGGCAAGCGCCTTAACCGACTGAACCACGCTGGTGGCTATCCTGGACCATTCTTCAACTAAAGTCAACTGGGACAACCAGAATTGCGAGTGTTTCAGTTTACAGTTTTCAGTTCAGTGACTCGTGTGTGGATTTATTACTCGACCGAGGCGAGTGGAGACGCGGGCGTACTGTGAACTATAGAGATGGCGCTATACGAACGCAGAAGCAGTACAAGTGGCGCTGCGGGCTGCAGGACTCCACTGGCCTCGGTCGAGTAATACTTTCGTACGTTTGTACGTGACCTTGATCCGCCAATTCGAAATGCACAGATACTAGTGTACGTAGTATAGTTATGGTAAATACCTGTATACAGCAATGTGAAGGTACACTACTTATGTTCTTCTTGATAAAATTAAATTAAATTAAATTAAATTCGAAAAGTAATAAATCTTTAATGGTTTGATTTTCCAAGTGATTTAATGTTTGAGGTGCTCATAAAAAGACGTATTTCAATGTGATTTAGATTCAGTAGTAATTGATTCTAAACATAAGTGTAAATATTTACTTATACACCTACCTAGAGTATGGTAAGTGGAAAGTTATAGAACTCCATGAAGCAAATTACATTTTTTTTTGTTGCTTCAAACCTTATTAATTTTATGTTTCTGTAAAATTATTTAGAATATTGCAATAGCTTTTTGCAATTTGCACAATTATAATTTTACATTTGTATATTTCTGCGACAATGATCTATTTTCCAGCTTAAACTCTGCTTCATAGGTTGTCTGTAAAGAATAACGTTACCGCAATTCAATAAGATCTTAGCATTTTAAAGATGGTGGCATTCATAATAACTTCTGAGCGACAGGAAATATAAATCACGAATTCAATTCATCTCACTGACATAAGATACCCATAAAATACGAATACTTACAGGTGATTATCGAAGTGAGCCTTAGCCTAGAGAGCCTCATGGGATTATTTTCCAAAGCATTGGTTAAAGGAGCAGCAATTACAGAAGAAAGTGGAGCATTAAATCGTTTGGCATCGAATGAAGCACAATTACATTGAAATATAGGCTCACATTTGCGTGAGTGACTGCAATAAACCATTCAATTCGCCAGTCAGACATGCAGATACATAAGGCAGGTCACAAAGTTTTTGCTTCTTTTTCAACCAGTTTGCTTAGCTAAATCCAATGATCACGAAACGTGATGGAAAATCAACAGGGGCAACAGAAGAATTCTTCATTCGCTTATTGCGAGCATTCCAAACCTAGTACATGACATCTGACCTGTTTCCAAGGTCATGAACGGCCACGTAGATCGTTTTACAATTCAAGACATTCGTATAACAATAGAGCAACGGGTATTTATTTTATTACTAACACAGTAAAAAAAGTCAGACGTTACTACTTATTTTATGTGAGAGCTGGTGGCAATGTAAGTAAGGTATTGTACAGACAGACTGCAGTAATCTCTGTTAGTGGCAGCCATGTTAATCTCCGTGCGTATCACAATTAGTTACACAAAAATATGGCGGGTGCAGAAGCGGAACAAATGAATCGCGGACTCCGTGTAAATAAAATAAACTCTTCTTTGTACAGTCAGTCATGCAACATACACGATTGTAAACTACATTAAAGTTATTTCGACACGTAAGAAAGGCATTGTTTGAAACTATCATCAATCTATCAACAGACGTGAAAGATAAAATTCGTAATTTTTTTTATCTATTATGATTTACATATGAAGAGTTCGCGGGAAAAACGATGAATGTCACAGTTTTGTTAAGGTTGATGTCATTATCTAATTCAATGGATCACTACGAAATTTAATGTTGTTCTTATGAAAAATGGTAAAAAGGAGAATTATCACCACGAATACAGTAATCCTTTCCTTTATTTTCTATAGAAACAGCACTACATCTTGCAGTTATAGGCTCAATTAGATCATTATCTAATCCTTAACAGAACTGTGACATTCATCGTTTTTCCTGCGAACTCTTCATATCAAACTTCATTTATAAAGAATATTGCTTATAATTTCGCTTGTATGGACTGCTAAGAAGAACAGTTTCGTTATTTGTACGTGCAAGCCAAACTTATTTAAATTGTTTTAATGGTGCTGTATCAACTGTTCTGTTATTTGAAGACAGTGGTATAGAATGTTGCTAATTTTGGTGAAATAAGTCCAAAGAATCGCAATGAAATTACTTGATATTGGCTTATAGTTGAAGAAAATTAGGAGCCATCGGCGTGGCTCAGTCGGTTAAGGCGCTTGGCGCTTGCCTGCCGGTCTGTAGTTGCGCTCGGGCGCGGATTCGATCCCCGCTTGGGCTGATTACCTGGTTGGGTTTTTTCCGAGGTTTTCCCCAACCGTAAGGTGATTACCAGGTAATCTATGACGAATCCTCTGCCTCATCTCGCCAAATTGGCCTTCCATCTCGCTATCACCAATCTCATTGACGCTAAATAACCTCATAGTAGATACAGCGTTGTTAAATAACCAACTAAAAAAATAGGGGGAGAAAACAGTTAATTAGTCCAGGCGGGATTCGAACCCACGCCTGAACGTACTGAACTAATAAAAAAACTTCCTCAAAGAAAAGAGAGCTGGAAACTGAAAATATGGAATGAAGGACTTTTTGTGTTCTGTTATTTAAATTTTTTAGATTGCTTTCTTACAGCAGAATGGTATCTGAGATTATATTGTTGTATCAACAAAAACAAAAAGATTAAATTAAGCAAACAAGCCAATCTTAGTTTCCAAGTTACAGCTGAATATTATTATGCAATATACTTTTACCCACGATCATTAAATTGTGATATTGCCTACTTATCCACACTTACTTCACCATGGTAACCAGATTAATTACCGCACTGAGAGTTAGTGCAGTTATTAACCCATTACCACACTTAGCCCGGTAATGAACCCTAAAAAATTTCTTATTTTTTATTTATTTAGCTAGTAAGCAAAATGAGTACAAATTCAAAAGTATAGGCCTACAGCAAAAAATGTTTCTTGCCAGACTCGTGTACGGTGTGGTCTTAATCAATAATACAACATAAAATTTACAAAGAAGTTTATTAGATACACTAATTCAGACCGACAACTAACACACACAAGAAAAAAGAAGAGAAAAAGAGAAAAACACATTTAATATTAATTGTCAATTATACAGAAACCAATGGCATTCAATAAAAACATGAATGTAGTCGACAGAAATGAAGAGATAAAAAATACACCATGAATAATTTTATAAATTTCTATTTTAAAAGGTTAAATTTTAAAATATTTCAAATTTGGAAAATGATTTGTAATTTTATTATAAAGTCTTGGGCCGAAAATAGCACCATATGCTGCACTTGTATGACATTGGCTTAATCAATGGGAAAGTATTCGAGTGTGATATTCATGTCGATTAGATTCATGTTTTATTTGTATTCATTCTTTCACTGTAATGAGTGATTCTGAAGAGAGTTTTCCTTTAGATGTTAAAGAAGCAGCTTCAACTTTTATTACTTCCTATTTTCCAGAAAAATTGAGAATCAAATATGAATTGACATAAGAGCGCTTCATGAAATGTTTTGAAAGTAAGAAAGATAAGATACTCAACGTTCCCATTACTTATTTCACACGCCAGAAAAGGTGGCTTTGGTTATACGAACTTTTAGGCCTACTGTTACTAGGAATAATAACACAAATTTTTTGGGTAGGATAAGCCTCAAAAACCTCTTAAGAGCTTCGCCACTGAATTATTATAGGCTAGAATTAAAAAAAATAAACTATCATGCATAAAATATTGCCTGCAACTAGTGGAATGTGCATTATCTTCGCTGTGGTGTAATTACTTTCTCATTTTAGTTGTAAAAAATACCCAGTTGTTTCTTTTTGTCTTGACGCAATCTCTTTTGCCTTAACAGAGAAGTACGTTATCTTATAATAAGATATCCAGTGTTTATCAGTAAAACAGATCCAATAATGTATTTTTTGTGTTTGTTAAACTAACGTCTTTGCAGGGGGCATTAAACGCAGGGCATTAACCTGAAATTTCTACCTCTAATAGAAAGAGATAAGCTAAATATAGCAAGGGCGATAAAGTACAGGGAATAAAAATAACCGTTCTTTTTAATAATAATTGTGATTGGACTACGAAGGCCAATAAAAGAGGTTTATGGTTTTCTTTATGTTATCCCATTAAGTAAAGAATTTTTTATTTTCGAATGTCATTGATCGAGGTCGTTTCCAAGCCAACGGTAACATGAACATTGACCGATATCAGCACGTGCAGAAAACTACTTCGATATCAAGATCGGTGATGGAGAGAACAAAATAATTTAGCAAAGTGATTCTGAAGTGTAAATGTTCCGTTAAGTTATAAAATTACTGATCTCCAGACTGTTAGATAACTTAAGTGTCTAAAATGGCTGCAGGAGACTAAGATATTGATGATTTGATGAAGAAATTACTTTACCAAGAGATTAATTTCTTAGAAAACTCGATGTCACCGTCGTTATTATTATTTTTTTTGCAATGGTTCGATACCAGTTTAACTACAGTCGAAGAGCAATATCACCTCTTCAACTCATTGTCAGATGTATGAAGGAATTTCCGCAAAATGTGATAGATCTTCTGTATTGTGGCTCTCTCGTTGAATATAAGTGCTCCGTCTTGAAGAATACAGTATTCTTTTTTTTTGTTGTGTGAAGTTACTTGCTATAGATCCTCCGCAGACAGACTGACGGGCAGTGAACGCGATTTCCATATACCCTAATTAATATCGAAGGATTTGCAGCAAAAAAGGGGAAGCACACGTTATATTTCATATCTTGTTCAGAAAAATATGATATTTCGTTTATGCAAAAAAGCAGAACCTGCGAATGTTAGTATTTAGATATTCTTTTACTCAACAGATGGAAGTGGTTTCTTCTTGCCTCAAACCAAAGGATGGGAGCATTGTACATACATGTTGACGGCAAGCAAATAGGCAGATTTTCATTTCGATATTGTATTCCATAGATCTTATATCAGCTTCAAAATATGGAATAAGTCAAGGGATCTATTTTTTTAATGATGTGCTGTTGTGTCTGGTATTTTACACATTGCGTCCACACCTGTAGAGTAACGGTTAGCGCGTCTGGCCGTGAAATCAGGTGGCCCGGGTTCGATTCCCGGTCGGCGCAAGTTACCTGGGTGAGATTTCTTCTGGGGTTTTCCCTCAACTCAATATGAGCAAATGCTGGGTAACTTTCGGTCCTGGACTCCGAACTCATTTCACTAGCATTATCGTCTTCATCTCATTAAGAAGCTAAATAACCTGAGATGTTGATAAAGCATCGTAAAATAATCTACTAAAATAAAAAAAATTACACATTGTACTGGTTTGTTCTATTCTTCGCAGTTCTGACTTGTTTTACACTACAATTTCTTAGCCCATAAACGATTTATATGTCATTTGATGTAAAAACAAGGCAGCTCCAAATTTAAAAATAATTAGTTCGTTCTTCTCTATTAAAAATAATACTTTTTTACTTGTTAATATTGATAAATATGAATATGAATATCTACTCGTATTATATACAGCAGCATTTCTACAGTCTGTTATTTTTCTGTGGTTGTGACCTACTTCTTTTCTTTACCTGACATAATTAGGAACATTAAATCCAGATGGCTGAGATGGGCAGGGCATGTAGCACGTATGGGCGAATCCAGAAATGCATATAGAGTTTTAGTTGGGAGACCAGAGGAAAAAGACCTTTGGGGAGGCCGAGACGTAGAAGGGAGGATAATATTAAAATGGATTTAAGGGAGGTGGGATATGATAGATAGATTAACCTTGCTCAGAATAGGGACCGATGGTGGACTTATGTGAGGGCGACAATGAACCTCTGAGTTCCTTAATAGCCATTTGTATTGTATTGTGACCTTATTTAAATACTGAGAATGTATCGGAGAAAAGAGGCTAATCCTTGGAGGTGTTGGTGAGTTACAATAAAATTATTATTCAGCACTTTCATCGTCATCATCATCATCATCATCATCATCATAGGCCACCGGCGTGGCTCAGTCGCTTCAGGCGCTTGCCTGCCGGTCTGAAGTTGCGTTCGGGCGCGGGTTCGATCCCCGCTTGGGCTGATTACCTGGTTGGGTTTTTCCGAGGTTTTCCCCAACCGTAATGTGAATGCAAGGTAATCTATGGCGAATCCTCGGCCTCATCTCGCCAAATACCATCTCGCTATCACCAATCTCATCGACGCCAAATAAACTAGTAGTTGATACAGCGTCGTTAAATAACCAACTTAAAGAAAATCATCATCATCATCATCATCATCATCATCATCATGAACGTCAAGGATTGATCCGTTTCAACTCCAAACTTGTATTAATAATTTATTGGTCTTCTATTTTTCAACAGTCTTCCCAAATATATTTTCCAGTTGATGTGAAGTGTAGAATTGCCTTCAATTACAGTTGATTAACTAATTTATTCAGTGATTAAATTTTATTACTTTATGCTGCGACCTATCACTCCAATAAGAAGTAAGAAATAATAGCTTAAGTCGGACATTGAGTGGCATGCAGGAAGCTAGCGATCTTTAGCGAAACGTTCGCCATTTGTATGCGTTTCGTGAAGACTGTCATTATCCAAGAGATATTTCATACTTGGCTGTAATAGATATTTAAGTACCACAGCAGAAGTATGAGCCGTGACGTTTGAAGAATCGCTTCTGCTACTGGGGTCGGCGCAATTTGTTAGTCGTGTCTTGTGCGCTGTGTTGTCAGCGCGGTTGCTCATATGAATAATACAAGGCCTCTAATGGCGGCTCTATCAGATTGTGCGTACGTGCCTAGAGATAAATGAGCACAACAAATTGTGAAATGGAGCACTCGCCCGGACTCCCGATATTGTGACAGTCTTACAATGAAATCCTAAAACTACTTCACGTTTATACACGAGCCTACCAGTTTAATTCGATCTAGGTTTACTTCTGTCGTCTTTTCCTTCGGACAGTACTTCATGGACGGTTATAGAGCACGTCGTCGGCGTTGATTCCCTGGTTATTTAAGTAGAAGATTGCAATCAGAGAGGTCCACGACTTCTTTCCTGGAATTTCTCAAGGAGCCACGACTTAATGCATATTTGGAACTTGACCCGACACAAAACATACTCTAAATAACCTAATCCCTTTAATTCAGCGTTTCTCAAACTATGGTCCGCGGACCACCTGTGGTCCTCGAGTTCTGCCCTTGTAGTCCTTCAAAAAAGACAGAAGAAAAAACAAAATTCAAACGAATTCCGTATCACACTATAGCTGAAAATATCAGAGTTTGGAAATGACATTGATAATCGCTTTTCACTTTTTTTCCCAGTGCCAATATTTTATGATATTTATTATCCTACCCGTCTACCCACTTCCCCACTCTACTCTCCGCAACAGAAGAGGGATTTGAAGCATTATGAACTATGAATGTGGCGTTTCCCTGCACATCTGGCGCCGAGTGTGTAACTCAGCCTGGAACTACCTAAATTCATAACAGAGGACCGAACATTTGGATGAATTGATGACTTTCTTAATAGTTTTGCCGACACCCAGTCTGCACATTCAAATGGACACGTAACTGTACGCCGTACACCAATAATAGAACTTGCCAGATTTTATCTTTACTTATTGAAAATCGGGCATGTTTCTGCATTAATGTTTTTCTTTGTTTTTCCAGATGACGATGTAAGAAATTTTAGACTCAGTCTATTTTAAAATCCGACAGGTTTACTTTTACATTAGCGTGTTTCGTCTCTAAGTGCCGTTTCAATTTCGCGGGTTTTATACACTCGTTTGAAAGCACTTCGTAACAAACAACGCACCGAGGTTTTGGTTCACTCTCGTTGTCACACCAAGTAAATCCAAGTTCCAAATAACTCTTGTCATATTTACGAAAGTATTTTTTCTTTGAATAGCTACCACTACGACTACATATTTCTTTAATGGCACTATAGTTAATAATATTTCTTCACACACAGCTTCTGAACTATTAGCACTGTCTAAATGAAGGGTATCATTACGTTCCTTTCTTTTCAAAGATCCGGATCGTAACCAGTTTTCATTATTTATAATGGGCACTACTTAACAGAAACATGGACAACTACAAGCGTGTACCACATAAGAAGGATTTCAGACAACTAACTGCTAACAGGCAAGCGATGAATCAACAATGCACAGAATTTGTTATAAGTTACTTGTGATTGGCTACAAAAAATATAATTAGAAAAGTATTATAATTGCTTAATTCTATTTTAAAATATAAGTATACTGGTATTAAAATATGCTACAAAAATGATACATTTGCTTTCGAAGGGAATAAGAGTAAGGTGGTCCGCGGAACTGTTATGACGAGAAACGGTGCTTTAATTGAATAAGTTATAATATAATTTGTAATAATTATTTTTGACTTGTGATGTCTATATTCGACATAAATTTGAAGAAAAATTAAAGAATTTGGTAAAACGATTTGTTACGCTGACATCATACTATTTCGGTCGCTTGGAAATTCTAACATCATATGCAATAAACTCAACAGTGTGAAAGAGTTCATTCCTATACCTATACAGGGTGATTCAGAAATACTTTGACAAACCTTGGGGGCATGTTTCTCACAACAAAACAAGAAAAAAAGTTCATATAAACATATGTTCGAAAATCCTTAGTTCTTTAGTTATTAATGAAAGAACCTAATGAAACATCTGTTAGATATTTTCAGCGTGGTAGCAAGTGTTGCAACTTTGATCAATTCAGAAACTCATAACAATGAAAGTTTACGTTCAACGCGTTTCGAGGTACAATCCAACAACTTAAGTTTGTAACCGATAATAATTAATTTTGTTAGATAATCGAATTGTATCCTAGATGGCTATGTGTTGCCAAGGAGACTTGTTTATTACAATCATTTGTCATTTGAACATTTGTTATGAGTTTCTGAATTTATTAAAGTTGCAACACTTGCTACCAAGTTGACAATATATCTAACATATATTTCATTATGTTCCTTCATTAATAACTAAAAAACTAAGGATTTTCGGACGTATGTTTAGATTACCTTTTTTTCTTGTTTTGGTGTGAGGAACATGCTCCAAGGTTTGCAAAGTATTTCTGAAACACTCTGTATAAGCGGAGTCAACATAATATATACTAGTGGCATGTGCAGCAAATACTGCAAACTAAGTCCATGAGAAGTTCAAATAAAAATTCTTCATATTTATTTTCAATGAAGAATACCAGACATTTTGAAAGTTATTTGCTTCTATAATAATGAAACATACTCCCTCTGAATGGTTTTTTTTATGCCAAATACTTTTCTTGAACCTATCCAACTTCAATTTTTCAGTTTCAACGCGAAAACGCAAGTAACAATGTCAGGACGATCAATGGGTTTTTCATGTGGGAGTAAAGAAATAGTTATTTCAGGTCATTGTGGATTGTAGGCGAAAGTTAAAAAAAAAAATGTCAGGTTTGCTATGCTTTCGAACAATAGATATAGCATCTTAGTATAGCTGCTGCATGGAAAGCTTGAAATGTAGAAGGTAAAATCATTTTATCCTATCCTGCTAAGTGATCTTGCTGAAATGATCAGGAGACTACAAAATTTTGTAGGCCTCTTATTTTATCAGTAAGTAATACCTTGTGGTCTTTCTGAAATTTTTGAGCTCTCTCGAGCCAATACCGAAGAGAATGACGCATATAAATATCTACACCACACCGCCATTAAGTATATAGCCGACACTTAGTAAATTATAGAAATGAAGATCTAATTTAAGATATTTCTCTCCAAAACGTTTCACTTTCATATCATCAATGTAGCATTAATATGTATAATTAATGAAAATTAATCACATCATGGCATTAACTATAATAATTTCTAATAGTAATAATGTCATCAAACCACCTCAAGTTTTGTAGATTTTAATATCCAATACACAGCTGTACTCAGAAAATTACACACCGCAGAATTACACCTATAAATTATTTTTTACACGTTATCAAAAATTTACACAAATGAAGATCGACATATTGGCATTATGATGTGAAAAATCTGAGCCATCTGAACACTATGTCAGCAATCCTGTAGATCATGGCCTTCGTGTAATAGTCTATTGTTTATTGTAGTGTATGTTTTGTTTTATTCTGAAATGCAATTAATTAGTTCTCAAAACTGACGAAAGATGGATTTTGGAAAATGGGAAAATGATGTAGGAAAATTGACATTTCACTGAAAACTACTATTTTTCTGAAAAACTTTGGGTCCCAAGCTTCAAAATGAGGGGTCATTTATTAAAATCCATTCAGCTGTTTTCCGTAATTTCCATTACCAGTTCAAATTATACACACACACACACACACACACACACACACATACACATACAGGAATTTCTCAAGGAGCTACGACTTAATGCATATTTGGAACTTGACCTTACACAAAACATACTCTAAATAATTCCTTTAATTGAATAAGTGCAATCGCAAAGAAATAATAATAATAATAATAATAATAATAATGATTTATTTTAGCTGGCAGAGTTAAGGCCGTAAGGCCTTCTCTTCCACTCAACCGGCAAAAAGTGTATATACATATGCATGAACTTACAAAGAATCCAACAATTTGATTGAGATGAGAGTTACATGTATACAAAAGTTATTTACAAATTAAACAACAAAATACTATGAACTATTAATTAAACACTGAAATAAACTGTGTAGCAGAATTAAACTAAAATACATAGAATGTTAATATATTTCAAATAATATTAGATAATAGAAAGAGATTATTACGAGACAATTAAAATACAGCACAATCAGGATGATGTCTAAAGAAAGAAGTAACAATGTAGTCAGTGATAGTTTAAATCAGTATGATTGGAGTGAAATGCTAATAAGGTTATCTTTTAAGCTGTTCTTAAAGGTGTTTATTGTCTTGCAGCCCCTAATACTTTGTGACAAGGAATTCCATTGACGCGAGGTGGATATTGTAAAAGATGATGAATAACAAGATGTTCTATGAAGAGGTATACTTAGCGTGCCACAGATAAGTGATCTGGTATTTACGTCGTGGTTAGAGTATAGATAAGAGAAACGAGACGAAAGGTAATTTGGTGTTGAAGTGTGCAGAATTCGAAAGAGTAAAGACAAAGAGTGTAAAGTTCTACGTTCTTTAGCACATATGCCTACTGCATCCTGATTTTTACGTATTCCATTAATATTTCAGCCAACAAACGGATAGGTCATATGGTCGCAAATATTCTTGAACAATCGTTTTTCACGCTTGTCTGAGCGATATTTAATTTTATCGATTTCTAAAAATATTGTAGCCGGTGAGTCTTACTTTTATTGTGTCGCTATAGTGCATTTCCCCAGTTACACTGTATTTCAACATTCACATCCCATAGTAATGAGTGCGGACTGTACTGTTAATTGTCCCAGGAGATGGCAGCATGGAATTACTGGTAATTATTTATGGCAAGAAGGAAACTCATAAAACACACAAACTATTAACAAGGGTGTACAAATCGCTCTGTTAGGTACCATTTCCGCATATATGAAAGAAGCTGAGTACACACAGTATTCTTCTTAAAGGATAATAAAATTTCTTTGTATTGTATGTGTTTTGAGCATAATTTGAAATCAACTTCAATATTTGTCTTCCACTAAAAAGATTAAACCAATTTGTTTCTCCGAAACCTCAGTATAAAGAGTCCTAGCGATCTAGTTTCATAATTTACTACTATTGTTGTTGATTTTCCTTCTTTTCCTCCACGTCAGGGACTATTCCTACATGCATTCCCGTTCCGGCTTCTCCTTCCATCAGTGATTCCTGGCTATTTTCCTAAGTCTTCTTCCATACGAAAAATAATTTAGTGATAATTTAGAATATCTGTCCTCTTCCAAACTTTCATGTCTATATCCTGCACACATATATTCTTGGGTCTTTCTCACTGTATGTTTCAACGTATTTTTTCTGTTCCATATATTTTGTTTTAGTTCACGAAATCCGTTTCTGAGAAGTTGCTAGATTTATGCCGAAGTTTTTATCTTTAGTATTTTGGGAATAATTTCTTTCTGTTATGTTAACTATTTCTCTTGTCTTTGTGCTAGGATACTAGAACAGCTTACTGTCCCTTGATTAATAATAATAATAATAATAATAATGACGACGCTGGGTGTCACTGTTATTTTGTGTCTATGTTTGTTGTACATGTTTTTATTTTATTTTATTTTTTGGCGTAAGGATATGCTACTGGAGCTAAATGACAACTGTGAACAGTATGAGATGAAGATAAATGCAAATAAGATGAAGAGCAAGGTCATGGGAAGAAAAATACAGAAGATAAACTTGCGAATTCTAAATAGGCAGTAGAGCAAGTGGACAGCTTCAAATACTTGGGGTGTACTATAAGCAGTAACATGAGCTGCTGCCAGGAAGTCAAAAGGAGGATAGCAATGGCCAAGGACGCTTTTAATAGAAAAAGGAGCATCTTCTGCGGACCTCTGGAAAAAGAACTAAGGAAGAGACTAGTGAAGTGCTTTTTATGGAATGTGGCATTGCATGGTGCAGAAACATGGACATTACGACGAAGTGAAGAGAAACGAATAGAAGCATTTGAAATGTGGATATGGAGAAGAATGGAACGTCTGAAGTGGACAGACAGAATAAGAAATGAATAAATGAAGCTGTGTTGGAAAGTTTGGGTGAAGAAAGAATGATGCTGAAACTGATCAGGAAGAGGGAAAGGAATTGGTTGGGTCACTGCTGAGAAGAAACTGCCTATTGAAGGATGCGCTGGAAGGAATGGTGAACGGGACAAGAGTTCGTGATAAAGGAAGATATTAGATGATAGATGACATTAAGATACATGGATTATATGAGGAAACAAAAAGGAACGCAGAAAATAGAAAAGACTGGAGAAAGCTTAGTTTGTAGTGAAAGACCTGCCCTTGGGGAGAACACTAAATTAAATAATGAATGAATTTAATATGTTAGACTAATTTTTATTACCTTCTATTTCTACTTGTATGTTCAGTTGTTTTTATGTCATATTTATTCTGTCACACGTTATTACATTAGATTAATTGCAGAATTTAAATATACAGAATAAAGAATATAATTACAAAACAAACAAGAGAAATAGAAATAAAATAATACAAGCAATATAAAAAGAAGATACAGTAGTATTAACAAAATTTGAGACCGAATGAGCAGCGCTCGTGCTCGGTCGCAGTTCAGATATAATATTGAAATAAAAAATAATAATAATAAAAATAAATAAGTAAAATAAAATAGGAACTAAAATATAATTACAGCGGCAATGGAATTATATAATATAATATTAACACTAGAGAAGAATAATATCGCACGTGAAAAGTAGGACTAATATATATTTCAAAATTATAGAATACAAATATAATATAGGCTGATTAATTCATACACATAGGCTATAAATTTAATTAATCAAATTGAAGATATTAACACGTTTCTAATTTTCTTGTTATATGTTAGTGGGTTACATGTTAGAAGTTATGGGTGTAATTTAGTTAAAGCATTGTATAACCGAGGGCCAAAATTTATGCTATGCTTTAGACCAGCAGATGTGAGACATTTAGGTTCTACTAATGTTGAATTAATATTTCGTCTTGTGTCATAATTGTGTGTCTGTAATACAAACTTATTACGATTTTTATGATAAAATTTTAACAGCGTATACTTATAAATTTGTTCAATATTAAATACATTAAATTCAGAATAAATTAATTTAGTTGGATAATCGAAACGTTTCTTCAAACAAATTTTAATTATTCGTTTTTGTAGTAAATTTAACGGACTAAGATTAATTTTTGTACTTCCAACCCAAACAATTATACCATATTGAATGATAGACTGAATAATGGCCAAATAAACATTTCGTAGAACTCTAATAGGTAAGTAGCATCGAAGATTAACGAATTTATCAATTGTTTTACGAAGCCTCTTACAAAGATAAGTAATGTGATGAGGCCATTTTAAATTCTGATCAATAACGATACCCAGTTATTTGACATAATTTTATAATTTTTCTTGTAGTAAGTTGTTTGAATTTCTGGTGGTGTGGAAGACAAGACCTAATGGCCTCAACTTCAACAGAGTAAATTAAAATAAAATAAATTGTAGAAATTTTTGTTTATTATTATTATTATTATTATTATTATTATTATTATTATTATTATTATTATTAAAATTCAGAAATTTGTTTGAATCTGAAAGCTGATGAGATACGAAGGTTGGGGTATAAGTCATGACTTTTTTTTTTCTAAAATTAAGCAATGATATCACGAGAAGTCTTATGTCGTATACCACCCATATTATGTGACGACATCACTAGATTACAATGTGATTTATGGTTATCGCACAGAGAGAAATGTGATTTCAAGTGTGAGTCGACCACCTTGTCCTTCAAGAGTATAATATATTCACATAATTACGGGGATAACAGTATGATACCCACTAGTATACATACTGCTCTGTCAAGTAGCACATACACATATCCTGTCGTTTCAAGTAGCATGATGCTGAATCATTTATTGATATTTGATCCCTACCATATTCTCCTCTACTAGTACACATACCCTGCCTTTTCACTTGCATATTTCAAAATTTCGAGCCGCATTCTCACAAAAAAATAGTTGTCATAACTTATGCCCCAGTCTTCGTATTGTTCCTCCTTATTTCTTCAATATTTTTTAAGTTAATTTCCATAATATTTAATTTTTCTTTAAAATAAATAAAGAATGAAGACTGAAAAATTAACCATAAGCTCCACCCCCGTGGATAATGGTATTCTAAGTAGATACTATTAATTAAAGAACGTTGCTGATTTCTCTCATGTGGAGAAATGGTGCCCTGCCAACCACACATCATGGGGCCTTATCGTACATCATTATAGTGTGAAATTGAAAATAAAGTAACAAAACATATGTGAACTTTAGGTGAACCCAAGAAAAGCATAAAATGCTAATGAATAATGTACAAGTAACATCGATTTCAAACAGAATTTAAATTCTGTTGCGAGTATTCTAATCATGTTGTCCACCCCTGTTATAGATCCTTTTTAAAACAATATCAGTTTAGACTATTACAAACAGGTACTAAACATTCAGAACCACTAAATGGCTCACTAAAATCATCTGTAGGGAGTCTTAAAGCAATCATCGGTCGAGGACTAACTGTGACCTTCCCTCCCACTCTTCGACGGCATCAACAGCGGCGCAAGTCCACTGCACAAGGTCCAGGCCATGGACGTTTTGTATACTGTGTACTGGGTCCACAATATTGTCAACTGCGACTCAAACAGCACCTTTTCTCACCACAAATTCAGTTAACACTTTTTGTTCACTGGAAGCCTAGTGGATATTGATTTTTCTTTCACAAGGACTGCATGATGCTAACGTTCCACGCCGTAGTGTCGTAGTCTGCTGTAAGACATCATGCTTAGTACTTGAGTTAGGGAATGCAAGTTGGTCCGAGTTGGGGAAGGAATTTTCTCATGAAATATCGAACAGTATATGGGATTGATGCCTATCCCAGTATTGTGATGAATTTGGGGAGCTACGATAGGTAGCGAAATCCGGTTTCGAAAAACAGCTATAACGGCTGGGGGATCATCGTGCTAACCACATGTTACCTCCATTCTGGTTGGATAATCGTTCACCTTTGCTGAGGCACATGGACGTGAAACCAGGACCGACTGGCCGGCCTTGGCCCATCATGGGCTGTTACCGTCAACGACGGACGAAAATGATACTAACAACATGACTGAGGAACCCACAAATTCTAAATGTATAATGTTACAGCGTTAGCTGGACGGGGAGCGGAAACGGGATGGGAAAGGTTGAGAAGGAGCCGATGAGCAGGAATGTGGGAGGAGGAGCGGGAGCAGGAGTACCTTGACTGAATGTCAGTGCTTGACATGAATGTAACTGCATAAGTAAAACATTCTATCATTCCATCTATATTCTCCATCTCTCCCTCATTTAATATATCTAATTAACAGTAGGCTAGGATGAAGTCTTGAAGTTACTACGGGTTGCCGATACTGATGGTATAGGAAGGACTTGGAACTTCGGGCCAAGAGGCTTAAAAGATGTACTTGCCTGACGACTGGACATTTTTTTTCAGGACTGAGGCAGGATGGCCCAACTGTAAGCGCTGGATACAGGAATGTAGTCGAATGGCTTCTTTAAATTGATTTTTGTCTAAGTTAGTTTCGGCTTCCTTGGGTTAGTTTCGGTTTTCTTGGGTTAGTTTCGGTTTCTATAGGTTTGTTTTGATTTCCTTAGTTTTTTTTTGGTTTCCTTGGGTTTGTTTGGTTTCATTAGGTTTGTTTCAGTTTCTTTATTTTTGTTTTGTTTTCTTAGGTTTTTGTTTGCTTAGGCTTGCTTTGGTTCCTTTAAGCTTGGTTTCGGTTTCCTTAGTGTTGGGTTTGGTTTCGTTAAGTTTGGTTTTGGTTTCCTTAGGTTTGGTTTCGATTTTCTTAGGTTTGATTTCGGTTTCCTTAGGTTTGGCTTTGGTTTCCTTAGATTTGGCTTTGGTTTCCTTAGGTTTGGTTTCGATTTCCTTAGGTTTGATTTCGGTTTCCTTATGTATGGTTTTGGTTTCCTTAGGTATGGCTTTGGTTTCCTTAGGTTTGGCTTTGGTTTCCTTAGGTTTGGCTTTGGTTTCCTTAGGTTTGGCTTTGGTTTCCTCAGGTTTGGCTTTGGTTTCCTTAGGTTTGGCTTTGGTTTCCTTAGGTTTGGCTTTGGTTTCCTTAGGTTTGGCTTTGGTTTCTTTAGGTTACTCTTGGTTCTCTTAGGTTTGTTTTCGTTTCTTTAGATTTGTTTTGGTTTTAGTTTCCCTGGTTTGGTTTCGATTCTCTAGATATGATTTTCGGTTTCCTTAAGTTTTTTTTTTTTGTTTCTGAATTGGTTCTAGTTTCCTTAGGTTGTTTTTAGTTTCTTTAGGTTGGTCTTGGTTTCTCTGAGTTAATTTATCTTTACATTAGTTTGGTTTCCTTAAAACAATTTGCTTACTGAAACATTACAAAAAAAAATCGAAATGTTTCAATTGTAATTAAGAATTAAAAAACCAGTCTGTTCGAAATTCTGAAGCATTTATGGTAGTAAAAGAAAGATAAAATCTTAGAAACGAAAGGTCGTTCACGTAATAAATAATAAATTACTAATATATGTTATTCCTGTAACGTAAAAGAATTATTATTATTATTATTATTATTATTATTATTATTATCATCATCATCATCATCATCATCATCATCATCATCATCATCATTTGCTACAGTGTATGCTAAGACAGAAACAAATGTTCACAAAAACCATGTTGTATGTTCAAATTCTCTCCAGTAGGATGAATATCTGTGTTATCGTGAATGTATTGTCTTCAATAAAACTAGAGTCCCGGCGTCATGTTCACCTTACATCACGGGAGTCCCATCGTTTGTTCGCATAATGTAAACACAGTGAAGTCAAACATGAATTTAATATAAACCCCTTGATGGATATGAAAAACTCTGTTTTATCTTCGTCATCATCATCATCATCATCATCATCATCATCATCACTATCTTTATCATTACCACAACGTAGCCAAACAATTCACACTACTCATAGTTACAGGCATTCAGTGCAACTTCGTTTCGAGCCCACTTTTCCTTTCAATTGGATCTGATAAGAAATAATGTAAGTAAAACTCTTGCACCAGAGTTCGCTTATTCCACTTTTGCTCGCAGATACCCATAATCTTTATAGTCTAAGCCAACAGCATTTTAAAATGCCCGGCACGTGTACGTACAACGTCCAGAACTTCAAAACCGTAAAAAAATCTTGCTAGCGGTATTTTTTTGGTAGTTCGAAGGGTCTCCAATTCCCTATCAGATGACTTGAAACAGTAAGTCATGACACGAGCAAGTAATTAAAATAAATCTTCAACACATGCCGTCCGGGTGGTATATGTCCCTCGCAACCATGACAACGCCCATCTCGATGGTCGCACGCGTTATGCCGTTTTCTTCAGCGCTTTGTTCTGGTTCCCACAGTGCTGCCACGCCTCGAAATATTAATAATGCGTCCTCTCCTTTCAACTGCGGGAATTGTTTTCATGGTCTGTTTTCAGATATCGTATATTGGTGCTTAAGAAATTATGATTATGCCAATTTTAACCTCTCCTTCCAGAATTTTCTTGTGTGAGACTGAAGGACTCTAGCATAAATTTATTTCTAGTCTCGAATTTAAATTGCCTGAATAATTGAATAAGAAATATCATTTCCATCTTGAGGCTATATGAATTTCTTCAGAATTAATAAGTCATGACAATAATAATAATAATAATAATAATAATAATAATAATAATAATAATAATAATAATAATTATTATTATTATTATTATTATTATTATTATTATTATCGTTATAATTTTGTTATTATTGCCATTCCTATTGTTGTTGTTATCTTTATTGTTGTTATTATTATTATTATTATTATTTTTATTATTATCAGAGAATTACGAAGTAAAAATACACAAATGAGGATTTTAGGAAACTATTTGAATATATATCTTGATTACACAACTTTTAACATTGTATCACTTCGGAATATGTATTATATAACTTTCTTGTGTTAAATTCTATCGTACCTGCTTTACATGTTTCGACCTTTTATGGGTCATTCTCAGAACTGGTCGTTTACATGTTTCGACCTTTTATTGGTCATCCTCAGAACTGGTCGTTGTTGGTCTTGGCGCCTCTTGTTTTGTTTCCTGTGAGGATGTGTTCGTGTGGTGTAATGTAGAGTCAAAGAGTGTGTGTGTTCTGAAATTGAGTTGTGTTGAGAATTTCATTTGGGTGTGTTTTTGTGCTTTAAAAATCATTTTCTCGAAAACAACTTTTATGGAGTTAACGCACTTTTCCCACCCGCCACCCCCCGCCCTTTGTGACAGAAGGAAACCATGTAAGCCCCCAGTCACATTGACGGCCACGAGGTTTGAAACCAGGACCTCCCGAAGGACAGTCTCAAATATTACCATCTGAGCCAACTCGCTCGGTCAATAGAATAGAATAGAACAGAAAATTGGAGAATTGAGATCCTGATAGGATTTGCTGACAGAAGACGTACACAACAAAAGACATGCACACTTTTAACAGAACTCATGCAAATCGGCCACCTAAATTCTCAATCAACTGTTGGTAGAATAAAAACGAACAATGACATCAAGATTCTAATCGTTGCCAGTGGACGGTCTACCAGATCTTCTTATGTTTGACATCTCTATGTCTTCTTAATTTCGCTTCTACGATTGATAGGCCTATCTACAGAATACCACAAAATTTTGATGTTTAATTTAATTTAATTATGGTTTATTTAACGACGCTCGCAACTGCAGAGGTTATATCAGCGATGCCGGTATGCCGAAATTTTGTCCCGCAGTCCTTTTACATATCGGTAAATCTATGACATGAGCTTGCGCATTTAAACTCAATTAAATGCCATTGATCTGGGCCGGGATCGAATCCGCAACCTCGAGCACAGAAGGCCAGCGCTATACCAACTACGCTAGCCAGGGCCGACAATATATACCACAAAATATCTCACTAAAAACAACAGAAATAACATATTTCTACAAATGAGCGAACTATAAATAAATAAATAAATAAATAAAATAAGCCCGATGAAACCCATTACGGGCTAGGGACTTTTGCTGGGGGGGGGGAAAGCTCATGGTTTTAGCTCCTGTGGTGAGCTACTCCACATGAACTTGATTACTACATAGTTTGCTCTTTGTCTTTCGGGGTAGTTTGTGTCCGATTTAAATTTTTTGCACACATACATTGTTTTTGCTTCAGTTACACAGTGCACTTCACTTTCCACACTTTTGATCCTGGCTTCTTTGCCTATTTCAATAATTTCACACTTAAACACTACACTTTTATTAATTGTTCTTTCTTCTCAGTTCATGTCCCAGCACTTTCCACGTTGCCCGGTCGCGGGCAACAGTGCGTCTGGTCATCTCTTTCTCGGTCTGCCTCGTGCCCTCTTCCCTTCGTAGGGGTCCCACATAGGTGCTAGATGAGCACAGCTTTCTTGTTGTAGCCGCGCCACGTGACCGCCCCACTTCCACTTCATCTGCCCGGCACGCTGCGCGACGCTGCGACGCTATCGGAGAGAACTATCCTTCGCAGTTCTCTGTTGTAGATGCCGTCCCTCCAGGTTACTCCTAGAATCTTCCTCTCCATTTTCCTCTGGCAAGAGTCTAATGTCCTTTATTGGCAGGTCGAGCGAACTATAGTGGACAATAATACAACATATATTTGAGAATTGAGTCCACAGCTATGGAGTAACGGTTAGCATGGCTGACCGTGAAACGAGTGGGCCCGGGTTCAAATCCTGGTTGGGACAAGTGATCTGGTTGAAGTTTTTTCCTGGGTTTTTCCTGTAGCCATTAAGAACAAAGGTGCTGGACCCTAGACTCATTTCACTAACATCACCTTCATCTCATTTAGACGCTAGATAACCATAGCACTTAATAAAGCGTCGTAAAATAATATTATTACAATGTACCGAAGTACATTTCAGTGCAGAAATTCTGCGTCAACATATGATGATGGATGAGTGGAACAGAGAAAAATTCTCTCTTTGAACCCGGGTTTTCAGTTCTACGTGCTGACGCTCTATTCACTAAGCCACACCGGATTCCCATACCGATGCCGGATTGAATCTTCTCCGGTGCCGGAGAGAATTTTTCTCTGTTCCACTCATCCATTATCATATGTTGACGCAGAATTTCTGCACTGAAATATCATATGTATTTCGGTACATCGTAATAATATATGATATGCGAAAAATAAACATTTTGTGATTTAAGACAGCCCTTATTCCGTCAGATCCCGGCCACTTAGTCACTCATAACGAGTGCACCTCTGCACATGTGTGGACATTGTGCCACTGTCATACATCTATGATGCAGTGCATAAGGGTAGCCACTAGAGGGAAGTCAAGAGGTGGAACTTAAACTGAGAGGACTCAATCCGACATAGGGATGGGAATCCGGTGTGGCTTAGTGGATAGAGCGTCAGCACGTAGAGCTGAAAACTCGGGTTCAAATTCCGGTGTCGGAGAGAATTTTTCTCTGTTCCACTCATCCATCGTCGTCAAATACAAAAAAATTAAAAGAAAATAACATCTATATCGAATCGATATGCATATTAGCCGTTCAAAGCAAAAGTGGTGTAAGTCAAAATTGGGTAATGAGGTTTAAAGTAAAAATTCTGTACAATACAGCGCAAAGTAGCAATTAATATGTTCTTCTTGCTATTCAGTGACTACTAATAGTTTAAATAAATTGAATATTAATTGCTTCTTTGCGCTTTATTTTACAGAATGCTTACTTTAACCCTCACTATCCATTTTTGACTTACACCACTTCTGCTCTGAACGGCTCATATTCTACAAGTCATATCACATTACAATGAAATTCTGTTATCTTACACTTAGAAGTCAAAACAAAAAAGATTTGCCTACACGCATCTCTGAAAAGAATTACACAAACCAGAAAAAATGTAAAAAAAAATAATAGTCAGATAAAATTGAACGTGTAGCTCAGTTGTATGAGACAATCCGTGTAATCACACAGAGAAAAGGAGCATTAAATCTACTTCAATGCGAAATACGTGAAGTGATAGAAAGGTGATACAGTATTCACAAGTACTCATTTCCCGCCGCCGCTGCTGTTGCTGATGCTGTAAAATTACATTATAATTCTGTAACTGGATTCAATTACGTAACCGAGTAGTTGTAAAATCAGTCAAGATTCAATCAACGTTATATGAGGAGGGAGGGCCTCTCTGTATGTTATTACCACTCGGTGAAATAAAATGGATATTGAACAGTTTCCTCGGTGATTATTGTTCCTACTGCAAGTGCAATATTCTCACTGACTATTAATGAGAATTGCACACTAAATATACCTTCTGTTCATAGAGTTACGTGTCTGATATAAGCCTTTCTCTGCTTCAAACTGGTTTGTACAATTTTTGTCGAGCATTGAGTTTTTTTTAACTCAAGGAGGTATCGTTACATTTTACACTTTTAAAGTACCATATTTTTTCAAATAATCTATGTATATAATTTGAACTGGTAATGGAAATTACGGGAAAACGGCTGAACCGATTTTAATGAATGACCCGTCATTTTGAAGCTTGGCATCCAAGGATTTTGAGAAAAATAGTAACTTTTAGTGAAGCGTTGGTTTTCCTACATAATTTTCCTATTTTCCAAAATCCATCTTTCTTCAGTTTTGAGAACTAATTGCATTTCAGAATAAAACAAGACACACTACAATAAACAATAGGCTATTACACGAAGGCCATGTCCTGCAGGATTGCTAACATATTTAGAGTTCAGATTCAATTGGTTATTACAAACTATTTCTTGAATACAGCTGTGATTAAATGTTAAGCACAGGAACGCCATTTCGTAATTTCAATTACTTTTACTTTTTAACTTCGCGCTAGAATATGCCATTAGAAAAGTTCAGGATAACAGGCAGGGTTTGGAATTGAACGGGTTACATCAGCTTCTTGTCTATGCGGATGACGTGAATATGTTAGGAGAAAATACACAAACGATTAGGGAAAACACGGAAATTTTACTTGAAGCAAGTAGAGCGATCGGTTTGGAAGTAAATCCCGAAAAGACAAAGTATATGATTATGTCTCGTGACCAGAATATTGTACCAAATGGAAATATAAAAAATTGGAGATTTATCCTTCGAAGAAGTGGAAAAATTCAAATATCTTGGAGCAACAATAACAAATATAAATGACACTCGGGAGGAAATTAAACGCAGAATAAATATGGGAAATGAGTGTTACTATTCGGTTGAGAAGCTCTTATCATCCAGTCTGCTGTCCAAAAATCTGAAAGTTAGAATTTATAAAACAGTTATATTACCGGTTGTTCTGTATGGTTGTGAAACTTGGACTCTCACTCTGAGAGAGGAACATAGGTTCAGGGTGTTTGAGAATAAGGTGCTTAGGAAAATATTTGGGGCTAAGCGGGATGAAGTTACAGGAGAATGGAGAAAGTTACACAACACAGAACTGCACGCATTGTATTCTTCACCTGACATAATTAGGAACATTAAATCCAGATGTTTGAGATGGGCAGGGCATGTAGCACGTATGGGCGAATCCAGAAATGCATATAGAGTGTTAGTTGGGAGACCGGAGGGAAAAAGACCTTTAGGGAGGCCGAGACGTAGATGGGAGGATAATATTAAAATGGATTTGAGGGAGGTGGGGTATGATGATAGAGACTGGATTAATCTTGCACAGGATAGGGACCGCTGGCGGGCTTATGTGAGGGCGGCAATGAACCTTCGGGTTCCTTAAAAGCCATTTGTAAGTAAGTAAGTAAGTAATTAAGAAACACTCCAAACGAATTATCTTTACACCAAAAACGGATGCTGCCTGGACCAAATTATCGTATTTTATAAATTGTTTGAATGCAACAGAAGCCAGAAGCCTTGCTAAAGATGTTATTGCTAAAGCACTACGAAATGGCGTTCCTGTGCTTATCAATTACCCAGCTGTGTATTGGACATTAAATTTACAAAACTTGAGGTGGTTTGATGACATTATTACCATTAGAAATGAAATATTCTTAGCCTATAGTTAATACCATGATGCGACTATTTTTCATTAATTATACATATTAGGCCTAATGCTATATTGATGATATGAAAATGAAACGTTTTGGAGTTATAGAAGTAGATGTAGAGAATATCTTAAATTAGATTTTCAGTTCTATAGGCTAATTTACTGAGTGGCGGCTATATAGGCCTACTATATATATAAACTACAAAACTTGCCTAAAATAATAACATTGTTATTAGAAATCAAATACTTTTATAGTTATTACTCAAGTGGGATTGGGTCTTTTTCATATACTTAATGGCGGTGTGGTGTAGTTACTAATATGCGTAATTATCTTCAGTATTGGCTCGAGAGAGCGCAAAAATTACAGTTTCTAAGAAAAGACCAAAAGACATTACTTACTGATAAAATAAGAGGCCTACAAAAGTTTGTAGTCTCCCGATCATTTCAGCAAGATCTCTTAGAAGGATAAAACGATTTTACCCTCTACATTCAGCAGCTATACCAAGATCCTATGTCTATTGTTCGTAAGCATAGCAAATCTGATATTTTTTTTAACTTTCGCCTACAATTCACAATGACCTGGAATAACTATAACTTTACTGCCACATGAAAAACCCACTGATCGTTCTGACATTGTTACTTGCATTTTCGCGTTGAAACTCAAAAAGTGAAGGTGGATAGGTTCAAGAAAAAGTATTTGGCATAAAAAAACATTCGGATGGAGTACGTTTCATTATTATGGAAGCAAATAACTTTCAAAATGTCTGGTATTCTCCATTGAAAGTGAATCTGAAAAATTTTTATTTGAACGTCTAATGAACTTAATTTGTAGCATTTGCTGTACAAGCCACTAGTATTTTTGTAATACTATTTTGAAAACCCCCTCCTAAGCTTTCACGCGGCGTTAAATTCTTTCTGATCTATCACAAAACTTACGCTTGTACCGCATTAGTATAAGAGAAGGTTAAGAGATAGGTTTTACATTGGCTGGAACCAACGGTCGTGGATTAGAATCTTCTCTGGGGTATTTAAGTTACTGTGTTGTCTTACAAATAGCTGAGTCCAGAATCCTACAGCCCCCATGATGCGGCAGTCAGCGTGGCATTTCTATAGAGTGTATGCCAAACAAATTCGAAGTACAGGCTTATTTTATGCTCTAAATGGGGATGAAAACGCACTCTAATGTGAAGAAGAAAAAGACAAAGTTAAGCAATTAAATTGGTACGTTATGTGCGATAGTACGTAAATCTCTGTTAAATTGAACTCGCTGGCTTATCAACAGGTGCCTATTTTAACGACTTTCGGTAGATATCAGCATCGTAACTTCACTCAATATTGCATCACTCCACACACGTTGTCAGCGACTTTGCTTACGTCACATCCAAGGCCTAAAATTAGCAAATTATCAGGTAAGCTTTGCAGAGACAGACGCTCCTCAAAATATTATGAGTTCATAATGCAGACATGATGAAGTGTGTTAATCGACGACATAAAAATATTTCTGTGAATTTTGTGATAGACAAAGTAGTTCTGAGGCAGGTTTTTCTGCTTTTGTGGACAGTTCCATTGTGAAAATGTTTAAGGCTCCAAATATTTACGCATTGGCCTCAGAATCGGGGAAGTTTATGAAAACTCGCCTCTTCAATAGTTTCAAGAAGTATACTGTACTTTCTGTCTGTCAGTGATAATAGTATTCTTTTGATAGACTATTGGACCAGTTACCGAGGTAGACAGGCTATAGAAAGAATAACTGCAGAAAATAAAAGGGTGGAAGCACAGTTTAGTATATACAGTCACGAAGCTTGAGTTTATGAGGTCACTAGAAACAATAGACTGTGCAGGTACTATTTCGCATTGTCTGTAATGAGGCGTTAGTAGCGATCCTAGTGGTTAGCAACTATCTATGGATGCATATTTACTACGTATTGAGCTTCGTGACTGTATATACTAGACTGTGGTGGAAGTGTTAACAATTCCAAAGCACACAACTCCGATTGTTCAGCTCTTGACGTTTATGGCTTTAGATCTTGGAAAAATTTCATTCGTAAGTTCTCTGATAGTGTTTTGTTATTTAGCACGAATATTATATTGTATAAGACAAATAATGTAATAAAATTGCAGTCTTTAACACATAATCAGTTTTCATCTTCTAGCAGTGGCGGTGCGTCCTATGCGTTCAATGGTTTTTTGGTTGGTTATTTAACGACGATGTATCAACTACGAGGTTATTTAGCGCCGATGAGATTAGTGATAGCGAGATGATATTTGGCGAGATGAGGCCGAGGATTCGCCATAGATTAACTGGCATTCACCTTACGGTTTGGGAAAGCCTCGGAAAAAAAAATCCAACCAGATAATCAGCCCAAGCGGGGATCGAACCCGTCCCCGTTCAATAGTTCAGTGAACTCCCAGGAAAAACAATTTAATTGTTTAAATAAATTTATTTATAATTTACACTATCATTATTTGTTTCTTGCTTATCTTTAATAAATTTACTTGCAGCTCTGATGTACAGAGACATCATTTTATTTTTACTTCAATTTTTATTGTACCTGAGTTTTTTAATGTACTGCACTCCCACCCCTTCTACTAATGAAGTTCAACCGTCCTCCACACACATCCAAGACCGCATATACAGTTATAGTAGCCTTACGGTCATAGTAAACAGTAGGCCTACGTTTCAAAAATATGTTCACGTTTTCTAGTGACGAAAAAACTTTCAATTTTGAATCATTTTCGCATAGGTACTGTCGTCCATTTGCCTACGTCGCATCCCGGTTTCCCCCACCTGCTTCTATTCGCCTCTCTGTAAAGGCCAATGGCTGTTTTAGCTCTTTTCTGAAAACATTAACATCTGTTATGAATTGGAAATCTACTGTTTAAAATAACTTAAATAAAAGGACCTCGTTAAGTAATCAACTGTCACGTGATTTCCTCCCTTTCTACGACCCTGCGACATAAACACTTGGACGGACAGTAGATAGCATGTCTGAGTAATTTTATCTTTTCGGATCGGGCAGAAGTGAAGATTGAATTCAAAGTACGTAAGGTACTCTTTTATAGAGTAGGTACAGAACTATTTCAACATGAGTTACTGATACGAGGTACGAACCTGGTAATTACGTACAATAGTCTGTAGTGCGATAATATGCACATTAGAACTGAAGCCTGTATCGAAATGAACGGCCACCATTTTCAAAAATGTGTTTAAATATCCATATTATGATTATTTTTCAATTTAACTTCATTCTCTACATTGTACGCTAATGTGCTGTAGACAGTATAATATACACAGCATAATGAATACGTCCGCATGGACAGCTCAGTTCGTGAGTGTTTTACTCATTGTTAATACAGTACTGTAGTTTGTTTAAACAAAAACCTAATGAAAATTATTAAACTCAAAAGCGTGATATTTCCTAGTTTACGTAAATGGATGAACTACTTTTCTTCCCTCCTATACCTAGTAAAGTGATCTGTTTGTATATTACATCAGTATCATCGAACTCCAGTCGTGGAAGGGGGTAGCAAACGGTGTTTCCGGTGTCAATCGTTGATCGAAAGGTATAGCCAGGTTAATATTAAAAATGTTAGTAAAAATAAAATGATGTCCCTGTATGTTTGTCGTATGAAGACCTATGAACCGCAGAGATCGAATACCTACATGCCTGCAAGCTTCCGAGGTTCAATTTCTCCTCTGAACTTCGCCGAGACAGCTTCTGGATGTGAGTGCGGGGCGAGACGCAAGGGTATTTGCTGCGGGGCAAACGTGTGGATGCGCTGGCCCTTGAACCAGCACGGCTGCCATGTGATTTGTCCGCGAAGTGCGCGGGTGGTGGCGGTGGGGCTGACGCGAGAGTGGAGCTTACAGCTTGCGAGAATACAACGCCTCCCATTTATTTTCATGCATTCGCGAAGGCAAGAAAGGGATCAGTATGAGGTGGCTATCGTGCCGATACAATTCCTGAACAAGGCTGGTAAACAGCAGACTGCCGTGGATTGAGACGCAGTGTTATGTTGTCGTGAGTGACCGAATTAAGACATTTTGCAGGGTTTTTAATGTAAAAATATGTGAAAGAAACTGCTGGATTTACGGTTATGAATCTAAAAATAAATTATTTTGTTTACTGTGGTTGCTATTTGCTAAGGGTAAAGTTACGAGCTGGACATGCACTGGTGTGTCAGATTTAAGCCATTTGACACAGAAAATTAAGAAACATGAGAAATCTATTGCTCATAAGAATGCTTGCCTAGATTTATCAGTCCTTAGAAGAACAGAAATTAGACAACAGCTTACAAGCAAACATTCTGATGGGGGCAGATAAAAAAGTTATTTTTTTTCTTTCACCAAGTTAATAGTGTCAAAAGAAGTGCTTATGCAAATTTTGTCCACTCGACCGCAATTACGAGGGCAGTAAAAAAAATAAATTCTCCGCGGCCGTTGACAGAAAGAAAACACAATTTCGTTGGAAAAATTTATTAGGACAGACACAGCAATTGTTTCAGTCATTTTCCAACATATTCTCCACCGGAATTGAGACATTTGTCATATTATGAGATCGACAGAGAGGTGCAGACGCAGTCAAACGCTGGTTCCAATCTCAGGCGGCTGACTTCTACGGCACAAAAAATTGATCCCATGGTATGACAAATGTCTCAATTCCAGTGAGGAATATGTTGAAAAATAGCGCAACAATTGCTGTATCTGTTTCAATAAATCTTTCCATTCAATTGTGCTTTCTTTCTGTAAACAGCTCCAGGGAAAATCACTTTCTGAACGGTCTCGTAATTGCGGTCGAGTGGCCAAAATTTGTATAAGCACTTCTTTTGACATCATTAACATAGTGAAAGGAAAAAAAAATCACTCTTTTTATCTGCCCCCATCAGAATGTTTTCTTGTTAGCTCAGCTTTAAGGCAGAATATTGAAAGACAGAATGATAAAGTAAGAAGAAAATCGCTGTGTTCTTTCAAAGATAATTGATCATCATTCTCATCATCATCAGGCTAATTTTAAGGCAATTTTCTAGTTTAAAAAACTATATAGTATTTTTTTTTTTATTTTTCAGAAATGAGATATTGTTTACGAGTAAATTGTTGGAAAACTATATAATACAGTATAATAAAACTAATGAACCCCTAGTCATTTTAGGCACGAACCGCCACTCTCTCCTAGATATATATAAATGTGTTTAAATATGGCTGGCATAAATTCGGGTATCATGACAGTGAACCTGATAAATTTGTCATTCCTGTAGAATTCTGTTTTCACGTTAATGTATAGAATTGCTCTAAAGAAAACTGTGAGAAACTTATTTTTCTGAAATGTTTGTAGTGCTAAGTTCAACTGTGTGTTGATCATTTTTACGTTTTCCACTACTGTGATCAGTACAGTGAGTAATTTCAGGTATGCTTACATTTCCTTATCATTTCTTCGTAGACTGTTCTATAGTCAATTTCATGAATATTTTGTATCTGATACGTCACTTTCATAACTGATATTATTTAAGGAGATTTGACATTTCGGTATGCAGCTAGACGAGATTTATTGTCTGATAGTCTAGCTAGCACATATTCGTAGCACTGTTTCTATTAGTTATTATTAGTGTTGTGAGATTTAATCGATTAATCGATCAATTTCTGTTGTAAGATTAATCGATCTAAAATATTTAATCGAATAATCGAGTCGATTAAAATTAATCGGTTGTAGTTTATATTAATTATTATTTTGTTAATACAAACTCATACTAAGAATTCCGACAGTATTTCTCTCTCGGAAATTGCTTGCTTAAAAGCACAAGAGTACTGTTATTTTCTAACTGTACAACTTTAATTTAATATTTATGCTTATCACCGAACAGAAGTTAAATTTAACAGTAATTGTGTATTACAGTATATTAAAACATTTTTCAACTCGATCAAAACTCGATTAATTTATCGATTAATCGATTAAATTCAAATAGTTAATCGATTAAATATTTTGATCGATCAACAGCACTAGTTATTATAGCTCTGGATTGAATATTTTGAAAAAATCGTATCTTGATAACTAGGCTTTCTCCGGATGTAGAAATTTATAGGCAGTTTTCTTATTTCAAATGGAACTTATGAGGGAAAAATCGTTGTGAAAATCCATTATCACTTGGTGAGTTTTCCTTGTAAGTATAAACATTTGTACTATAGCCATGTTAAATTGTTCTATATTTCAAAATACAATTTCACAGTGATGAATACAGGTATTGTATACTGCTACACAAATTAGCCTTGTCTGCCTATGGGCTCATGGGCAACTTTCGTTGTATAAGACAGAACCCCACCTAAAATTCTTGTGAAAACAAATGATACCACTTTCATGTTTCCATCAGCGCAATCCCGACATTAGAAGTTAAATTAGAAACCGTGTTATTACATCTAGAAATACGTGATTAGAAAGAACCGCCGTAGGTAAAGTGGTTGAACAATAGAAAAACTGCTTCGAGCATCAGCAGAAAGTTCATCTTGACACCTCTTACAAAACCAAGTGAATGCGTGCAGTAAGAACAAGCAAGCTCTATTGTGTGTGATTCGAAACAGAAATGGAATTGTATTTCCGGTCCATTGATAGCACACGCCACCCATACGACGCGCAAATATAATTTCTCGACTGTCACCCTCACAGCTTTCCTTAGAGTACTCCGCATTCCCTTTCAAATCTCGTTTCATTTTTGTTACAATTTTACCATGTTAACTCAGACTACGAACATGAATTATGGTTTCAGTAAGGTAATAAATTATGAAATTACATCAGCTCAGTTACTTTGGAACGAAGGTTGCATTCATAAATTTGGTTGACTTTAATTATTTTACGACACTTTAAATCTTTAGAGTTTATTCACAATCCATAATGGTGATAATGATAAAGGTTATAATAACTATAAGACATATGAATGAATACATTAAAGAAATTTATTATTGTTACTTGGATTATGCAAGTGACGACATGAAAGAGATAACTTTTGTAGCAAAAGCCAGTAAAATAAAAATAATAACAGAGGATTTAAGAAAATTCTTATATTTGCGTGTAACGTCTGTACGGAAATTGGAGTAATGGAATGAGGATAAATAAATACAATTTGCTGTAAGATTTAAGTGTGCCTGAAGAACGGCATGAAATTAATAATAATAATAATAATAATAATAATAATAATAATAATAATAATAATGAAACAGAATGTACTTTTAAAAGAATAAGTAGTAAATAATTGTTTTCGAGCCACAGACAATCAACTGGTATATAGTACTGTTATTAATAATTAATTAATTAATATTAGAGGAGAAAAATTCCCTCCGACGTCGGAGATCGAACCCGGGTCCTTGGTTCTACGTACTAAGCGCTCTAACCATTGAGCTACGCCGAAGTTCAATCCACAGCACCGGATCGAATCCCTCTCCTCCAATGTTTTTCCCTTTAAGTTCGATATGTATATTGATATTTTTATATTAAGTCAACTGCCATTATACAAGGAGCGCACTCAGTTGAGTGACTTGGTGGCCGGGATTCCACAGTAATATGCACTGGTGCTCGAAAAATCTATGTAAAGATTAACTTTCTTGGTCCTACAGAATACGTCTGTTACGTCTTCGACCCGCAACCTCGAGCACAGAAGGCCAGCGCTATACCAACTGCGCTACCGAGGCCGACGTTAACATGTATGCATGTTCTTCCTCTGACACACATACTGTTAAGTGAGATGTAGCCTACTGCATGATAGTAGATTTATCAGCCAGAAGCTCAATCAGAGATAATATTGGATATATTTAATTTAAACGAAATAAAAACCGAACAAAATTAGAAAAACTGGCTGGCGGATAAAAAAAATGATAAAACAAGCACAACTTCGCAATCCAAACAAAATCCTAGATATTGACACTTTGTAAGACCTAAGACGCATGTTCAAAGATAGTTTTGAGACAGAACAGATCGTGATTTTTATATTATTAGGCCCATCATTATTATTATTATTATTATTATTATTATTATTATTATTATTTTTAGTTGGTATAGTTTGTTTATGTGTTTAGTTTGTAAGTGTATAGTGTAAGCTCTCCGAATGTAGTAGACCTTCAGCTCACCCTACACTCCTGTAGGAGGCCGTTGCCCCTTATGGGATTTCAGGCTTTTCGTATTATTATTATTATTATTATTATTATTATTACTACGTCGACCTGGTTGTCGAGTTGGTATAGCGTTGGCCTTCTATGTCCAAGGTTGCGGGTTCGATCCCGGGCCAGGTCGATGGCATTTAAGTGTGCTTAAATGCGACAGGGTCATGTCAGTAGATTTACTGGCATGTAAAAGAACTCCTGCGGGACAAAATTCCGGCACATCCGGCGACGCTGATATAACCTCTGCAGTTGCGAGCGTCGTTAAATAAACCATAACATTAACATTACTACTACTACTACTACTACTACTACTATTTTCTTGTCACTTTCATTTGTATTATTATTATTATTATTATTATTATTATCATTATTAATACGGAAAACACGGAAATTCTGCTTGAAGCAAGTAAAGCGATAGGGTTGGAAGTAAATCCCGAAAAGACAAAGTAACTTATATGATTATGTCTCGTGACCAGAATGTTGTACGAAATGCATATATCAAAATTTGGAGATTTATCCTTCGAAGAGGTGAAAAAACTCAAATATCTTGGAGCAACAGTAACAAATATAAATGACACTCGGTAGGAAATCAAACGCAGAATAAATATGGGAAATTCCTGTTATTATTCGGTTGAGAAGCTTTTGTCATCTAGTCTGCTGTCAAAAATTCTGAAAGTTGTAATTTATAAAACAATTATATAACCAGTTGTTCTGCATGGTTGTGAAACTTGGACTCTCACTTTGAGAGAGGAACAGAGATTAAAGGTGTTTGATAATAAGGTTCTTAGGAAAATATTTGGGGCTAAGAGGGATGAAGTTACAGGAGAATGTAGGAAGTTATACAACGCAGAACTGCACGCATTTTATTCTTCACCTGCCATAATTAGGCACATTAAATCTAGACATTTGAGATGGGCAGGACATGTAGCACGTATGGGCGAATCCAGAAAAGCATATAGAGTATTAGTTGGGAGGCCGGAGGGAATAAGACCTTTGGGGAGACCGAGACGTAGATGGGAGGACAATATTGAAAGGGATTTGAGTAAGGTGGGATATGATGGTAGGGACTGAATTAATCTTGCTCAGGATAGGGACCGATGGCGGGCTTATGTGAGGGCGGCAATGAATCTCCGGGTTCCTTAAAAGCCGTAAGTATTATTATTATTATTATTATTATTATTATTATTATCATTATTATCATTATCATTATTATTATTATTATTATTATTATTATCTACAATCATCATAAATCCCATAATATAATACCAGTTCTTTAACTCAGTAAGAGAGAAGGATGTCAGTGCTTATTTTGGCTCTTGGATTAACCCAGACGTTCATGTTAAATCTGTGTCCGATATATTCGTACACTTTCAAAATAAAGCAGGAAATATGTTTTGGTATTAAATACTGAAATAAAATCAAGTCACGACTGGCGAATGTCACTTCCGAGAACATCATTCATCACAAAAGCCTCGAACAAAACTAAATCAAATTAGAAACCCTGTCAAAAATAAATGAAGCCCTATTCAAGCAGCAGATAAAACAAAAAACGAGCGTCACAATGTCTCTTGACAGACAGCCATGTGGCATCTCAGCCTATCTCCCTCCTGATGGAATGTTGTCTCCGTGACAACCAAACAAAAGGAGAATCAATTGTACAGAAGTGAAAGTAATATTATTATCAATAGGGGAAAGTTTTTTGAATATCGAATAGTGTTCGGATCGATAGCACGATTTGACTTGTGATGTCCACTCCGGGGCCTCGGGGAGTTGAACTAGATAGGTGTCATTATACAATAATCACCTCCGTGCAAAAAGGGTGCAAGTAACCTTAAATTATTTGACACTGTCACTTAACCTTTCAAGGACAAGAATGTGAAAACAGTCACTCAAAAGTCACTGAAGAAAGTGATACCTGTACTTCTACTCCTTGTCACTTAACGGGAACAGGAATCTGCACTATAAATTTGTTTGTTATTCCACATTATTTGCAGAACGGCAACATCGAACTGCAGGATGCGACAGTATGAGAGAAATTGTCAAAATTTTATTCTGACATCGAACCACAAGCAATGTGTCCAGAAGATCGCAATCATGTAACGTAGAAGTATTTAATTCGATTTCCGGTATGTTATAGGTTCCCAGATGCTATCTCCACGGATATAAGAATTTATTCAAATGTAGAGTTAAGTTTTATTTAAAGAAGTGTTAGGCCTAAGTATAAAATATATTAATGTGATAGAATATACAGATCTGAAGCGGGGATATTAAACGAAAAGGTAGTAAATCCCAAAATTCGTAATTCTGCAAGTGTATTGCGTCATTATCTAGTGCTATATATTTGCTCTTTACATTACAAGCCCACCCTCTCATGTACGGTTAACCTTATCAGAACTGTCAACATTAGCCGATGACATTACCACACAGTCGCTTTGTCCACAATAAATGATTCCAGTTTACTACAGATTTTACTCGGTTACTTATCGATGCTGTAAGCCAGCTCGGTGGGTTTAATGATCCAGAGATGGTATTTTGACGAGACGAATCACAGGATTCGCTGTGCAGTTAACTGGCATTCATCTGTTTGAGAAAATCTTGGAAAAACCAAAACCAGATAATCAGCCCGAGTCTAGGGCTTTTCGTCACATACTTTTCGTCAACGTTAGATTAATCACAGTTTGTCGCAGAGCTTTTCGTCATACAAGGAAGTTGCGATATAGTACTAAATTCATTACAAGTATATTCATTTTCCGCAGTTTGAAGTCTTGATATATGTCAGCAGTAATCTACAGTTCGTCAAGGAGAAATAAATATTTTCCGATATAATAAAAATAATCATTGAAATGTTTTGCGATATTATATTGTATTAAAACAAAAACCACAAAACGTTTTGCGATAATACTATAAAAAGAAAAAACATGGAAACGTTTTGTGATATTACAAAAATATAAACCATCGAAACGTTTTGCGATACTATAAAAAGGAAAACCATGGAAACGTTTTGCGACACTATAAAAATATAAATCGTGAGAACGTTCTGAGATACTACAAAAGTAAGAGTGCTGGAAACATTTTGCGTTACTATAAAAAGAAAAACCAAGGAAACGTTTTGCGATACTATAAAAATAAGAACTATGGAAACGTTTTGCGATACTATAAAAATATAAACCATGAGAACGTTCTAATATATTACAAAAATAAGAGTGCTGGAAACATTTTGCGTTACTATAGAAATAAAAACCATGGAAACTTTTTGCGATAAAGCCTATTATAAAAATAAAAACTATGGAAACATTTTGCGATACCGTAAAAAGAAAATTCACGGAAACGTTTTGCGATACTATAGAAGACAAAAACATGGAAACGTTTTGCGATACTATAAATATATAAAACATGGAAACGTTTTGCGATACTATAAATATATAAAACATGGAAACGTTTTGCGATACGATAAATATATAAAACATGGAAACGTTTTACGATACTATAAATATATAAAACATGGAAAAGGTTTTGCGATACTGTTAAAAGAAAATCCACGGAAACGTTTTGCAATACTATAGAAGTCAAAACCATGGAAACGTTTTACGATACTATAAATATATAAAACATGGAAACGTTTTACGATACTATAAATATATAAAACATGGAAACGATTTACGATACTGTAAATATATAAAACATGGAAACGTTTTGCGATACTATAAATATATAAAACATGGAAACGTTTTACGATATTATAAATATATAAAACATGGAAAAGTTTTGCGATACTATAAATATATAAAACATGGAAACGTTTTACGATACTATAAATATATAAAACATGGAAACGTTTTACGATACTGTAAATATATAAAACATGGAAACGTTTTACGATACTATAAATAGACAGAGTGTTTAAAAAATACGGGGCATAATTTCAGGTATGTATTTCCCACATGTAGACAATCAAAATAGTTCATTACAACATGTGTCCGGAAATGCTTTATTTCCGAGTTATGGCCTTCACAACATTGAAATTCACCGGAACCATACCTCATGTTTTAGAAGACACTCCACTGATCAATCGTCAACACATTCACTTCTTGCATGATGGCGCTCCTGCACACTTCAGTCGTACAGCTCGCCGGTACTTGGATCGAAGGTTTCCTGATCGATGGATAGGTAGAGGTGGCCCTATTGCTTGGCCTCCACGCTCACCTGATCTGAACCCTCTCGATTTCTACTTGTGGGGCCATTTAAAATCATTGCTTTATTCGTCTTCGGTGCCTGATTTGGAATCCCTTCGGAATCGAATTGTGGCATGTTCTGAGGCATACGCAATACTCTGGAGTTTGGAATCGTGTTCGCAGGTCAATGAGACATCGATGTGAGGTCTGTATTCAAGCAGGAGGTGGACATTTTGAACATCTTCTGTAATGATAACGACCTGCGGAAAGAAAAACGTTCCGGTGAATTTCAATGTTGTGAAGGCCATAACTCGGAAATAAAGCATTTCCGGACACATGTTGTAATGAACTATTTTGATTGTCTACATGTGGGAAATACATACCTGAAATTATGCCCCGTATTTTTTAAACACCCTGTATAAAACATGGAAACGTTTTGCGATACTGTAAAAAGAAAATCCACGGAAACATTTTGCGATACTATAGAAGACAAAACCATGGAAACGTTTTACGATAGCCTACTATAAATATATAAAACATGGAAACGTTTTACGATACTATAAATATATAAAACGTGGAAACGTTTTGCGATGCTGTAAATATATAAAACTTGGAAACGTTTTGCGATACTGTAAAAAGAAAACCCACGGGAACGTTTTGTGATACTATAGAAGATAAAACCATGGAAACGTTTTATGATACTATAAATATATAAAATATGGACACGTTTTACGATATTATAAATATACAAAACATGGAAACGTTTTGCGATAGAATAAAGATAAAAGCTATGACAATGCAATTGAAATGTTTTGTGATACTATAAAAATAAAAGCCATAGAAGTGTATTGCGGAACTATAAAAATGAAAACCATGGATATATTTTCCGATATTTCTACATCACATAAAGTGGGGACAAAACTTACAATCTTCTAACACGATGGAATTAACGTCCACATCGCTATCGTATCCTTGAAGCACTTTTCTAATTTCCCTAATCGTCATCATACCGTCATTCTTTACTTTAACTGATGGCGCGTTTTCTCGACAAAATTTATTCAGAACTCGATTTGATTTTCGGAATACGTACAGTGAGAGACATAATTGAAGGGTTCAGAGCCATAGTGGGCCAAGCGCCATTTATTAAAAACGGAGAAAGCAAGGTTTAAAGTTAAGTGAATACCATAGTTTAATGAAGACTGATATATCATATAGTTTTAATATGCATATGGGTAATTTATATTACTTGCTATATGTTTAATCACTTAATATTAATCCTTGTTTTCTTCGCTTTTTATTCATGGCGCTTGGCCCACTATGGCTCTGAATCCTTCAATTGTTGAGCGGCTCGAGTATTTTCTAAGTCAAAGAATGACACAAGCATGAGATGTTTTCATAACATGTAGAATGCTTCCACCTCTTCTGCATATTTCAGGTTTGTTTTTTCTCAAAAACAAAAACTATAGCATATTACATCTATATATTTGTATATATATTTTAAATAGTAACTCCCAACATGTTTTAATTTCTTCTCGGCATAGGTACAGTATGTAATATCTAAACAGAAAAGAGAAACGAATGTCTCTTCATGGTATGAACTAGAATTTTGGCCCGGAGCATGCGCAGTGTAACATTCTTTGACATAAAATACTCGTGCCGCTCAACAATTGTGTCCCTCATTGTACAAACTACTGAAATTGAGCGGAAAAGATTGTTTTTTTCTTTAATTTCCACAAGACAAAATGGTAGACCAACTCATTAATACACCACAATATCGAAACAAACACACCAACTAAACTATACCGTTCACTAAAGTCTAACCAAAAGTACACACCTTTATGCAAATCTACTTGTATACCTTTCAGGTAAAGCTCCCTGTGAAGCAGACTTTAATAAATTAAAGGGAAAAATTCTTCCGGGGCCGAGTATCGATCCCGGGACCTTTGGCTTAGCGCACCAACGCTTTACCGACTGAGGTACCCGACATCGTCTCAATTTTTCCCTTTATTCGAATTTACACACCTTTAAGTCGTACGTAAGTTCGGCGAAAGATACCTAGAGAAGAATAAAGAAGTGTATGTAGTATTTGTGGACATAGAAAAGGCTTTTGACAGAGTGGATTGGAATAAACTGATGGGGATCCTAAAGAAACTTGATGTGGTTTGGAAAGAGAGAAGACTGTAACCAAAATTATTACTCTATTAACATCGTATTTTCATTTCATAGTCTCTGAATCGCCTCTGTTACCAACTATTACCAAACCGCAGAGTTCCGTTTTCAGCTGATGAACGTTCCGAGATGTCGACACTCTTCTAATGGCTGATAGATAGCTTTACCCTCTTCTTCCCTTCAAGTTCAGATAAATCATGAGGCTCCAATTCACTGACTTTATCTCTACAAAATGAAATTACAGACGTATGGAGCTGTCACGTGATAAACAGCTGACGGCTGTCAACTTTTCTTTCTCCTTTCGAAACAACTTAAAATGGAACGGCGAGATAGTACTGCTTTTGAAACGGGATCAATTTAAATGGACATTTCAAACAACTCCTCATTATGAAGGCAGCTAACCCGACTCTCAGAACTGTTCATCGCGCAACAAACCGGCATACACTACACTTATCGTCACATACTACACTTTTGTCCGTTTCTGCAAGTAATGACCATCACAATTTTATTATATAATTCAATTGACAAAATAAAATACAATTCGTAAGCCACAAAATGATTTATTTATAGCCAAGATCTTTAAGTATTTTATCCTAAGATAAACTTGTCTTAAGATTAAATGCCTATCAAAGTAACTACATTTCTAATTCTTCATTTAATAGTTAATTTTAGCTACGGCGTTTGGTCACCGGATGAAGAAAACAGGTTAGCTGTGCTATGAACTATAGATGATAGCACACGCACACGGCACGTTCGATATAGTCAGCGCATAAGATAATAGAAAAGAGTATCGGTTATAACATGGTTAGGTGTCGATTTTTAGTCTGATCGAATAATAATTAATACGAGTGCTATAAAGTCTGTACTGTATAATGGATTGATGTAATATCTTTATAAACTATTAAGTACCCACAGACTGAATGAATAGAACAACCGTAGCTCTTGTTATATTAATGCAGGGAAGGTAGCTGTAATGCTAGAGGAGTAGAATATTCTACTCCTCTTGCTGTAATGTGAGCCCGCCACTGCAGGAGCGTTTTGCTCCGGCTTGCCTTGCGGAGCTAAACGGAGCCGCTTATCATACCCGGCGCTGCTCTAGACCTTTACGAGTGAAAATATTAGTCTCTTTAAGGAAGAATTTCAGTGCTCAGGACGAAAATCGAACGCGAGATCTCATGATTTGTTGTCACGAATGTTGACTGCTAGACCACTCGTGTAATCTGCTAATTAGGCTATATTGTCATTTTTAATGGCATTGGTAGATAACATAGGCTGTTGTTTATGCAACTAGCATAGTCTTGGTGTATCTAAGGTTGCATTGTATTCTACGAATGCTACTAGGAAAATTGCCGTATTCTGTAATATCGTACGTAGCCTATTCTATGGTAGCCTATCGTCGCTTTACAACTCTACATAGATGACATTGTAGCACCTCAAGATTACGAAAACAAGACTGCTTACACTAAGTTAAAGTATACTACATTATATTATCAGTGGCGTAGCGTCAATGTAAGCTAAAAAGCTTAGCTTCCCCAGTTAATAATAATTTCATAATAAACCTGCAGTTTATGAAGAAAATTATTTATTAATTTTAATAGAATTTATATTTACGCATTAAATATTGTGATGCGGCAGCTCAGGATGATTTGTGATGCAGCAGTAAACAAGAAGCCTGCACACACCAGCTTCCAAGCAGACCGGTTTCTTCTGTGTAATCTACCCCGCAGATTTTCCATCCCTTTCTAAGCTACCCTAGTCGCAAGGCTCGCAAAGAAGCTAGCTTTAACATTTAAAATAAGTAGTTTCCGCGTTATCCCTTTTCGTCAGTTGTGTTCAGTTGAAGTGTTAGTGTGCATTGTGGCTAATATAATAAATAATGAGCGAAATAACAGTTCCTGGCACTAATTTACTTGAATTTTTTTAGGACAATTATATTATCAAAACTGACTTACGAACAAAAGTGTGATTTAAAAAACACATGACCGACTCCCTTGCTGTGAATGAAGGACACAACCAAAAGACAGACGCATACTTACGTAATGATACTAATATTGTGATTTCTCTAAGTATGACAGGGAGTGAGCTAATGTTATACGTATACGTGTCTATTTGTTAGAGATATGTGTAAACCGTGAAATCATATTTTATTACGTATCATTTGAGATCATGCCTTGTTGGTGTTACTTACGATGTTCCAACCAATCTTCGACTGCTGACTTGAAATTGACTACTATTTATTTTAAGACTGTATTTTTGTAATACGTTTTCTCATATTGCATGAAAGACAACTTGAGTTAGCTTCCCCTACTCAAAATTTCATGCTACGCCACTGTATATTATATATGTATACATACATATGTATATGTTTTTAATTTATTTATTTTATGTCGCTTTAACTTAGGAAGTCATATCGCGACAATACATAAACAATTCCTTACAGTTTACATAGCCTAGAGTTTACTGAATTACAATACGCTAATCATTTTAGATACACTTGTAAATGTTGATAGCTTTCAGAAATTTAATTAGGTTTGAATGATGGGTTGTTTAGAACTGTTGATAAGTCTGTTGGTATATGGAATTGATCTCGATGAAGGTGATATAGTGGACATTCAGGAATTAAATGGCCTACAGAAATCCTACTGTGGCAGTTGGTGCATGTTGGAGGAAGAGTTCTGTCTAGAAGATAAGAATGTGTGATTTTGGTATGGCCAACTCGCAATCTGGTGATTATAACTTGATTTTCTTCTTCTTCTTCTTTTTCTTCTTCTTTTGTATAGGCACATGGCCTGTTTGTCTTCACACAGGAGACGATTCAGTAGAAGATGACATCAGTCCTTCCTTCCACCGTTTTTTCGGTCGGCCCACATCTCTTTTGCCACTGGGAATCATATCTCGTGCTATTTTAATAAGTCTTGAATTATCTGCTCTGTCTATGTGCGCATTCCATTCTTTCTTTCTCATATTTATGAACTTTTTAACGTCCACTATATTGCACTGTTGTCTCACATCTTCATTTCTTACTCTATCAAGTCTAGTTTTACCAACTATGGCTCGTAGAGTATTCATTTCTGATGTACGCATGAGTTGTTCAGTCTTCTTTGTCTCTGCAAGTGTGATGCTATACGTGATCACTGGTCTTATTGTGGTTTTAAAGATTTTTATTTTACTTTCAATATTGAGATACTTATTCTTCCATACTACATCCCTTAAGCAACCCGACAGTCTGGAGGCTTTGGAGACTTGATCTCTTACTTCATTTATTACATCCCGATGACTTGTTATATTAACCCCTAGATATCTGAAACTCATGACCTGTTCTATAATTTTACCATTAATTTCCAATTTGCATCTTATTGGATATTTAGATATGCACATGCATTTTGTTTTCGTACTTGATACTGCCATATTGTATTTGTCTACAGTTATTACAAATCGGTGAAGTAACCTTTGAAGATCATCTTCAGTGTTGGCCATCAAGACAGCATCATCTGCATAGCATAGTATGTTCAAATGTTTATTTCCCAATGAATGCCCGGGTAAATGTTTTACACTTGCTATTAATTTATCCATCACCAAGTTGAATAGAAAGGGGCTAAGCGAGTCTCCTTGTCTAATACCTGTAGAACACTTTATTTCATCTGTTATTTTATCATTTATACGTATTTTTGTTTTTGTATTCAAGTTAAATTCCTCAATTGATCTTGACGTTTTAAATTCTGTACTGGATATTTCATTCTGGAATGTTGTACTATTTCGTGAAGTTTGCTGGATTATGACTCTGTCCATGATGTTTGCCAATGGTTGTGCAATTTTCTGGATATGTATTTAATGGCGTCTGTATGAGGAATAGACGTTAAAAAATGCATTGGAAGTGGTTGTAGCTTCTTTTGCTGCAGCATCTGCAATTTCACTACCAAGAATGCCCTGATGAGGAGGGATCCATATTAGAGTTATTTTTCATCGGGTCAGTGAGGAGCTGGTGTATTTCTTGAATTAATTGTGTATTTTATTATATTATATTATATTATATTATATTATATTATATTACATTACATTACATTACATTACATTACATTACATTACATTACATTACATTACATTACATTATATTGTATTATATTACATTTTATATTATATTATATTATATTATATTATATTATATTATATTATATTATATTATATTATATAAGGATTAAGAATTTAAAAATTTCCAATAATAATAATAATAATAATAATAATAATAATAATAATAATATTAATACATCAGCGTTTAACATCTGTTAGGGTACAAATTTGTAAGCCTCGTCGTATCAAGTTGGTCCGGACTAACTTGTCCAGACAGGCGTGACGTCAGAGTCATTAAAGCAGTAGACAATAATTTATTGGGTTCGTTCGCGTGAAGTGTGCAGGTACATCCTCCACTCAATTAGGGAAATGAAGACGTCGGCCAGCAGCTCGCCATGTTTGTATGCCTGGTTATTAAAAATGTTTACACGCTGTTGGCACATTCCCTCTGTTTGCTTGCTTGCCTGTCGGTGTACTTTATTAAACTTCCTTCTAGGGGGAGCGAGGAAATCTTCAGCCATGCACTACTGTAACTACATGACTAAATTTTAATTATAGAGATATTTATAAAATAGCTTTAAAATATGTCTCTGTATCAACAATGTGGTTCGCGGTCTTAAGAAAGCCTACAAACAGAATCGTCAAAGTAAACATAAAATATACACTGTGGAAACGGATTTATTTACTGCCTCCTCTTTTTTTTCTCCTTCTATATCTTTTTCCTTCTTAGAAATTATATTCCTTTCCTTCTCTTCGTGTTCGTTTTATGCATTATTTTCTGCTTATTGGAGCTTTTCCTTTTTCCTAAACATTATATATTTGAGGCATCAGGTTCCAAAATCATTTTTATCCAGTTTATATTATTTTCCATAACCCACAATAAGAAACATTCTTCTGACATTTTTTGATAATCTACTTAAATCTAGGTGTTAGAAAATCAATAAAAAAATAATAAAATCGGTCAGCAAGTCTTATCCTTCAAACTTTAAAAATAATAACAAATAAACCCATATTCATTGAAGCAAAATGTAAGACTGAAGCAGGTCTAAGGCACAGTTCTAATTACGGTCCAAGATTGCATAATGATTTTATAAAGAGGAATCCTAAACTAAAATTATTAAACAATACATTATTCAAAAAAACAAGTGCTTGAACTGTTTTTAAAATTATAATCATATAAATTCGTATCCTTTATTTTTTGTCACTTTAACAATGTCGTATTCTTCACTTAGTATGTTTATTTATACTTAATTTTTGTTTTTTTTTCTCTTCTCCTTTTTAAATTTTATGTGTAATTACAGTTAACAGTTTAATTACAGTTGTGATTATTATTTTTTTCTTCTATCCAGTTTTCATTATTGGTCACACCCGACCTCAAGCATCTTGCTTTTTCGGGTGTGATCCAGTTACGATTTTATTTATACAACAATTTGTAATATGTATTTGAATATGATATTGGTAAGCAATGTCGAATTTTGAAGAATATTCATACACGAGGATTACAATAGTATTGTAAAATCTTTGTTATTGTATGTAATAGTAATAGGTTTTAACGTTTATAATAAAGGAGATGAAACCAGTGGTTGAACTGGGAATAAATTACTGCCGATATGCACAGACTTGTCTTGCGATATTATTTTGAGGATTTCTTAAATAAGACATTGCTCACATGCGTGAACTAAATAACGTAAGTTAATATGTAAGACATCACGACTGCACAGATGTCTAAGAGAAGGTACAGCGTATGACGATACAATTGGTTATCGTAATTGATTGTGTCATCAGCTTCACTAAATAACAGTCAATTTTAAATTTTTACTGCTGATGTGCTTTTCGGCATCTTATTTTACTTTCGCTGTGCCATACCGACCTAATTCGACTAATGGATGAAAAATTGGGAACATCATGTGTCAATACAATGATAGAGAAAGAGGAGTATATATATTCAGAAACTGCTGTTAAAACAATTTCGTCCGAAACTGGATGACGAATTTTAGAACCTAGTACCTCATTTCATCTCTCTAACACACCCAGTTTCAGTCTTTTTCTCACTTCATATCATATCATTTCATATCATAAAACATGAGGTTTAAGGGTAAGCTGTACGAACTTCAGTGATGCCGAGTGCAGAAAACTGGCAATATTACTGCTCCCCTGTACAATATTTGTTATTGTGCTCCAGTGCCGAGCAGATGCGCTCGATGAACAGTACCTGCTCTGCGATTCGAGTAGTCCCTCGGTGCTGAACGAGATACGATTCGTTCTTCCTTGCTAATATGTAGGCTTCGAGACTTCGGACCCAATAGAGCAGTTCAGTGGGAAGTCCGCATAACGATGTACTGAGCACAGTGGTAAAGAATACAGTGCATTGGGTGGGGGTACTGTAGAATGGATGCCAACAAGTACGCAAAGGAAAAAGCTCTGGATTTGAAGGTTCTGACGAATAATTTGGTTTTCATACAAACCTATTTTCAAACTGTGTCTGAAACTATTACACGGCTAGAAAAGTCAGAGCAAGAGATGCCGGAAGCCCTCAAATTAACTGAGGAAATGACACAGAGAATTAATGAGACACCATGTACACCGGTTACTGAACTTGTAAAACAGGAGTGGAAATTAATTCTATGTAAAAATAACGAATATGGAACATTGTGTAATATAAATAGTCCACACCTGTGGAGTAACGATTATTGCGTCTGGCCGCGAAACCAGGTGGCTCGGGTTTGATTTCCAGTCGGGGCAAGTTACCTGGTTGAGGTTTTTCCGGGGTTTTCCTTCAACCCAATAGAAGTAAATGCTGGGTAACTTTCGGTGCTGGACCCCGGACTCATTTCACCGGCATTATCACCTTCACCTCATTCAGACGCTAAATAACATAAGATGTTGATAAAGCGTCGTAAAATAATCTACTAAAAATAAAAATAAACAATAAATTAGTAGACATAGAGACTGCAATGATGATAGGTTTTTTCGTTTTGCTCCTGTCACGTCATGCGATGTAGAGCTCAGCTTTTCACAGTACAAACTGTGTTTGAAAAAGATTGATGTTTGAGACACTGAAAATGTATCTTTTAGTACATTGCAATTCGGTACTGTAACTGCACTTCCTAAATACGACCGATAGGATAAATGAAGAAATTAAAATTGCTACATGTTTATTTCCACCATTAACACTGTGTATAATTAAACACATATTCTTTTAACATTGTCATTGTGTAATGTATATTTACTTTCAGAATGTACATATGTATGTGTTTCCCCACACTATCGTACTCTACCCTAAACAACAACGTTGTTACCTCAACACATCTCTACCTTTCACTACTTGCAGAGAGTCAACAACCTATAGTACATGCACAGTAAACTTATTGTATCGGGTTCCAAGTCTCGAAGCCTACTAATATCTGTTGGATGATAATGCCTGCCGTATGGTACAGTGAAACCTCTCATTTACGGACATCGAAGGGACGTAACAATCTGTCCGCATCTGGGAGGTGTCCTTAATTGGGAGGGAGGCTCCCCAATCCAACAGTAAATTTATAATATGCATTATGTATCTCTTCACACTTTAAATGATACGTATTACTGTAGTTTAATTCTAAGTAAAGTCTACTGCACTACAGTAAATTCTTTGCAACTTAGAACTACAGTAGATAAGACTGAAAAAGGAAAATACAGTACTGTGCAAGGCAATTTTATTCTAGGTCTACAGTTATGCAGTACTGTAAGTTAAGGTTTTCAAATTACCCTTTATGTTCAGGTGCCATGTCTCTCGAAACAGTACAACTGATTGAAGTGAAGAGAATAATCCTATTAACCCTATTATGTGTCGAATACAATTTCACGATCGCGGAAACCTTGGAACCATCAATCAGGTTAAATTTTATGATTTTGTTTATCCACCCGCTTCCAGCTATCAAGGGGTAGCCGGCTGGGCTAGTGGTAGCCTACGAGACCCTTATTGTCTTCTTTCATGTTAAGGAATTTCTGTACAGCTCTCAAAACTAAATTTTTCATTTTTATAATACATTGTCTTGAAATCCAAGTTCTGTCCGCAGTCAGGAGGTAAAGCAAGCTTTAGGACTGTCAAACAGCTGTCCTTGTCCGTGTCTGAGAGTGTCCATAAACGAGAGTTAAATTCCATAATTATTTCTATATTATTTCAGTTGGAACATAAAAGTCTGTCCGTATATGAGAAGTGTCCGTATCTTGAGGGTGTCCGTAAGGAGAGGTTTCACTGTATATGAAGTGCCGCTGGTTTTCGGGGTCTGGTGTGTGTTACCTAGCGACCCTAGTGCCTGCCTGGCTTCTCTGTTGTTTCACTGGTTCTGAAAAGCTAACTGCAGGGTCATTCATGCGTCTCATCCCTATCTCCTTCGAGTTGTACGCTTAAAAGTCCTACTTTATGGTCTACATGCGATCCCCTCTAAACATGCAAACGTGTGCACACACACATTCTCTCTCTCTCTCTCTCTCTCGTTGTCAAAATCCTCTTCTTGGGAGAACGTGCGAGCCTAATATGAAGAGATGTAAGCCACTAACAGATCTAAACTTTTCAAACAATGAAGTCAGTTATTTAATCAGGCGCTGAAAGTCGACGTAGATAGCATCTTGGTGAACTGCGGAGGTACAATACAATTCGTTCTTCATGGTGCAACCCACGCACCATCAATGGTTCGCTAACCACACTTTCTCTAAAGCAATAATAATTCACAAAGCGTCGAGTTTCACAGCGCAAGTCCGCCAGACAATGCAGTAGCGAGAGAATATATGAATAAATGCATAAATAAGCAAAATACTGGTGATCTCTCCGCACACCACCCCTAGCGGCCCACTTTGATTCGGCATTGTCTGTGAAATATGATGGAGTCTACTTTACATCTTCTTGTTTGTAATTGAAAATCAAACTTCCTCCCAATTACTGTGCTGCACCCAAGGCTAAGGTCAACCATGCTGTGGAACAAAGGAAGACAATTACCAGACTACGTGGAAGACTGTCACACGTCACAAACTGATGTCAAACAGACTTGAAGTTATTCCATAACTGGGGAATTTAAAAATAATCTTAATTAATTGAATTAATTTTAATTTCTTTATTTTACGACGTTTTCTGTATTTTCTTCTTCTCTTCTTCCTCTTATTTTCCTTCTTTTGCTACTCTTACTGTTCAAATTTCACGAGGAGGTTTAGCTGCACTAATAAAGTGCATTTTACAGCACACTCCCCTATATTTGTTAAAATTAGTGTTGATGAAATTGTCAAAAGTGTATTGTGTTACTCTTCGACAAAATGAATTGATTTCACAACGTATTTTTCACAGATGATAAAACGATAATTTCTAAGTCAACAGCATGAGGTCATTTAACAAACTAAAGACAATTTTAATATGAAAATGTACAAGAAGGTAATTAAATCTCGTATATTATTATTACTGAACTTATTAGGATGAAGTACGAAAATACTGCAATTGAGCAGGTAGATTCTTTTAGACCCAGTCGTTAAATAAACCATTTTTTTAATAAGAAGTTATGTGTAATCTTGATGGAACTACTGAATTGAAGGAAAAAAGCATCTCCTCTTGCCTTCTCTGTTTCTTCCTTCTAATTCTCATTCCATTTCTTCTACCTTCTGCCTTATACAGGATGTTTCCAGGCTAGTGTTACTAACTTTCAGGGATGATGGGGAAGGGCACATGTATCAATTTGAGGTAAGGAACTCTGGTCCGGAAATGACTGAGTCGAAAGTTATAAGCAAAAATAGTTGTGTGGAAATGAAATAATTTTATTCCTCTGTACAACTTATTTATGTGTATTTATCTGTACATCTTACGCATACTGTATTCATCTGATGTTGTTTACGTTGTCTACTTACAGTATTCCATTCAATGCGCTGTCTGAGGGGTGGGGACAGGAAACTACACTAAAGCAATGCAGATAGAGTAATGTGTAACGGACATGGTCGATCCTGATATGCACGTCTGTAGACAGCAGTGTATGTGTACAAGTTGCAGTGTCCAGTCGATCAGTCCTAGTGAAGTGGAGGAGTACACGAGAGCGGAATATGCAGATCTCATTTTCTAATACGGATGAGCCAATGGGAACAGTAGACAAGCTCACAGGTTGTATCGGTCCAAGAATTCACGTAGGAGACATCCGGCCCATACCATCTTTCCACGACTGTTCCAATGGTTAAGGGAAGGAGGGCACGTGGTGCCAAATTACAATTTCATTTTCACACAAGTATTTTTGCTTATAACTTTCGACTCAGTCATTTCCGGACCAGGGTTCCTTATCTCAAATTGATATATATGCCCTTCCCCATCATCCCTGAAAGTTAGTAACACCAGCCAGGAAACACCCTGTATTTTGTTGATTTTCTCCTCCTCTTCCTTTTCTTTTTCTCCCGTCACGTTATGCTCCTATCTTTCTATTTGTCTTCTTTTTTCATTGTTTGTTTCAATTTACTTCTCGCCCTCTTCTGCTGGATTGATGTCAGGGGAACGCGCTGGCCAGGTGTTACGTATATTAGGTTTCGTTCTGAATTTTCGTATGCCGTTTGTTAAACTACTTTTACATTCATAATAACACTGAACAAAACTAATTCGGTCTTGTAAAGTTGAAACCATTTTAAAACACAGTTAATGATTGTGATTTAAAAATTCATTAAGAGTGAATTTACTTTTGACACATTATAACCAAAACGTGTTACCATGTTAACCAAAACAAATGAGTGTAATAAATGAACAAATCCCGTTGTTCGATACATACAAATGTGTCACTATTTTGTGTATATGTTAATTTTTAAAAATGTTATATCTATTTTGGAAAATACGAGAATTTTACTTGAAGCAAGTAAAGAGATAGGTTTGGAAGTAAATCCCGAAAATACAAAATATATGATTGTCTCGTGACCAGAATATTGTAGGCCTATGAAATGGAAATATAAAAATTGGAAATTTATCCTTTGAAGAGATGGAAAAATTCAAATACCTGGGAGCAACAGTAACAAATATAAATGACACTCGGAAGGAAATTAAACACAGAATAAATATGGGAAATGCCTGTTATTATTCGGTTGAGAAGCTTTTATCATCCATTTTGTTGTCAAAAAACCTGAAAGTTAGAATTTATAAAACAGTTATATTACCGGTTGTTCTGTATGGGTGTGGAACTTGGACTCTCACTTTCAGAGAGGAACAGAGATTAAGGGTGAATAATTTCAAGGGAAAAATTGTTCCGGGGCCGGGTATCGATCCCGGGACCTCTGGTTGAACGTACCAGCGCTCTGTCAACTGAGCTACCCGGGAACTCCACCTGACACCGTCTCAACTTTTCCCTTTATATCCACACAACTCGTGTGGGCTGACGAAACGCCAGAGACCCACATCGAGTGCACACAACCTCTGTGTGACTTGGAATTGTGGTTTTCTGTTAACGTACACAATGACGTATATATTATGCAAATCTAGTCTTTCAGGTAAAGCTTCCTGTAAAGCAAATTTGAATAATTTCAAGGGAAAAATTGTTCCGGGGCCGGGTATCGATCCCGGGACCTCTGGTTGAACGTACCAGCGCTCTGCCAACTGAACTACCCGGAAACTCCACCCGACGCCGTCTCTACTTTTTCCTTTATATCCACACAACTCGCGTGGGCTGACGAAACGCCAGAGACCCACATCGAGTTGGCAGAGCGCTGGTACGTTCAACCAGAGGTCCCGGGATCGATACCCGGCCCCGGAACAATTTTTCCCTTGAAATTATTCAAATCTGCTTTACAGGAAGCTTTACCTGAAAGACTAGATTTGCAGAGATTAAGGGTGTTTGAGAATAAGGTGCTTAGGAAAATATTTGGGACTTAGAGGGATGAATGGTGAAAGTTACACAACACAGAACTGCACGCATTGTATTCTTCACCTGACATAATTAGGAACATTAAATTCAGACGTTTGAGATGTGCAGTGCATCTAGCACGTATGGGCGAATCCAGAAATGCATATGGAGTGTTAGTTGGGAGGCAGGAGGGGAAAAAACACCTTTGGGAAGGCCGAGACGTAGATGGGAAAATAATATTAAAATGGACTTGAGGGAGGTGGGATATGATTGTAGAGACTGGATTAATCTTGTTCAGGATAGGGACCGATGGTGGGCTTATGTGAGGGCGGCAATGAACCTCCGTGTTCCTTAAAAGCCATAAGTAAAAGTTATATCTATTTCAAAATGTAACTTACTTTTGAATAACCCTATAGGCTTATGTTTGATGATAGAAAATTACATTATAGTATTGCATTAAGTTGCACATCCACTTATCTCGTCGTTAGTCAATATAAATGTCGTCTTTGATACACCGAGTATAAGCTATAATGTCGGGTTGAAGAATGTGCCCCAACATCTGCGTTATATCGAAATGTTATTGTAATTACAGGGATTTGAACTTAGCCGCCGACATGAAAGCAGACACTCTAACCTTCAGATTAACAGTGAGATATTTATAGAGTAATACGAAATACGAACAGGACATAAACAGGGAATTCCATGGTCTCAGTAATTGCATAATTTACGTTAAGAAGAAAAGCATTAACTGTTGGCAGATAGTTTTGTGTCTACAATAAAGCAGAGAATGAATTCTGAAATATAAGTTAACATTCGACAGTAGGGAAAAGTTCACAGCGAACTCATAAGAAAGCTAATAAAATTTTAATACATATATACATAAGACCTATTCAGTTTGCAGTAGCGAGCTTAAATTTATAACACGTTAGATCAGGAGTCACGTCGTATTAATTTTACGAGTTATTAACTTTTTCTTAATTCTAACATTCCACCATTCACTACTAGCAGCTGTCGTAAATATCGTCCTGTACTAAGCAGGTTATTTTAACAGGTATCTCATGAGAGTAGCAACATTTTTTGTAATAACCCTGTATTTCTAGGAATTTATTATATCGGTGTAAGGGCAATAAGAACAAAAACCACGCACGTGTAACTGCGAGTCTGAAATATTACGTAGCCAACAAGTTGGACCGTCTGCAGATATCCGTTATCGAGCTCCTCTCAAGTTATCGGAATGTTGGACGATATTAATATAATTATACGCTACAAGACTCCTCCTGCGTGCGGAATGTGGGACACGAGCAGCCCAGTTCGACACCCGGCCATTTTTTATGCGAAGAATCCATATGCCTCCCACCCTATCACACCTCATTCCATCGATTCGTTGTTATGTCAATGTTAACCTAATTTAGAACGACGATTTGATGTACGACCGGATTGTCGTCCTCAGTGGTGTTAAGGCTGGTTCACAATAAACCGGGAACGGAAACGACAACGAGAACGGAAATATTGTTAAAGTAAATGTATTTAAATGTGAGTATTCACAATTGAAGGCTGGTTCACAATAAACCGGAAACGAGAATCGGAACGAAAACGAAAACGGTAAAATTGTTAAAATGTATACATTTAAATGTGAGCATTCACAATTAACGAAAAGCTTGCCGGAGCCCGGGATCGGGAACGGAGAGTTGGCCAAGTTTCAACTTTGGCGTTCACGTTTCCGATCACAGCCCACTAGATTCATTCTATTGCCATCTAAAAGCTATTTTGTCGTCGTATATTTTGTAACAAGAAGATCGTGACATAACCTATGCATTATTTTCTTCTGTGCTGTACATCATGGAGCAACTTTTATTTGATGAGATCCTAATATTGAAAGTTGAGGAAAATCCTCAAGTTTACGATAAGCGGCGCGCCTCGTATAAAGATTAGAAAAGAAGAATACGTGGCTTTCAATAGCTGCATCTCTAACTATTTTACGTTATGGTAGACTTAAAATAGGTTGTGATAATAAAGATGCATGGGCATATTTATAGTACCGTACCTAATGAAATGTTTCAGTTGAAATTTCGAAGTTGGTTAACCTGTATTTATGTTGGCTACCTTGTACTCATGAGAGAACGCCATTGGTCAATTACACACAAATAACATCAGAATGCGTAATATCGACTTTACATATCGTTATTGACATGTATATCTATATGCATAGTCTCTACGTTCTCGGTTTATTGTGAATAAAAAATTTGCATATTCACGTCCTCTGCTTCTCGTTTTCATTCTGGTTCTCCTTCTCGATTTATTGTGAACTAGCCTTAACTATTGTGAATGCTCACATTTAAATACATTTATTTTAACATTATTTCCGTTCTCGTTCTCGTTGTCGTTTCCGTTCCCGGTTTATTATGAACCAGCCTTTATACTTACTATGTTTTGTAAATCTGGCTTTCAAGTAGTAGCTCCCTGTAAAGCAGGTTTGAATAATTTCAAGGAAAAATTGTTCCTGGCTGGGTATCGATCCCGGGATCCTTCGCTTAGCGCACGAATGCTCTCCCGACTGAGCTACCCCAGGAACCATACACGACACCGTCACAATTTTTCCTTTATATCCACACAACTGATCTGGGCTGACAAGACACCAGAACCCAACTTTGAGTGCACACAAATTCTGTGTGACTTAAATTATGACTTCCTGTTAACGTACCTCCAGTAACGAATATATTATACTAATCTGGCCTTCAGGTAGTAGCTCCCTGTAAAGCAGATTTAAATAATTTCAAGGCCGGGTATCGATCCCGGGTCCCTTCGTTTAGCGCACGAATGCTGTCCTGTCTGGGCTACCCCAGGAACCACACACGACACCGTCATTTACTATGTTTGTCAGTAGATCCAAGATTCCTTATTTAAATTTGGTAGATAACAATGAATTTTAAAGGAGGGTAATATTCTTTCCATAACTTCTCAGAAGGTAAGTTAGTAAATCTGACAGTTCCATTTCGCGGATTTATTGCATGTCAAGGAACCCTGTCCTCGAATGAGAAGTGAAATTATTCGTCATTTCCTAATCCAAAAGTTTATGCATTGCAACCGGTTCGGTGGTAGTTCACACAAAGAATATTCACCCAAATGAAATTTGACCCATGGACGATAGACGCTCCGAAGAATGCACCCAAATAAATTGACCCAGAAGAAAATTAGAACAGAGAAAATTCACATATGTAATTTTTTTAATTTTAGTTCATAATGTAATAATTTAGGGGTAACGAAGTTTTGAATGGTTTACATATCTCCTGAAAAACTGTAGACCTATATTATTGCAGAAACCGAGCCTTGAATGGATTTCTTCAGATATGAATGTTGTAACCACAGGCACACACATATTCAACGACACTTCCTTCGTCTTTGAATTCATCATACCTTTGTGAAATATTGTGCAGTCTTATGTTTTATACAGTGGAAGCTCTTAAGTTAGACAGAAAACAAGTTCGACATCCCATAGTTCGACTGCTTACCTAAGAGAATTAGACACGCCCTTATACGGGGACTAAGGAATGGGTTTGCTATTTGAATGGGAATTGGTTCTGTGTCTTGTAGTGATACTTTTGTTAAGGGAAAACAGAATATTTTATTGATTAGGACATCCATATTTAATGACTGATTTTAAATTAATGAACTCTTCTTCTTCTTCTTCTATTTGAGAATTGTGTCGTTTGTGAGACGGAACTGTCGAAACCCACTGTGGTACTAGAAGCGCATACACAATTCTCGGGGCAGGCAGGAAATGCAAGTACAGTACTGTATTAGTTGATGGATAACCAATAAGAATTTGTATTCACTTCACCTGCCACACCCACTACCCTTATTGGACTGAATTTTTCAATCCTGTTCAGTCGAACTTAGAGTCCACTGTATTTTCGTTTTTATGGTTTTACTAAAAGCAGATGAAACATGCAAATATTTCATACTACCGTATATAATATACAGAGTGGGTCAAAAGTCACTCTCCCTTTTTTTTTACTTCATTTTTCAGTTGGTTACCTCTTATGTTGGTACATCGCTGAAGACAGTCTGGGGACACTTAAACGTACTTTTCCGCATAGTATATTATCCGAATCAAATTCTTGAAAATCCTATTCAAAGGGTGTTTTCAAGTCCTCAAGTATTGTTGAAATTGGTAGCGACTTTTTGCCTACCATATACAGGGTGAACCGTAAGTAATATTATTAATTTCAGGAGGGGGGGGGATTCTTTGAGATATTTCAAACAAAAAAACGTTTAATACAATTTTGCTCGTTTTTCTTTATTTTCGAGTTAAAATCTCTTTTATATGAAATGATTCATAGCTTGTTTTGGGAAAGTCATCGATTTAATTCCCAATACGCGTAGTCAATTTAAGAGAACAGTCTAGTATGATGATAAATGATTGAAAGAATTTTCGTTTTTATCCTTGAAATGTGCCAAAAATTTGAACCGAACAAATGTAACATTGTAAAATTCTTTTGCACATCGAAAAGTTACATTTGTTCGGATTAAATTTCTGCACATTTAAAGTGCAAAACTAAAATACCTTCAAGCCTTTGTTATCATAATACAGTGCTCTCTTAAAATGACTGAGCATATTGGAAATTAATTCAGTGGCTTTCCCAAAACACGCTATGAAATGTTCATATAAAACAATTTTTATCTCGAAAAAGAAGCAAAAACGAGCAAAATTATATCAAACTTTTTGGTTTGAAATATTTCGGAGAGTAGCTCCATGAAATTAATGACGTTATTGACGGTTCACCTTGTATATCTTCTTCTTCTTTCTCTCAGTTTAACCTCTCCCTTCTAGGTGCATTTACACGACCCACGCCACCCGGGCCTTACAGGGCCGCGACCTGTCGGGAGAGGTATTAAGCTATGGATCACATACATACTTTTTTGACCACACAAGGACAAGGAGGGCCTCCCCGGATGAGGGATCAGCTCAATGCCAGGGCCACCTCCGATACAACACAAACATTTAAGACATTACACATCATTCACTCACACATATGAAAGGATTAAGGGAAGGATCGCCTCCATGGCCGGACTTTCAAGAGGTACAATCCCGGCATTTGCCTGGAAATAACTGAGGAAACCATGGAAAACCTCAGTTAGGATTGCCGGCCCCTGGGATCGAACCCCGGACCTCCCGAATGCGAGGCCAGCCCTCTCACCGTGTATATATTGCTCACTAATTCATTAATTCATCCCGAATGAGGACGACGAACCCTTGCACTACATCCTTTTGAGTGAACTATTATTTAGACCACCATCTAGCTGCATTGTGATCCACACCAGCTGACTGTGCTAAGGTTCGCTGTTTCATGCAGACAGCACTATTTCATTTTTCATTTCATTTATTATATTCCATAGATCTTACATTAGCAATGAAGCTTTAAGAGTGGAACAAGTAAAAATTCTATAAGATTACAATTACAACTACAATTTTTACAATATTTTACAATTTTGCAATTTTCTACAATTTTTTACAATATTTTGGCGAGATGTAGTGAGATGAGGTGACGCCTGAGGATTCGCCAAAAGATTACTACTGTATGTGTTCTTAGGCTAGTCCTCTGCACTTCACCATCTACTAATCGCAAAAATTTTATGAATTTGGTAGGTACATGAATGGAGAGCTGCAGAAATGATGTCGATGCGTATCATGGGGAGCGGGAGAGCCCCGAGAAACCCCCAACTGCTAAGGATTTTTAAATGAAAACTCCAAACCTAAAAGGGACTCAAACTCGCAACATTTGCCTGATAAAGCTGGTGATCTAGATAGACCACAGCCACTGCAGAGGCTTACGGTATATAAGGCGTGACGAATATGGCTTGTTTTTCCAACCACAAGTTGAAATGTTACTCATGTACTAATGGAACAGAACGTTTTAGGCTAAATTACAAATCTGTGTTCTGTGTCTTACAGTTTTTATTGACAGATAAATTTTATTAGGTCACTTGCTTTTACAGTATTTATACTTATGCCAACTTGAATTCTAGATTGAGCCATTATTGGGATGATTACACTGGCACTAAAACAGAGTTTTACAACATTTGTTTGAAGTATAATATTTGTAACTAATTAAAATAGGTATTTATCAGACAGTTATGTATATTGAAGAAGATTTAAACTTAGATTACAGACTTATTTACCGTTACCTGAGCTCCTGCTCAAACTGTAAACCACACGCCCTGTTCTGAAAAAAAACATTTCCATATGTCATTTGAAACGCATTTAAGAAGTAATAAAATTATAGCCTCACGCATCAAGACATTAAAGGGCGATAAACTCAAGAAAGGCGAGCGCATTTTCTATTAATAATTATTTAATAATAGTTTATGTCCCCCTTTCTCTCGCCATAAAGTCAAAGTTTAAAATATTTCAAACGACAACTAATAACATATATATATATTTTTTTTTTTCAAATATCTGATTTATCTCTTCAAGTAGGTGTCCATAAAATTTTAAACCCGATTGAAAATAAAGCAATAAATTTATTTTGATCATAAGAGGCATAAAGAATAACCAGGAGATTATGTAACAGGAAGTGGGGTATTGAAGACAACTGGTAATAAAGAAGCAATACAGAGTTAGTGTCGAATGTCTAAGTAAGATGTGAGTCTTAACCTCCCGATATCTTGTGATCCTCCATGACGTATAATAGAGATGGATTTACCTTATATATATATATATATATATATATATATATATATATATATATACAGAGTGGTCAGTTTGGGTATGGATAAAATAAAAACACCGTAAAACATTTACTATTGAACTTTATTTGTTGAAACTTTGTGCATACAACACTGAAAGATGGGAGATTCCTCAGAGTTCAACATGATCCCCCTTGCTCACCCTGCACAACTCATAACGGTGATGCAAATCAGCTCATGTCCGTTGTAACATAAGAGGGGTGATTTGTTGAAAAGCTTGAGTGATTTTTACTCTCAGATCATCAATGTTCCTGGGTTTCTGTGAATAGACAATGTCTTTAACAAAACCCCACACGAAGAAGTCAGGAGGGGTTAGATCTGGGGAGTTTGGGGGCCAAGCCAAGAGATAGCTATTTCTCGTAGACCTACTGGGTTTCGCCTGCGACCTCCTGCATGTTTTAACACAGAATCTGTTTCTACAAATATTCGATACCACAATATTATGGAATCGTATTTAGGTACATTACGCACACCATACTCACGTCGAAATTCCCTTTGAACTCTTTTAGCACTCTCAAATTTAGCATACCAAAGAACACATTGTGCCCGCTGTTGATTTGTAGCAGCCATTTTAATCATCTACGATTTTCATTTGTCCTTTCAGATTATACATTGTTGATTGTCATATATGGAAACTTCCATCTTTCAATCATAATATAACCAGCAAGAAATTTTTCCTGCTATCATAATAGCTTTATAATAATAAATGAATATGATCCATACCCAAACGGATCAGATTGTATTAATGCCTATATTATTTATAATATATTACTTTGTCTTATATAGTATTGCTTTGAATACTTAGAAAACAAGTTAGACATAAAGTACATGAAATAATAATAAGCTATTTAGCTATTTTATATACTTAGATATAGAAGGTGATTCACAAGGATTTACCGTCACTTACGGAGCTTATTTCCGAAGACATTCTGAGCAAAAAAATGTCATATAAACATTTGTCCTAATCTCAATATTTTCAAAGTTACATTAATTTGAAGTTGTTTGTAAAATATCTTTTTTCTTTAGTTTTAATGGTAAAAAATTACAAATGGAGAACGAACTACTCAGAAGTGTCATTTATTTAATTGGCTAGTGTTCTGAAGCTAAAAATGTGTTGGTAATCGCTTTGTACAGATTTCTTTTTCAGTTTTTAACTAAAAATGACATAATTCCTACGCATTTAACACAAAAATTGTAACAAACCGTACGACTTTAGGAACTTGATTCTTTACAGTTAAATTAAGCATCCTAATGTACAGTCTTAAAGAATTTGCTAGAGTGGCGTGATTTGTAACAATTTTTGTGATAAGAATTGAGTAAAGTAGCGTAGCAATAATAATTAATTTTCTCAAGTAACTTTCTTAATTAACTTCTGTTTGAAACTTTCACTTCCCTTTACAAAATTCGCTTCACAACTATCACGACAAAAAATCACATAAATGCCAATAGATTAGACGAGTTCCGAACAAATCTGTATCAACAAAGTACAGTCACGACATTTTGAAAGTTAAAATTCTAAATCATCTTAAGACACTGAAAGGTCACTTCCTTGGGGACTTTTACCTAATAAAAATGTTGGACTTTCCTCTTACTTTCAAAGCATCGTAATTCATCGACTCATGAATTCGACAAGTTTCTGGATGCTTTCCACAGATTTCGTGCAGATTCTGTGACAGCAGGTATATTGCGTAAGTTGAAAGGTATTTGTAAAAATGAGGTCACTCGATGCACCTATCTTCTGGCATTGAATGAAAGCTTGCCGGATTAGAATATTCTATAGCTGTTTTACTGCCCGTATACACAATAATAGGCCTATAAGTTAATCTATGAGTTACCAGCAAAGGATTAAAAATTAACACGTGTGTATACTCGAAAACGATCTTAATTTTTTGGATGTTTTTATGCTTCAAGGACAGTTCCTTATCATTAGCTGCATATGGAACAATTTATTTAAATCCGTCATTAGCTACGTTGTGCGAAAACAGGTGCGAATGCCCTCATATAACATTCCGATGTAGTTATAAATAAGAAAGTTTATTGTACACCTTTCCTACCTCAAGGTCGACATAACAGTGATCAAAAGGCAAGGTCTCGAGTTGATGGTTTACAGACCTTGACACGGCATAAAGACATCTGTTGTATTGCAACAGAGTTAGAGCACAGCTTCAACGCTGCACAGAAGCCAGAGTCGTGGGCTCAAATTCCGTCTAGGGCATGAAAATTTATTCGTTTTCCATTTGATGTCCCGTCATATGTTCATCTAGTGATAGCTAAAACAGCTACTGCATTCAGTCAAGTATGTACGAAGATTGTAGGCATTATGGCGTAGCAGTATAGATTAGACGATATTGGTTCCAATTAGGGTTACCAACTTTTTTTAGGAAAGTATGGGAGACTACGGAATCTGCAGAATTTCACATAGTAAATTGACAAATTAGGCCTATTCAGATCAATTAAAAACACAATGTTATTCTACACTTCGACAGTTAAGCTTAAATTAATATTTTGAGACAGATTTTGCCTCGTAATTATTATTATTATTATTATTATTATTAAGTTATTATTGTTATTATTATTAAGTTATTATTGTTATTATTATTATTATTATTATTATTATTATTATTATTATTATTATTATTATTATTATTATTTTACAAATTGAAAAAATTCTTAATTGAAGTTGAGTGAGATTTGCAGTTGATCGAATATGTCGCGCTCCTGTTTAAAACATCTGTCCATTTATTGTTCATGAGAGGAAACACCACACCATATATATATATATATATATATATATATATATATCAGCATTACTATCTGGTGAGCTTAGAACAAAACTCACCAGTTTTTCCACTTTTTCAATATTAACAAAGTTAGAATTTATAAAACAATTATATTACCGGTTGTTCTGTATGGTTGTGAAACTTGGACTCTCACTTTGAGAGAGGAACAGAGGTTAAGGGTATTTGAGAATAAGGTTCTTAGGAAAATATTTGGGGCTAAAAGGGATGAAGTTACAGGAGAATGGAGAAAGTTATACAACGCAGAACTGCACGCGTTGTATTCTTCACCTGACATAATTAGAAACATTAAATCCAGACGTTTGAGATGGGCAGGACATGTAGCACGTATGGGTGAATCCAGAAATGCATATAGTGTTATTTGGGAGGCCGAGATGTAGATGGGAGGATATTAAAATTGATATGATGATAGAGACTGGATTGATCTTGCACAGGATAGGGACCGATGGCGGGCTTATGTGAAGGCGGCAATGAACCTGCGGGTTCCTTAAAAGCCATTTGTAAGTAAGTAACATTTTTTTATTATTTTAACCTGGTCAGCATTGAAATCCATTTCTGCCAAGCATTTTAATGTATAGCTGGAAAAACAAAATTCAGCATGTAAATCATCTTCATTCGCGGCAAAATTGAATTTTTGAAATAAAGCCTCTATATTACGAAAAAAAAAAAGTGAGAAAAATGCTCGAAGAGAAGAAAAATAGGGGAGCCGGGAGACTATTGAAAATTACTGCCAAATACGGGAGATCGCGGAAAATACGGGAAGCTTGGCAACCCTAGTGCCAATACATTCAGTAACGAATTCAAGAATTTAACACTGACGAAGTTCTTAAGAGGCTTTTGAGGCTTAGTATACCGAAAAATTTTGAATTACTATTCCTAGTAACAGTAGGCCTATAAGTTCGTAATAACTAGAGGACGGATGTTGATGACCTAAAAATCTACTTAAAATGATCAATAAAATACCCTTAAAATAGGCTAATGGAAAAATGACATGAAATTAAAAGAAAATTAAGTTTAAATATTATTCACCATACTCGCATCACAACTTCTTAAAAATTAGTCACCTTGTTTCAGTGACTTTCCTGTAAATGTCGGAGAGAGGAGACAACTTCCTGGAATTTGACTAAGATAAAGGAAAAGAGCATGTATGGGTAAAAAAAATGAAAGTTTTAAGGGAAAAATATAGATTTTAATGTGTTTCAATGAAGGATGGTCCATGTCAGTGCCTTAATTCTCCGTCTCCTCTTCCTCCTGCTCTTTATTTTTCTTACTATACATTCCAGATGGGGAGTATAGGTCTAAATGACAAAACAAACTGTGGGCGCACCATGCTTTTTTGCAATCTTTATATTAAAAAATACTGTCTACTGCAGTACATTCCTTCCGAACCATATTGGGGACACAACGTCCTATTGTGAACGTGAAAGTTTCCCCCCTTCCAAACATAAATTCTAAAAACACCGTCGTACCAACAAAAGAACACTAGCAGTGAAAGCCCTCGCTTAAACTAAGCTGCTGTCAAGCATTTTATATTACTTCTGTTGTGTGAGGTGACGCTTCCAGTGAAATGAGGGGTGGACTTTCGAGTTTGTTCCAAACTATAAAACTCAAACATTAATTGTCAATTAACATTACAGAGATTATTCTGTTGGACTAATTAATAAATCTTTAATATTCTCATAGCTAGCAGTGCATATTCTGTACAGATTACTGTGCACTTAACTGCGAAATCCCGGCTAAATAAGTCATTCAGCTGAGTGCGCTCCTTGCATAATGGCAGTTGACTTGAACATAAAACGTCAACATATATGCCTAACTTGGAGTCAGGCCTAAAGGGAAACATTGAAGGAGGAGAATCCGATCCGGTGCTGTGGATTGAATTCGGCGTAGCTCAGCGGTCAGAGCGCTTGGTACGTAGAACCAAGGACCCGGGTTCGATCCCCGGCACCGGAGCGAATTTTTATCCTCAAATATTAATTGTCAATTAACATTACAGAGATTATTCTGTAGGACAAATTAATAAATCTTTAATATTTTAAAACTCAAACTTCATTGTTATTCACTTATTCAATAGGTAATTATTAGTAGGGTCTGCTATTCATCTGTTTCCTTAGAAAAAGATTTAACAGGCCTACATGTAAAGAAGGAAGTAAAATGCATTCAGAATGATCTAAAGGTTCTTCAAAGTATTAAAAATGACCAAAAATTACCGAAAAAAAAAATATAAAAATGACCTATTAGTTCAAAAAACTCAAATTCAAAAAATGCATTTTAAGAAATTACTTTTTTTACGTTAATATTAACATAGAAATGATTTCTATCTTAATAGGCATCGTCCTAATGTGAAAATAAGAAGATGACTTTTCATCAACATCCGCCCCCTAGTGATAACGATGTATCGTAACACTTCATTGCACTCCGATCCTTCCATATATTAAGTTCACTGTTATCCAAAAACGATTAGGGAAAACACGGGAATTTTACTGGAAACAAGTAAAGAGATGGGTTTGGAAGTAAATCTCGAAAAGACAATGTATATGATTCTGACTCGTGACGGGAATATTGTACGAAATGGAAATATAAAAATTGCAAATTTATCTTTTGAAAAGGTGGAGAAGTTCAAATATCTTGGAGCAACAGTAACAAATATAAATTATACTCGGGAGGAAATTAAATGCAGAATAAATATGGGAAATGCCTGTTATTATTCGGTTGAGAAGCTTTTATCATCCATTCTGCTGTCAAAAACATCTGAAAGTTAGAATTTATAAAACAGTTATATTACCGGTTGTTCTTTATGTTGTGAAACTTTGACTCTCATTTTGAGAGAGGAACATAGGTTTGAGAATAAGGTGCTTAGGAAAATATTTGGGGCTAAGAGGGATGAAGTTGCAGGAGAATGGAGAAAGTTACACAACACAGGACTGCACGCATTGTATTCTTCACCTGACATGATTAGGAACATTAAATCCAGACGTTTGAGATGGGCAGGGCATGTGGCACGTATGGGCGAATCCAGAAATGCATATAGAGTGTTAGTTGGGAGGCCGGAGGGAAAAAGTCCTTTAGGGAGGCCGAGACGTAGATGGGAAGATAATACTAAAATGGATTTGAGGGAGGTGGAATATGATGATAGAGAATGGATTAATCTTGCTCAGGATAGGGACCAATGGCGGGCTTATGTGAGAGCGGCAATGAAACTCCGGGTTCCTTAAAAGCCAGTAAGTAAGTAAGTTGGCAATCATTCCAGCATGGAGATTTTTATAAGTTGACGTGAATAGGTGGACAAAATTGTTATGGACATAAAATCACTGTGGACTGAAATCTCAACTGGACGCAAATTTCTGGTGAACGTAAATACTGTGGACAAAATGTCATTGGACAATCAGCCTGGGAATCAAAACCGACGCTTTTACCGTACGGGTAACGAAGCCCTATAAATAAGTATGATATCAGCTGATGGTTAGCCTGACACCGGATATGACGAGTCCTCAGAGTTGGGTGGAAGACAAGTCCGCGTAGTCCGCACGAGGGTAAAAGAGATCCCACGCCCACCCACCAACATCGCAGTTCTACTGAAGCAGAAACAAATTAGACTCATCATCTCGGGCAATATTGGCGCCCGAGGACGTAACTTTATGACAGAGATGGGAGCAATGCTCCGGTGTGGTCAGTCGACCCTCTGCAAGCCGTTTCCGCATTGTGGGGGATTGCTTCACGAGAGTCAAAGAACCTTTGTTTTACACTAGACAGTAAGATTTCTGGTGTAAATGACTCAAGATGCATAGAATTCCACAGCTACGGCCGTAAAAAACGGCGCATCATACTGCAAAACAATTCAGTAGCTACTGCAACAACTACCAAGCAGCAATGAAGCTTTCAGGGTTGAACATATTCTGTAGCTTCCATTTTTCTTCGTCAGTAATGTCAACAAAATGAGCGACAGAATCGAACGATCATCAAAGTCTTCTTTAAGTACAGACGTGGACAAATTATTAGACTAAAAATTATATACGCAACAAAGCTGTATTTAGAGGCAGAAATAATGAACAAAAATGTATTTTGCACAGAAATAATGAATAGAAAATTGAGTCTGGAGGTTACTAATATTTGTGAACATTCCCTTATTCTTTATTAACACGTTGATTTGGCAGGGATGCTGGAAATCAAAGTTTGACACTTTCTTTGAATATCAGCATCATTTAGCCAGATATCAGACAGTGCTTAAATGAGTCCATGTTTTGTTGTAAGCCTCTTTTTGTTCACTTTCTTCTTCAATATACACACATTTTCAATTTCGTTCAAGTCCGGTCTTCTTGCAGGCCATGGGAGAACAGACTGTTGAATATCTTCTGCAGTATATAATTAAAGCACCAGTGGTACCGACACAGCCACACAAAATATACTTAACCATTAGAAAAATATACCAGAAGATGTAAACAATCATATTTACAAGAATAGAGACTCTGTGAATTATACTGATAGTTGATATGACGAATTATATTATATTTCAAAGAAAAACGTTTTAGTATAATAATTTGTCACGTCTGTAATTTATTTTAATCATTTCGTTCCCATATTAGAGGAAATATCTAAATGGGATATAGTATGTATGAGGTGAGGGGTTTGCTTTTTGGTGTCCGCGGATCGGCGTATAAATATACTACTGACATTTTAAAACAATATGATATGACCTCCCAAGATATTTAAAATATTTGTTGAAATATCTTAAAGAAATCCATAGGCATTTTACATAATCATTAATGTAATGCTTAATTTTTAAACTGTCTAAATTGCATTTTGTACTATGATTGCTACCTATTGTATTGATTTTTCTTTCTATTCCACATATGCATTTATTTTAATTGTTTTCCTTTTCTTTTCTTTTTTCTTTTTTTTTATTTGGCCATTAGACATACATTTTAGGCTTCGTCAGAATACATTGAAAAACATATAAATACATTTTTAAAACACTAATAAATGAAACAGTAAAATTTAAATAATACAATGAAAACATGAAATAATTTGAAACTTTTAAATTAAAGAAAACTAACTAAATTGCAATTAAACTTATTTATTAAAATACAATTACATACAAATTTGTGTTGAAAAACTCAGCAACAGAATAAAAAGGATTATTTAATAAATAACCAATTGTAAAATCTAATTTTGAAGCTATTGATTGGTAATTTATAATATTCACTGGGTACCTATATGGTCAACTGTTATGACAGGCAGATGTATAAATAAATAATAGTATGTATGTATATTAAGTGTGTTATATATGGTATGCTATACCTATACATGTGTGTGTGAATTTGGGGAGAGGGTTACTACAACTAAGAGCTACGACCCTGAATATCTATTACGCTTACCCTCCAACTGGGCGTATTTCAAACCAAGGTTCGCTGAGTATACAGTTGTCGAGTAGGTAATCCACTCGTCCCTAAACCAGTCCCCTACGTGTGTCGCTAGCCGGCCAGTGAATGCTAGGGAATGATGAAGGAATGGGGAACGAGAGGAATGATGTACAAGTAGACGCCTGAAATAGAGAAACGGGAACAGTGAGGAAAACCTTAACCGCTACTTGATCGCCACAAGAGTTCCTAAGAAAAGCAGATGTACTCTGCCTGTTCTACGTGGAGTGAGTGCGTGTGGAGGGATGCATTAGTGAACTGCTCCTGCATAAGTATGACGTAAGATGCGGCTTGCCGCATGAAATGCCGACCGCTGTTCTAGTGTTTTGAATATTGAACATATAACCCCCATTTCTTCATAAAGTAAAAGTGAACGACAAATCATTGTACCCGGGACTTCAACGTAGAGAGTAGAATGGTTCTCACAAGAAAATCAACCAACGAGAATACTAGTAAATGACGCCAGCAACTTGAACCACGCAAGGAACTTGAGTAATTAGTGGACTGGTGGAAGAACGGAGATGTTTGCTACAAGGAAGTAGAAGAACCACGTTGATACGGACTGTACAACATTAATAACTTCATTTTTGCCGCTCGAATGCTGAGCTAATCTCTTTTTTACACTCAACCTCCATTCCGCATAATTTGCTGATAATTCTGCTAATATTTCAAACATTTTATCAAAGCAGCTCAAGACCTTGATGGCAAAAAGGTTGATGAACCTTGGTACAAATGAGTTTCTTTTCAACATACCCAATAGCAAAAGAGTCCCTCTCTCCGATTCATTGCAATTTATAATTCTTAAGAGCTCTATCATCAATCATCGACGACGCCATTACTCTCGAAGCGCGGGACAAAAGACAAAAAGAGAATCGACTACTTTTTTTTTAGCTGGACGTGACTATCTGTATCATTGAGGCGAATCTCTCTCGGGGCTGTCATCACGGACATGCGAGAGCAGAAACAAACACACGGGATGTAATGGTCCGCGTAATGAGTCTATTACTTGCTACAAGCGGACCTCCGGCGCGTCTTTACATACATCATCCTGTACAGTAACTGCACTGCGATCTGGGGCGTTTTCCAGCAGTACCCAGACTCCAGCATGTATTCTTCAACACACTTCTTGCTGTTCGGATAATAATTATAACGCATCTGGTAACAAACGCGATGATCTTCTGTTCGACTTTGTATGTATGTATGTATGTATGTATGTATGTATGTATGTATGTATGTATGTATGTATGCATGTATTGTATTGTATTGTATTGTATTGTATTGTATTGTATTGTATTGTATTGTATTGTATGTAATGTATTGTATATATGCAATGTGTTGTATGTATTGTATTGTATTGTATTGTATTGTATGTATGTATGTATTGTATGTATTTATTTATTCACACTCCAAATGGTAACTAATTACACTCAATAATGACAATTAATAATGAACACATAGAACATAAAAGAAACGAATAAATAAGAGAAAAACTTGAGATCATCATCATCATCATCCTTCACGAATTAGGCCTCTGTAGACCTGTTTCGGCCCCATCTAGCAGTCTTCTAAAAGGTCTTCCTGGTCGACGATGTCCTCTAGGTTTATACTGCATCATAATTTTTGGGATTCTTGAATTTTCCATTCTTCGTACATCATCTAGCCAATTGAATTTGTATCTGCTGATTTTTTCTTCTACTGACTCTACTTCTAATTGTTCTAAAATTTCTTCATTCCTTTTTCGGTCTAAAAGAGTATATCCTGCTGAGATATATGAATTAAACATCAACAAAATAGAAGAATATAGGAATACATGGATGTCTCACATTTCAAGGATGCAGGACAGGATACCATATAAGTTTTGGAAATATAAACCTCGGGGAAGAAGAGATATTGGAAGACCAGCCAAAAGATGGATGGACCAATTTCAGTAGCTGCTACAGGAATCAATTTCCTAATGCATGAAGGATGATGATGATGATAATAATAATAATAATGAACGCAATTAATAAAAATACAATAATAATAAATTAATAATAATACTAATAATAATAATAATAATAATAATAATAATAATAAATAACAAAAACGAATTTTAATTATATGACGAATTGTCTCTGTGACCAATTTCTTGTGACGAGTTGTCCCCAACCCTTTAAAGTAAATCTAATTTGTATCTTAACCCTAAGTTCGAACTAAAACCCACGAGTATGATATGCTCACACCTGCAGAGGTATCTTTCAGCACTACGCTCATTTCGCCAACAACTCACTCACTGCACTGGAACTACGACACATTTCATTATACTATCCTGATTTCACTAACACTTCAAAAATATTTCACTATTCAAATACTTTGCACTGCGACTATAAACTATAAAGCTTCACTGACAGAAATACACTTCACTGACACAGCACACTTCACTGACACAACACACTTCTTCATTGATACAACACTTCAAATAACAAAATATCAATTACATCCTTTAAATACAGTAGTGTGTATAATATACTACCGTCTATTAGTAAATTCCTTAAGCCTATTTTTAAATACATTTTTGGTTAATGGTAAAGCCTTTAGTAAGTCTGCAAGTAAAGCATTCCAGTCCCTGATAGTACGATTGAGAAAAGAAAACTTTCCAGTGTCCGTCCTCTATCTTCTTTCCCTCAATTTATGTGAGTGGTCTTTCCTTGAAAATAATTTGGCGGCTGCAACCTATTTTTTATTTCTCTCCAGACAGGTTCATCTCTGTATGTTTTGAACATTGCACATAATCGTGGAAAAGAAGTGGAAGTTTATTTCATTCCTATGTAGGGTAAAGGTTGGAAATACAGTGATACGAGTAAAATTGTGATAGTTCTTTTTGAGAATTTATTACAATTTTACTGAGCGAGAGGAAGATCAGTTTTTTTAGTCAACGCATGAAGGGAATGTTCCTGAACAAGTTGCTGAACAAAACTAGCCCTTCTCTCGCTCAGTAAAATTGTAGTAAATTCTCAGAAAGAACTATCACAATATTACCGATCTTTACCCTAATGTTTGAAACCTGGCAGCGGTATTAGAGATGAGAATCGATAGTAGTTTGGTAATAATTATTATTCTAGAGAGAAAATTAAGTATTTAAGTAATATTACGTCGAAGGATTAGCTGCTGTCAGGATGTCAAAATGAGTACAGTTAAACTCCAATTCTGTATAAAACTGACATGATGTATTCATGAGAGGAGGAGACTATCTTGTCAGCTACTTTGTGAACACTTTATTTTTCTGTGTGTAATTAACTTCAGAGTAAATCTGTGGTATTACTGTGATGAACAGAAGTACATATGATATTTCCGTGCAGGAATTCTGCGTTATCATATGATTAAGAATGGATAGAACAGAGAAAAATTCTCCGGGTTTTCAGCTCTACGTGCTGACGCTTTATCCACTAAGCCACACAGGGTTCCAGTTCCGATACCGGATGGAATCCCCTCAGTTTAAGTTCTGCCTCTGTTTTCCCTTTGGTGGCCTATCCCCATGTATTGTGTCACAGAATATGTGACAGTGGCACAATGTCCAACGCACTATGTACACAGCGTTGCTCATCCCGTTGGATCCCGGCCACTTAGTCACTCGTAATGAGTGCACCTCTGTACATAGTGCGTTGGACATTGTGCCACTGTCACATATTCTGTGACACAGTACATGAGAGTAGGCCACCAAATGGAAAACTGAGAGGTAGAACTTAAACTGAGGGGATTCGATCAGGCATCGGAACTGGAATCCGGTGTGGCTTAGTGGATAAAGCGTCAGCATGTAGAGCTGAAAACCAGGGTTTGGATCCCGGTGCCGGAGAGAATTTTTCTCTGTTCTATCCATTCTTCTTCAAATCTGTGGTATTCGGTTAAAGGGAGATAAGTCATTCTTTGTGCAGATGGAATTTTGTTCCTCAGATGAACATATAAGTTAAATTATACAAGTACACTACCGGTCAAAAGTTTTCGATCTCCTATCACAACTATGGACTTGTGGTTAAAACAGGGACTTTGTTTTGAAAATGCTATCCTATCATAATGCTAGAGAGAGAAAATACACTCAGAGACAAAAAAAACCGGACACTTTAATATTTGCTGGTATTTTGCAAAACATTATCTTCTCATACAATATTATGGTAGCCATCTGTTGTTATGGAGACGTGTATACATTGTTGATTGTTTTTTTGTTTTATAAACAAGCCATTACAACCAAATATTCCAATTTTGCTTTCGGAGTCTCAGGTATAACAATTTTGTCTCAACCATTTTGTGCTTCATTATCGTTATCATTCGTTATTTCTTTATTTTTACATTTTCTGAGTTTAAATGGGGTTGTAACATTTGTCTTAAAACAAGATGCGACCTGAAGATGTGGCTCGAGCTGTAGCCCTTTTACGATGATGGACGCAGTGTACGTTACATTGAAAATGTTATGAATATGGCTAGAAGCACAACCCATGATGCCATAAAACGGTATAGAGAGACCCTAGAATATACCAGAAGACCAGGTTCGGGTCGTCCAAGAGCTACAAATCCAAATGAAGACAGGTATATGGTGTTGAGAGTTCTTAGGGAGCGCAACCTGCCAGCTACTAGTGTAGCCCAGCAATTTGTTAACATGCATGGACGCCCAATTTCGGCCAAAACAGTTAGAAGGAGGTTGAAAGCAAGTGGACTGATATCAAGTAGACCTGCAACTGGTCCCAGACTTCTCAGGATGCATAGAGTTGAACGACTGTGTTTTGCAAATGATCACAGGGATTGGAGAAATGGACAGAGGGGCTGTGTTCTGTTCACCGATGAGTCCCGTTTAAATCTATGCTCACCTGATGGACGTGAAAGAGTTTGGAGAAGGAGGGGAGAACGATTTTCACAGTGTTGCATTTCCGAAAATGTGCCGTATGGAGGTGGTGGAGTGATGGTTTGGGCATTAGTGTGTACGGATGCTCGTACAGAGTTGGTTTTTGTTGAAAATGGAAGACTAACAGCTGATAGGTATATAAATGAATGTTTGGCTGATCATGTTGTGCCATTTGGCCAATTCGTAGGCGATAATTTTGTTTTAATGCATGATAATGCACGGCCGCATATTGCCCATGCGGTCGGAGATCATCTCCAAGAAGTGGGAATCCATGTTCTTCCATGGCCAGCAAGGAGTCCAGACATGAACCCAATTTAACACGTGTGGGGCATGCTGGGACGGCGTGTTAAGAATAGACAACCGAGACCAGAATCGTTATAAGAGTTGAGGCGAGCACTTGGCGAAGAATGGGAACTTATTCCTCAAGAAGACATTGCTAACCAAATTGAGAGCATGCCAAGACGTATGGATGAAATTATTCAAGCCAGCGGGGGCAATACCCGTTACTAAAAAGAGTTTTTAATGTTTAAGACACCATAAAATGAAAAACAGTTAGACCAAACGATGCCATAGTTATACGCCCCTTGTAATTTTTTGTAAATTTTCTCATCAGAGATTTTTTCTTTCAAATGTTGTCGTGTAAGGTGCTAAATGAAATATTATTTTGTTTAAATGGGTTTTGTTTCATTTTGAAATGATTGGCAACAAGATACAAGCAAATATAGAAGTGTCCGGTTTTTTCTGTCCCTGAGTGTATTTATTTTGTTGGTCTATTTAGTTTTTCCGATGCGTTTGTACATTGAAATAAAGTAAGCAGCTGTTGTTTTCATAGCTGATAGAAAACTTTTGACCGGTAGTGTAAGTGTGCAAAAATCAAAAGAGTACTAGCAGTTGATGTGTTTTGTGTAGAAAATTATTTGCAATAAGGATTCCAAGTTTAATTTTCATTTAACTCCAAACTAATTTTTACGACTTATCTGCCTTCACCCAAACAACACAGAAATGTACCTCAACTTCGAAGTCTGGTCATAAATATAATTATAATCTTCAAATTTTACTCTGATATTTAAAATAAAGTTTTTGAGTAGAGAAATGAATAAATGTAGGCGAAATGTACAAAGTTACGGATGTGGAACCATTTTGCATGTCCTAGTGCTGTACCGCTTTCATAAATCGTTCAAGCAGGACACATTTACCTCCCACACGCCTAATGAAGCTGTGTACCTCGACTCCGTAATGCACTTCAGTGATTTAGTGGTCGCGCGCATGCGCTGTAAATCTTTCGTTAGAGGGCAGGGGGAAGTATATCATGTTTCGGCATTATCAGCGATTTAGCGACCAGGCTGCAAGTTACATTCGCTGGTCGTGCACAATTAATAACAGCCTGAGACCACATTAAACTTATATGTACTTCTTAAAATTTGTTTCGTCCGATTTTCTAGATAAAATCGAAGTGAAGGCACTTGATTTGAAGATACGAAGTGGTGACCATTTATGACTGAAACATTTCAGGCTATGAAATACCTCTTTTCCATCGAGATGTAGAACTTGTGGTGTTTTTCATTCTAAAGAAATTAAGGCATTTTCACATCCAGAAATGGATCTTTCTTATGTTATAAATTTTCCCGCTTTATAATACAGGATTAGGCTACTTCGGAAAATCGAGATATTGACGCTTTTAAACCATAAATGTTCCAGTTGGTTCGGTGCTCTTTTACTTATTCTGTTATTCAGAATATCATCGGTTTACAAGCAAACACATTAAGTCAAAAATATTACTTCTGAGGAAAAGGCGTTTGAAAGTTGTTGACAAAACTGAATCCTCAAAATTTTATTTTTAGTAAGCTGGTTTTCTTTAAGTGTATTTCATTTTCCAATTCTGAGTTCATACACATATATAATATTCATTATATACGCCTTTCCCTTAGAAGTATATTTTTGACTTGATGTATTTTGCTTGTAAACCGACTATATACTTGCTATACTTCGTTCCATAATGTCTGACAGGAGGTGTAAACACTACCGGCAGAGGAGGAGAGCAGTATAATTGCTATTCAACCAATGGCAGAAGTCTCATTTCACGCTTGACTTGAAGTTGGGCGGTCTGAAGTGTTCTATCCCTCCCAACTTCAAGATAAGCATGGAAGAGACGTCTGCTATTGGCTGAATAGCAATTATACTTCTCCACTGCCGGCAAAGTTCACTTATCCTGTCAGACATTATGTAACGAAGTATAGCAAAATTTTATTATATTTCGACTTTTTTTTCATCAGAACCTAGCATAGGTCCTCTGTAAATAAAACTTCGCATAATTAATATAACTATCTGTACATCACTAAGCAAAACCTAATAGTTATTTGATTTAAATACGAAAATGTATTAAGTATTTTGATCAGCCGGGCAGCGTTTATCTGATAACTTTAGGATATTTTAATGAAACTTTGTATGAATATATATAGTTCTTCCATACGAACAACGCGAAATAAAATCTTTAGTGTAGGACGTATAAATTTTATTTAACAAATAATATTGATCATTTGTTTTAATTTAATATAAAATCTCAAAGAAGAAACATTGAACTTACTTGTCAGAGATTTTCTTATATTATGCTGTAGATATTTTTATTAAAAATAACTCAAAACAAGAATAACATAAAAATTCTAATATTTTGTAATTTATCACGTAGGGGACAGTCGAGTAGTATCGGACATCGGGTAGTATCGGACAGTGCGTTTATTTCATCTACCACCATGGTAGTACCTGAATGATATGGTTACGTTTCTCTATGCGACATCACAGAAACGTAACCATGTCAATCAGGTACTATCATCGTGTGGTAGATGAAAGAAACTCACTATCCGATATTACCCGATGTCCGATACTATCCGACTCTCCCCTAAACGCTGCACAGCTGAACAAAATATTCCACAGATTTTTATAATTTTTTTAAAAACAACTTCTATTTTTAACACCGAAATAGCTGAGTGATAAACAGATAGAGCATATCAAGAATGCTATATTACTTCCAGAGGGCCTAAAAATTCTGAGAAAAACTGTTGAATTATAGTAAAATAATACTAGTCGAAGGTCTACCTCCCCCTTAAGAGGACTGGGAGTCTGAGCATACGGCTGTTATGTATAAGTGAAGAAATAGATGAATATTACTAATATGTGTGCCCTAAATCTGAATTTAAAATCCAAATTGCCCCTCACGTACCGTTTTCCAGAGAAAGTGAATTGATTTTTTTTATGGAAAAAACTTTTTTTTTTTTTTAATTTGTGACTGTTACTGATAAAATTACAACACACTAAGGATTCAAAATGCCTCATAATACTTGAAAAATGTGAGCTGGATAAAAAAAATGATGTTACATAGTTTAAAACACAAACAACAAAACAACAAACAATAAAACTATTTCATGCGTATAATGAGAAAAATCTCTGAATTTGAACTTACATTTAAAATAATTTTCTGGATGACTTCCGTTTATAACTAGACCCGGGACTGTCTTTGCAAAGAATCAATCTAGTCTGCAAGCATGCTGGATGATGATCTTGATTTATATCGCCTTTCCATTTCGTATATTTCTTGATGAAATCATTCCCCATGCTCGTCGCTTATCGCTCCAAGATTAGGAGAAAAAAATCCAAATCAGAATGTAAAAAGTGTATTTTTAGAGACATACTACACCCCATTTTCTCACATGCACTGAACATGATTTCCACAAGTTCGATGTAGTTGTCTGCCTTAGAATTTCCAAGGAAATTTTAACAAAAATCTTTGAATGCGCGCCATGCCATTTTGTTCTATAATGGAAAGTTTTTCCTCAAACAAAGAGTTAGCCATAACTTTGTAAATTTGTGGACCGATGAAAATCCCCTCTTTTAATTGTCCTTTACTCAAACTGGTAAACTTTTCTTTTAAACACTGAAAACCACATTGTTGTTTATTCATTGCGCATACCTCACTTTGAACTGTTACGAAATTTATTGAATAAAAGGGACCAATATCTGTTCATGTATTAGAAGTACGAAAGAACATGTCAACAACCATAGGAAACCGGAAATAGGTCATAAACTCGTAAAATGCATTAGCTTTTGTTTTGGTTTACAACTCCCAACCCTTGCTAGATGTTTCCTGGGGGAGCCCTTATCAAAAAAGTGAAATCATGGGTATATATTAGAAACCTTACGTGATACGAAGAAAAGAGATGCATTTTCGGATCCAGCGCACACAAAACCATAAGGGACACATTGTTTTAAGTCGGAGCAAAATTCTTGTTGTTCATTGTTACCAGCCTGACGTATAACTTATAATCAGTTTGATTGGGATATTTTATAAAGGTTTTTCTTCCTCAAGATAGTTTTTCATGACAGAATCCTATCGTAATAGTTAATTTATTACTTAATAAATTACTTCTCTTAAATTAAAAACTAAATTCCTGAATTTCAAACAATTAAACATTTTAAAAAAATAACAGGACTTGTTTACCTTAATTACCGAGAAATGGATCAGAAGTAATCAAATCACGATGACTGCATACCACCCATTCTTTGCCTGAGAATAAAAACTACATTCTGAGAATTTGCTTCCAGAATTCCTGAGTCTTAATCTTGGAAGGCAACCTATTAAGACAGTTTAAGCCCTTGGTGTAAATTCATTTAAATTCCACGCCAAATCTTTCACCTCTAAATTGACAAGGTCGATGTTTCTTCGTATAGTATGGTAATTTTCGTTCTCAGTCGCTTCTCCCTAGGTCAATTTTCCTAAGGTTACTGCTGTTCGTACATTTTCTTCTTTTTTCCCCGGCGTCATTAATAAGTTTTTTTATTCTTCCTGTGCAGGGATCTGGCGCCCTCCTCGGCCAGCCTCGGGCAGACTTCAACAGGTTCCTTTATGTATAGCACCCTCCGAAACTCAGGTTCCCAGCGGCCTGAACGTCAGTTTATTGTACCAGCAGTAGCACCACAAATGCATATTACAGCATCTTATATGTTATATGAATGCAAATTATATGTAAATTTATTTCAGTCGGTATCTTATTTACAGACGTCAGCTGGCAATGAAATAGAACATCTGGTAAGGTAGTAAAACAATGAATTCAGTGTTTCCGGAAGACTGAATCTAATTTCCTTGATCATCTTTTGGTATTAGAATTGTCGATTGTTAAGTTTATTGAAAAATATAAAATAAAATCTTCAAATTATGAAGAACACATCAATATGATCATTGTCGTCATAATCATTTACGTTCAAACTTCGGCCCAAAGGGAACGTCCCTTTTTCTCATGAAATTTATGAACCAATATTAAGCATTTACAAGAAGCGGTGCATCCCGACCATGTTGTCAGCATCGTTCAAGATTTTCGCTTAAACAATATAAACGCGGCGCTATACAACTTACAAATGGCTTTTAAGGAACCCGGAGGTTCATTGCCGCCCTCACATAAGCCCGCCATCGGTCCTTATCCTGTGCAAGATTAATCCAGTCTCTATCATCATATTCCACCTCCCTTAAATCCATTTTAATATTATCCTCCCATCTACATCTCGGCCTCCCCAAAGGTATTTTTTCCTCCGATTTCCCAACTAACACTCTATGTGCATTTCTAGATTCGCCCATACGTGCTACATGCCCTGCCCATCTCAAAACGTCTGGATTTATCCTAATCATGTCAGGTAGAGAAAATAATGCTTGCAGTTTTGCGTTGTGTAACTTTCTCCATTCTCCTGTAACTTCATCCCTCTTAGCCCCAAATATTTTCCTAAGTATAGTGAGGGTCATATAAGAACAGTTCCTAAACACCAAATATTACCGTCTTGTCAGTGTTGCCAACTGTTACCAGATATCACACGATCCTTCATACTAAATGACTTATTTACTTACCGTACTTTATGTTGAAAATTATTTTAAATAATTCAATAATTTCTAACATATTTTCGTGGGCAAACTATACGAAAAAGGGATCAACATGTCAAGTATTTTGTCTGGCAATATGAAATTCATTGGTTTGACTAAACAATTGACTTACGAGACCTAACCTAAAAATGTATTTTGTTTGACCACATGAGATTATTAATACTAACTCCGAAAACTTAACTGACTATAGTCTTGAATAATTATAACCACAATGCAACACATTAAATAAGTATTATGTATTAATATTAATAATGATATTAATTAATAATTAGTATGTTGAAATTTCACTAGCTTCCAGTACCCGGCTCAGAAATCTAGTACAATTTCAATTTCACGGAACTCCTGTACCGACAAATATTGTCGATATTTGTCTCAGCTGCCAACATACAGTTACAAAATCACTACAATTTGTAGTAGTTGTCAGTATCGCAATTCGAAACGAAGTTGGCAAAAGAAAATTCAACCTGCAAACTAGAAAATCACCACAATCCACTAGCATATGTAGTAATGGGGGAAAAATGGTTGGGTTTCACCCCTTAGGGTATGAAGTAAGCTGACCCAGACTATACCTTATTCTCAAACACCCTTAACCTAGTTCCTCTCTCAAAGTGAGAGTCCAAGTTTCACAACCATACAGCACAACCGGTAATATAACTGTTTTATAAATTTTAACTTTCAGATTTTTTGACAGCAGACTAGATGATAAAAGCTTCTCAACCGAATAATAACAAGAATTTCCCATATTTATTCTGCGTTTAATTTTTTCCCTAGTGTCAATTATATTTGTTACTGTTGGTCCAAGATATTTGAATTTTTCCACCTCTTCGAAGGATAAATCTCCAATTTTTATGTTTCTATTTCGTACAATATTCTGGTCACGAGACATAATCATATACTTTGTCTTTTCAGGACTTACTTCCAAAAGTATCTCTTTACTTGCTTCAAGTAAAATGTTCGTGTTTTCCCTAATCGTTTGTGGATTTTCTCCTAACATATTCACGTCATCCGCATAGACAAGAAGCTGATGTAACCCGTTCAATTCCAAACCCTGTCAACACTAGAAATAGAAATAAAATAATACAATCAATATAAAAAGACGATACGATGATATTAAAATTTGAGGACCGAATGAGCAGCGCTCGTATTTCTTACTATTTCTGCTTACGCTATTGCAGTTGGAGAGACTCCTGTGAAACTCGTCAGCATATGCGACGTCAAGACAGCAAAAGACATCCGCATTGACAAGGCATCCTTAGTGTCCTACTGGTTCCCATGCTAGCTATTAAATCCGAGGTTTGCTGGTTCAAACCTGGCCAAGGTGATGAATTTTACAGGGCAATAAAACTTTTGGCATGGCTTCCTCCTGGAAAGAAATAAAGCTGGGGATCCTCCGGCGCATAATAAAACTCTCTCCCTGATAGAGGGCTCCAGACAGGGTCAGTTGATGCCCAACGTTGAATAACATCTGCAGTTAAAAGCTATGTTAAATAAAATAATATTCATATCACATTGACAGTGAGGAAAATACCAGTGTTCATTTCAGGATTCGAGCCAAGAACGGTCTAAAAAGAATCTTATTCAGACGCTTGTAATGCCCCATTTTGATTATTGCGATTCCTTGCTAACTAATAAGTTCACTCTTAGCTGAGAGACTACAACGTGTTCATAATGTGTGCGTACGATTCATCTGCAATACTCGTAAATTTGACCATATAATACCTTCCCTCCAGTTACTTTCATGGGTGCGTCTGAAGGAACGAAGAACAATACATTTACTGTCTCTTCTGTTTAGAATCACGCATACTTTAACTCCGAATTATCTGTTATCGCGCTTTCGATTTCTTACAACTCTTCGAAACCGACATCAAGCACTTCTTTCTATCCCTCATCATAGAACGTCTTTATACTCATCTTCCTATACTGTAGAAATACCTCGCCTCTGGAATTCGTTACCTAATGACGTCAGGGACTACCGGACTTTATCACAATTCAAAATTAAATTGGAAAATTTTGTCTTGGTTAAAGTTTTTAGGTATTGCTAGAAGTATTGATTTGTGTTTTTTTCTTGTTTTTCTTTTTTAACCCAGATTAAAATTGCAAATTTCTTGTTTATGTTAGTTAATTAGTTAGGATACAATTAATTATGATGCTTAATCACTCATTTAAAGTTTGTGTGACTGTAACCTGTGTATATTTTTGTGTGGCTTTACTTTGTTAGTGTTTTTCTCTCTCTCTCTCCCTTTACGAGTATTTCTTGTGTAGCTTTACTTTGTATATAGTGTGTTTTTTTCTGTTTATTTCTATTATTGTATTTGTATTCCTGTGTTGTGGAAGAGGAGGCCTGATGGCCTTAACTAGACCAGAATAAATAAATAAATAAATAAATAATAATAATAATAAATAAATATTTTCAGAGCAGTGTTAAAACTGGGCGCCAGCTATTGGCATTGTAAAGTCTTAGAACTTAAAATAGTGTTATCCTATTAACTTGAATGGCCCAGCCTCATTTCTGAAGTTCTCTATCGTTACTCTGGTTTACCCTATCTCAATATTTATAGCCTATTACTTGCCGAGCAGTTCGGATCCCTTTCTCTTTTTTCTCTCTTGGATTGTGTTTTATGTCTTCATTGTACATTCCACATCTACTTATACTGCTTCTGTATTTTATTTAATCTTTAGCTTCTTTTGTTCTTATCTTTTTTCAACATTGCCTCTCTCGTTGGTTCCCTGAATGGGTAGATATACTGAAGTGAATATTTCTTCGACAGCTACAAGTAAATCGGATGCAAATAATGTCACCGGCAGAGAGAAACATAAAAGTAAACCTGGTGAACAGTAAAAAGCATGGAAAATGTGTTTTCCGTATATAAAAATATAAAATCTATAAGCAAAAGATACCTAATATTCTCATTACATTTGCTTGTTCATTGAAGGAGAAATATTATCGTTTAAGTTGACGTATCTATGTAAATAAGCTAATTAAATCTGTTACAGGTAAGCATATACAGTACAAGTCTTAAGATAACGAATCGATACTCCTGTCATTAGGGTAGAATGCAATATAACTTATTAATAGAGCCGGGATTTATATTCGAGATGCATGTTGAGCTTAACATTCTGGAATATAAACAGAATTGATATTATTTGACAATTAAATCGTGGTCAACAATTTTATACGTAACTTCTTAAGCACATAAAATGAATATTTCGAAGAAAAAAAGGTTTGTTATGTGTTTTATTATATGAATCGTATGCGGAGACTAAAAAGAAGGAGAAAAAGAGGAAAAATTGGAGAATGTTGGGTTCGCAGTGAAAGATCTGCCCTTGGGCAGGAAACGAATGAATGAATAATGATTTTATGTTTTTAAAAGGAAATACATTAGCTGATAATTGATCTTTTTTAAAGTCAGATTCATTAAGAATATGACATTTTATTTTACAATCATGTCTACCAAAAATAAATAAAAACAAATGTTGACTGCCTGACTCTTAAGTAAATTTCACAGCCTTATATATTATTTTCCGTTTCTGTAATGTGAGGATTATCAACAGTACTCTCACTAGAGGTCTTAATTTATCTAGAGAAAATCAAAACTCGAGTGGGATGTAATTTACTATTACACGATTAGAAAAAAATATATAAAGATTAGAAGAAATAAAGTACTCTAATACAATAAAATATTAATTGACTTACCGAAATTCTATTCCACTAATGTTAGCTTCACCAAAATGTTCGAACGGAACCGCCATTTTCAGTTGACTATTTATGCGGGAAACAAATTACGATCGCAAAGCATGTTTTATAGTACCGTAAAGAATTTGCAGTTTGAAATGTTGGCAAACAAAGACACAAATGGTAGGGAGGTGATAAAAACAGAAGAAAGTATATAAAGATTAGAAGAAATAAAGTACTCTAATACAATAAAATAGATATTAATTGACTTACTAAAATTCTACTTCACTAATGTTACCTTCACCAAAATGTTCGAACGGAGCCGCCATTTTCAGTCGACTATCTATGCGGGAAACAAATTACGATCGCAAAGCATGTTTTATAGTCCCGTAAAGAATTTTCAGTTTGAAATGTTGGCAAACAAAGAAACAAATGCTAGGGTAGTGATAAAAACAAACAAATGCTAGGGAAGTGATAAAATTAAACAAATGCTAGGGAAGGGATAAAATTGTGCGATATGCAGCCATGATTGGTTGAAAGACGTTCCTTTCGTACCGTTTTATTGGTCAAAAGTAGTATGACGTAATAAAAGTGCAATAGTCTATATAAAACATTTTAGCGACACTTTATCAAGTGAGCTATTATGCAGCGTCTATTAAACTGGTGATAGTGAGATGGTAATCTGGCGAGATAAATCTCAGGATTTGACATAGGATAATCTGATATTCGCCTTACAGCTAGAAAACCCTAGTAAAAACCCAAACATAGAATCAGTCCAAGCAGGATTCGAACTCATGCCCAAGCGCAGTCTCGGAGCACGACTTCTGCTCCGTAACTGTTAGACTAAGCTGGCAGTCCAGAATAAAATTTCCATGGAGGAAAATGTCATAGCTTCCACTGTATGTTGCAACAACAAAGAATAAAATAAATATATCCATATAATGTGTTATGGACAGCTATAATTTATTAAATTTGCAAATGTACATATAACAATTTGTTGGATCTGTCACCAAAAGCTATTCTCCAGGACTAAAGGCAGCCCGTTCCCCTTCCCCTACTTTCCCTGTTGACGGAGCCGAGATGTAGCTTCAAAACGTTGATGTCTCTACATCTAGAACACGGTGCAAATACTCAAAAGTCTCGTACAACCCGCAAAATTAAAGGGTGTCAATTTCGATTAAATTGCCACTGTGTGTTTTTGATTTAAAATGATACGTTGTATTATTTTCACGTGCACCATTCTCGATTCAATTGTCGTTGATACTGAATACGGATAAAATGCTCTAATTGTTCAGGAGAAATCTCTGTTCAGAGACAGATGGCACATAAATCGTACGTTCAATTTTTTTTTCTTCGATATTAGGGATATTGAAAATGTGTGTGTATTTCTGCGAACATCTTGAAACGTTTTTTTTTTTTTTTCGAGAATTAAAATTCTTTTACTGAGGAGAGAGAAAATTGAAAACCAAGAACTGTAACAAAAAAAATACTATTGAAGTATCAGAGCTGAAATTACAAACTTTAAACTGTTCCAGAATTTTTATGTGCGGCGTCTCTGAATCTAAGTAAAGATTTAAAACCAACATCATGAACTTCTAGAATATAAATTATATTCAAGCACTACAAGGATTATATTTCACAGCAATCTTAGGAATCTATTTTACTATACTACAATCTTACGATCATGTAGATTGTAGAAGCACACTTTATTATCGTAGATTGAGAATATGAATCAACATTCTTTATTGCAACAAGATTCGGGAAACCATAAACTTAAACTGTTTCAGACTATCAGATCTGAGATTATAAACTTAAACTGTTCCAGAATATCAGAAGAGAGATTAAAAACTTAAACTCTTCCATAATATCAGAACAGAGATTATAAACTTAAACTGTTACAGAATATCAAAACTGAGATTATAAACTAAAACTGTTTCCCAGAGTTCCGAAGTCATGAAAACAAGGGGCCGTCTTTATAGACATTCTTAGCGCGGTCTTCCGGTGGATGATCAGCGAACTAGCGTTTTTCGTATTCGTAAACCAGTGTTAGCGATATATGAAATATGATATGATATATGATATGATATGATATGATATGATATGATATGATATGATATGATATGATATGATATGATATATGATATTTTTTATTTTATTGGGTTATTTTACGACGCTGTATCAACATCTAGGCTATTTAGCGTCTGAATGACATGAAGGTGATAACGCCGGTGAAATGAGTCCGGGGTCCAGCACCGAAAGTTACCCAGCATTTGCTCGTATTGGGTTGAGGGAAAACCCCAGAAAAAACCTCAACCAAGTAACTTGCCCCGACCGGGATTCGAACCCGGGCCACCTGGTTTCGCGGCCAGATGCGCTGACCGTTACTCCACAGGTGTGGACGATATGATATATGATATGATATATGATATGATGTGATATGATATGATATGATATGATATGATATGATATGATATGATATGATATGATATGATATGATATATGATATGATATGATATGTTATATGATATGATATGATATGATATGATATGATATGATATGATATGATATGATATGATATGATATGATATGATATGATATGATATGATATGATATGATATGATATGATATGATATGATATGATATGATATGATATGATATATGATATGATATGATATATGTGATGTGATATATGATATATATGATATATGATATGATATGATATGATATGATATGATATGATATGATATGATATGATATGATATGATATGATATGATATGATATGATATGATATGATATGATATGATATGATATGATATGATATGATATGATATGATATGATATATGATATGATATGTTATATGATATCATATGTGATGTGATGTGATGTGATATATGATATATGATATGATATGATATGATATATGATATGATATGATATGATATGATATGATATGATATGATATGATATGATATGATATGTGATGTGATATATATGATATGATTTGATATGATATGATATGATATATGATATGATATGATATGATATATGATATGATATGATATGATATATGATATGATATGATATGATGATATGACATATGATATGATATATATGATATGACATATGATATGATATATATGATATGATATGATATGATATGATATGATATGATATGATATGATATGATATGATATGATATGATATGATATGATATGATAACTTAACATAACCCCAAACTTCACAACTATAATAACAGGACACGGAAATATAAAAACTTATCTACATAAATATAAAATTATAGATAGCCCATTATGTCCATGCAACAATGACGAACAAACGATAGATCATTTGTTATACAATTGTAAATTACTTGAGAGAGAAAGAGACATTCTGAAAGCGGCAGTTCTAAAGTCTGAAAACTGGCCAGTGAATAAAGACAAACTAGTGCACAAATACCAGAAGAACTTGATCAAATTTACTAACAATATACAGTTTGACAAATTACAATGAAAGAAAAGTGCAAAATTCATCCATCTATATTGCCTATAAAGAAACTCTTAGAACAATATAAAGTAATTGTATGAACATAGTTTAAGTTAAACCAATGCTTGTAGTATTACTCCACAGTAATGGAGCATGCAGACTGTAAAAAAAATGATATGATATGATATGATATGATATGATATATGATATGATATGATATGATATGATATGATATGATATGATATGATATGATATGATATGATATGATATATGATATGATATGATATATGATATGATATGATATATGATATGATATGATATGATATGATATGATATGATATATGATATGATATGATATGATATGATATGATATGATATGATATGATATGATATGATATGATATGATATGATATGATATGATATGATATGGTATGATATGGTATGATATGATATATGATATGATATATGATATGATATGATATGATATGATATGATATGATATGATATATGATATGATATGATATGATATGATATGATATGATATGATATGATATGATATGATATAGATCTAAATCCTGTACAAGTAACCAGTCGATAGCCGGGTCTAGTTTAGCACGCTCGTAGTGCGAGCCAGCGTAATGTCTATGAATAGCACCCAAGGAGTTTTATCTCTATGCTGCCCATGTGTGCTCATGGTATGTAAAGTAAGTTTATCTTTATCAATAGACTAATTAAAATTGTCTGTTTGTAGCTTCAGGAAGAAACGTTCATATAAATACTGGGAATTGGCGACCGAGAAGTCGTAACATTCTCTGAATGAAAATGTGCTCTAGAGGTAAAAAAGTACACACATGCTATAATCACAGATGCAAAAGTGGCAAATACAAGCATGTTCCTGCTTCAAACCTGTCTACAAACTCGCCGTTTTTCTTGTCTGGCAGATAAAAATCACAGACTATCCAGACGTGCTAGTAAAACTTGAAGCCGCTATTTGATACGGCGATCAGGATACAAAAGAAAAAAAGGAAGATGACGTCTCTGTTTCTTTCCGTCCATCTATGCCTCTCTTTTTTAATATGATATAAGAAACCGTATATTAAATATGGCCAACACAGGAAGCTTATATCTTAACCGTCCAGCAAAATTCACTCATAATAAGCGCTTCTCCTTCATGCTCTGTAACTTTATCCTGCTACGTATAGCAGTTGGCAATAACCAGGCTCATCAAAAATATATTACAGTACATTAATCCAGCGAATCAGTATTTTGAAACTATTTTCTTTATTAAAAGCGCTCCGTAATTTTAAATTAACCTTGAAATTTTTTGTAGATGTCAAGATATCTTAAGATAAAAATACATCAGAGCTATAAATAAAGATAATCATTTCTGTGCCTCAGAGGTAATCTATGTCAAGTCCAAATTTTGAAATTATGGCACTACTGAATTATTCAGGGTGAGATCTATCTAAAGGTATACTCTGTGAAGTCCTGGGACAACTGATTTCGAATGTAATTAATTGTTTTTCAACAGAAGATGGAAATACATTTGGAACATATTACGTACGATAAATCCCACATAAGTCTGCTTACAGCGCATGCATTATGTCCAGACCTCCCCCACTCTTCCTACAGAGCTGCGCACGAGATCGGATGAGTCTACTTGAGAACTCGATAGACACACGCCCGACCTTCCCTTCTACTCCTACCCCCTCAACAGAAACGCTGTTCCCGCACTACACATCGCGAGTGTCTTGACAAAATGCATAAGCTGTATTACTATGTGTGTCTTAAACTTTTCAAGGTATACTATAGTTCTACAATATAAAATATAAAATGAATGGAATAGATTTGTAACTTTACCAGGGATAAAAGTAAAAAACCTGAAATATATTTTTTGCCTGTATCCTAAAGTTGATAAAATGGACTTACATGCGTTGAAAAACATTTTAAAAAATTAACACTCTGCATTACAGTTTAAAATATATATGTAAAAAAATTATAACATTAGAGTAGGTAATGCAAACAAGACGAAGACCATGGTAGTCGGAAGAAAAATAAATAAGGTAAACGTGCGAATACAAAATGAAGCAGTGGAGCAAGTGGACAGCTTCAAGTACTTGGGGTGTACTATAAGTAGTAACATGAACTACTGCCAGGAAGTCTAAAGGAGTATAACAATGGCAAAGGAAGCTTTTAATAGAAAGAAGAGCATTTTCTGCGGACCTGTGGAAAAAGAACTAAGGAAGAGACTAGTAAAATGCTTCGTGTGGAGTGTAGCATTGTATGAGGCAGAAACATGGACATTACGACGAAGTGAAAGAGTAGAGACTAGAAGCATTTGAAATGTGGATATGAAGATGAACGGACCGTGTGAAATGGACAGACAGAATAAGAAATGAAGCTGTGTTGAAAAGAGTGGGTGAAGAAAGAATGATGCTGAAACTGATCAGAAAAAGGAAAAGGAATTGTCTGGGTCACTGGCTCAGAAGAAATTGCTTATTGAAGGATGCATTGGAAGTAATGGTGAACGGGAGAAGAGTTCGAGGCAGAAGAAGATATCAGATGATAAACGACATTAAGATCTTATATGGATCGTATGCGGAAAGTAAGAGGAAGAGGAAAGATTGAAGAATTCTGGGTTTGCAGTGAAAGACCTGCTCTTCGGTAGTAAATATGAAAATTAAAGTGAAACTTCACAAAGGACTATTTGTACATAAAGCTATAAATCAAGAAAAAAATCGGTGGGGGCCAATTTAATGTAAATCTTCATCTTTAGAAAATTTGTCTAATAACATATTTTTCTCCCTGTTACGAAGGAGAAACCCGAAGCTAGCACTGCAGCCTTCACTTGGCTTATTGTGCCTTACCATCCTCAACATAGGGATGATGTTTGAAGTCCAAACAGTCTCTGCAGTTACCGTGACTCATCTGTGTAGTACTATATGTCGATTCAGCTTACATGTATTTACGATTCCGTTGGAGTCCTCGTACAGTGTCTTCCATCCCCCAAGGTGTATTACGGCCTCTTAGTGTGATGCCATCTTCACTCCAATCGGAATACTACATCATGCCGACACCGCTTTGGGTAATGCTATGGAACTAACAGCAATGAATATTGAAATGGAGAATGACGACGGGATGCTAGAGGAAGACGGGAGAACCCCGTCAAAAACGCGGAGGAATCTTGGATTGCCAACCATACATTCGAATCCATCATTGGGATTCGAAAGATATTCCACTGTCATCCTCAGCTAGTGTTCTGTACTGTTTCGGGTTTTAATTCAAGAATGATAAATTGAACCTTAAACTACTAGCATCAAAAGTTTGTACAATAGTTCATGACAAAACACTTAACATAGACACACAGGTAGACGGAGATAATGTGCCAGAAATTTCTTCGGGACCAAAGATTTAGAAACGAATGATTTTCATTATTACAAAATTATTTTTATTTTGGTGAAATGAGAAAGGAAAAGCATGTTTAAAAATATCTGAAATACAAACTAATAGTATTACTGCATAAAGTAATATTTATTTATTTATTTATTTGTATATTTATTTATTTACTTATCTATCTATCTGTCTGTCTGTCTGTCTGTCTATCTATCTATCTATTCTGTCTGTCTGTCTATCTATATATCTATATCTATATCTATATCTATATCTATGTCTATATATATCTATATATCTCTATCTCTATCTCTCTATATCTCTATATCTATATCTCTCTATATCTCTCTATCTCTCTATGTCTATCTGTCTGTCTATTTATTTATTTATTTATTTATTTATTCATTCATTCATTCATTCATTCATTCATTCATTCATTCATTAATTCATTCATTCATTCATTCATTCATTCATTCATTCATTCATTCATTCATTCATTCATTCATTCATTCATTCATTCATTTATTTATTTATTTATTTATTTATTTATTTATTTATTTATTTATTTATTTATTTATTTATTTGCTTTGCTATGAGCTATAAGCTATAAGCTAATCTAAGCTAAGCTAATAATTGTAACACAAAGCATAATATAAACAGAACAACTTTAGCTCGCCCCTGAAAGAGTAGAACTCGTGCTCTGGGGCGGATTCCTGAATTGAAATTAAGAAGTATATAATACAATTTGTCTGATGTATACTACGCAATAAGAATATATAAATTTAAATTTACAATTTTTTCAGTTTTTATAAAATCCATACATAACTTTTTAAATTTAATACTAGAACTATTCGAATTGACAAGATTGGGATATTTGAATATAAAGAGTTCGTTTAAGAATAGGAAAAGAAGAGGCAGCAAGTTTGGTAAAAATGACAGCACGTAGATCGCTCGATTAAATGTTACTTTTTTGCACGTTATTATTTTTACAACCATAATGATCTTAATCATCATGAGCATCATAACTCAGGCCGCAATAATCGGAACCAATCGCTGTCTGTGCAGACACGGAATTCTCCACCTACTGATAATACTACAGACGTAAAAACCGGTCCCTGGATTCGATCCGCAATACCCCCGTATTAGAGAGCGACCTGAAGGCGCCTGGGCTATGTAGGGTATTCTCAGAGGTCACGATTTTGTGGTATGCTTCGCCATTCAGGCATCTCATTTATGAGTGAATATCATTACCAAATTATTTTGCTATAATGAGATGATTGGTAAACGTCTACGTCTTTCACGAGATGTATTGAGAAACTTGCCCAATGACTAGCTTTTGACTTGTATAGGTATAAATATATTTTGTAAATTGAGATCAGATTTATTATTTCAGTTTTCTAAAAGATAGAATCGAAATTTAAATCCTAGCATTTCTAAAAACAAGAATTAGAACAAGTCCGCTGTAGTATTGTGTGTTGCCCGTGTACTGTGATGACATACAATAGGTGGTGGTGTCGGTGGTCGATATTTCTTGATTCGCGAGTCAACCCCTTAATATACCAGTAGGACGGAGGGGTAAGACATGATCTCCTTCCTCTTACAAGCAAACGTTCTGATGGGGGCAAATAAAAAAGTTAAATGTTTCTCTTTCACCGTGTTAATAATGTCAAAAGAAGTGCTTATACAAATTTTGGCCACTCGACCGCAATTACGAGGCCGTCCAGAAAGTGATCTTCCCTGGGGCCGTTTACAGAAAAAAGCACAATTGCATGGAAATATTTATTGAAATAGATACAGCAATTATTATGCTATTTGTCAACATATCCCCCACTGGAATTGAGACATTTCTTCTACCATGGGATCAATTTTTTGTGTCGTAGAAATCAGCCGCCTTAGATCGGAACCAGCGTTTGACTGCGTCTGCATCTCCGATGGAAAATATGTTCAAAAAAGCTCAATAATTGCTGTGTCTGTTCCAATAAATTCCTTAGATCGGAACCAGCGTTTGACTGCGTCTGCATCTCTCTCTATCGAGTCAATGATATGGGAAATGTCTATTCCGATGGAAAATATGTTCAAAAAAGCTCAATAATAGCTGTGTCTGTTCCAATAAATTCCTTAGATCGGAACCAGCGTTTGACTGCGTCTGCATCTCTCTCTGTCGAGTCAATGATATGGGACATGTCTCTATTCCGATGGAAAATATGTTCAAAAAAGCTCAATAATTGCTGTGTCTAGTCCAATAAATTCCTTAGATCGGAACCAGCGTTTGACTGCGTCTGCATCTCTCTCTATCGAGTCAATGATATGGGAAATGTCTATTCCGATGGAAAATATGTTCAAAAAAGCTCAATAATAGCTGTGTCTGTTCCAATAAATTCCTTAGATCGGAACCAGCGTTTGACTGCGTCTGCATCTCTCTCTGTCGAGTCAATGATATGGGAAATGTCTCTATTCCGATGGAAAATATGTTCAAAAAAGCTCAATAATTGCTGTGTCTGTTCCAATAAATTCCTTAGATCGGAACCAGCGTTTGGCTGTGTCTGCATCTCTCTCTATCGAGCCAATGATATGCTAAATGTCTATTCCGATGGAAAATATGTTCAAACAAGCTCAAAAATTGCTGTGTCTGTTCCAATAAATTCCTTAGATCGGAACCAACGTTTGACTGCGTCTGCATCTCTCTCTATCGAGTCAATGATATGGGAAATGTCTATTCCGATGGAAAATATGTTCAAAAAAGCTCAATAATTGCTGTGTCTGTTCCAATAAATTCCTTAGATCGGAACCAGCGTTTGACTGCGTCTGCATCTCTCTCTGTCGAATCAGTGATATGAGAAATCTCTATTGCGATGGAAAATATGTTCAAAAAAGCTCAACAATTGCTGTGTCTCTTCTAATAAATTTTTCCAACAAAATTGCTTTTTGTTCTGTTAACGACCTCTGGCGAACTTATTTTTTACGGCCCTCGTAATTGCGGTCGAGTGGCCAAAATTTGTATAAGCACTTCTTTTGACATTATTAAAATGGTGGAAGAAAAAAATTTAACTTTTCTATCTGCCCCCATCAGAACGTTTAGCTTGCTAGCCAACGTTAAGCAGTTTGGGTATCCTCCCCCTCCTTTCCTCCCATTTGCTGTGTATTGCGGACTGCATTTTATATGACTTAGACCTAATCTTTGCCGACCAGTGGTGTAGAATGTAGTAAGATGTATGATATTATGAACAAATAAGAACTATAAGTAATTCAGACTGTTTTTTTATATAACATTAAGGCAGTGATGTCAAAGCAAGCGCATTTTTCTGACCTTGACGTCGTGCGCGGGCATCAAGCGCTAAGTATGGAAGGAGGAAGGATTATGTATATGAATAAGCAGCATGTTGGATTAAAAAAACAGTGGTGTGCAAGCTTCAAACGGAACGTGAAATTTTATGTCGTTATTTTTATATGGTTTCTTTCTGTTTGATATTATCTATATTATTTGTAAAACAACAGTACTAACACCAATTTCTTAATGTTGCTGTTGTGTTTTAAGCGTTAATAATATAATAAAGAGTTAAGAAGGAATATTCACATAAATTCCATAGGTAGTAGTATAACTATACTGTACTAAGTGCATGAAACACATTAATAAAGAAAGTGATATCCCAAAGAAAGAGAATGAGTACAATATGGTAAGTTGGAATTGATATTGATGGTATCTTTAGCCTTATAAAAGTAATCAATAAACTAATCAAAACAATATTATAGTACAAAGTAAAGTTACCTAGGTATATGTTTTAACTGTAACTAATATTACATAACAAAACTCTTATCGCATTATGCTTTTAAGGTGATATTGGTGTGCAAACTCCTATTATCAGAATACTAAATTATTTTCTCGAAATTTGCTGAAGCTATAGAGCTGACGTTTTTACAACACATGGTATGGTATGGTTTATTCTCACTCAAACTTTTGGTCCTGCTGGCCCTTCACTTATATAGTATTCGGGCCAGCAGTCCCTTCCATATACTATTTACAACTTGTACAATACTCGATGTTAATGACCGACATCTCTTCATCATTTAATGTTCACCCACTAAGTCTTTCATGTTCGTTCACCACACTTCCTATATTTCTGCGTTTATTAAATATTCCTTCTTTCCCTCTACTCCTACCTTCTACTATTTCCTATTCCTAATAACAACGTAACAATTACTTTTTCTATTCATCATTTTCACAGACCAACTTATTTAACATATCACTACAATCATTTACTGTATTATAACTAAGCCTACCCTCTATTATTTGCTTTACCTCTATCTATATTACTTTTTTTTTGTCCTACTGATACCTGTCTAGTCTAGTCCTACTTTTAGCTCCTCTACTCTTCCTATATTTACAATACGTCCTACTCATTCCTACTAATTAAATTACTCATCATGACCCTTCTCATACTAAAACACTATTCACCCATATTCACTGCACCCTTATTTAAACCTTCATTCCACTGACACACCATTTCCTTAGATTGTATGCTGGTTTATCCTTGCTGCTCTCCGCCTTATCCCTATCGACTTTCTTTTGCACATTAACCTTTCCCAGCTGTTGTCTTACGTTGCCTACATTTCTTTCGCTGACACCACACACGTCTACATTACCGCTCCTATTCGTTCGACACATTACACTCTTGATGTGACCTTGTGGTGACGTCACTACAGATTACAACACATGGACATATATCTTTTGTTTAAGATGTAACAGGAGTTGCTTTGTTAATTCATTTCCTTACAAACATTTCCCAGGCGAATATTTTGAAAATTTGTAATACACACTGTAACATCCGTGACATGGAAGAAACAGCCACCAAAATATTTACCGATTATGTTTTTGTAAACTAATTACATGCCATGAAATGTGCATAGCTTTCACATGGATTCTATGAGAATGAATCTCTATTTGCTTGAGGCAGAGACCCGAGTTTTAGATCCGTGACGGAACCTTTTCTTTGTTTTCTGCAATAAAAATAAATTTTACTCAACAAGTTTTTTCTGTAAAATGATACTGATCTTCTAAATTGATTCTAATAATATAAGTTGACAAAATTAACTTCATTTTCAATATATTGAGTTTGAAAATAATAAAAATGTAACATCCGTGACAACTGGAGTGGGTGTATGTCTTTGTAGGATACCTTGTGAGGATGTAGAGACCTCTGACGGACGTAATAGGACACAAAATAGGGAAATAGAAGTAATGGCCCTTCAAAAGCCACAGTGTTTGTCGTATTTGAGGATCGGAAAAGGGGGCTACAGTTACAAATTATTCAGATTCATATTTTTAGCAGAATCAAATTTAATCCTTTCAAATATTCACATTCACATTGGACAACCCTGAAGGTGAAGCCGTGTCATAGGAGGCACTAGGTGGCCCACATGAAGTGTTGGTCGAGAACAGCCAGCGTGAAGACATTTATGTTACGAAAACATTTGCTTCTACAGTCACCTACTTAGAGAGTCTATTATCCCTCCCCTTGCTCATATATATGCATCATTCTTGATTTAAATATGATAGCTTTCGAGTATAATTCTTTACAAAACAAAGCAGCATCACATAGCCAAAGAATGGAAAGATGCTATGTTGATAATACTGAAGCATTTCCAGTGCATACGGATTGACGTGAGATAAGAGAAATGAAGTCATCCTGCTTGTAGGCATAAGTTCATTGTAACAATGGAGGTAAGTAGGTGATATGTTATTCTGTGAGCTACTTTACCCATTATAATTTATGTATTTCTTTGCGTAAGATTTTGGTAACTTACAAGCAAACGTTCTGATGGGGGCATACAAAAAAGTTAAATTTTTTTCTTCCACCATGTTAATAATGTCAAAGGAAGTGCTTATACAAATTTTGGCCACTCGACCGCAATTACGAGGCCGTCCAGAAAGTGATTTTCCTTGGGGCCGTATATAGAAAAAAGCACAATTGCATGGAAATATTTATTGAAACAGATACAGGAATTGTTGTGCTATTTGTCAACATATCCCCCACTGGAATTGAGACATCTGTCATACCATGGGATCAATTTTTGTGTCGTAGAAGTCAGCCACCTCAGATCGGAACCAGCGTTTGACTGCGTCTGCACCTCTCTCTGTCGATCCCATGATATGAGAAATGTCTCAATTCCGATAGAAAATATGTTGAAAAATAGCTCGACAATTGCTGTGTCCGTTCCAATAAATTTGTCCATGAAATTATGCTTTTTTTCTGTTAACGGCCCTGGCGAACTTATTTTTTTACGGTCTCGTAATTGCGGTCGAGTGGCCAAAATTTGTATAAGCACTTCTTTTGACATCATTAACATGGCGGAAGAAAAAAATTTAACTTTTTTATCTGCCCCCCATCAGAACGTTTGCTTGTTAGAGTAGAAACTGAAAGCTGAGAATACTTGTTCGAAATTGGAGTGGGAGCAATGGTTTATTATTCAGAAAAGTTTTACTTGAAGTTTATTCATTGCTGAGGACGTATAAAAGATCAAGACCAGTCCTGGGCACAACGGAGAAGTGGAACAGAACTCTGAAACTCCTTCCCATGTACTTTCGAAAATCGAAAATCGAAAAAGAGAGGAGAATTCGGAAGACAAATTTAAAAGGTACGCAAAACGCGTCCTTGCAAGGGGTTGGGGGCTGTAAGAAACAAAATATGTGAGCTCCAAGCCTGTTGGCCACTAGTCTCACTCCGGGTTACGCTGCTCCACTAAAGGAGCTCTAGAAAATGTTGAAGGGGAAAACCGAAAATGGACGTAACCTCTTAGGTATACCACATACTCGGGGGGGGGATTGAAATGTGATCAAAATGATCACGGGACGGGGCGAGGAGGAGATAGCTGGTGTAGATCTGCACATTGAAATGAACTGTCATTTCGCAGTGCAGAGGAGTCGAGAAGACTCTGTCGTCTGTTGTTCAATGACAAGGCAGGTGAAGACCGCCAGGAGAGACGCCGTGAATTCTTAATCTGCAAATTGAAAGGTTCCCTGTCCTTTCGGGTTGCGACATGTGTGATGTTGCACATGTATTTCATAATTTATATACTCTGAACTAGGGCTTTAAGTTGTTTGTTAGAAAAAATGGGAGCTTATGGGGTAGGGCATATAGGTCCGTGCTTACACTGCCTTATAAACAAACGCACAGTGGGCACTGGGCATCAGTGATGGATTTCAGGTTACCAGCGAGAGCCGAAAGTTCGTACAAGTTATGATGCAATCCGTCACTGAGCAATGCTTAACTGTCAGTCTATTCGTCTCAGCCGGGGAAGGTGGAGTGGGGAGTTAAGGGACATCTGCAGTGGCTCAATTGAGTTAGTAGTGCCCAGGTCTGATCAAGACGTTTCGAAAGTTAGATCTGCTTTCGTCTTCAGGTAAAATAAGAGTGAAAAAAAGTACCCTGCTCGGTTGGGATAACTCTATTTGACTGACCGAAGACTGACAACATCAGATGAGATATAAGCTTAAAGTAAATTAATAAAAAATTTAAGCATTTTCGAAGATTTTTTTTTTTACTAACAGCGGGTACTTGACTGTTCGTCATTCACCCATATGAAGCCAGTTTTGTAGACAAATTTACCGAAAAAGTTGTTGCCCAGGATGCGCCATAGGAGGCTGGTCTACGCTACACCCGAAATGAGATCATGATGATGATTTTTAGTAGGTTATTTTACGACGCTTTATCAACATCTTAGGTTATTTAGCGTCTGAATGAGATGAAGGTGATAATACCGGTGAAGTGAGTCCGGGGTCCAGCATTGAAAGTTACACAGTATTTGCCCGTATAGGGTTGGGGGAAAACCCCGGAAAAAACCTCAACCAGGTAACTTGACCCGACCGGGCATCGAACCCGGGCCACCTGGTTTCATGGCCAGACTCGCAAACCGTTACCCACAAGTGTGGACATGATGATGATGATGATGATGATGATGATGATGGAAATTTGTTGGGATGTTACAGGGGAACCAGAGAACCCTACGTTACCTGGACAACGGACTTGCCCAACATAAGTTACATATCGGGGATTCACCGGGGATCCAATCTGTGCTGACAGGATTATAAGTCCAGCGCTTTAGCAACTAGACCACCGTGGCGGCTAAAATTAAAAATATTTACTATATGAAAAAGAAACATGAAACATTCCTTTACGTAAGCACAAGCAAGTAAAATGCGAAAGAGAAGTTTCTCCATTGTTTCCACTTAGCGTTTGTAGACTTTGTTCTTAAGCCCCACACACAGTAATCCAATGAAGTAAGATCGGGTGACCTCGGTGGCCAAGAAATTACTCCATCGCGACCGATCCAACGCCCAGGATACGTTACATTAATCCTATAACCTAATGTTATTTTAGTTGTGTCCACACGTGAGTGCTGATGAAGGACATGAGACTGACGCCCGTGATTTTCAAACAGCTCTATGTCAGATACTGTTAAAAAAAGCCATATGTTCATATAAGCTTTTTTGTTCAGAATCACCAATATTATCACCCCTCACACCATGTACCTTTCCTCCTGACTCACCCTGTATCTGTGTCTAGGGATTCATTAATGTTATGTAATTAATATTCATTACTTGTTCTGATATTCTCTCTTTTTATCTCTAATTTACAATGAATAGGTTATTTCTTTATTAACTTACAAATATTTTACAGTTATTGATGCTCGTCTTCACGATATATTATAATCTCAAAAAATTATAAATTACCACAATATCCATTGTAAATGAGCTTCATAATTTGCAATTAACACTGCGTCATTAGCGTGACTAGTTACTGCGATAACGTAATTTACTATTCAGTGCCATTTCATGCTTTTTACTGCGTTAATTGCTTAATTCATGGTAATCAAATACAGTTACTTAAGGAAGCAAAGATTAGAAACGGACATAAATAAATTCGAAGTCATAATAATCTAAGAAGATGGTATTCAATACTGGGCACTCGAAAGAGACAAACAGTACCAGGATCGTTGAATACAAGTGAAATAAGAAATTAAAGGTAGGCCTATAACCTGTTAATTAATGATGAATTTTTCTTCTAATTTCTTTCTTTTGCGATTACTGCCCACGCAGAATCGTGGTCTAACGAAGTCCATAACTGAACTGTTAAGATTTGATCCATTAATGTATCATAAAGAATGAACCGTAAGTAATGTTATTAATTTCAGGGGGTTATTCTTTGAAATATTTCAAACAAAAAACTATTTTACTCATTTTTGCTTCCTTTTCGAGATAAAAATTATTTTATATGAAAAACACCTTAGCGTATTTTGGGAAAGTCATTGATTTCATTCCCAATATGCTCAGTCAATTTAAGAGAGCAGTGTATTATGATAATAAGTTATTGAATAATTTTAGTTTTGTCCTTCAAATTTGCTGAAATTTTATCCGAACAAATGTAAATTTTCATTCTAAAAAGCAATTTTAAAATGTTACATTTCTTCGGATAAAATTTCTGCAGATTAAAGAACAGGAACTGGAATTATTTCTATCATTTATTATCATAATACACTGCTCTCTTAAATTGACTGAGCATATTGGGAATTAAACAGATGGCTTTCCCAAAACACACTATGAAATTTTTCATATAAACAATTTTTATCTCGAAAAGGAAGCAAAAACGAGCAAAATTGTATTTAACTTTTTGTTGCAAATATCTCAAAGAATAACCCCTTGAAGTTAATGGCATTACCATTCACTCTATATGTAACTTACAACAAATTGGGGTAGCACGGTGATAGGTATTCACCTAAGACAATAAAGTCCATTATAGTGAAAACTAAAGAATATTCGTGCTTTAGATTGTATTTGAACATATTACTGTGATTTACACACAAAATTAATGCTTTCTTTTAAGAAAAGTACATGGACCAATAAGAGCGCGAATAGCATCTGGGAATATCATAACAAACAATGAACTTAACGGAATCATAGACGTACATAATAAAAAACATAATAAATTTTGGTTAATGCCAAAGAATAAAGCGATTCGGCAATGTTAATAAACTTTGACAGATGATAAAGTGGACGATATCATATGATTAAGACCTTAAGGGACACTATGGTGAAATAGTGATGAAATATTGAGAGAATCCCCTTTTTTGTTTTTAGGTTCGTAATTACATTTTGAACCTTCTAATTTGATAAAATGTTTTCATTTCCTATTTCAGAGCCCTTTATCTAAAGTGGCTATACATGCGGTGCGTGAATGAGTTCGGAGAAATAGTTTTTCTTGACTTTGAAATTTTAAGCAGTTTCTTGAATAAAAAAAAGCTTCTTGAAAAACAGTCATTCTCAGATTCGTCTGTAACTTCTCGCCGAGGTCAATTAAAAGTTGAGAAATAAAATTTAATTAGCATGTGTATGAAATATTAATAAAGAGTGTCTCAACAAGAAAGCCGGATTTAATAATGTGAATAAATGCAACAAAAACAGATAACAAAGCACACAGCAATGCAGCCAACTCAACAATAACAAGATATTGAGACTTTGCTCTATTGATTTGTTGCCAGTTTGGCGGCACTGTTATACATTCTGTTACCTGTTTTACTGCATTTATTCACATTATTAAATCCAGCGTTGTTGTTAGGACACCCTTTATTAAGTTACTTCAAGATATATTCATAGTCTATTGCATTTAGAATAAAATTTGCTGTAATGATAAATTCCTGAAATTGAGAAATTTATTTTGACCCTCTATTTAGATTGAACTCAAAAAGCTAATTAAATTTTTTCCCTCTATTATTGTCAAGCTTTTGAGCGTATATCGAAATAAATATTTTGAAAATTTGTCGCAAGGACCTTTTTTATTGTCCTCTTTATAACATATATTTAAAAATATAATTTGAAAACTATCAGTCCTAATGGCACCAAATTTTGTATGAATCATCGTATTGTAGGCATATTTATGTAGTTTAAATTTCATAAATTTTGGATGAATATTTTAGAAGTTTTAAAAATCATGTGTGTCCTCTTAAGAGGTTAGGTACAGCTTACAGCAGTAATTTTATTGGAAATATTCAACATTTTTTTCCTCCATTACTGTATCTTGTACAATAATGTAAATTGCTATGTGTAAAACACTGTCCTTCTGCTTAATGAAAAAATATTTTGACGATTTAAAAAAAAATATTTATATGTATTTTTTTTCAACATTCAAATGAGTTTATAACTCATAAACTTGTTAACTTTTTCATGTTATCTCCCTTTTATTTTATTGCTGAAACTCATGTTTACAATATCATGCTCTTTCAACTACATTTCTTAATAAATAATATTTTTTTTTATTTTGTGTTAGAAGAAAATACTGATATTTGACCATTTTTAAATTAATTTATTTTTATCAGACGATCTATCAAAGGTAGAGAAGTGATTTTGCATCGTATTGTAGATATAACATGCAAAAAATACACACACAAAATTTCATCACAGAACGTTGGACAGTTTTTTAGTTATGAGGGGAAACACTTCATCACTGCACAGTGAACTGCCACCATTTTCAATTTTGAAAAAAAAAAAAAAAAAAAGTATATAAATAATTTTTTTAAGTCGTAAAAATATTTTTTTCATGTAGCAGAAGGACAGTGTTTTACACATAATTACTAATTTTCATTGTTGCACAAGATACAGTAATGGAGGAAAAAATGTTGAATATTTCCAAAATTTTACTGCTGTAAGCTGTACCTAACCTCTTAAATGGCTAGAGGTTAAAAATTGGAAAATAATCCCGGCTAGAAAAGAATGAAGAAAACTTTTTGAGAAGGCATAATCTTTGTTATAAAAATTTGTAGCGACTGAAGAAGAAGAAGAAGAAGAAGAAGAAGAAGAATTAATATCATGAGCCTTAGTCTTTGTATGCACCATATAGTATGTTTGTAAAGAAATATGTCTAGCGCTTGTTAAAAAGTGATTAGTGGCAATTACGAGTGTAATTCGTTGCTATAATAATTAGGCTATAGAAGGCAACCGCTATCTGAGACGGGAGACATTGATTACTGATCCGGAGCGATGGTAGTGCGTACGTTCGAATCCCGCTTAGGCTGATTACCTGGTTGGGATTTTCTTTAAGGTGAATATCATGTAATCATATAGCGAATTTTCGGCCTAATCTCATTATCATCAATTTCAACGATGCTAAATAACCTAGTAGTTGATACAGCGTTGTTAAATAGCAGACTAAAAATTGTAGCGTTTGTTAAATGTCAGGTCTTTAGTACTAATATAACACCGAAGACTGAAGTAGAGAGGCGGTTGACAAGAAATTTAAATAAAGAATCAAGTTTGTTGGCGACCTTGACCAGCCTACATAAAACATCGAAGCAACGGAACTATCTGCTGCAAGTCTAGTAGCGCATACGTGTGGGCATTCGATATTGCTTGCATTAGAATGCAGAGGAATGCTCCTACATGTAAACACAAGGTCCTGTGTTCAACCAAGGTGCGTCTTTATAAATCCTTGCTTTTGAGGTGTTTCCAGTAAACCGGTTGCCATCTTCTTTTTCATCGTACATTTTATTAACACTTTCAACTGTTAGAGTTAAAACAGTGCCGTTATTCCCCAAGTTCTATGTCATTAGCATGGATGAATTTAATTTGTCCACGGAAAGGAAGAGATTTTTTTTCTTTGGTTTAATAGTATGTGTGGTAGCATTGATCCAAGCTACAGTGAGTGGCAGCCTAGATCATATATGTAAGAAGATAAAGATCAAAAGGCCAGTTCCTAAAGTCGTATGATTTGTAGTAATTTTTTATAAGTGCGTAAGAATGATGTTATTTTTAGTTACAAATTGAAAAATGAAATCTATGCAAAACAATTAACAACTCATGTTTAGCTTCAGAACACAAGCCAATTAAAGAAATGATACTCTGAATAGTTCATTCTCTGTTTGTAATATTTTTTTTATACTTAAAACTAAAGAAAAAAAGGTATTTTACTAACAACTTCAAATTAATGTAACTTTGAAAATATTGAGATTAGGACAAATGTTTATATGACATTTTTTGCTCAGAATATCTACGGAAATAAGCTCCGTAAAGGACGGTAAATCTTCGTGAATCACCCTGTATATGCAGAACATACTCCCACTGTAAAAATAATAAATCGCTCACTGGTAGCGGTGGTGACGATAATTGCTATGAAGTTTAAGATGCAGACATAAACCAGAATAAAACTCAAATTAAGATATACTTACTTACAAATGGCTTTTAAGGAACCCGTAGGTTCATTGCCGCCCTCACATAAGCCCGCCATTGGTCCCTATCCTGAGCAAGATTAATCCAGTCTCTATCATCATATCCCACCTCCATCAAATCCATTTTAATAAAATCCTCCCATCTACGTCTCGGCCTCCCCAAAGGTCTTTTTCCCTCCGGCCTCCCAACTAACACTCTATATGCATTTCTGGATTCGCTCATACGTGCTACATGCCCTGCCTATCTCAAACGTCTGGATTTAATGTTCCTAATTATGTCAGGTGAAGGATACAATGCGTGCAGTTCTGCGTTGTGTAACGTTCTCCAGTCTCCTGTAACTTCATCCCTCTTATCCCCAAATATTTTCCTAAGAACCTTATTCTCAAAGACACTTAGGGTGCTATTCATAGACATTTCGCAGTACGCGCTACGAGCGTACTAAGCTAGCCCCGGCTATCCACTGGTTACTTGTACAGAATTCAAATCATATCCTATCGCTAACACTGGTTTATGAATACGAAAAACGCTGATCATCCACCGAAAGCCCGCGCTAAAAATGTCTATGAATACGGCCCTAAATCTCTGTTCCTCTCTCAAAGTGAGAGTCCAAGTTTCACAACCATACAGAACAACCGGTAATAAACTATAACTCTTTTATAAATTCTAACTTTAAGATTTTTTGACAGAAGACTAGATGACAAAAGCTTCTCAACCGAATAATAACAGGCATTTCCCATATTTATTCTCGAGTGTCATTTATGTTTGTTACTGTTGATCCAAGATATTTTAATTTTTCCACCTCTTCGAAGGATAAAACTCCAATTTTTTTGTTTCTATTTCGTACAATATTCTGGTCACGAGACATAATCATATACTTTGTCTCTTCAGAATTTGCTTCAAAACCTATCTCTCTACTTGCTTCAAGTAAAATTTCCGAGTGTTCCCTAATCGTTAGTGAATTTTCTCCTAACATATTCACGTCATCCGCATAGACAAAAAGCTGATGTAACCCGTTCAATTCCAAACCCTGTTTGCAATCCTGAACTTTCCTAATGGTATATTCTAGAGGGAAATTAAAAAGTAAAGGTGATATATATGAAGATATAGCCAAAAAAATGGAGATGATTATAATGACGGAATCATGAAACATGGCCTTAATGTTGCGGGGTTTCCACCTGCTGGTTGAAAATGCTTGAAGAACCTATTGCCGAGGTTCAAAGACGAAACAACCGAAATGAGAGGCAGGTGCCAAGCAGTGCTGGCGAACCACCAGGAAGTGAATGGGGCTGATGTGTGAGAACCGACACAACCACCGAGCAGTTACCACACAGATGCGGTTAGGGGAGGGGCATGGCAGAGGCAGTCGTCCAGTAATTGCCCCCGCGCTGCTGTTAATAGGCGCTCTGCAACAAATGCGAAACTTTACCGTCTCTTCTTCCAAGAAAATTAGAGGCCTATGAACAGCAAATGTATAATTCTGCCAGTTTTCTTATTTGTGGAACTTGTCTCAGACTGTGTTCTAAATTGAGGGTTGTAGACCAAATTGTAGACAGTGTGAAGTGTTGCAAAATTCAGCAATGTCTGCATCAAATATTGTATATTTTAACATTTGGTAGAGTAATTAGTTACATACTGAAATGAGTATGAGTGTAGGTCCGATGCTTGTCCGAAGAAAGAAAACTTTTAGGGTCGAATTCATAGACATTCTTAGCGCGGGCTTCCGGTGGATCATCAGCGAAACTAACGTTTTTCATATTCATAAACCAATGTTAGCGATATGAATAATTCGTCCCTCCTCTGGCAAAGTCGGGGCTAGTTTAGCACGCTCGTAGCGGGGCTAGCGAAATGTCTACGAATAGCACCCATAAAATTTAATGCTAGCTCCAATCATTATTTCGGCTGGTTACAACTTTATCTACAATTTGGAGAATTTTACTCGTCTTAGTAGCCCACTCTTCGCACATCAAGATCACGACAACCGTTCCCTTTTGGTCTTTGTATTCTTTCTCTTTTTCATGATATATGTATGTATTTATTCACACTGTAAATGGATAAATGAAAGAGCCAGAGCCATAGTGGGCTAGGCACCATACATTAAAAACGGAGAAAACAATAGTTAAAATTAAGTGCTTACCATAATTTAATGAAACATGCAGAAAATAATATAAAGTGTGCACATTAAAACTAAATAATATGTCAATATTCATTAAATTATGGTATTCACTTAACTTTAACCCTTGTTTCCTTCGTTTTTAATTAATGGCGCTTGGCCCACTATGGCTCTGAACCCTTCAAATACCCGGTGGCAGTGGTAATGACGATTATCGGCCATGTAGGCCAGCTTCTGTCTGATGTTTTTTTTTTTTTTTTTTTTTTTTTTTTTTTTTTTTTTTCCCAATTCACTACGGGCTAAAGGAGGGAAATGTAGCCTACTATCACCTTTACTTTTTAAATTCGCTCTAGAATATGCCATTAGGACAGTTCAGGATAAAAGAGAGGGTTTGGTATTGAACGGGTTATATTAACTTCTTGTCTATGCGGATGACGTGAATATATTAGGAGAAAATTCACAAACGATTAAAGAAAACACGGATATTTTACTTGAAGCAAGTAAAGCGATACGTTTGGAAGTAAATCCCGAAAAGACAAAGTATATGATTATGTCTCGTGACCAGAATATTGTACGGAATGGAAATATAAAAATTGGAGATTTATCCTTCGAAGAGGTGGGAAAATTCAAATATCTTGGAGCATCAGTAAAAAATATATATGACACTCGGGAGGAAATTAAAACGCAGAATAAATATGGGAAATGCCTGTTATTATTCCGCTGAGAAGCTTTTGTCATCTAGTCTGCTGTCAAAAAATCTGAAAGTCAGAATTTATGATTTTATATTACCGGTTGTTCTGTATGGTTGTGAAACTTGGATTCTCACTTTGAGAGAGGAATATAGGTTAAGGGTGTTTGAGAATAAGGTTCTTAGAAAAATATTTGGGGCTAAGAGGGATGAAGTTACAGGAGAATGGAGAAAGTTACACAACACAGAACTGCACGCATTGTATTCTTCACCTGACATAATTAGGAACATTAAATCCAGACGTTTGAAATGGGCAGGGCATGTAGCACGTATGCGCGAATCCAGAAATAGGTATAGATTGTTAGTTGGGAGACAGGAGGGAAAAAGACCTTTGGGGAGGCCGATGCGTAGATAGGAGGATAATATTAAAATGGATTTGAGAGAGGTGAGATATGATGATAGAGACTGGATAAATCTTACACAGGATAGGGACAGATGGCGGGCTTATGTGAGGGTGGCAATGAACCTGTGGGTTCCTTAAAAGCCATTTGTAAGTAAGTAATATTTTAAACTATTGTTTTATATATCTGAATTTATTATTATAACTGTTAAATTCATTATTTAAACTGTACAATTGTTGCGCAATTCATTTGTATTCTGGATCCTCTTAGTCAACTGCAGTTTAGCAGCAGACGAAAATTATAAACTTACTTACTTACTTACTTACTGGCTTTTAAGGAATCCAGAGATTCATTGCCGCTCTCACATAAGCCGACCATCGGTCCCTATCATGAGCAAGATTAATCTAGTCTCTATCATCATATCCCACCTCCCACAAATCCATTTTAATATTATCCTCCCATCTACGTCTCGGCCTCCCGAAAGGTCTTTTTTCCTCCGGCCTCCCAACTAACACTCTATATGCATTTCTAGATTCGCCTATACGTGCTACATGCCCTAACCATATCAAACGTATGGATTTAATGTTCCTAATTATGTCAGGTGAAGAATACAATGCGTGCAGTTCTGTGTTGTGTAACTTTCTCATTTCTCCTGTAACTTCATCTGTCTTAGCCCCAAATATTTTCCTAGGCACCTTATTCTCAGACACCCTTAACCTATGTTTCCCCCCTCAAAGTGAGAGTCCAAGTTTCACAACCATAAATAACAACCGGTAATATAACTGTTTTATGAATGAACATGATAACGAATGGAAAACAATCGGTTAAAGTGCTAAAAAGTGAGAAATTTAGAGAACTAAAATGCCAATTGAATACTGAATTGATACATGTTACAGGACCTTATCCAGGAAGCAGTGATGACAATGACGACGATGACGATGACTATCGAAAACATAATACCTCTAATGGAATTGTTGATATTGGCATAAAAAACCAGAATGTTGACCATTTATTTCAAATGAACTGCTGGGGATTGATTCCCTGACCTTTGTATTGAAATAATCTCCTAACCGACAAACACGGATGGGCTCGTGTAAAAACTGAAGTACCGTACTCTAACTTGCAAGAAGCAAGGCAATGTTGTTATTACCCTATGTTAAACGTCATGATAAAATCTGTACCGAACTCGAGTTTTCAAGCCGCGTCTACTGTTAGTTGAGAGTTTGCGTGGTTGGAAAGCAGTAATTACAATTAAAGCGTCTTAGAACAACATCCCCAATAACAAGAATGCGGCTCTGGGTTGGAAAAAACAACCCTTCGGGTGTTTCCTTCATCACTGTTTGACTTCAATTACTTCTAAACTGCGAAAGCGTGTTTCCGCAACAGACCTTTGTGGTTAGGATTTTTTCGCCACAAAGTGGTGTACCGGTCGTACGCCTCATACCATTCATTCGTACCTGAGAACCAGTGCGCTCGCTCTCGTAAACGGGCCACGCAGAGTTCACGGCGAAACAGTGTGTCAGTGTTCAATCTTCTCTGTGTCCAGGAGCCAGTTAATTTCGGTTTATAGCAAAGGCCCTAACTTCGAAAAAAAAAAATAGTGAAATAGTTTGTAGTGCCTTTATAACATATAAACATTCGTTATATTCATGCCCGGTTTCTGGAAAAACAGTTACCTGTACATACAGAATTATCTACGATTTAACGCGCTGATATGTTTAAAACGAGTTTCCGAAACAACAGTTATCGTTACCTTTACAGTTATCTGTGCTTCAACTGGTAACTATGCTTCGGCCTGTAGTTACCTGGCTGTTAGTACTGATTCGAACAAATGCCGACATGCGGCGCTACTGCATCACTGTTTCGTAAACTACGAGTATAATAACTGATATTAAATAATAATATAAACCGGAATTAATGAATTTACTATATTATCTGTATAATTTAAAAAAATTGGCATTTTATTTACGTAACTTACTGTAAAGCTATTGTCATCTAGTCTGCTGTCAAAAAATCTGAAAGTTAGAATTTATAAAACAGTTATATTACCGGTTGTTCTGTATGGCTGTGAAACTTGGACTCTCACTTTGTGAGAGAAACAGAGATTGAGGGTTTTTGAGAATAAGGTTCTTAGGAAAATATTTGGGGCTAAGAGGGATGAAGTTACAGGAGAATGGAGAAAGTTACACAACGCAGAGCTGCACGCATTGCATCCTTCACCTGACATAATTAGGAACATTAAATCCAGACGTTTGAGATGGGTAGGGCATGTAGCACGTATGGGCGAATCCAGAAGTGCATATAGAGTGTTAGCTCTGAGGCCAGAGGGGAAAAGACTTTTGGGGAGGCCGAGACGTAGATGGGAAGATAATATTAAAATGGATTTGAGGGAGGTGGATATGATGATAGAGACTGGATTAATCTTGCTCAGGATAGGGACCAAAATGGGGGGCTTACGTGAGGGTTCCTTAAAAGCCAGTAAGTAAGTAAGTAAGTAACTTACGGTAAATGTTCTACTTTTTATGACATATTAGGAAAATAATGTGTGTTTGTAAAAACAATTTCGAATATCTTAAGCTTAATTTTCTTCATAAACTTCAGATTCTATCTCGTCAGTCAAGGAATATTTCTTTGGTCGGCGAAAAAAGACACACAAGTCAATTTTTTTTTCAGGAGATACGTTTTTTTTTATTTTCTCTTAACTGAATATAAGTATAATAATGAAATTTATGTATGTTGGTCAAAGTAAGACCCTTTTCAATTTAACATGCAAGAAATTTTGTTATTTCAAAAATTAGAAAAAATCCTAGACTTATGTGATTAGGTACAACAGAAAAATCGACTTTGTTTACTTATGTGCCTTTTCCCGCCGACCAAAGATTTTATTCTTGAGTGTTCTACCAATGCCAATGGTATTTCGGTCTCCGAAAAGTCCATTTGAACACATGAAAGTATTCATATGGACGAATGTAACATATTTTACAATACCAATATGGCTGCCATAACCACCACAGCTGACTGCGGTTGCAGTTTTGTACCAGAAATTACATCTAGCCCTCTTTTCATTAGTATTATTTACCTCGATGATCACGCCAAATAACAATTATTGCCTTTTTAATCATATTATAATTGAGATGGAAGTGTACATGTACCCTATCGTTTATCACACGGTTCCTTAATTAAAAAGCCTGCTCCTACTAGTACAGAGCTCACTGCCATATTACTACTGAAAACTTCTGCAAATAAAAATAACTATAAATAACTAAAAAAAATCACCAACAAAATACTAGTGAAGACATCTATGGACAACAAGAGATACTGAACTTGAAGTTACCTCAACTGCTAGTTACAAGATCTGATAAATCTACATTTAACTTTTCGGAAACTCATGAAAGTTATCAGTGCAGTCAAATTTATAAGTGCAGTTGAGTAACTGACAGTTAACTGAGGTGTACCAGAAGCCGAGCATCAATATCACAAACTTTACGAGCTAGGGTGAAATCTTGGCGGTATTGCGGGTTTCCGATGCTGATATAGGAAGGGCTTGGGGCCCGGAGGCACTGAGGTTCATCAGAATACTCGTATGAGGACGGGACTAGGCTTTATCAGGGGCTGGGGCAGTACGACGACATCACGTCACTGTCTTCACCTACATGGACGTCACTTTGAACATGTTTTGGGGTAAATGTACTTACGTTGTTTGTGTTCAATTTGTGATCCCATTGTTTACTTAAATTCTGGGAAGAATCCATTTTGTTTTGTTTGTGTTGCGCTTGTGATCCCTACTCTGCTGCATATCTCTGAAATAAACCAATTTCAGAAAAAGTGCTATATAACATTTTACTCTTTTTACTCGTACATCCACATTACACCCACGAAATTTGTACAGTGACTTATGAATCACCCTGTATAATAATAGTGGGGAGGGGTAATGGTTAGGTTTCACTCTTACGGTCTTACTAATAAAAACTCTATATACAGACGTTTAACTGTCTTATACAATGAGTAGCTCGTTTATACGTCGTGTATAAATTCCTTACTAATAATCACTGCATGTGTCGTGTATAACAGTCTGTCACACAGCAACGTCATAGTTTCGTCATTACTTCGTTACGAAAGGTAATAGAATATCTGAGGTTCTCTATTGCATCCGGTAGAGCGCTGTAGTGTAACGTGTTAAGTATCGATAGTACAACTGGCTCTAATCGATTACTACACTATATTTTGATCAAAGTGTACAGCTACAGCAATATTATTCTAATTATTCTGTGCTCTTTGGTTTGTTCTTCTGTGGTTACAAGGCAACCATTATCATCATAAAATGACAGTCGATACGAACAGCTGTTAGAGGGGCGGCCATTTTTTCTCTATATACAACGCTTAAACAAGGGGTTTCGTGTATATAACTACTGCAAAGTAATTCCCATTGTATAGTTACAGCCTGTTTATACATCCATCGCTTATGCATGGTTTATAAGTAACGTTTTCTGTCTCAATTCTTCATAAATCTCGTATAAAAACTATACACGGTTTATTAGTAAGACTGTTACGGTATAAAATAAAAAGACCCGGGCTATAGTTGCATCCGTTAGTTTGTAGGATAGGGATAGTGACATAAATAACAAATTACGAGATACCCTGTATTCTGGATGTTGGTCAGTCGAGACCGACTAACTGTGCAATCAATTACAAGCACTCCCACTACAACGGGCAACAGTTTGATACCCGGGTTATGTCATACAATGCTGCGGCTACAGACACGATAGGCTACATACGTACAGGCGTTTCCCGCGTTCGAACCGGCTCGGCTCCACGAATGAGATAAATGACCAGGTCTGCATGCCTGCGAATACTTTGCAGCGACCGTAACAAATACAAATGATATCCAGCATCAAGTAGCGAGCAGAATGAACTCATTCTTACCATTCGGTCCAGATGCTTTCTTCAACCCATCAATCTAGAAAATTAAGGAGTAGACCAGACATATATCATCGTCTCCATTCAACAACTGGACCCTATCTGTCCTCGATCTAAACGTGACTGAACACCAAAATTAGATACTCACGAATTCCAGGACATGTCAGCGTTATGCAACAGCACTACTTGAGATCGAACTCTGGACCTTTGTTATTATTTTCATGAAGGGAGAAGATTGAACCCCTAGTGATATATACATCATAGTGAACCATTACTCTAACCCAGTCATCGGCAAAATTGTACTCACGATGACATCAGACAATGCAACCAGCAGTACACATGACGTCGCATGGTTGTGGGTAGGATTGATAGTGGCGTGCAGCCAGCCATCACAAACTTCATATTTACCGTACCGTAACTTTCAAAGTGCCACAGAATTCTAAGTTTACATCACAAGTAACCAGTCTCAAGATAGCAAACAAACTTTCATCTTTCAGCTGCGATCTTTGTTTCAATTTTGCAAGTTTCAATTTTGAAAAAAAAAATTTTCGCAACTGTAAGTGAAACCAAATTAGCCGCTATATTGGCGGAAAATAACCTAAGGGAAGCGTATATTTCCGTAGACAGAATTTTAAAGAAATTTAAACCACACATGTCTTTGACCGCGTTTATAAATATGTATCACTTTGTAAATCAGCTACTACTTGCTGCATTTCTGGCTCAACCTTGTTTATGTCCATGATCAAAGGATTCGCAAAAAATAAAAAATAATTTGCAATATTTTTAAAATCACCGAATTTCCATTGCTGAAATTCTGTTTTTAGATTCAGATGAGCATAATTATTTAAATTTTATTCAGAAAAATCATAAATAAATTGTAAGCATGGGAAATGACGGAACTATTTTTCCCTCATATTTGATTTACAGATATGTCATTGTAATGAATGATCACATCATATCATACATAACTACTACGTTTTGCTATTGCCCTTCGCACTGCAGTTTGGATTTAAAATATTCATAAATACATGTGATCTTCTGATGCTCCTTATGACATAGGCTACATTATAATGACGTTTAATATTATGTTGATAAATGCCCTTTAAAACTTTCGAGCACAATAAACATACACTATTGTTTCCATAAGCACTAGAAAAATACGTCTCCTCCCATTCTTCTTTAAATACGCGTTTCCTACCTTTGGACAGAGCCATGCTTAACTAGTTATACGTTACGCCACTGGTAGCTACTTGTACGTACCTGCAAAAGCTTGGTTGGGAGGGAGGATGTATATTCCTTACCTGCCCCTGCAACGTCACTTAGTAAAAGACATCGCGATGACATTTCTGCCGACGGCTGCTCTAACCTCAGGCTAGGTGCATTTTCGCCCACACTATTTGACTGTGCCGAGGTTCGCTGCGTATATATAATTGCCGTTACCTACTGCTAATACTACTACTAATACCACCATGATCATTATCTACTAATACCACCATGATCACTATCTACTACCACTGCTACTAATACTACCATTATTACTGCTACTGCTGTAAACACTGCTACCACTGCGATCACTACCTACTACTACTACTACTACCTACACTTTTACTACTACTACTACTACTGCCATTACTGCTAATGCTATTACAACTCTATTATTACTACCACTACTATTGTCACTACTACTCCACCACTACTACTGCTATTAGAGCCCGGACGAGAAGTTATGGCACCGGCGCGAGGGACGAATTTTATTTCGTTTGCTTGGACTCGCCCTCACACTAAACTGGAGGGGTGTTGGGTTAGTTGGTTACTAGCATTCCGAGTGTTCAGATCGTTCTGCTACTGCCGCTATTGCTAATACTGAAAACATTGTCCTTCTGACCGTCGTCATTGTGGCATTGTCTAAGGTGTGAAATCATAGAGTAGTTCATAGTCAAGGACATGAAATAGCATACAATGTATGGAAATTCATGTCAGAAGAGGCTGTAAACGGAATACCAATTCCATTGAAAAGCGTGTGTGCAAGAGTACTGGCTGCCACTGGTATTTCAAAGCGAACCTTGGCAAGAATCAGGAAAGAAGGGACAAATATTGAGGCAGGTACAGCAGATCTTTCTCCAGTCCGGAAAAATCACAGCCGAAGAAGAAGATTGTTGCAGTTGTAGATAGTTTTGATGAGGAAGTCATAAGAAGACTCATCTATAATTTCTACGCTACGCATAAGCAGAGGCCGACTCTGCAATCTCTTCTTCCAAGAATGGATATCAGTGTTTATGTGAAGAAAGTAGAGAATAATTACACTGAAAGTGAGCACGTGATGGACAGGATTTTGGAGAACATTTCCATAAACTTAGTGACATCTGATTCCAGCACAGATCAGTCGTCTGATTCGGATGGAGAATAAGAATATAAACATGGAATAGCGGGCGTAATTCCATTAGGTACCTTCGGACTCTTGAGTAGGAAAGTGGTGATACTAAGGTAAGACGAATGTTTTTGGAAAGAGATGAAACGGGTATGCCTGCCGCTCTGAGCTTGAGAGCCGTAACCCAAACAACCCCCACTCCTCTACCCTGCTGGCCGGCAATTCAAAACTTCGCGCATGTTGGTGCCATAACATCTCGTCTCAGCTCTACCACAATTCATGCAACAAAATGTATGATAAAATTGTCAACGTTTATGTGGAGTAGTATTACTACTGATACTGATATTAATGGAGGGAGTCACTGCGATCCACCACTGCGGCCTTGTAGATCTCAGCTAGGTATATTCGCAACTCATACCAGCTGACTACTTAGAATTCGCTGCGTATCCAGGTTTCAAATCAGGCAATTCCGCTCATCCCTAGATCAACCCCCTCTGTGCGTCGCAAGCCGGCGATCGGGGATTACTATGGAATGATGATGGAATGGAGATCGGACGAAATTATGGTGATGCTTATCGTGAGGACACGAGAAACCCCCGAAAAAACTCCAACTGCGACCTTGTCAAGGACTACAATCCTGATCGTCTGCGTGACAGGTTGACGGTCTAGGCCACGCAGCCATCGTAGACTGTGTGGTAGTCAAAGCAACGTCTGAGTACTTCACAGGCTTCATTTGAATTGACTTAAGAACCCACATCACATATCTGCAAGTAGCGGGATTGCTTCCTGTGTCAGCATAGCAAGGCCATCGCTTAATCGAGGCCCACTGGATTTGTGGCTACGACCCTGTCTTATAAAATAACACTGAACAATAAATATTTACTTTTTTCTTGCTCCGAAATAAAAATAGGTGAATATCACTAATATGTGTGCCTTAAGTCTGAATTTAAAATCCAAATTTCCCCATCACGTACCATGAAAATGAATTGATTTTTTTATGACAAAACTTATTTGTTTTTAATTTTTCACTGCTACTGATAAAATTCAACATAGTAAGGATTCAGAATTCCTCATAATACTTGAAAAATGTGTACTATATACAAAAATGATGTTACATAGTTTAAAACACAACAACAATAAAAATATTTCATGCATATAATGAGAAAAATCTCGGAATTTGAACTTACATTTAAAATAGTTTTCTGGATGACTTCTGTTTATAGGTCTAACTAGACCTAGAACTGTCTTTTACAAGGAATCAACAATAGTCTACAAGCATGCTGGATGATGATCTTCCTTTATATCGCCTTTCCATTTAAGATATTTCTTGATGAAATCTTTGCCCATGCTCGTCGCTTATCGCTCCAAAATTAGGAAGAAAGAAATCCAAATGAGAATGTAAAAAGTGTATTTTGTGAGACATATTATACTCCATTTTGCCATATGCACTTGACATGGTTTCCACAACAGTTCTATGTAGTTCGCTGCCCTAGAATTTCCCAGGAAATTTGAGCAAACGTCTTTGAAAGTGCGCCATGCCATTCTTTTTGTAACGGAAAGTTTTTCCTCAAACAAAGGGTCAGCCATAACTTTGTGAATTTGTGGACCTATGAAAATGCCCTCTTTAATTTGCCTTCACTCAAACTGGTACAATTTTCCTTTAAATACTGAAAACCACACCCGTTCATTGCATAGACCTCACTTTGAATTGTTATGAAATTTACTTAATAAAAGGGAGCAATATCTGTTTATTTATTAGAAGTACAAAATAACATGCCAACAACCTTAAGAAATCGGAAATAAGTCATAAACTCATAAAATACATTAGCTTTTGTTTTGGTTTACACCCCCAACCCGCTCCAATTGTTTTCATTCATTCATTTATTTTATTCCATAAATCTTACATGGGCAATGAAGCTTTAAGATGTGGAACAAGTCAAAATTTTACAATGTTACAATTATAATTTTTACAAATTTTTACAGTTCTACAATTTAATAATTTTCTAAAATTTTTACAATTTTGTGCAATTTTTTACAATATTTTGGCGAGATGTAGTGAGATGAGGTGAGGTCCGAGGATTCGCCAAAAGACTACCCGGCATTTGCCTTTTGGTTGGGGAAAACCTCGGAAAAACCCAACCAGGTAGTCAAATCAAAGGAGGGTAATCAAATCAAAGGGGTTGATGCCGAGGACTCGCCATAGACCATCCGGCTTCAGTCCCACGGCTGTGGAAAACCACAGAAGAAACCAAAGACCAAAGGGGGATCCAACCCAAGTCCGAACGCCGGATCAGCAGCCCAGCGAGTCTGCCGACTGAGCTACATCGATGGCTCTACTAAAAGTATACAATACATAGCCAATCAGATTATTAAATTTACAAACGCAAACGATCATTCATCAGTTGAGCTATATTTATAATACAAAACAAGTAAGTTAATTAAATTTAAGGCATAAACAATTCAATCAGTTGTGATATACAGAAATTGATAATACACATCATGCAAACTACTTCAAATTGCAAACACAAATAATTTATCAATAGAGCTATACAGATTACTATTCAATTTAAAGCATATAAATTCATCGGCCAAAACTTGGGCGAGCGCTTATCGAAAAGTGAAATCATAGTATATCATAAAACCCTTACGTGATACGAAGACAAGAGATGCATTTTCGGATTCAGCGCACATCAAACCTTAAGGGACACATTGTTTTATTTATTTATTTTATTTTATTGGGTTATTTTACGACGCTGTACCAACATCTCAGGTTAGTTAGCGTCTCAATGAAATGAAGGTGATAATGCCGGTGAAATGAGTCCGGGGTCCATCACCGAAAGTTACCCAGCATTTGCTCGTATTGGGTTGAGGGAAAACCCCGAAAAACCTCAACCAGGTAACTTGCCCCGACCGGGATTCGAACCCGGGCCACCTGGTTTCGCGGCCAGACGCGCTGACCGTTGCTCCACAGGTATGGCAAATTGTTTTAAGTCTGAGCAAAATTCTTGTCGTTCAGTGTAATCTACGGTAAAATTTCAAACTTTAAATATTTAGAGAATTGATTATATTGCAGTAAAATAATTATCTTGGTATTTTTCAGCCTACTACAAAAGCAAATCACCGGTACCTCAGTTATTCGAACATTGCTTCTTCCACTGTCGTTATCAAACCCTTTCAATTGAGCTACACCTTGTACTTAGGTAGGAGGTTGTCATGAAAACGCCACCGTAGAGTGAAATAATGTTTCAGAGAATTTTCTTTGTCTTACTAGACGATAACAACATGATAAGCGTTCCTTTGTTTCTGTAGGCATGACAACTAATTACCCAAACGGAAGATGACAGTAGCGTGAGTCAGCTCATTGATGTAGGCACACCGTGCTGCATTGTAGACTGCACTCCTCATCACAGAGTTAATTGAATAAGAATGAGTAAGTGGTTTGACGAACGGTAGAAAAGTCGAATCAGTGCTGTCAGCCCAGTGATACAGCGACCGACTAAGGAACAGATAGTTTTCAGGTTCAGTCTTGACAGTCCGAACCGAACATCTTTTCAGAGTAAATGTGCTTATCTCATTCCAGAATTGGTTACTTCTTTTATTTTCACTTAGTCTTCGCTCTATTGACTCAGTGACCAAGGGTGGACCTTGGCCTAAGTAAATATCTAGACTGAATACCTCAACAATATGACATCGGCACTACGCCTGGTCGCCTACGACATCCATTGGCAACCAAGAAACTGAATACCTTAGGCCCTATAGTCCGTTTGCAGCATTTTTGTAGGGTAGACTTAGCCTAAAATGTCAGTTTCATAATGAATAAAATGTACAAACATCATTTAGGGGGGGCAAGAAAGGGCAGTTGCCCTCCCCCCGTGTTTAAGATATAAAATTTATAAACGAAGATTTATTTAACGACGCTCGCAACTGCCGAGGTTATATCAGCGTCGCCGATTGCCAAAATGTTGTCCCGAAGGAGTTCTTTTATATCGCCGTTGTTCCTGCAATAACTCCTATGTGACATATTTATCGATTTTCAGATTTTTGCTCTGTTAAATAACTTAAATAGAGATACAGCAAATAATAAAATCTCTTATATGTAATTATATTTCTTCGTTTCGAAAATGTAAGAATTCACAGTCTCCTATGTACGGCTGCCATAAGATGAATAAATGTGTTTTTTCTTCCTACTGAAAAATTTTATATTTTGCACATAGGAGTTATTGCAGGAACAACGACGATACGCAAGTAAACTTAAATTCCATCGACCTGGGCCGAGATCGAACCTGCAACCTCGGGCACAGAAGACCAGCACTCTACTGGTTGTGACACATAGGCCGACTTGTTTAAGATAAAAAAATAATTGAGTACTACTACTAAGGAAACAATTTGAGAATTTCACCTTTATATTAAAATATTCCACTTTTATAAATGGTTCAGAAATAAAAGACAATATAGAGGTTAATTAAGAAAATTGTTTGTGACAGGCATATCATCCTGCAGTGTCTTGTTCCGTTAGGAATTTACCGGAAAACTTGGCGATTTAATCCATTGCATAATTTAATAACCAAGTGTTAATATTTTGAGTGTATAAAATAAATTTATGAAGACTATATTCATAGCTTCTAAACGGGAATTGTCAGCGATATTTTTTAATGAAGGATGGGTGGAACGGAGAAAAATTCTCTTCGGCATATCATATCATGATATGATATGCGAAAATAATCACTTAGTGATTTAAGACGGCGCTCATTCCGTCGGATCTCGGCCACTTAGTCACTCGTAATGAGTGCACCTCTGCACATAAAAGTGTTGGACATTGTGCCACTGTCACACATCTGTGACATAGTGCATGAGGATTGACCACTAGAGGGAACCCAAGAGATGGAACTTAAACTGAGAGGATTCAATCCAACATCGGCATGGTAATCCGGTGTGGCTTAGTGGATGGAGCGTCAGCACGTAGAGCTGAAAACCTGGGTTTAAATTCCGGTGCCGGAGAGAATCTTTCTCCGTTCCAGCCATCTATCATATGATGACGCAGAATTTCTGCATGAAAATATCATATGTACTTCGGTACATCGTAATAATAAGTGTGTTTTTTGTTATTATTATTTTGGATTAGATTCTATGTGCAACCAAACCCATGTCTTTGGGAATTCGTGGTATTATTACTTCACTGCTTACAGATGTGAAGGTATGTGTTCAGCTCTGGCTTGGCTAAGGAGTGCCATCAGGCTTTATTAACAACTGACGATATCTTTAAAGATTTTGGAGACAGTATGTCTAAGCTACTATAGTAAACTTAAAAAGACATTCACGTGTGCAATAAAATGTACTGAATTACACTTAGAAATGGATTTTACAGGTAGCGTTTCTGCAGTTATTTGTAAATTTCCAAAATTAAAATGTTTCTACATGACGTCACCTATGGGAAAAGGAATATGATTTTAGGCTCCGCCCGCAACAGAATTTGAGCGAATGAAATCGTAAATGTTATACAGGCGTAGACAATTTAGCTGCAAAGCGAGTCACAAGAAACAAATGTCACGTCTCAAAACAACATAGACATTCGCTTTATATCCTTCTCGTTTTATGGCCAAGTTAACTCCAGCGGTCAAGTTTACCTCAGTTTACGGTATGGAAAATGGTTCATTTCAGAGGAAATAAGGAAGGAGTATGTCACGCTATATACCGTATAACAGCCCTGGACAAAAGAGGGGAAGTGAAAGGGACGCAAAAACCCCCGCCCATGTCCTTTTCGCTTACACCGCATTATAAACAAACGCAGATTAAGGCTCGTGCATCAGTGGTGGAATTTAAGCGACCAGCTAGAGCCGAAACTTTTTAAAAACTATAATGCCCCCTGATACAATCCGTCACTGACCGCACCAAAACATTACTATGGATGAATTGGATGCGAAACTGCTGACAGCACCATCTGACGGAAGGGGGTTTAAATAAGATGATCAGCGCCGTGGGTGGTGAACATTAGAACTACGTGTTGGGTAGATTACCCAGAATTCTCTATTTATCCGTTCGTTCGAGACGAACAGACGATGCTCGAGAAGATAAGATGGCAGCCAGAAACTTGCTAATGAGTGGACATAAAGTGATACTAAGTGTGTGTATAAGCAGTGTATGTTAAACAGTGATGTTTATGGGCGTTGTAAAAATAGTGTTGTTGAATGTATTGTAAAGTAATAGTAATATAATAAATTGAAGTATCTAAGTAGTTTTTGCAAACTTTTCCATTGCGCAGTACACTAAATACCCAAAGAATACAATCCCAATTATCTAACCTTTTGCTTTATTTTCTGTCTCTATTTGGTTATATTTTAATTGGATAGTGTAAAATATATAGTCTTTTTTATCTTCCTGTTGGCTCCGGTAAGAATTTTCAGTGGAAGATGGTGTGAGAAATAAAAGTGTAATTGTTTTATTTTAAATTGGCTTAGTTGAGAATATCGATGAGTGTGGGAGGGAAGGAATATTTTCTGCATAATTCAACATTTTCGTTACAAGGTGCGCTGCTAAATGCATGGAGTAATTAGTTTTTTGTTTTCGCTACTTGGTGCGCTGCTATATGTAATAAGTTCTCCACCGTCCAACAGATGGTAGCAAGATCAGTTTCTACACTAGCGCCTCTAGAATGTGTTACGGGAAACTCAGTAAGTTTCGCATCCTATAATATATTCATCCATGACATTACTGTCTCAGCCGGGGGAAGGTTAAGTGGGGAGCTAAGGGGTGGTCTGCAAGGACTCAGTAGAGTTATTTACACCCAGGCCTGCCGTATAAGGTCTTTCCTTAAAAAGATCTTGTCCCGCCAAGGAAAAACTTAATTGACACACGTGATAAAATAAGTTTTTTTTTTTTTTTTTTTTTTTTTTGTAGACTTCTAAAAATGTACTATTACCCGGAGAAAGATCGGGCCGCTGGAATATTCGAAGTCCCAGACACTAGACACTGCGCATGATCGAAGATTCAGAGCATAGATACATAAGGTAACATGTAAATAATTTATTTAAATTCACTCTATTTGGTCTGTTGTTGGAATTTGTTGCGAAACTCGCTTCAAATGTTGAAAGAAAGTTGTTAATGTATTGTAAATAATAGATAAATATAGAATTGTTTTCTTACGAAGTATGAATCTAATTTTCTTTTATGAGTTTCGAAACGATACAGGTAGCAAAGAAGTAGATAGGTAGCTAAACAAAAGAAACTCTTCCATTTTTATTTTATTCATAACAACGGAAATGAACTGAGATTTTTTATTTTATTTTTATTATCTTTCCAACCGGAAATGAAATGTAGAAAATTTTCAGTTTATGGATTTATTTTATTTTAACATCCACACCTGTGGAGTAACGGTCAGCGCGTCTGGCCGCGAAACCAGGTGGCCCGGGTTCGAATCCCGTTCGGAGCAAGTTACCTGGTTGAGGTTTTTTCCGGGATTTTCCCTCAACCCAATACGAGCAAATGCTGGGTAACTTGCGGTGCTGGACCCCGGACTCATTTCACCGGCATTATCACCTTCATTTCATTCAGACGCTAAATAACCTGAGATGTTGATACAGCGTCGTAAAATAACCCAATAAAATAAATAACTTTATCTTAACAATATATTTTAATAAATAATTATAATTTAGATCTTACAGTGTCATCGTAAATGGAGTTATTGTTAACTGTGACAATGAAATTTAAAATATTCTTAACAACAAGCATTAAGAAATATATTTTAAATAACAATGACAACTACATTTGGAAACTAACCGTATCAGCCACCGAGGCGAGATGGAGAGAAATTATTTATCCAGCTCTTTAGTATCATAACAGGCAGGTGTCGTTCCAAAATATTGACAAAGAATGTTATCGCTCTATAGAACACAGACTTTCCACCCCCCCAAGAATCGGTCCAACCTTTCTTTGGAGAAAAGAACATGTTAAACATTCTTTTATAGTAATATGAGTTTATATGCATAGTAAAATACATGTAAATTCGTGAACTGAGGAATAAATTGTCAAATAACATCAGTCTAACATACGTTCCAGAATGTTACATGACTTATATATAAGTTAACATACAGTTTGCACAACCATTTGGGCTCTAGTGATAGTAAATAAAATATGTATGATATTTACAGAAGTAGAAATAGGAATGGGTATGTTGAAAACCGCCAGTGCGTGCGTGTGTTTCGGGACAAACTGTATTCCTAGAGCAGGTTTGTGCTACACATGATTGTCTGCAAACCGCAGTCCGACACCGCCAGGATCTGGAGCAGAAATCTCCCCTCCAGCCACAACTGTTAAGGGTGTCTCTTATCGACTCTCTAGGTCAGTGCTGTCCAAACTTAACGGATTCGGAAACCCAGCCAGACAGTTAAGTTGTAAGGGATTACATAACATTATTTTAAACATCCTTATAGTCGTCATGGTGGTAATAATGAAAAAAAAAAATAGAACCAGGTATGAAGTCAAATACAATAACGTTTCTAGCTACATTTCGAGCATACCCTCCGAGTTTCATTTACAATATTTCCTTCATTGTTACATAAAAATATTTCAAACACACCTAGATCGCTAACTGGCTATCTCCACAGCTTTAAGAATTAAGGCCTTGGGTTAGTTGTTCCGCCATTTGTGGGACGGGCAAAAAAGTACTTATCGATATTATTTTCAAAGTTGTTTTAAAATGTGAGGCAGAAAAAATGTATAATTATTCTTGCGGTGATAAAAGGATTCATTCATTCATTCATTCATTCATTCATTCATTCATAATTTTCTGCCCAAAGACAGATCCTTCACTGCAAACGCAACATTCTCCAAATATTTCCTATATACGATTCATATATCTTAATGTCGTCTATCATCTGATATTTTCTCCTGCTCCGTAATTTGTAATATAGCGTGTACTAATGCGAGGTATAAATCAGTCGTAAAGTATGGATAGTCAAGTATTTTCGTAGGATAACAAAATATTGAATATTTTTTTCTTAATCTATTGCAAAGAGAAAGAACATGTGTATTCTATCGTAAGTTGGTCGGTTATTATTCCGAAATACTTAACTTCAGAATATTCGTTTAGAATAGGACAGTTACAATTATTAGAAGAACAAATGGGATGTATGAATTTTTAAATACAAGAGCGAATCTCGAGATTTCATATCAACAGATGTTAACGAAAGTGGCACAACCGCAGCAGAGGCGGTGCGTCAATAAGAGCACAAGAGCACGTGAACACCTTGTTTCCATTAATGCACGACTAGTTTTATTATTTAATACCCTATTGACGTAGTGGGGATGTATAATATCAGAATCGAGTATTTTAAACTTCCCGCATCTTGCATAAACTTCTTATGTAAACTTGGCAACATGCGTTCAAGTACAAGCCTTCTTTTCAAGCAGGTTACACGAATTTCACGCATGCGCGGGAGAAAATTGTCTTTCGCTGGCCGCTTATGACTCGTCAAGAGCACAAAGCATTAAGTGAACAGTGAATCTATCTTACAGATATCAGGTGCATCGATGCCTATCGTTCACGTGCTATATCTCGAGCAAAGACATCTCGAGGAGGAAATTTAATAGTATGTATTTTAGCCTGTAGGTGTCAGCATTTCTCACTGTCGGAACGTTTACTTTGTGTGGATGTGTGTACAGTGCTGCTACGAGAATGCAGTTTGTGAATTACTTTACTTTAGTGTTAGAATAATAGTATAGTTTGGCTTTCAAACACGTGCTGGTTGAATGTGATGGTGGTATGAATTTAAATATCTGTATGGTGATGTATATTATATAAGAATAATATCTACTGGTATGTATTTATAGTAATCAATCTATGCGAATGGGATTACAGTACTGGTATAGGCTATAGTGTATCGGTGTGTTGTGAACCAAAATATATTACTGAACACAAGCTTTTGTAAATAACGGCACTGTGGTATGTATTAATGTTTAATAAACGTAAACAATGATCTCTGTTCAAACAATTTTGAACAGTAAAGATCAGGGTAAACTGGCTTACCAGGAAAAATTGGAAATAAAAAGACTGGGTTTCATTATTATTATTATTATTATTATTATTATTATTATTATTATTACTAGTATTATTATTATTACTAGTATTATTATTATTACTAGTATTATTATTATTACTAGTATTATTATTATTACTAGTATTATTATTATTACTAGTATTATTATTATTACTATTATTATTATTATTATTATTATTATTATATGTTTTGAATTATTTATATACGGTTTTTTCGATAGTGAAAGATTGGAATCATGACATTTCATATTAGGCTAAACGTACAATTTCAAATTCTCTTCGATTTTGTAACACAAAATTGTGAACACACATAATATTTTATCACGAGCCGCCACTGAATCGTAGTTTTGAAATTATTATAGGTCAGCAGGCGAGACCTGGCATGTGAGTTGTACGAGAAGGGAACGAATGAGCTATCAGAAAGAGAGTTTCTTTCAAGTTGGTTAATATTATACGAATCTACTGACACGGAAGTTCATCTCAGATTAAAATTTATCTTTCCCATTGGTGATATAGCCACGGCATATGATAAGATCACCCAGGACAGGTCTTGCCTCCTCTACTATACAAATGAATTTTATTAACCTGAGCATAGAAATGAATACATAATTAGATCGATTAATTCAAGTTCTCTAACAAGTCTCACAGTCCAGACCTAGATTTCATACCCTGTTATACGGAGATATAAAATGATATAACAAAAAGTATCACATGATTCAATCATTGCTCTCATTTCTTTAAGAAGAGGAATTGTCTAAGGTATAGACGACTATCGCCCACAGCATTATAGAATTATAACGCCTGATTGCAATGATGCAACAATATTTGTAAGATAAAAACACCTGTTAGATAGTGAAGCATGCAAGATGCTGCAATATTCGCAAGATCTCTACTCTCTCACACGCGACCGACGCGAGGCCAGCATCTAGTTTCGCATCGCCAGGCAGCCAGTGCAATGACCAAGCGAGGGACCACGTTATTATATAAAACAGTAACAAGACTTGTTGGGACGTAATTATGCGTATTATCCCATCCACGGCAATTTATTATCTTGAAAGGCAATGTTACAACAAATATTTCGATCATGACACAACCTTCCGTAGTTACACTTCTTCCTGTAAAATATTAACAGACGGGTTTTATTTGAGGTTTTTGCACATAGACGTTTTACATAGAAATTACGCTTCGCGACAACACGCCCAACATTATTCGCAATTTTCATTACAATCCATCTTCATAGATTGGTCTCTTCGACCCATTCCTTTCATACTTTTGAGAGTTCGACATACACGATCAATGGGACTTGTGATGGATAAGGACAGGGCAACTGCTTGCATTAAATATGTTAGGAATTAGAGGTAAAACTCTAGAATTACTCAAATTTCATCTGAACGATAGAATTTATGACAAAAAATGGTAATTTTATTAGTGAATTCTGCAATATTAATATTGGTGTTCCTCACGGTACAGTTCTTGGTTCTGTTTTATTTCTGATATACATTAATGATTTATTTATTTATTTATTTATTTATTTATTTATTTATTTATTTATTTATTTATTTATTTATTTATTTATTTATTTATTTATTTATTTATTTATTTATTTATTTATTTATTTATTTATTTATTTATTTATTTTGCTAATAATTGTAACATAAAATATAAAATATACAGAGAAACTTTAGCTCGCCCCTGAAAGAGTAGAACTCGTGCTCAGGAGCGGATTCCTGAATTGAAATTAATAATTATACAATACAATTATAATTAATAATTATACAATACAATTTGCAATTATAGTATATAAATTTAAATTTACAATTTTTCAATTTTTATAAAATCCATACATAACTTTTTAAATTTAATACTAGAACAATTAGAATTGACAAGATTAGGATATTTAAATATAAATTTGTTATATATTCTTGGGCCTAAATTACTACTATGATTAAATACTGTAACAGTGTTGCATTTTGGTTCAAACAATCTTAAAGAATTCATACCTTTTGTTTCATAACTATGAGAATACAATTCAAAATTATTTCGATTTTTATGTATGAATTTTATTAATACACTATAATAAATTTGCCTTACGTTAAGCACATTAGAGTCTAAAAACAAATTCTGAGATGGAAAATCAATAGGTTTATGAAGACATATTTTAATTATTTTCTTCTATAATAAATAAAGTGGATTAAAATTGGATTTAAATGAGCTATCCCATCCTATAATTCCATACATAATTACCGATTGAAATAAAGTTAAATATATTGTGCGTAATAAACTTATTGACAAGTAAGTCCTCAATAAAACAAAATAATATACTATTTTACGTAATTTATTACAAAGGTAATTAATGTGTTGGTTCCATTTTAAATGATTATCGAAAATTATGCCTAAATACTTAACTTCAGAGGACTCTTTAATAATCGGACATTTACACTGTATAAGACAACAATCAGAATTATTAACAATTTATTTACAAAATCACAAAGGTGTATTGTATTCCTACGCAGATGATATAGTATTATTGTTTGGGGGTCGAACCTTAGCACGATACTTATTTTAACGCGAATGATAGTTTAAAATTAATAAACAATGGTTTCATTCGAATATCCTTTCTCTTAACACTGCTGAAACTATAGTTATTCCCTTTTCATTAACTAGTAAATGTTATGTTGTGTTTATGTTTACGTTTTGATGTGTCTATGACGTCCACTTCTAATGGGTGACGAAGTTTGAGTCCGTAACATTGCTCTGGTGCACAGGTGTACACTGCTGACGTTCCAAATCATTCGCATATCAGCTGTGAGTGTGCCTTCAAACTCACACAGATGTAGTTGGACTTTGTTATACGACACCTCGTCTATAACAGCAATTATTCTGTCATACCAATTAATTTTTCACAAGGCTTTTCTGTCCTGCTTAATACAACATGCATAAGTGCAGTTTTCACGTTATAATGATATTTGCCATGTCTTATTTTCAATATGATTTCCCAAAAACCATATACCATACTATTTTAAGAGTTGATCTCAAACATTCTCTTAAGAATCTGCGTAATCAGTTAAATTCTCTATCCCTAATTCCACCCGCACCTCTGTAGTTAGCACTGATATATTATATCTGCACAATATCTATCTGTAGACGTACAGAAAAAAAAATGTTAGTCCAAACACACGTGATGCCCCACTTCGATTACTGTGATATTCTGTTTACTGACCTAAGCGTTACTTCGGCGCAGAGACTACAATGTGTTCATAATATGTGCGTCCGTTTCGTCTGCAATATTCGCCGGGCTGATCACGTAACACCATCCCTCGAAATGTTGTCCTGGCTCCGTCTAGATCGTAGGAAAATCCACTGTCTTTCCCTTCTCTTTCACATATTGCATTTCTCCACTCCTGTCTATCTTGCGTCTCGTTTTCAAAATCTATCCACCCATCATAACCTAGACACACGATAACGACACTCTTCAATATTATCCATTCTCTCCCACCGAACATTCTCGTATTCATCTTCTTTCACTGTGGCTGTTCCTCGGCTTTGGAATTCCCTACCGACTAATGTCAGGAACTGTCAGACATCAAACCAATTTAAGAATAGACTAACGAAATATTTTTCTAACAATTCTTGTTAACAATAATAGCTCTTTCAGGTTTCTCAATGTTTAATAATTATATATATATATATATATATATATATATATATATATATATATATATATATATAGAGAGAGAGAGAGAGAGAGAGAGATATCACAGAATAAATATTTAAATTATCTCATTATTATTATTATTATTATTATTATTATTATCACTATTTCTTACCAATGTTTATTATTATCTCACTAACATTACTTATCCAACTTTCATTATTTACTTTCATGTTGTTTTATGATCTAGATCAGCGATGTCAGACAGGGACTAAACGGAGCGGAGCGCTCTACTAAACTGGTTGCGGGCTCCGGTGTTTCCACAGACATAAGCAAGTTCAAGCTCCGATCTAGCTCCACAACCGTTATTGGAGCTTACAACTCTGACACTACTGGTCTAGATATTCATGTAATAACTATGTAACCAATTGTATTCAATTAGAATTGGAGTCTGGCTGGGCGGAAGAGAAGGCCTACTGGCCTTAGCTCTGCCAGGTTAAATAAATAATAATAATAATAATAATAATTATTATTATTATTATTATTATTATTATTATTATTATCATCACTATTTCTTACCAATGTTTATTATTGTCACACTAACATTACTTATCCAACTTTCATTATTTATTTTCATGTTGTTTCACGGGCTAAATTAATGTAATAAGTATGTAACCAATTGTATTCAATTAGAATTAGAATCTGGCTGTGCGGAAGAGAAGGCCTCCTGGCCTTAGCTCTGCCAGATTAAATAAATAAATATATTATTATGATTATTATTATTATTATTATTATTACTATTATTATTATTATTATTACAGTTCAATTACCAGCAGTAAAGCAGACTTGTGTAGAAAGACGACTTAACTATTAAAAGTTGCTTAATATCGAAAGTGAAAGTGATATTAGAAGTATAAAATGTAAGAAAGAAAGCTGTGTGTCGTGAATTTGGTCTGATTAATTTCATAGTCGATACGGTTAGAAAAATCAAAACCAAAATAATTTTTAGCGTATGTGAACTTAATGGTTAGAAAATAAACCTATTACGAAAGCAATACAAACCTTTATTTCAACACTCTTATATTCCAAGACTATATAGTTTTTATGTTCTCCTGAAAACTTGACTCCAATGGACTTGGGATGTTTGTCAATTCAGGTCTTCAATTATACGTGCGTCCTCGCCATCATGACCGCGAAGATTGACTGGCCGCGTACCCGCCGCTCTTCTGCTGCTAAGATGAAATGTATGCTGACGCAGCTAGTCAAGACCATTCTCCTTCATATCAACATACGACTTCTGTGAATAAAACAGTTTATCTGTAGCTCAGAGTTGCCATATGTACGACTATAGTCGTACGCATACGACTATTTTGACTAATTGTACGAGGTACGACCGCACTCTATGCAGTACGCAATTTTGTACGACTATTTCACTGAAGGAAAAAAAATAATTGGGAACTTACAATGTTGGTCTATAATTAAAATAAAATTTATGTTTAATTCGTCCCTTTTAAACAAGTTTTCTTCATTTAATATGTCCTGGACTAATATGAAAGAAACATGCTTTTAAGTGGAGGGAATGCTTTGAAAATCGATCTGTAACTATGCTTGCCATGCAAGTCATAATTTGTCATCTTGAGCTCTAGGTTTCACGTAGACGGCACAGTTATATCAAAATAATACGAGTTTAATTTTATTAACTTCCTCGTTTATTCGATAGAGGAAACCTTTTATCAATTAATAAAATTCATACATAAAAATCGAAATAATTTTGAATTGTATTCTCATAGTTATGAAACAGAAGGTATGAATTCTTTAAGATTGTTTGAACCAAAATACAACACTGTTACAGTATTTAATCATAGTAGTAATTTAGGCCCAAGAATATATAACAAATTTATATTTAAATATCCTAATCTTGTCAATTCGAATAGTTCTAGTATTAAATTTAAAAAGTTATGTATGGATTTTATAAAAATTGAAAAATGTAAATTTAAATTTATATACTATAATTGCAAATTGTATTGTATAATTATTAATTATAATTGTATTGTATAATTATTAATTTCAATTCAGGAATCCGCCCCTGAGCACGAGTTATACTCTTTCAGGGCGAGCTGAAGTTTCTCTGTATATTTTATATTTTATGTTACAATTATTAGCAAAATAATAAATAAATAAAATAAATTAAATAATACCGCAGTAGCATTAAGAAGTCTAAACGCGCCGACGTTATAGAGGTGTCGGGTTTGAGTCGACTGTAGATGAATTAACTTGATATAATTTTCAGACGCCGCATTTATTGATACCGGTACTAAAATAGGCCTATCTGCAGCCGCGACGGCCAAAGATCATAGTCTGCTGACTTTAAATGTAAAATAGTTGATTCTAAATAAGCGTAATCGTGCACGCCCTACTGCGATGACAGTGTTGTTGATGAGGAAATGGGTGGTGATTTGTTTCAGTGCTGAATGTCATTGTGAATGTGAATTATAATTAGTAGTATTTTTAATTGGAACTAAAATTTACTGGCATATATATTTATTTTACGATTCTTTATCAACTGCGTAATGACATGAAGGTGATAATGTCAGGAATGACTCCAGCGCCGAAAGTTAACCAGCATTTGCTCTTAATGGGTAGAGGGAAAACCTAGGAACAACGTCAATCAGATAACTCGTCTCATCCGGGATTTCATCTCTGGCCCGCTCGTTTCACAGTCAGACGTGCTAACCATGACTACACAGCGGTGGACTAGAAGTGTATTAGGAAGTTGAGAAATGTACGACAATTTTATACTGGAGTACGACAATTTTCATAAGTTAATACGACGGTTTCGATTCCTTCATCTGGCAACCCTGCTGTAGCTTGGCCTCTTCCAGTATTCATTCAGCTGAGATGTAGAACAGATCGTTTCGTCATGGTAAAAAGATATTAATTAAGGAAACGTATTTACATAGCCTATACAACACGTACATAAAGAATAGAAAATCGTGTGCTACAACGAGGCGAAAATTCAGACGTAAATTTCTTGACACTACAGTACCCTCTAGAAAAACAATATTAAGGTTATTTTATAGATTCAATTAATCAGGTTCTGTAAATGACAAAAAAGACGACAAAAGCGCAGTGTTCTTTCGCAGGAAAAACTGGATGAAAACTGTCTCTCTCTCTCTTTCTCTCTCTGTTTCTCTCCCCCCCTCTCTCTCTCTCTCTCACTCTTACGAAGGAGGGACCCGAAGGCTTGCACTGCAGCCTGAGGCTTATTGTGCTTACCACTCCTATTTGTGAATGATTGGGTAGCAGAACGACCGCGCTCTTGTAGAACTACAGCACGCCGCACCGTGAACTTGACCCATGCTATTGTATGGATAATGATATGTGAATTAAAAATGGCGAAATGAGTCTCCAGCAATTTTGCTTCAGTTGGTTAAGGAAAAACCCCGGAAAAAACTAACTCCAATCAGGTAACTTGTCCCAACCAGGATTTGAACCTGGGTCCTCTCGTTTTATGGCCAGACGTGCTAATCATTATTCCATAACGGTGAACAAAATAAAGCTTAATAATTCAACAATTCTAATTTATTCCATGCACATCACAACCTACAAATATCAAAACCCATACAATCAAACAACCATACACGTAAACGTCCAACGAAATTACATAGGTATTATACGAATTATGTGCCATATTGTATGACTTTTAGTTTTGAAATTTAGCTTTTTATTTAAGGGAAGAGATAAGTGAAATTTGTAAGTTCTGTGATTTTTGAGCTAGTTAATTTATTTTTGACACACACACACATATTCCACATATGATATATACATGCTACAAATTTTCATGCATATCACCCAGATATTTTCTGAGCTATGCCTTTTTCCTAAACAAATTGGGGCATATTTTCAAAATCTATCTCCTCGTACAAATTTGAAGTATATGGTCTAGAAAAAGAATATAGTATCTTCGATGTACCTAGAAAAGCACTAGGCATCCATATTTTAGAAATACATCCTCACAATAAAGAAAATAATATATTATTTTGTCAAAAGTTATTCTTGTAATTTTTCCAGTAGCTATTGTTATATAAATTATTTTTTAATTTAAAATACAACAAACACATAAAAAAATCTGATACTCTTAATTTGTTAATCATACTTAATAGAACAAACAGAACAATTCTCAGCTTGATAGCTTGAAAATTGTAGAAGCCTTTAGATTTTGAATATATACAAAGGAGCAAAAGATCTAAGTTGAGAAAAATAACTTTCAAAGTATACGTGTTAGGCTTTTAAAGAGTGTAGTGAATTAAATATGGCGTAATTAATTACAGTTCCAAGCGTCATAGGGGCTGAAACTTTGCTGACTCATACATTGGAGGTATATAGGTCAATTTTAATGCAATAAAATGAAAAACAAAATGTTGACCAAAAATGGCCAAAATGTCACCCATCTCCTCCCTTAAGCTCTAGTGTACTATTAATAGGCAGAGCGCTATTCCACAGCAAACTTTATTTACCATAAATCTCACAGAACCTGTCCAGGATCGAACTCTGGTTTGTTTTAGTTGAAGCCTTTACCGGACTATGTATGGTTGGACAAGAAATATTGAATGAGGTCCAAATCATAACAGAGCGGTGTAAGTCTGGCCCCTGGAGGCTTGGGCGTGGTTGCAGTTACGCCCCTGGAGGTGACAGTGGTTACGCGTTATAAACATCATCTGGGCGCTGCACCTGCAGCTGATAGCCTCCCTCTGTATATTTATATTACTTGTTCACACGTCGCCATACCACACCTGCACTACACCATTGTTGCAGTGGAGCCAACCTTGGACGTATTTAAACAAAACCTACAACATCGCAAAGTATAATATGTACTTTTTACAAACATACGATCCCACATTATTTACTCGTAATTTGATATTCACTGTTGTTTAAAAACTAAATTTGTACTGTGACTCAAGCGGCAGTAACATTTATGGCTGAATATTCAGCGATCCCGCATTGAATTCTGGGAAAGAATTTTTTTTTTTGTTAATAGAGACTCGGTGTGTTCGACGTTTCATGTTGTATTGTCTTAAGCAGTGACCTTGTGACATAGTCAAAGACAGGAGGGGTTTAACTCTATGGTGCAAATAGGATGATCATAATTGAGGGGTTAGCTGGAAGAAGAGTGTACTCAGAAAACATAGTTTTGAAATGATCAACAAAAACTACCTCTACCCTGTATCTCTTGCTGGAATATGACACTACTCATATATAGTGGAAGCTCTTAAGTTCGACAGAAATCAAGTTCGACATCCTACAGTTCGACTGCTTACGTAAGAGATTTAGACACCCACCTATACGGGCACTAAGAAATGCGTTTGGCTATTTGAATGGAAATTGGTCCTGTGTCTTGTAGTGACACTTTTGTTAAAGGAAAACAGAATATTTTATTGATTAGGACATCCATATTTAATCACTGATTTTAAATTGATGAACTCTTCTTTTTCTATTTGAGAATTGTGTCGTTTGTGAGACGGAACTGTCGAAACCCGCTGTGGTACTAGAAGCGCATACACAAGTCTCGGGGCGGGCAGGAAATGCAAGTACAGTACTGTATTCATTGATGGATAACCAATAAGAATTTGTATTCTTTTCACCTGCCACACCCACTACCCTTATTGGTCAGAACTTTCAATTTTGTTCTGTCGAACTTAGGAGGGTCCACTGTATATTGTAGGGTACTACGTTTTCTTGTGATTACAACGAGTTCCATGGTTAATGTTTAAATACTGTACGAGAACGAAGCATTCAATTTTTTTTTAATTGCGCCCTTCTTCCATAGAAGAGGATTGAAAATACTGCAATAGTGTTAATTTTTCTATATTTCTATAGGAAAGGATAGATATATTGGCCATATTTGGTCAAAATTTTGTTTCTCATTTTATTGCATAATACTACTTTTGACCAACAAAACGGTACGAAAGGACGTCTTTCAACCAATCATGGCTGCTTACTGCACAATTTTATCGCTTCCCTAGTATTTGTTTAATTTTATCCCTTCCCTAGAATTTGTTTAATATTATCGCTTCCATAGCATTTGTTTGCTTTTATCACTACCCTAGCATTTGCTTCTTTGTTTGCCAACATTTCAAACTGCAAATTCTTTACGGTACTACAAAACATACTTCGCGATCGTCATTTGTTTACCTCATAGACAGTCAACTGAAAATGGCGGTTCCGTTCAAACGTTTTAGTGAATCTAACATTAGTGAAATTTAATTTCAGTAAGTCAATTAATATTTTATTGTATTAGAGTACTTTATTTCTTCTAATCTTTATATACTTTCTTCTAATCGTGTAATAGTCTAACTCGCGTTTTGATTTTCTCTAGATAAATCAAAACCTCTAGTGAGATTACTGTTGATAATATATAATTGAATACTGACCGCCAAAATGTTCACTTTTCTCAAAAACGCAATAATGTTAAATATTTCAACAGTTCAGCTTCTAACTGCAAACTAACACATTCCCGCGAAAGAGAGTATCAGTGTGTAGTAATCTGGAAGGCTTCCGCTAGATTACAACACATCTCAGGTCGTATATCATACTATTTCATATTTGTAACACTTCCTCTAATCATTAAATAAATCCAAATGACTTAAACTGCTGTCTATTGAAAGAAAAATTGGCGTGGCTGACAACAGTAATATCAGCACAGATAGTCAAGTTGAAGTGAAACACCTAAGGATTTGTGTAAAAACTTTATACTAGTTTAGAAAGTCGTCTTAATTAAATATTCTATTAAGTAATCTTCATTCACGTTTGAACACGCATTAACCCAACTGCTGTGCGTTTTATTACTCATTTATGGTCGGTTTAAGTTTTACGACCACCCTGTATAAGAATTGAGGTAGGTCGGTTTCTCTTTGCTGCACCGGATACTATTCGCTTTTACCTATATCCTAGTCCGTTTTATTATATCCCATATTCGGTGGCAATATAAATCTAAGTTGTCGCTACTTTTAGCAGGTACGACAAATGAACAACGTATATCTCGAACGTTAACAACTACGCAGCCGCCGAGGTCAGATCCTCAGGCAAAAACACGAGACCAACAAAAACACAACACTCCATTACAAATTCACCTCACGGATCTCCTTGTTAAAACTTACCCCTCTTCTAAAAACACCAGCAACCCTTTTCTACTTCTCCCTCAAATTCGTCGTGTCTCGGCACAAAGAAAAAATAAAAATACCACTAAACATTTCCACCGGTAGTCATATTTTATCACGAACTGATCAAAAGGCCTTCGTTACATCTCGGTATTTTCCTTTATATCCCTCAAACATACAGATGTATAAAATTTAATGCGAAGCGAACAGAACCAAACAAAAACAATGACAGACTGTTTTTGTCAAAGTGGCGTGACTTTGAGAACCTGAATTCAATTATATGCCATCTTCCCTATTCAAGTACTACAAAACTGTTGATTCAGTATAAAAATAACTTCTTTTGCAGTGAATCCTATAGTACAAAAGTTTTATTTTATATACATATATATTTTTTTATTTATATACGGAAGAGAAGCAATTTAATTCATGTGATGATGTGTCTACATCTCTATTAGAATGTTACCACAGTCTAGTATATACAGTCGCGAAGCTCAATACGTAGTAAATATGCAAACATTAGATAGTTGCTCACCACTAGGATCGCTAATATCGCCTCATTACAGGCAATGCAAAATAGAACCGTCACAGTCTATTGTTTCTAGCACCCTCAAAACTCAAGCTTCGTGACTGTATATAGTAGACTGTGATGTTACTATTTAGCCTAGTTAATATATAAGAACCACCAGGGTTGCTCGAGTGGTAACGCGTCTGCCTGCTGATCTGGAGTTGCGCTCGGGCATGAGTTCGATTTCAGATATATCAATATATTAAAGCTTTTTTTCAATGTTTATGGCTTAACACATTAAATAAAACCATGTTACATTTCACTGTTTTGTATATTTACATTTGTAAAGGGTGCGTCAGAAAGAACGGATGGATTTCACAGGGCAAGAAAATTGTAAGGATTCATCAAATCAAAAATGTATTGTTGTCAACAGATTCACCAATACATGCAGTTTATTTACGGTATACAACATCATCCACATGATGTCCTTGGCTTTCGATACAGGCATCGAGGCTTTTTCTGAAGTTCACCGTAACTTTCACAGTCATAGTTGGTGGGATTGCCGCAATTTCTTCACGAATCTCCGTCTTCAGTTCGTCCAGTGTATGTGGTTACTTACGCCTTCAAGTAGTCCCAAAGAAAGATCTTATCGTAACCTCGACAATCTCAGTGCAATAGCATGTTTGCGGGCTGATGGTTCAGGTGGCAGAACAACCTACTGTCTGTCTCCACATTTGCAGGAGTACACGCGTTCCGTGTTCGTCCAGGTGATTTCTTCTTTAATGTTGAACCTGTGGTACGAAATGAAGCCGCCCGAGTTGGAATCCTAGCGTGACGTCCGATGTCGAAATGAGTCCTGAGTGACGATCACAGACTCTTCATTTTTCAAAAATGTCTCTGCGATGAAAGCACGTTGTACACCAGATCAACACCATGTTCTCAACTGAAACTGCATTCTCTCGCTGATCCAACAGTCGTGGTCCCCCTCACTCTATCCCTTCCCTCGCTGCGTATTGATAGTTTGAAATCCATCCGTTCTTTCTGACGCACTCTGTACGAACGTTTTCACCCTCCAAGTGGCATCATCAGGTAAAACAATATTAAAATATCATATATCTAAAATCAAGTATATAAAAATGTGCAAGACTGTTTATCATGATACATAACGTATGAAGAAAATCTCATGTTATAGTGTGCAGAAATGAACATGTTAAACTGGACTTGAACAAATGTATATTAAAACGTACCGCGAATAATCATTATTAACATGCCTGAATGGCCGTATCTTGTATGCCATTTACGATATCAAGAAAATCCATTAATTAATGCTTACCTAATATACTTTGCGTACGAAGATATAGGCCTACATTGCTGCTAAATAATTCTGAATTGTTGCATATTTGTTAATGTTTAATGTAAATGACACCGTCATAGAAGATAAATAAATGTCCCATTTAATGGGTATATGATGAAAACAATAGAATGATGTAGGTTGTCAATATTCAGTTTTCAAAATTTATGAACTTTCCTGTTTACAGGACGTAGAAGTATCACCAAATGTTGAGTCAAGATTGTTCAACTGTGGCCAAATGTTGTTCGATGTAACGATGAGTAGGATAAGTTGTTTTACAACGGTAATATAATTACCATCGTATGCTCAAAATCGTAATCTAAAAACAAATATTTAATATTATACTAAAGATTGAAAAAAACCTTTAATATATTGATATAGGCCTATGTAACAATAAGATCGGCTTATCTGATTATTAGAAAATGAATTGTAAATTAGTAAGGTGAATGTTAGGTAATCCATAAGGAGTCCTCGGCCTTGCCTCACCAAATACCATTTCGTTATCACCAATTTAATCGATGCTAAATATATTAGTAATTCATATAGCGTTGTTAAATAATTTACTAAAATATGCAGAGCTCAGATTTCGTAGTAGTAATAGTAGTAGTGGCTAAATCATTCCAATTACAAGCCATGGAGGGCCACAGTGTAACCGGAGAATTAAGGTAGACGCTCATTTAACAGAAAGAATTCGCTCTGTGCGTTCGAATTTTTGTTTTAGTATATAGGCCTACTCTTGTCTGCATTTCCGAACTAATCCTCTAATAATGTGATTATTTACTGATAGAGCGAGATCAATACTTCCTTGTAGCGTTCTGGACTGAACCTGGAAATAAAATGAGTAGTCCTGAGGAGATGTATTTTAATTCTGTTAGCTTTGGCATAGGAAATAACAAAATAAGCTTCTCGTTATCCATTTCATTTATGTCTTCAATATAACCGCGATTGTAGGCCTTGCAATCGATATATTGTCATGGTTTTCTTTATTTCGATCTTGGCCCATACGGAAATCCATCTAGATTTCTCTAGCCAATCCCATCGCTATCACCAATCCCATCGACGCTAAATAACCTCGTAGTTGATACAGCATCGTTAAATAACCAAGTAAAAAACAAATTAAAAATACGAAATATCACTTAGAATATCTGCTTTATTGTAATCATCAACATTGAATAATTTCAAGGGAAAAATTGTTTCGGGGCCGGGTATAGAACCCGGGACCTTAAGCTGAGCGCGCCAATGCTCTACTGACTGAGCTACTCAGGAACTCTACGAGATCACGGATCAAAAATTTTCTTTTATATTCACATACCTCAAGTGGGTTGACAAGAGGTCAAAGACCTAGCATTGAGTGTACATTTTTTCTGGTAGAGTTCCTGGGTAGCTCAGTCCGTAGAACGTTGGCGCGCTCAGCAAAAGGTCCCGGGTTCGATACCCGGCCCGGAACAATTTTTTTTCCTTGAAATTATTCAAGTCATCTTTACAGGAAGCTATTCCTGAAAAGTCAGATTTGTATCATCAACATTGTCCACTTCAAGGGTTGTATTAGCCTGTTTCTTGTTGTTGTGAAGTCTATGAACCGGCACCAGACTTTTAGACGTAGCAGAAGTCGCTGACGTGACTGAAGACAGATGCTTTAGGCAATGGAGGACAAAGCGTGGGAATCACACACAATCGCAATAAATGTTAACTTCTCGGCCGAGACTAGACCCTGCAGCCAATGGATTTTTAAACCAGTCTGGTATTACATGATCTATAGAATCTCCGAAAAGTCCCGCATCATAGGACAAATCATTACGATTCAGGCTAATTTTGGAATTGAACTCCTTTGACGGATCCACACCTATGGAGTAACGGTTAGCGCGTCTAGCCGCGAAACCAGGTGGCCCGGGTTCGATTCCCGGTCGAGGCAAGTTACCTGGTTGAGGTTTTTTCCGGGGTTTTCCCTCAACCCAATATGAGCAAATGCTGGGTAACTTACGGTGTTGAACCCCGGACTCATTTCACCGGCATTATCACCTTCATCTCATTCAGACGCTAAATAACCTTAGCTGTTGATAAAGCGTCGTAAAATAACCTAACCTCCTTTGACGGCAGGTCTGCGTGGTTAATTCAAGACGGTATTTCGCCTCATTATGCTACAGCAGTGTGTGATTTGTTGGACGATAACTTTCCCCAATTGGATTGGTCGGAGAAGTCCACGTTCGCCGGACTTAAAATCCAAAGGCTTTGTTTCCTGTAGATATATTAAGTCACGGGTCTACAGCGTCTAGATTCGAGATATGGAACATTTATTCCGAAGGATCGAGGAAGAGTGCCACGCCATATCACCTGGCCTTGTGACCCGTGTTTTAAAAATGCGGTTTCTCCTCTAGACTTGTATAAAGTTTGATAGAGCACATAATAAAACAGACACTGTGATTAGCAACACATGAGCACGTGGGGTTGTCTACACAGATATTACTCGACCGAGGCCAATGGAGTCCTGCAGTCCGGAGCGCCACTTGTACTTCTCCTGCGTCCGTATAGCGTCATCGCGATAGTTCACATTACGTCCGCGTCTCCACTCGCCTCGGTCGAGTAATATCTTAGTACAGTCAGCTTGTGCAATGAGAGTAGGATAAAAAAATGTAATTATTTAACAAACGAGACTCACAGTAGAAAATCTCTGATCTAGGCAAAATTAGGGGTGAGTTCCCTCCCCATGAAGTTCCCTGCTCATGTCTATAAAGACTAACGCTTCGATTGAGACTATAAATGTCCTCACAGGACAAAGAATTATATCACAGCAGAGGCCTCTGGCGGGTAGAGCAGGTAATAAAGAAGAAAATGGGGACACGGAATACCTCTGAAAACTGAAGCGTTTAAGTGATCTAAAATGGAAACCACTGTTATGTAAGTGGTTTAAATGTAGACCAAGTGTACAGGCCTACGAGGAAGTGATATAACTCATTCATACAACGAAAAGTTTGACAAGAATGCTATATATTCCTTTGTTTCACGAAGTAGAGCTGGTCAGCCAGTGTTAAGAGTTGTTAAAAGGGATGGATGGACATTATCCATGGAAATATTTTCTCTCTCTCGTAAACTGTTCTAAAGAAAGGGGGAGAAAAATTGGGTGCTATTGTGTGTCTCCGTTCCGTGGGAAGGGAAGTATTATTTTACTGTTTAGTAACAGGTGCAGTTAAAAGACAATGGTTGCAGCCCATTTCAGAAGGCTATAACGTCGATCTAAAAGCTGTCCATAAAACGGGCCCTCCCCTTCCAAAGACACGGCAGCAACAGATATCACAAGACTATAAACAACATGCACAGGCTCGCTAGTGACTGTGTCGGAACTACGGCACCCCAGCAGCCGTTGCTTAGGTACGGTTTTCTGTTTTATTAGGGGGGATCTTTATCTGCTTTTAAGTACACGATAAAAATAGTAATATTAGTAGAAATATTTCAAGCTTTCCGTGTCATTAGATAGAATTGGCATTTCATTTAACGATACTTCCAACGACAGAGATTATTCGGTGTCGAAATTCAACGTGGGAGAAATATGACAGAAAATGTTTGTCTAGAGCTCTTTACAGGATTCGTTTACGTGCCATAAATTGACAACACGGAACTCACGGCTTAACTTGCCTCCTGAGGAAAAGCACGTTACGGGGACATTCCACTAAAAATTAACAACTTTCTTCAACCAAATTTTGAGAGCATGTTTACTATGTAAAGGAATAACAAAATCCAAATTTTGAACTCCCAAATGTTTTTAGCTTTTGATTTTTTATTTTATTTCTCCTATTTTTTGTTAGAAATATTTTAAAACACAACAATTTAGTAGAAGATCTCAATTTTTAAGCTTCCTTTTTTGGTTACATTCACAAAACATAGAGAAACATTTATATGCACTTCTTTCTTGAAATATCTCATTTATTCGCTTTCGAAAAATTGTTTGAATTGTTTGATATTTTCCCTATAATTCATGAAAAAGAAATATTAATAAAATAAACTAGCAGCATTTCTTACAAAATAGATGCATAGAAACATGTAGCTACCTCATAAATACTTGCAGTAATAATTTCATCCAGATTGATTAATATTTGACATAAAATAGTTGGTGTTGAATCAAGAAAAATAAACTAACGGAAAAATGGATTTTAAACTAAAATGAATATTTATGTAACATATGAGCCGTTCAGAGCAGAAGTGGTGTAAGTCAAAATTCGGTAATGAGGTTTAAACTAAAAGCTCTGTAAAATACAGGGCAAAGTAGCAATTAATATGTCCCTCGTGCTATCCACTGACTACTAATAGTTCAAATAAATTCAATATTAATTGCTACTTTGCGCTGTATTTTACAGAATGTTTACTTTAACCCTCATTACCCATTTTTGACTTGCATCACTTCTGCTCTGAACGGCTCACATATTACTCGACTAAGGCCATTGGAGTCCTGCAGTCCGGAGCGCCACTTGTACTGCTCCTACGTTCGCAATACGTCATCGCGATAGATCACATTATGCCCGCGGCTCCACTCGCCTTGGTCGAATAATACCTATTAAAATTCCCCTCCGTTACATTCATCTAGTAACTTCAGGCAGTCAACTTTAGGACAAAAATTTACTAGATTTGTAATCAGAAATTTGTAAAAAAAAAAATCCTTAGTGAAAAAATAATTTTGATAGCTCTTCTTCTTTACTTGAAAACATTTTGAAACATATTTGTAATCAGAATTGAATTAAATCCATTTGGGGTACGAAAATGTACATTCTAATGAAGTGAAATATCCAATACAAATATTTTGAATAAATGTTCATAATTTTAAGTGAAGTCTATATTCTACGATATGTGATATGTTACCATCTGCGACAAAAAAAAGTCATACTTAGGAAGTCAATGACTTGAAATCTATAAGCAAAGCTGATGGCGCCATTTTCATCTCCCGAACAAGGGACAATAATTCATCAACGTTGCAAGGACGGCATTAAACAATTACCGTGCGCATGCGTAGCAACATCTCTCGGTTTCAAAGGAGAGAGCTGCCGAGGCTTATAAAAAGTAAAGTGTTTCACCTGGAAGCAGATTTATCTTGGCAGTGTACGAGCCATCTTAATTTGTGAGGCTCATTCAACGTACCAGAGAGAGGAGGGGAGCTAGTCATCCATTACACAGATAAGACACAGTGCTAATTGTTGGATGCTGTACAGTCTATATCCTAGCAAAGTGTACCACAGTAGCTTTCAGAAACATTCTAATATAGCATCCACATTCCACAGAATCAGCTTAATTCTATTTATTTATTTATTTATTTATTTATTTATTTATTTATTTATTTATTTATTTATTTATTTATGTCTATAACAGGGCAAAGTCCCAATTACAATAGACAGTGCAGATTTGTTTAAAAAAACACAGACTTGCATGTAACATGTAAAAAAAAGAGATAAAACAGAAACAAATGCAAGATGCAAGTGTAATTACAAATTAAAAATTAAAATAAAAAAAACAAATAGATATTACCTAAATAAAAGACACAGATATAGATATAAATGAAAAATACCAAATAAAAATAAATTAAGAAGAGTTAAATATAGATATCATAGCCAAAATGTAAAATGTAGCTATAATTGGCAAATTACAGAGTAAATATAACACTATGTTAATACATTCAGTATACAGTATTATATAGTAGGACTAATAGGTTTAATTTATTTATTTAAGAAATTCACCACTACAGAACACATGTTCCAACCAGCATAATACCTGACTACAACTACAACCAACATGCAACTATGTAGAATCCAACATATCATGAAACCATTGCTGTATATAACTTTTTCTTGTACATGTTGTACGATAACGAGAAATCTAAATCTTGTTTTATTTGATAGATGAAGCATTCGAAGCATTAATAAAAGTGGGGACATTTTATGAGATAGTGTTTTTGATGTCTGTAAATAAAAGAGAGATCGCTTTCTCAAATTTGATTTACCAATATTGAAACTAATTAGCTGTAGAAGATCAGGGTTTCTATTAAACCATTTATGGTTTTGAACAAATATATTTGTTGTGCTCTTATCCTGCGACTACTGAGAGATGGTACATTAAATTCAACCAGCATGGATTCATAAGATTGGAATATGTTGTAACATGAATGCTTTTTCATATATAACAGTTTTAGGATTTTATTCTATACTCTCTCTAGAATGACCGAATGCGAGTGATAGTGAGGGTTCCAAACTATAGATGCGTACTCTAATTTACTTCGTATTAAACTATTATATATTTTAAGACAGTTTCAACATTCCTGAAATATTTTCAGTTTCTGTAGATGAAACCTACCAGTTTGACGGCTCTATTCGCAATTGTTTTTTTAAATGCACCTATCTGTCGTGTAATCATGGTTAAAGTTCACCTACGTTCGTGGGTTTGGAGCCAGTGAAAAGTTGAGAACTTGCCAGTTGTTAATTACACAGGCCTGAAAAATTACGAGTCATAAAAACTTTTGTAAAAGTTTGTGCTACGTTTATAGTTTCGAGGTGCTGAATCCAAAACTGAGATCAAATTTTCTCTCTCATCTATCATTTTTCCGCAACATGCATTGATACTTTTAAGCCTTGGTTTTTCTGAACCGACGCATGCGAGTTGCGACGTGCGAGGCCCGCCTCGCACAAATCCGGACTACACGAGAGATAGTGAGTGGTTTCTATGGCTGCGAGATACGAGATCTGCGTACCTCGCAGTTATAGAAACCACTCACAATCTCTCGTATAGTCCGGATTTGTGCGAGGCGGGCTTCGCACCTCGCACGTCGCATGCGTGGGTTCAGAAAAACCAAGGCTTAAGCAATGTAAATATAGAGTTATTGAACTTAATATGGGAAAGTGTAAAACATGTCGTGTAGCAAGTATTAGAGGTATATACTCGATACAAGTCGAAGGTCAAAATATTGAAAGAAATGAAGGCAGCATGCTTGCAAGCTGCAATTCAGTATACTTTTGTGTCGAATTGTGAAGTGTTGTTACGGCTTCTGTTAGAACTACAAGAATATATATTGTGTTAAAATGGATTGAAGAAAGGAATTTCCGCTCAACTGTAGTATTTGTCCCGTTATGCTCTAACATCTGAAGGAGTGCCAACATACTTCTTACGCATTTTGCGCTACTAACTTTAAGTCATTTGCCTCCACTGTGACGAGTTGTTGCTTGCTTATTTATTTATTTATTTATTGTATCTCCAATGGGGGGTAGCCCTATTTTACATATGTATGCTAGGGCTATAGTTTTACACAAAAAATAGGCCTAAGCATAAAAAAAATTGAAAAGAAAAATAAATTAGCTTACACAATGGAAATAAAACCTAAACAATCCGTAATTTAAACATTACGATTGCAAATCAAACATCAGTCATCAATTGAGACATACAGAAAACAGTTACAACACATAAACAAAACATTTCTTATAGCGGTACTCTATAACACAATTAAGCAACTTTCCCTAACATACATCATAAATTAATACACAATAGTCACACAAACACAATCAAGCATCCCACAACTATGACTCACATACACAACAAATCAAGCATCCTCTACAACACATATACTTCAACATGATAACTATACTTTTAAAAGTTACAAATTTGGCTGCAAAAGAATAAATAGGACACTGTTACTAAATACTGTTATTTCTACAAGGTCTTAAATACACCTGTAATAAATATGTGAAATTCCTTTATGCAACATTGCTTCAGAAGAACTTTTGTAATTGGTGGTGAGAAAGATGTATTGCATATGCTAAGGTGGGTTTCTAGCCGATATCTCTTGCGTTCTTGTAGTGGGCACCCCACACAAACAGTCGACCACCTGTTGTTGCTTGCTTACTTACTTACTTACTTACTTACTTACTTACTTACTTACTTACTTACTTACTTACTTACTTACTTACTTACTTACTTACTGGCTTTTAAGGAATCCGGAGGTTCATTGCCACCCTCACATAAGCCCGCCATTGGTCCCTATCCTGAGCAAGATTAATCCATTCTCTATCATCACATCCCACCTCCCTCAAATCCATTTTAATATTATCTTCCCATCTACGTCTTGGCCTCCCTAAAGGTCTTTTTCCCTCCGGCCTCCCAACAAACACTGTATATGCATTTTTGGATTCGTCCATGCGTGCTACATGCCCTGCCCATCTCAAACGTCTGGATTTAATGTTCCTAATTATGTCAGGTGAAGAATACAATGTGTGCAGTTCTGTGTTGTGTAACTTTCTCTATTCTCCTGTAACTTCATTCCTCTTAGCCCCAAACCCATTCCGAGGCTTATTTGAAGGATTCGTAACAAACTGTTTTTACGGTGATGGGTTGTTAGCCCTTCTCCCAACCCCCAAGCTGGAGGATCACCCCTCATCGGCTGCCCGCGACTGCTTATTCAATATATTCACAGCTACCCTCCATATCTGGAGGCCGTCTCCAATTTTCCTCTCGATAAAAACCCACTTCAGGTCAAACAGAGAGTACAAGACGCGCGAACAGTATAAAAGATTGCTGTCTTATTCCAAAGATTGTGTTTGAATTAGGTAAAATTCATCTATGAAACCGCCAACATAAGAACCATTTAACTTGTATACATAGTGAACCTCCTCTGTTAAATCTCAGTCTGCAGTTTGAACCCATTTTACTAGGATTTTACTAGGAATTTCTTCATCATTATTATAACTATTATAATTATTACTGTGCTCGAACTCAGGAAATACTGCCCTCTTTCCCCTCTCGAACTCTGGTCAGACTGCATCGTCAAAGATTCCATAGATGAAACAGTAAACGTTTGCATCATAACTTCCGCCATTTGGTATGTTCAGCTACTGCGAAATGTACATGCTAAAATGGTGTAAGTACATGACACTGTTAGTCACTAGCTTTATCTATGAGATGGTAGCTCCTTTACTTACCTGTGTGTTGCGCATGCGCAGTATCACATCATTCTACTTAGAAAAATTTCTTGCAGGACACTAGGTGCAGTTTCTGAAGGTCGCGGGTTCGATTCCCGATGGGGTTATGATCATGCGGAAATTCAAAAACTTTCAATTCGACCTCACTTTACCCCAAATTTCTTCGCTTAAGTAAGCATGTGTCACTCCTAGTGATGTACAAAGATCATTTTCTGTATCAAGAACATGCTTCAAATAAATGCATGAGCATCAGTGAAGAAGATTGTGAGAAATTGGTTGTAGTACATTGTTTCAAAATAAAATTCAAATGTAACATAATGTAGAACGCAATTTTGATCGTGCATGTTTTGTCATATAGTAGTGCATGAATGCATGCATGTATTAAGTTTGATAGTGCATGAAAATCTGGGCTCTATTGATTAGCATAATAAAAAGTTATTCTTAAAATCTTCAAATACTCCAGTATACTTCTTAATCAGCGCAGACTATTCTCATTTTAACTTTCTTCCATTGACATAATATGTCTAAGACGAGACATGTTGATATCCACATCATTGCTACAGAGATATGAAGAGGTTTACTTAATTCTCTGACTCCACAGTAGGTCTATTCTTTCACCTGCTTCTCCTCTACACGTATTCTCAATAAAATGTCGTACGTGTGTCTCTAGGGAGCACTACAAGAGATAGGGCGAGGCCAAGGACCATGGGAACTAAAGTCGAAATACATAAAAGGAAAAAGATGCACAGCAATGAAAGTGAATAAATGATTCTTCCTTTTTATGAATGGCGTCTACGTTTCACCATAATCATATTATCGTACTACTTAGCCTATTTCGGAATGGATTATGCACTGACATTAAACATTTAGACATTCGCAAGTAGCGGTATTTCTGATTAGACTACAATCATATTATAACCAGGGACCGTACTTTTAAATTTATTTAGCCGATTCTATACATAGAAGTATGTTACATATGCCCTATTTTTCTACATTTGTATCTTTTATCACTTCTGAGAAAAGTGTTCCCAAAATTTGGAATTTAATATTGCAAGATATTGTAACTTTGACACCATTTTGCTGCACTTTCTTATTTTTGTGACATTGGTACACTTTTCTCAGAAAGTATTGTACCCAGAAGGCTGAAATTAATATACAAAATCAATGTGATGGCATTTTACACAGTAGGTTTAAAAAATAAGATTATTTCTATCTTCAGCAAAAAAAAAGTAGTAATTTTTAATGCAAGAAATGTTATCCATGAATTTTTTTTGACAACCGCTCAGTGGAATTTTAAATTTATTTAACCGGTTGTATACATAAAGGTATGTTACATATGCGCTATTTTTTCTACATTTGTACCTTTTTATAACTTATGAGAAAAGTGTACCCAAAATTGAAGGATTTAACATTGTAAGATATGGAAGTACAGTCATCCCTTAAGGTCAGGACTGTCATTGACAATATGTTGTAGAATTTTATCAGCCTCGAAAAGGAAATAGAAATCTCTGAGTTAAGAATTTGTACTAATGAGAATAAGAGTTTGGTGTTAATTGAGTGAGGAAGCCATTGGTTGACGAGCAAGCGACTGCCTTCACTTGCTGTTAATGAGTTATCCTTGAACCCGACCGTTATTATGCATTGCTTTTGTTTTGATGTCCCTCTTCATTGACAATTGTGCGGCGGCGACCCACGCGTCGAGTACTGTTAAACTTTATGGGATAATCGGGACGCGGAAACTGCGGAACAGTGACCTGGAACCGGTCCGGCCAACAGCAAAATAAGTTCTAGACTGCCGAGGGAGCTGTATTTCCATATTGCAGCGGGGCGATGGTGTACTTTCTCCTAGCGTAAAGTGTCATTCGATAGAAGTATTACAGAGCAAGGAGACTGGCTTGATTTGTTTTTTCTGGGTCGGATAAGGGGTGAAGCCTCCAATTGTGCTTACATTGCCAGAGTCACAGTTCGACAGGGGTATTAACGAATCCGATGCTGAGAGGTGGATCATCCTGCTTCATTTGTAACAGTGAGGTTTCATCGTCTGTCAGTATTCTAAAAAAACTATCTGGATCATCCCATGCAAAAAAGTACGTTTTTGAACCATGATGTCTCAAAAGTTAAAAATATTGTAGCATGGATGTTATGTTTTATTTAACGACGCTCGCAACTGCAGAGGTTATATCAGCGTCGCCGGATGTGCCGGAATTTTGTCCCGCAGGAGTTCTTTTACATGCCAGTAAATCTACTGACATGAGCCTGTCGCATTTAAGCACACTTAAATGCCATCGACCTGGCCCGGGATCGAACCCGCAACCTTGGGCGTAGAAGGCCAACGCTATACCAACTCGCCAACCAGGTCGACTGTAGCATGGATCATTCCATGCAAAAAAGTACGTTTTTGAACCATGATGTCTCAAAAGTTAAAAATATTGTAGCAGGTTATTTTGCATGTTCTAAATATGAATTTCAAGCAATACTATATTTATATCTTTCATATTTTGGCAGCAACCAGAATTTAAAATATTGATTTAACAAAGAACACGGTTTAATTCATTGAAGTTTTCTTACTATGTGAAGGAAGATGGAAAAGTGGTTTTAATGCAATTCGAAAAGGAGAGCCTTGTTTATAAATGCCCTTAAAAACATGTGTTTAATTCTTTAGGGTATATTGATTCCACTGTGAAAATTTCAGAAAGTTGATTTAAATATCATGTCAATTTTTAATAAAAATAACTCACCGGAACAAAGGAGCTCAGCAGATAGGCTCTCCCGTCGTACAGAATGTTGCTCTATCATGGTCATGGAGACGGACGTTTGAGATTACTCATCGTTACGAAGTCTCGCGAACACTGCGACCGCCACACATAGCAAGCGATTTTGAACCGTCGGAACAAAAATTAATAATTTTTTTAATTTAATTATTCACAGGTTTTTTGAGATAAACTTGGGAGATGGATTAGAAATAAGATTTCTTTTAATACAAATGAAATTCGCATGAATTTAATTTGTTGCATTCGAATATAAAACTATTTATTTTTTTTCAATGAGGTGTTTTTATGAGCATGCCTTAATATTATTCGGATTAGTCTTTAAGATATTAAAATACGGTTATTCAGGTTTACAATGGCGTCTGTTTAGTTTCGATGACACTTCATATAGGGTGTCTACAATATTTTAAATTATGGATAACATATAACTGCCACCCATTTTTCAGTCATCCGTATGACTAAAATATTAATGGTGGTCATAGTTGGCAGTTTAATTTATTTTCATAATAACATTATTATATTAAAAGCCTAAAAAAATTCATGACATCGCTGGCATATTCTTAAAATTTTGTATGGAATGACCCATCTGTAACGTCTGTTTTATTCATCACAAATTTCATTGTGATCTGGTAGGAAGATCAGCCCGCTAGCGCTTTGCCACAGACGCGACAAACGATGTCAGACAACATTTAAACTGTTTATCAGAAAATGAATTTTGCCCAAACATCTTAAAATGTAATGACATATTTTTTAACTTGGTTATTTTTTTTACTTGGCTGTAACAATTACTACGTTATTTAGCGTCAATGGGATTGGTGATAGCGAGATGGTATTTGGCGAGATGAGGCCGAAGATTCGCCATAGATTACCTGACATTCGCCTTACGGTTGGGAAAAACCAGGTAATCAGCCCAAGCGGGAATCGAACCCGCGCCCGAGCGAGAATCATGTTTAAACCATCAAATTTCACTTGAGTAGTTAAGACTACCCCATTTTATAACACATTATCAGTCCACCACTGTGGACTAACGGTTAGCATGCTTGACCATGAAATAGACGGGCACGGGTTCAAATTCTGGTTGGGATAAGTTACCTGGTTGAGGTTATTTCCGAGTTTTTCCCTCCATCCATTAAAAGAAAATGTTGGGTAACTTTTGGCGCTGGACCCAGGACTGATTTCGCTGGCAATATCACTTGGATAACCATAGCAGTTGGTAAAGCGTCGTAAAATCTATTAAAAATACATATCATGAAGTTCAAATTAACTGCAACAAGAAGAATAAAATAAACATAAGAGAAATGCACCCATATACAATAACTCCACACATGCAGAACACATCACAAACACCAACCGCAACTACAGGAACAAAGAAACGGACATGAAAATCCTACATAGGCTATACAACAGAAAAGAATCAAATACATTAGAACAGTTAGAACAGTACTAAATATACAGACACTCAAAAACACACCACAACATGTCCTCAATACACAATTAAATTTCAGAACATACACCCTATTTGGCTCCACACTATCGAATACAAACACACCCACCACCAGCGCAAATTCATAAGTAACCGGAAACAAGCAAGAACCGCACTAGTTCTGAAGATGGCTATCAGTGAAGCCGTAGTTGGACAGTTAAGGTAAATTACCAACTTAATTTCAATTCAATACAAGAATGTTGTTTCTGTAACAAATTTTAAATACATTCAGCTGAAAATTGAATTTACATTTGCAGAATTCGTAATCATGACGCGCTAATGGCTCCGGTTATTTTTTGTCTAGACAGGACTTAGACAAGTTTGCCGAAGTTGTCAAAGTAGCGATGAGGTCTTTGCGTCATTCGACTTAATTTAAGGAACAGTCCCCTGACCTCCCCCAAGTCGTAACCTCTTGCACATGGACTCTCTTTGGATCGTTCTATTCATATCTGAACGAATAATTTTCGTGACTTACCCGCTTGCAGGCACAGGAGATATAAATTCGAGGACCTCTAGTTCAAGGGAACGATATATATAAAAAGAATGATGGGACTTTAACAAAGGGGGATGTGGTTTTGTGTTGACAGGGTTAAATTACTAAGACACTCAACTATCCCTCCCGTCCCTTGAAGAGCCGTTGTCTCAACTCTTGTGATGTATTACTAGCGATGAGACGGAACAGATAGGACACCCGACTTCTGGTAAGGATGTCCAAATCGGACAGAATTTTCATAGGGGTGTAAAAATAATGTATGATTCTATAGTTTCACTTGTCATCTCCTACTGGCTAAGTGACTATAAGTGGCGAAGGCTCTTAGTACCATGATGTGAAAACTTTCTCATATAAAAACACTCAGCCGTAATAAGGATATCAGCCACCGGCGTGACTCAGTCGGTTGAGGCGCTTGCCTGCCGGTCTGAAGTTGCGTTCGGGCGCGGGTTCGATCCCCGCTTGGGCTGATTACCTGGTTGGGTTTTTCCGAGGTTTTCCCCAACCATAAGGTGAATGCCAGGTAATCTATGGCGAATCCTCGGCCTCACCTCGCCAAATATCATCTCGCTATCAACAAATCTCATCGACGCTAAATAACCTAGTAGTTGATACAGCATCGTTAAATAACCAACTAAAAAAATAATAAAAAATAAAGATATCAGCCACCGGCATAGCTCAGCCGGATAAGGTGCTTGTCTGCCGATCAGTAGTTGCGCTCGGGTTCAATTCCCGCTTGGGTTGATTATCTGGTTGGGTTTTTCCGAGGTTTTTTCCAACCGTAAGGCAAATGTCAGGTAATCTGTGACGAATCCTCGGCCTCATCTCGCTAAATAACCTCATGTCCCGCGCCGTGGCGTCGTGCTCTAAAGCATCCTGCCTAGGACTCGCGTTACGGAATGCGCGCTGATTCCCCCTCATGGGGGAAGAAATTTTCTCATGAAATTTCGACCAGTGTATGGGACCGGTGCCCACCCAGCATCGTGATGCACTTGGGGAGCTACGATAGGTAGCGAAATTCGGTTGCGAAAGCCAGCTATAACGGCTGGTGGGATCATCGTGCTAATCACACGATACCTTCATTCTGGTTGGATGATCGTCCACCTCTGCTTCGGCATGTGGACGTGAGGCCAGCAGCCGGCTGGCCGGTCTGGGCACTTCATGGGTGTAGCGCCACGGATTATAAATAACCTCATAGTTGATACAGCGTCGTTAAATAATCAAGTAAAAATAAATAAAAAATAAAGATATTGCTCCCTGCTATGGGGTAACGGTTAGCATGTCTAACCATGAAACGAGAGAGCCCGGAATAAAACCCTAGTTGGGACACGTTATTACCTGATTGAAGTTTTCCGGAGGTTTTCCCTCAACTCGTTAAGAGTAATGCGGAGTAACTTTCAACTCTGACTCTGGACTCATGTCGCTGGCATTATCACCTTCATTTCATTCAGACGCTAGATAACCATCGCAGTTGTTAAAGCGTCGTGAAATAAATCAATTAAAAGAAACAAAGATATTCAAACCAATTTCAAACTTTGAGTATCAAAATGGATTTAAGGATGAATAAGAAGATGCATAGATGATGATGATGGCGTGGTAGTGGTGGTGGTAGTGGTGGTGGTGGTGGTGGTGAATTAATGATTACATATCTGAAAGACTTTAGTCTCATTACTAATTCATATTGATCAGTAGTTTCTTATTTTTCTTAACAATTCTCATCTATTTAACTAGTTGAAGTATCAGCACACACATCATCGAGGTGCACAGATAGTAAAACCACAGTCTACTATATACAGTCGCGAAGCTTGAGGTGATTTTTTGCAAATCTCATGATAAAGCGCTCCAAGCGGTTAGCAACTAGAAACAATAGACTGTCCACGGTCGACTTTGGACTGTGTCGTATTTCCATCGAGTGCTAGCTCGTTGCGTATTTCACATTGATGCTTGTGAAATGTTCGTTATTGGTTGTAATGAAAATGTTAATGGCTAAAATACAATAATTGGAATAATAATATTTTACTAGAGACGTAGAAAAAATAAGTTCGTTTTAATGAAATTTATTGATCACGTTTTATTTTCAATTCTGGTGGGATTATTATTGCTTAGGCCTACTTTTTTTTTCAAAGGATATGTTTTTAATTATAGCTGTTAATTTTGTTGTTATTTTTATTTGTTACTTTACTAGAAACGTAGAAAAAGTCTGTTACAATAAAATTTATTGATCACGTTTTATTTCCAATTCTGGTGTGATTATTATTGCTTAACCTCATCCCACTTTGTTAACTACGTAAGCCTACACTACAAGTACCGGTACACGTAAGTTAGTCCATTAATTCATATTTCCATTATTATTGTTGTAAAGGGAAATGCAAATTAATATTTATTGATTTCATAGTTAATTATCGCTATAATCTTGAATGAGTGAAGCGATTATAGTAAATTTCAGTTCGTTTTGCACAAACAAAAATAATATTAACCTATTTCTTGCAGGTATCTTCGAGTTTATGGTGGAATTTAATATACTTAATTAAAATAATAAATTGACTTTATGCATTTAAAATTTCAATAATGGAAGGAAGGTGTTAATTTTTCCAAAAGAACACAACGAAAGTGTAACATATTTTGTCGTCTACTAGGAGAGAGAGAGCTGCGATGATGAGGCGATAGTAGCGATCCTAGTGGTGGGCAACTACCCATGTTTGCATTTTTAGTACATATTGTGCTTCGCGACTGTATATAGTAGACTGTGGTAAAACTTCCAAGTTTCTCGAACTCGCCATTAGGAGGAGCTGATGGGATCAGTACCATAGCTCGTACGCCGTTTACCCAAGGGAAAGACTCGATATTATAATTTATTGGAGGGTGGAGGAACCCCGGTACAGTTTCGAAAGTTATGTGCAGATATAAAAAAAGAACATTTTTACCTTTCCTTCACCTCCAGCTCTTCCACCACTTTGTCGTATTTTTTCTTTACCGACAGACTCAACACAGCTTCAACCAGTAAAGTAACACAACACACATTAAACAATTCAATTTATTAAACATGAATAAGAATAAAAAATTATTGCTTAACTTTAAGTAAATGTTTCAGTGCAACTTTTGTTATTATGCTACCAGGACTTCACCTGTTCACGCGCCTTCGGTTATCTCCAACACAACGGAGGGTATCACTTTTTTTTTTGTTATTGTTTGGATTATCAAAACAGTGATCTGAAATGAGTAGGCAAACCTTTCAGTCGATGAAAGAGTAATGGAACGGAGAAAAGTTCTCTCCGGCGCCGGGACTTGAACCCGGGTTTTCAGCTCTACGTGCTGATGCTTTATCCACTAAGCCACACCGGATACAACTCCGACGCCGGTTAGAATCGTCTCAGATTAAGCTCCAACTCTTGGGTTCCCTCTAGTGGCCGCCCTCTGCACTACGTCATAGATGTCTATGAACGCAGGACCGAAGTCCACACATGTGCTGAGGTGCACTCGATATGAGTGACTAGTTGGCTGGGATCCGACGGAATAAGCGCCGTCTTAAATTACGTCGGATCCCGGCCAACTAGTCACTCATATCGAGTGCACCTAAGCACATGTGTGGACCTCGGTCCTGCGTTCATAGACATCTATGACGTAGTGCAGAGGGCGGCCACTAGAGGGAACCCAAGAGTTGGAGCTTAATCTGAGACGATTCTAACCGGCGTCGGAGTTGTATCCGGTGTGGCTTAGTGGATAAAGCATCAGCACGTAGAGCTGAAAACCCGGGTCCAAGTCCCGGCGCCGGAGAGAATTTTTCTCCGTTCCATTACTCTTTCATCGTATGATGACGCAGAATATCTGCATGGAAATATCATATGTACTTCGGTACATTAAAATAATATATACGATATGCGTAAATCACTTCGTGATTTAAGACGGCTCTTATTCCGTGGGATCCCGGCCAACTAGTCACTCATATCGAGTGCACCTCAGCACATGTGTGGACTTCGGTCCTGCGTTCATAGACATCTATGACGTAGTGCAGAGGGCGGCCACTAGAGGGAACCCAAGAGTTGGAGCTTAATCTGAGACGATTCTAACCGGCGTCGGAGTTGTATCCGGTGTGGCTTAGTGGATAAAGCATCAGCACGTAGAGCTGAAAACCCGGGTCCAAGTCCCGGCGCCGGAGAGAATTTTTCTCCGTTCCATTACTCTTTCATCGTATGATGACGCAGAATATCTGCATGGAAATATCATATGTACTTCGGTACATTAAAATAATATATACGATATGCGTAAATCACTTCGTGATTTAAGACGGCTCTTATTCCGTGGGATCCCGGCCAACTAGTCACTCATATCGAGTGCACCTCAGCACATGTGTGGACTTCGGTCCTGCGTTCATAGACATCTATGACGTAGTGCAGAGGGCGGCCACTAGAGGGAACCCAAGAGTTGGAGCTTAATCTGAGACGATTCTAACCGGCGTCGGAGTTGTATCCGGTGTGGCTTAGTGGATAAAGCATCAGCACGTAGAGCTGAAAACCCGGGTCCAAGTCCCGGCGCCGGAGAGAATTTTTCTCCGTTCCATTACTCTTTCATCGTATGATGACGCAGAATATCTGCATGGAAATATCATATGTACTTCGGTACATTAAAATAATATATACAAACCTTTCAGATTTCGAATTACTCTATTCTGAAGATGAAACCAATGAAAAGTTTAGAAACGCTACAGAGATTTAACTTGAACATACAGTTGTGGAATTAGCTACAATAACTTTATCACAACTCCATCACCACGAACACCTATAATTTCATATCCAATGCTGTTATGAGGGCAATACGGGGCCATACAGAGCCATACGGGACTACATAGGATCACACAGGGCCTTACGGCGTATGAGAACCTACAATTTTTTTATGAATCGTATGGTAAAGAAAACATTTTGTTCATACGACGTACGGGTGCCTACGTTTTGTGCACGGAGATCTCTACTGATCTTAGATAATCTCTTGCTGTTTCTACATCATCCTTGATGTTCATAAACATAAATGGTCCACCTCTACAGCGCTGGAATCCAAGACCATATTGTGATATTACTTGAAAGGACTCTCAAGTGCTGCGGATACACGCTACAGAATTCAAGACAAGTGTGTATCAGAGCTTCATAGTTCTTCTTAAAATGATGCTTCTTTCACAATTAAATGCTAAAGCAAAACAATTTCTTTACTTCTTCTTTAACATAAAAACATCCATTAAGTAGAGACCCATTTTGAGATAAAAAAATTATTTATGCCACACTGGCATTATAAACAGGTTGTTACTACATCGAATATCGTTCGTAATCGACTTATTATGGCACGCGTGCCGATAATAACAATGACGTATTCCCTATATGACGTAATATCGGAACGCTTGGGTCGGGATTCATGCAACTCGTCTATCTTCTACGCGCCGTGTAACAAGAAATGAAATGCAGGACACAAGGTAACGTATAATTTATTTCCAATCTTTAACAATTTTATATCACTTTTGTAATATCACATAAAACAGTTCAGTGGTTCTGAGAAACTATATTAACAAAATAAAGGGACACTTGTAACATAACCTGCAAGGCTATCCATTTCTCTTTACGCAATACCAATGCCAGGCGCAACTAATCAATACGAACATATGAAGACAATTTGTCAGCTATGGATCCCGAATTTGCCTCTTTCCATAAAAAGAGACATTATTCAATCGCTAGTGATGATCCATTTTGATTATTGTGATTCTCTCTTCACAAATATAACTGTCAGTTTAGTTGAAAGACTACAACGTGTTCATAATGTGTGCGTCCGCTTCATCTGCAATACTCGTAAATTTGACCATATAACGCCATCTTTTGAAGTTCTTTCATGGGTCCGCCTAAAGCAGTGATCGTCAGCACTCGCTGAAATGTGCAACGGGTACGCGGTGCTGTCCCATGTGTACCGTCGTGCAGCAGAGAGAGATAGAGAGCATACCCGTTAGCAGCTACGCAGTGCACCATAGTGCACTGCGTTTTCAGCGGGTTAAGGTTGACGCTCACTGGCACGAACCGACAGGAACGGAAATCTACAGCCGTCCGTCTTCCGCGGAAGCTCTGACGCTCACTGCTCGGAATATTCCGGTACAGTCGACAGGTAGTCTGTTTTAAACATGGAGTGGGATAGTAGTTCCGAAGATTATTTTATTTTACTGAGTCTTTAGCTGATGAGGAAGGAAAAAAGAAAAGAAAAAGAAATATGGGTCCATAACTAGAGCCCGGATTTTATGTAATGTGAAAATGAGAACTATGTAGACTACATAAATATGAAGCTAAAAAAGTATGTAGATAAATATGTAATAAATAAAAAAAAAAGTTGGTAATTTAAAATCTAAGCTTTATTAGATGTATTTGTGCACACTAATAAAAAATTAAAGGTGCACATGTGATTGAACCTCATTGTTTGGAGGCGCAATTAATAATTGAATATTTTTACATATTTTCTACGGTTATTGATCGTCTCGTCAACGGCAACCCATACGTAGGAATCATCAAGTCCATCTCTAATCGTTTCCATTGTGTCAGTGTAGCAGGAGTTCAAATATTTTTTCCGGAGTGTTGATTCATGCGAAATATTGAAGTTGCAGTATTTGCGTAGGAATGCTTGGAACTTTGGAACTCCAAGTTTATACCACTGTATATGTTTGCAGCAACCATTGCCATGCACAAATTTTTATTAAATTCACTTGTAGAAGACGAATGTTTCAGCACCACTTGTGTAAGAAGAACTTTTTCTTTTCGACGGAGCACGTTTTTTATTTCTCACATGAAGTTCAATTTTTAAATGCTATTCTAATTGTGACTTCATGGAGCACCCAATGCGTTTGTCACACACTTTGGACTGCACGATTTTACCATTTTAGTAAAGGAATCTTCAATTGAAATCCAGTCTTTTAACTTGGATGCGAATGGCAGTAGGCTTGCTACTTGTATTACCTGATGTCAAAATAAGTTTCTTAAAAAAAAACAGAAAAAACTATTGTTTTCTTTTAGAGCAACTGATTCATTCTTTCCTTCACTACTACCATTCGCATTGGTATTTGTACCTACTTTACCGTTACTTCTCAAGGGATACAAACTATTAGCATTGCAAAGAGATGTCCATTTTTTGACAGAATACGTTATTATTTTCAATGATCAAATTATATTTATGCACTAGAGACGAAGGGATAAGCTTTATAAACAATTTTAAAAATAACTTAATCATTACGTAGAGAGAAAATTAGTGAAAAAATGTATATATTCTTTCAAAATATGCAATATCCTTCAAAATATTTTAAAATATATAATATATGCCAAAATATTTATTATGCACCAAAATATGTAAAAACATTTAAAACTTCGAAATAATGATCCCTTTCGTTAATCTTCGATGCTACTTACCCATTAGAATTCTACGAAATGTTTATTTGGCCATTATTCAATCTACCATTCAATATGGTATAATTGTTTGGGGTGGAAGTACCAACATTAATCTTAGTTTGTTAAATTTACTACAAAAACGAATAATTAAAATTTGTTTGAAGAAACGTTTCGATTATCCAACTAAATTAATTTATTCTGAATTTAATGTATTTAATATTGAACAAATTTATAAGCATACGCTGTTAAAATTTTATCATAAAAATCGTAATAAGTTTGTATTACAGACACATAATTATGACACAAGACGAAATATTAATTCAACATTAATAGAACCTAAATGTCTCACATCTGCTGGTCTAAAGCATAGCATTAATTTTGGCCCTCGGTTGTACAATGCTTTAACTAAATTACACCCAGAACTTCTAACATGTAACCCACTAACATATAACAAGAAAATTAGAAACGTGTTAATATCTTCAATTTGATTAAATAAATTTATAGCCTATGTGTATGAATTAATCAACCTATATTATATTTGTATTCTATAATTTTGAAATATATATATATATATATATATATATATATATATATATATATATATACACACACACACACATATTGTCCTACTTTTCACGTGCGATATTATTCTTCTCTAGTGTTAATATTATATTATATAATTCCATTGCCGCTATAATTTAAATTTTAGTTCCTATTTTATTTTACTTATTTATTTTTATTATTTTTTCTGTATCTCTTATATTAATATTGTATTATATAATTTCTGTAACTGTAATTTTAATTTTATTTCCCATTTTATTTTATATTCTCTTACAGGCCTATTAATATTATATCTTAACTGCGATCGAACACGAGCGCTGCTCATTCGGTCTCAAATTTTGTTAATACTACTGTATCTCCTTTTTATATTGATGGTATTATTTTATTTCTATTTGTCTTGTTTGTTTGTAATTATATTCTTTATTCTGTATATTTAAATTTAAATTTAAATTTAATACGATTCGCGAACTTTTAGCTTTCCTTATAGCTACATATGTAGGAACGGAATATGTAATTACATACAATCCGGGCTCTAGTCATAACAATATAAAAAAGTGTTTTGATTAATTTAACCATCTTTGCCTACATTTATGTAAAGATCGAGTAATGGTTTTTTTTAGTACTTTCGTATGAGCGAAGAAAAATGTTTAAAATTTCATCTGTTATTAACATCTCAAATAATGAAGGGAAACATCACATTTCGAAGGCCAATCAGCACAGAAGCGCGATTAGCACTGTTAAAATTAACTTTTCATCACCCATTTTAAGAATAATCTGTCTGGACAACGCACCAGCACATGTTGAGTGGGAAAGTACTGAGAACAGCCAACACACTTTTCTCCGAAGACCAGCGAAGACATACGAATGCAGCCGATCGTCATCGGAAATTCCGCTAGGGTCGTGTCGCGAGAACCCTGTCCGTCAGGACCGGCAGCCGGTTGCTTCCGTTCGGACAAGTGAGCGTTTACCGTTTAAAATACATGCATACGTCTCTCGCAGAATATTTCCGGTTCGTTCCGTTCCGGTCGGTTCGTGCCAGTGAGCGTCAACCTTTAGAGATACTAGCCCCAGCGTGCTCTGTGCTGACGACCCCTGGCCTGAAGGAACGTAGAATAGTACATTCTTTATCTGTTCTGTTTAGAATATTATTCACTTCTACTCCAAAATATCTGAGAACTCGCTTTGAATATTTTACAACGTTATGGAATCAACATCAGGCTTTATTATCCATTCCTCGTCACCGTACCTTTTTCTATTCATCCTCTTTCACCGTGTCAGTTTGTCGCCTATGGAACTCCTTATCTCGTCATGTCAGGGATTGCCGAACGGTTAATCAATTTAAATTTATTAAGAATTAAGAATTACATACTTTTACATGAAATTGATTTGTGAGTGTTAGCCGATTTATAGAGGTTATTCTGTGTGTATATAAATTGTCATTTAGACCTATCATAAAGTAGAATTAGGATATGAATTGTAGATAACTTAATTATGCATCATGTTTAGTTAATATTTCATTATAGCCCGTGTAAACTTGTTAATGATTTTTATATTTAAGTATGACTACTATTTTTGTCATTGTTTCGTTATGTATTTCACTTCTGGTAGTGTGGAAGAGAAGGCCTTATGGCCTTAACTCTACCAGAATAAATGAGTGAGTGAGTGAGTGAGTGAGTGAATAAAAAATAATTAAATTAAATAATAAATAAATACATAAATAAATCAATTTCATAGTTCATTTCCTAAAATTTATAAAGCTAAGATGCCATAAAGTGTTGTATCTAACTCGGGATAATCTTGTTATGACACCCGTTAAAACATTCACGCATGCCACACTCATCAAGATTATCCACTTGTTGCATAAATAACTATTATTTGTTTACCAATTTTCACTATATTTTTAGTCTTAATTGGAATGGTTAAAAGAAATACACTCACCAAGTTTGAAGTGATTTGGATACATAGTTTTAGTTTTATTGTAAATTAAGAATATACATAGGCCTATTTGAATAATTTTTAAAAAGTTCCAGGTGTCCTAATTTTTTTAGTTATCATTTTGAAACTTTTTAGAATACATATAGGTCTATTAATAAATAAGGTCTACTAAGCGTTTTATTTATGTACAGTTTTAATGGAGAAAAAATATATGATATGATTTTTTAAATTAATATTTTCCGATGTCAGAATTTGACACAAATTAGGAACATTAAATCCAGACGTTTGAGATGGACAGGGCATGTAGCACGTATGGCTGAATCCAGAAATGCGTGTAGAGGGTTAGTTGGAAGACCTGAGGGGAAAAACCTTTGGGGAGGCCGAGGCGTAGATGAAAGGATAATAGATAATATTAAAATAGATTTGAGGGAAGTAGAATACGATGGTAGAGACTGGATTAATCTTGCTCAGGATAGGGACCTATGGCAGGCTTATGTGAGGGCGGCAATGAACCTCCGGATTCCGTAAAAGCCATTTTTGTAATACAGTTTATACACAACATGTAGGTATGTGTATGCGGGACATTGTATGTAAAATCGGACAGCAAAAAATGCTGCTATTAATTGCTTGCGACGCGACGCACGGAGGGGGCTGGCCTAGCGACTAGTGATGTGGCTTGCTCGATATCTGGGTACACAGCGAACCTTAGTGTAGTCAGCCGCTGTGGGTTTGGGAATGCGCCTAGCTTGAGGGTTAGCGCAATAGATCGTAAAAAGTCGCAGTGCTGAGTCATAGTGCTCCTCTTGCGAAAATTCCATTCTCTACTTAGCTTGTTTTGGCCCACTGTGCGCCACATATGTGATAATAGTCCGACAGGTGGCCTGGTTGGCGTTCGTGAACCCGATGCTGACACTGCCAGGTGGGCCACCCTGCCTCAGCCCCTGATAGAGCCAGGTCGCTCTTCGCGGACGAGTAGCCTGATAAGCCCCAGGGACCCAAAGCCCCATGCCCTTCTTTTATCAGCATCGGAAACCCTTACTGTCCCCAAAATTTCTCCCCAGCCTAAAATGTTATGTTTTATTTAACGACGCTCGTAACTGCAGAGGTTATATCAGCGTCGCCGGATGTGCCGAAATTTTGTCCCGCAGGAGTTCTTTTACACTCCAGTAAATCTACTGACATGAGCCTGTCGCATTTAAGTACACTTAAATGCCATCGACCTGGCCCGAGATCGAACCCGCAACCTTGGGCGTAGAAGGCCAGCGCTATACCAACTCGCCAACCAGGTCGACTCCCCAGCCCATTTTTGCTATTTTATATGATAGGCCTATAGGTATGAAATGAAGGGGAGGCGAAATGTGTTGGTAAAATGATAGAGGGACACGGGAGTGGCCGGAGAAAAACTCTCTGCAACGTCTGCTTCGTCCACTACAAATTTCATCACGACCTAGGCCGGGGATCGAACCCGGGCCGCCTGGATAGAAGACCAGAGCGCTAGTACTCGAGCCACAAACGCGACATATCAGCTGTACTTCATTTTTATTTCCTTGCTATTCCCTATCGAACTGAGTAATTCGTCGCAAGGATTCTTTAGCGATAGCCTAGTATCATCGCTACATATTTATGATACGCACTTCCTACTAGTTTGGTCAGCCCTGTGTTGGTGACCCTGCTCCACATTTGAAGCCCGCACTACAACAACGAGGCGCCGACCGGCCGCTTCTAATATGTTCACGATGCTGGAAATGATTAAGGCCTAGGTCACCAGAGTGCCGAACACCGACAGCCTGCCAGCCGCACTCGACTTTCTTCTCTTCAGCTAATGACAGCCAGCGTCTTGCGGGAGGTAATCTCAGGGAAGAAATTCTGCATGATGTAACGTGTTAAAGCCGCTTTATTCTCTAGGTCAGTGATTTGCTACTTACGGGCTACTGAACTTTTATGCAAACTCGTGTGGAATGTTTTATATAAAAAACGTGTTTAAATATTAATTTCCATACATTGGTATCTGATGTGGCTTCATATTTTGCAATGTCTGGTTAGACTGTCGACAAGAATAATGGAGATTATTATCCTCCAATAAACTGCGTGTGTACGTGTGTGTCTTATCTCTAATGGTAAGGTGGCCATGCAAAAATGTGCGTTTGCTTTGCATTTCCAACTCGGGTAGTACACACTTGGACAAAGAATCCAATACACGAATTTAATAAAGGAGAAGTCAGAGGATGAGAAGAAGGTACGAAGAAAGATAAATATGTGAAGTAGGATTAAAATCGGAACAAGAAGAAATTTTCATCCGACAGGAGTGGATTTTTACACGTTGCTACTCCATTATACAGATATATTGAAACGGATAGGTGAGATTAGTGGGCGAAATAATCGTATGATTGACTTACTGACTGACTTCATTAATTAATCAGACTGACTTAATTAGTCAATGACTGACTTAATTAATCAATGATTGACTGACTTAATTAATCAATGATTGACTGACTTAATTAATCAATGTTTGACTGACTTAGTTAATCAATGACTGACTTAATTAATCAATGGCAGATTGACTTAATCAGTGACTGACTAATTTAATTAATAATGACTGACTTAGTTCATCAATGACTGACTGACTTAATTAATCAATGATTGACTGGCTGATCTAATTAATCAATGGCCGACTGACTTAATTATTCAATGACTGACTGACTTAATTAATCAATGACTGACTGACTTCATCAATCAATAACTGACTTAATTAATCAATGAGATTGAATTAATCAATGAGACTGACTGATTTCATCAATCAATGACTGATTGGCTTCATCAATCAATGACTGACTTAATTAATCAATGACTGACTGACTTCATCAATCAATGACTGACTTAATTAATCAATGAGATTGAATTCATGAGACTGACTGACTTCATCAATCAATGACTGATTGACTTCATCAATCAATGACTGACTTAATTAATCATTGAGATTGAATTAATCAATGAGATTGACTTAATTGATTTCAATGACACTGACTTAATAAGATTGATTTAATTAATCAATGACTGACTTAATTAATCAATGAGTAACTGATCGGTTAAATGTTTGAAAAGTCAATTAATCAATGAGTGACTGATCGGTTAAATGTTTGAAAAGTCAAACAGTTGATTTATTTACGGATTAAGTAACTCAGATAAAGATTAAATAAATATAATTAACCGATAATGATCGATTGACTGTTTCATGATTTTATTGAATGATGATTTATTGGTTTGTTGATAATTTGGATGGTTTATTGATGATTTTCTTCACAGGTGATTTTACTTTCTGATTGATTGATTGATTGATTGATTGATTGATTGATTGATTGATTGATTGATTGATTGATTGATTGATTGATTGCGAATTTCATACATATAATTATCTTATTTATTTATTTATTTATTTATGTTTTGTTTTGTTTGTTTATTTATTTTCTGTCCGTCCGTCCCTCCCTCCCTCTATCCATCTCCTCCATCCAGTCATTGATCTGTCCATCTATCCATTTGTCTGCCTATATTTCTATCTGTTTGTCTAGGCCTATCTGCCTATCTATCTGTCTGTCTTCCTGTCTACCTACGTACTATTTATTTAGCTATTTATATAGTATGTATTTATTTACGTATATACTTATCTATGCATGGATTTATGTATCAATTTATTTTCGCATTTATATACTGTATTTGTTTAACCTATAGGTATAGCACCAAACAGGACAAGGGACTCTTGCTCAGCAAGGTGGCTAACGAAGAGGGTTAATTTCCGGATAGGCACTCAAAGAGAATACAAGTTTACAAGGCTTTTAATTTCTGCAAACGCTTTCATAAATGGCGATCTCCGCACTTCTTTACCACAGGCTACCGAAGTACTTCTCATCTGCCAATTACGTTCTTTGTCTCACCACGTTCCTCTTGCCGGTCTTTAGGTCCCATGAAGAAGGCCGGTAGGTCCATCGCTCTTACTTGTTAGTCCTGTGGCATCACATGGTCTGCCTATTTTCTCTTCAGATTTGTGACAGAATTGGCTATATCCTTAAGTTAGTTTCCTCTGTTTATATCTTCATTGAGTATTCCATCGCTCAACGTTAAGTCACAGTCTAGTATATACAGTCACGAAGCTTGAGTTGTGAGGGTGCTAGGAACAAAAGACTCTGTCGGTACTATTTCGCATTTTCTGTAATGGGGCGATATTAGCGATCCTAGTGGTTAGCAACTATCTACGGATGCATATTTACTACGTATTGAGCTTCGTGACTATATATAGTAGACTGTGGTTAAGTTCAGGATTTTGCGTTCCATTTTCCTCTGGCATCTTCTCAGCATGTCGAGTTCTTTTACTTTAAGAGGCCATGTTTGAGTTTCTTATATGATGATCAGAAGTATCCAATTAACTTATTCGTTACGTCTCTCTTTATTTTCATGATGTTTATATTATGGTACTATGAATTTTAGACTCCAAACATTTTATTCGACCAAGCTTCCGATTATCACTTTGCGAATTTATTTTTTTCATTTCTCTTCTTAAAGAAATATTTATATTATATAGGAGGATAATTTTAATCAACATTTTCTCAGGCCTTAGAAATATATGTTACCAAAAGTTGGTAATAGAGTAATGGCAGAACTTAAGAATGAATTTTGCCATCATTTACTTTTATCATGAGCAAAGAGATATTCTAAATGAAGTAGCCTACATATATAACACGAAGATTTTTCCGTCTATAAATTATTTGCTCTAGGCCGGGATTGAACTCAAGTACTTTGGATCCAGATACAAATACAGAAACCAGTATACCACCAAAGTTCTACAGTTACACAGTAATTTTTAGACCCTATTTAATTATAAAGAGAGATTCGAAACCCGGACCTACCAGACACGAAATCTATGCATTTGAAGACTTTCACTGGAATGCAACACGCCGAAACGAATCTGTCCTTATTCTCCATATGATGGATGCCCCGAGATGTGAGCGCCGTACTGGAAATTCAAGTTCATTTCATGAATAAATGATTTCTGTCACCATTAAAATGCCATCAGCACGTCGCTTAATTTGTCCACTGCTGCACCGTGACCAAATAAGGCTCACCGGGAGCCATAACTAAGGATGTATTACTGCTATATTTCCTTAAAATTGGACATCATCATTTTCATTTCAATCCATTAGCTTCTAACACATCTTGCTCCCAACCTTGCACACTAATACCACAGTCTAGTAGGCCTATATACAGTCACGAAGCTTGAGTTGTGAGGGTGCTAGGAACAACAGATTGTGCCGGAAATATTTCACATTGTCTGTAATGAGGCGATATTAGCGATCCTAGTGGTTAGCAACTATCTATGGATGCATATTTACTACGTATTGAGCTTCGTGGCTGTATATACTAGACTGTGCTAATGCATAGGCCATGTTACAGAACGAACACATTAAAGACTGCTATCCGTAGTTTTTTTTCCGGATGACCCATAGTGCACAACTGCAGAGAAATAAGCACACTCGTTTTAATTCGTAATAGATCAACAGATGAACAAAGTTTCAAGATATGTTACTATTGTCTTCAAAGTTTCAATTTTTTACGCCGTTCGTATTGGCGATTATGATGAAGAATCCTATTCTGAGGATAGGTCGGGTCCACACCTGTGAAATAACGGTTAGCACGTCTAGCCGCGAAACCAGGTGGCCCGGGTTCGATTCCCGGTTGGGGCAAGTTACCTGGTTGAGGTTCTTTCTGGGGTTTTCCCTCAACCCAACATGAGCAAATGCTGGGTAACTTTCGGTGCTGGACCCCGGACTCATTTCACCGGCATTATCAGCTTCATCTCATTCAGACGCTAAATAACCTTAGATGTTGACAAAGCGTCGTAAAATAACCTACAAAAAAGGCTAGGTCGGATATTGTTCGCCTGTATAGTAGGATAAAATGCTTATGGAAGTAAACAGGATGGCTGAAAATGAGGGTGAACAGGACGACGAAATAAGTCCAGGGTCCGGCGCTAAAAGCTACTCAGCATTTGCTCTTAATGAGTTGAGAGAAAACCTCGGAAAAACCTCAACCAGGCAACTTGTTCCACCAGGATTCGATCGCGGATTCGCTAGTCCTGTAGTCAGGCACGCTGACCACTACTCCAAAGCGGTTGACAGGTTTAAAAATAACTCGCATTTATGAAGCAATTTATCACTTTTACAGGTATTCACGTGTCTTCTAACTTTTGTGGTTTGTCTTGGGTTGACCTTGCACCAAGGTGACCACATGACCACAGAGTCGTTCCGATCAGGGTTCAAAATCCTCGTAGATATGAATGAGGATGGTGAGGACCAAAAAACTAATCCTAGAGATATAAAAATTTGATGATGATGATGATGATGATGATGATGATAATTATGATTTACGTGTAAGTTCGTATGCCAAATCAGACAACAAAATACTATAGCAATGGCTTCAGTTTATAATGTTTACATTTCTATCTCAAACCCAGTCTTTCAGTACCTGAGAATGACATGGATTTCTACGGGAAGGAAATGAAGCTGGAAGGCCCATATCTTGAATTTATGGCACGTAAAAGAACCTTGTTCTGCATACAGGACTCCGGACCAAATTTGCCGGAAATTGTTCTATTTCGACAATGACTAACCTTTGCTGTTGAAACTATAGTTGCATAATCAACTACTACTAGGCCCACTACTACTATCACTAGACCTACTACTACAACTACTACTACCATTTCTACTAGACCTACTGCTACTACTTTTACTAGGCCTACTTCCACTACTACTAGGCTTACTGCTACTACTTCTGCTAGGTCTACTGCTATTACTTCTACTAGGTCTACTACTACTTCTACTAGACCTACTGCCACTACTACTAGGTCTACTGCTACTACTTCTACTAGGCCTACTGCTACTACTTCTACTAGTCCTACTGCCACTACTACTAGGCTTACTGCTACTACTTCTACTAGGTCTACTGCTATTACTTCTACTAGGTCTACTACTACATCTACTAGTCCTACTGCCATATTACTAGGCTTACTACTACTACTAGGTCTACTGCTATTACTTCTACTAGGTCTACTACTACTTCTATTAGTCCTACAGCCACACCTACTAGGCTTACTGCTACTACTACTAGGCCTACTGCTATTACTTCTACTAGGTCTACTACTACTTCTACTAGTCCTACTGCCACTACTACTAGGCTTACTACTACTACTACTACTTCTACTAGGTCTACTGCTATTACTTCTACTAGGTCTACTACTACTTCTATTAGTCCTACTGCCGCAGCTACTAGGCTTACTACTACTACTTCTACTAGGTCTACTGCTATTACTTCTACTAGGTCTACTACTACTTCTATTAGTCCTACTGCCACACCTACTAGGCTTACTGCTACTACTACTAGGCCTACTGCTATTACTTCTACTAGGTCTACTACTACTTCTACTAGTCCTACTGCCACTACTACTAGGCTTACTACTACTACTACTACTTCTACTAGGTCTACTGCTATTACTTCTACTAGGTCTACTACTACTTCTATTAGTCCTACTGCCACAGCTACTAGGCTTACTACTACTACTTCTACTAGGTCTACTGCTATTACTTCTACTAGGTCTACTACTACTTCTATTAGTCCTACTGCCACAGCTACTAGGCTTACTACTACTACTTCTACTAGGTCTACTGCTATTACTTCTACTAGGTCTACTACTACTTCTATTAGTCCTACTGCCACACCTACTAGGCTTACTGCTACTACTACTAGGCATACTGCTATTACTTCTACTAGGTCTACTACTACTTCTACTAGTCCTACTGCCACTACTACTAGGCTTACTACTGCTTCTACTAGGTCTACTGCTATTACTTCTACTAGGTCTACTACTATTACTTCTACTAGGTCTACTACTACTTCTATTAGTCCTACTGCCACAGCTACTAGGCTTACTACTACTACTTCTACTAGGTCTACTGCTATTACTTCTACTAGGTCTACTGCTATTACTTCTACTAGGTCTACTGCTATTACTTCTACTAGGTCTACTACTACTTCTATTAGTCCTACTGCCACACCTACTAGGCTTACTGCTACTACTACTAGGCCTACTGCTATTACTTCTACTAGGTCTGCTGCTACTTCTACTAGGTCTACTGCTACTTCTACTAGGTCTACTGCTACTTCTACTAGGCCTACTGCCACTACTACTAGGTCTACTGCTACTTCTACTAGGCCTACTGCCACTACTACTAGACTTACTGCTACTACTTCTACTAGGCTTACTACTACTACTTCTACTAGTCCTACTGCCACTACTACTAGGCTTACTGCTACTACTTCTATTAGGTCTACTGTTATTACTTCTACTAGGTCCACTACTACTTCTACTAGGCCTACTGCCTACTAGGTCTACTACTACTTCTACTAGGCCTACTGCTACTACTTCTACTAGTTCTACTGTCACTATTAGGCTTACTGCTACTATTTCTACTAGGTCTACTGCTATTACTTTCACTAGGTCTACTACTACTTCTACGAGGCCTAATACTACTACTTCTACTAGTCCTACTGCCACTACTTCTAGGCTTACTGCTATTACTACTAGGTCTACTGCTATTACTTGTACTACATCTACTACTACTTATACTAGGCCTACTACTACTACTACTACTTTTACTAGGCCTACTGGCACTGCTTCTACTAGGCCTACTGCTACTTCTACTAGGCCTACTGCTACTTCTACTAGGCCTCTGCTACTACTCCTACTAGGCCTACTTCTACTTCTATTAGACCTACTACTAGATCTATTAGGCTTACTTCTACTACTACTATTACTAGGCCTACTGGTACTTCTACTAGGCCTACTGTTTAATAGATGATTCCCCATTTGACGATGAGTCGAAATGCTGTTCCTTCTCAGTCTGTAACGCTAGTGGTCTAGTCTCTGGCTCAGTGCTAGCGCATCGCTCTTCCATCCCAGCGGCCGGCCGGTACAATCTCCGGCCTCCTCGTGATGGAATTTATGCAATGCAGATGTGGGAGGGACTTGTCAGTATTGCTACTCAGGTCGAACAATCGCAAATAGGCCTAGGACGCACAATGGTCTACTATAAGCCTAAGTGCATGGATCCATTCCGGATTCGTCCCTCGAAAAGCCAGCCCAGGGTCATGACATAGAAAATCAAGTGGGTTAACTGTTTTTCCACCTATTCTGAAAAAATGAAACTTGATAAGCTCCGGTCAAAAAGACGAAGGAATCCCAGATCAACATAGACTTAATTATTGTACTTCTAAAAATAGTTTCCTGTCGCTAGAAACTGTTCCTCATTACGTTATTCAGCAGTGGAGACGGGACACGGACCGCTAAACAAATACCAATCGTGTTCCCATACGATTCTGTCTCATTCCCGGGAGCACCGTTATGAGACATTCAATTACACCTGATAGCGACTGCCGCTGTTCATTCTAACAAACAAATGACGAACTGGTCGCGTGTAACCTGGCAACGGCTTGCGGCTGCTAAACGATTACAAAATAATGAGAATTTCTCATGCAGTTTAGGTGGAGAAGTTCACACCCTCAACAACAGTAGTTCACAAAGCGTGTGCCGCAACTCACTTTCCTATAGCTTACAAATTGATCACACAATAAACGTTAATGTGTCAGTAGGTATGCACTGAGGTCTAGAGATACATATTATCTTACTTCTCTAACGTCAAGCAATGTCTTAAGAATTTTCCATAGCAAATCGTTAAGTACCGCGGCTATTTTAAAACTTAACTTCTGAGAAAGGTTTAGTATTTTGCTCCGATCTATTCTAAGGAGTGGGGCGTACGGTAGCGGCGTAACGCTGCAAAGCCGGAAGATCGTGGGTTCAATTTCCGATGGGGGTCATAGATTTTCTCCATTGATCTAATCTTTCCGACCGCACTATAGCTCTGGGGTTTACTCAACTTCTAACAGAAATTAATACAGAGTGTCCCATTTATCTTTTGCACCTATTATAACTTTTTCGTTTGGATAGGTATTGGAATTTTTGTTTTTGAGAGTTATGTTAGAACGAGAGGCTAATATGGGTGTAGAAATTTGGTGCATGTAACTACATTATGGCACAAGATACACGTGACGTCATCAATTTTTCAAATAGCACTACATATTTTAATCATGTTACATTGATTACATACATTAAGACGAGTTCAAAAATATATCACAATGTCACCTTCCCAATCAATAACAACAACAAAATGCAAAATGAATGTCATTAGAATGTGCCGTTTGTTGTGATGTCCCATTCATCTTGTGCATTAACTTACACAAAACGAAAGACGACTGACGTCCGTACACGTCGTGTGTTGTGTGTTTGCTGTCTTAACATTGTAAACAAACCGCAACAACTGTCGACGCCACAAGCCACGTACAGTGGCCTGCACGTTCTCCGGACCTGTCGCCACTCGACTTCTTCCTGTGGGGAACTGTAAAAGACAGTGTGTACCAGAACATTCTGACAACACCAGACGACATGCAGCAAGGAATTCGACAGGCTTGTGTGTCCATTCAGCCAGCAACATCCCGGGTAGTCATACGGTCTTTCGGGGAACGCCTTCGAATGTGCATTAATGTGAATGTCGCCATTTGGAACATAATCTGTGACTCTCAAAGCATAACATTATCACACTGGAAGTACGTTTTTGTTTCGTTTTGTTGTTATTGATTAGGAAGTTGACATTGTGATTCACGTGTATCTTGTACCATAATGTAGCTAGGCGTACATGCACCAAATCTCCACACTCATGTGTATCCCTCGTTCTAACATAACGCTCAAAAACAAAAATTCCAATACCTATCCAAACAAAAAAGTTGTAATAGGTACACAAGATATATGGGACACTCTGTATAGTAGAGGGGGCAAGACCTGTCCTGTGACTTTATCATGTGACGTGGCTATATCACCAATGGGTATGGAGGAGGAAGTTAGGTTTTAGTCTGAGATAAACTTTGGTGTCAGTAGATTCGTATAATATTAACCATCATGAAACAAATCCTCTTTCTGATAGCTTATTATTTTCCCTCTCGCACATCTCACATGCCAGATCTCACCTTCTCATCTATACCCATACATACCACTGCATGATTGTATATGCAAAAGGCTACGTTAGTTATAGGGTTCTATTATTAGCAGAACGAAAGTTCCTGAACCTTCCCTGGAGTTGAAACCAGTGAGTTATAAACCGCGTATCCACGAAGCGAGGCCACTACGCGCGGCCGTCTCTCGCGGCAGCCTCGCTTATTTTTTACCTCTCAGTTTTGTTCTTTTGGTAGCGAGGCAAGGAAGCGAAGCAGTCACCAATTAGTGAAGTTAGTGCAGTTGACTCAGTTAAGATCGGGTTGCGTGCTGGCATCTTTGCCAACGAATAGTACACAGGGAGCGAGTTAACTACTGCGAGGCACCTTTCATCGCATTCAGAATCCGACAAGGTATCCACTGAGCGAAGCAAACATCATGAGTAAAGATAGGAATTTACCCACAGAGACTACAAGATTAGGTAACTTATGCATAGAGTGTTCGTTGTACGCACGAGAAACATATTCCCATTCAATTGCTGCGATACAAAACACATTTCAGTTGTAACCTAGCCATACCTCAGGCTTCACGTCATTCATAACGTAATGATAGTCTAAGCACAATTAACCTAATATCCTCATGTTATGGAATAAATTCATATCTTTAATCATGAGGCTCCTCGCTTTGTGATACGCGGCTTTATGCGCGCTGCTATATTAGTTCTACAGGTGAAGACATTTAATTTAGAAATGGTATCTTCCCCAGTGACTAAAGCGGTAGCATTTCTAGCAACAAATAAGTACATCAGTTATTCTCGGCAGGACATTGAATTTTTACTTTCTGGAACTAGGCATGAGTCCTTCGTATTGTGGACGAACTGTGCTATGTTTTATGCATGAATTGTGTTATATCGAGAACTGACTACGCCCTACATCGTGCTGACTAAGATGTTCTTCGATTTATGAATGTTCAGTGTTGGTTCATAATCTTCACAAACATGAGGACGTCGATTTCTCATTTCAACGTAAGAGTAGAAAAATTTTAAACCATCTACAGAAGTCATGTTATGATGTTTCTATTACATAATGTATTATTACAATTTAATAGCTAGAGAGACAGCGGTTTCTTTGGTTAGTTACTGAAGAATTGTATCCTAAATATTCTAGAGAAGGGCAAAGAGAATGAAAAATTCGGTAGGAATGAAGTCGTTTAGAAAATAACCCTGAATCTTCAAAGTATGATTACAGTCTATTATATACAGTCACGAAGCTTGAGTTGTGAGAGTACTAGGAACAATAGACTGTGCAGGTACTATTTCGCATTTTCTGTGATGAGGCGATAGTAGCGATCCTAGTGGTTAGCAACTATCTATGGTTGCATATTTACTACGTATTGAGCTTCGTGACTGTATATACTAGACTGTGGTATGATTGGAATCGCCTGCACCAGGACATTGTTTCCATTATTCCATTGTCTTCAAAGAGAACACGATCCTGCTATCAAGAAGTCACACAGAGATGAGCTCCGAGTATTATTACAATAACGGTACAATTACAAATATTGAGAAACCAGCTACCTTAACGACATCAATAACATCGACATAGACCTTCAGATTATCTACATGCAGCCTGACATTTCCATTAATGTGGGGGAAATTAGAGGTTATTATCTACAAATGTCGTGAAGTAGGTCAGTATAAGAGTGGCACAACAAGTGAGAGTTTGCAAATAAAGGCGATACAGAAATATGGTGCTGCGGTTTCTCCGATATCCCTCAGAGGCACACAATCAAGCCCGGCCCACTGGATGCCACGGTCCTTGAATATTTGTGTTTGAAAGATAGCCACGAGTACAATGTCAACACACAGATCCGCCGACTTCATTGTATACCACATTCTCTAGAGTGTTTGTCATACTTCGCGAGATAAATTTACGTTACTTCAGAAGTGCTCTTTTGAATTGCCAGAAGTAGTTCATCGTTGATGAGATGGGACATGGTATATGATTAGAGCTATAGTCGCGACGCTGTTATTCCCGGCGTGACTCCTCCTCTTTGCTTACGTCTTAGGAAGTCAAGGCTCTATAAGTCTAGGTAGGTAGTATAGTTCACCATTTTTGTTCTTTCGTTGCCGAGCTACCAGACGAGGGATCTATTTGCCACACCGTTAAACATTATCATGTCGTAGCTCCTATGATAATAAATCAAACGCACTGTAATTCAACAAATAATTGAGCGGCAAATAACGTCCTCGTGTCCTTTCTGCGAACGCAAACGAAAGAACCAAAATGGCGGGCGATTATATTAAGTATTTATCGAGCCTTAGGAAATGCTTAACGTCTCCATCAGCGAATCACAAGACGCACACGTTTAAATGTAGCCGACCTGCAACGTGATTGGCTGCCGGAAATTAGAGCGACGGGACTATAGGTTGGTACCAAAACTGTTAAGTTGTGTAAGCATGGACTATATCTTTACCGAGCGAAAAGTAATAGAGCGTCTCTCGGTGTCAGTAAAGCAGAACGACTAACATATACAGCGGGTGGTAACCAAACATGTGCTCTAATCGTCCACAGCCTTAGAACAAGAAAACAGTATAAGAAAGCAATAATTTGTAATTATAAAGTTTGTAACTCCCAATCTAAATTAATTTACCCATACATATAAAAATAACATACTACGTATACAATTTATGATTGTAGCCTCATTATAATAAATAACAATGAACATTTTCATTTTATCAAAAGAAATATTCCTTTTAGATTTAGAAAAAAAAATTGTTCTACGTCACAAGACGTTACTGGAGCAAATCTGAAATATGATACAGTATTTATTACTATCATCAGGTGAACAACTACTTTGTAAATCTAGGCCCAATAGTGTATCTCGTATGTGGGACATAATATTAAACCCGTAATTGTTTTCAAGAAAATTTTTCGTTTCTATTGTAATGGCAGCTAGGAAGTTCGTATCGTAATTCCGATGTTGAACTTGGACTGTAACGCAACTGAATGCATAGCAGCACGAGGCGTCAATATTTAACTAAGACGGCGCTGGACCCCGGACTCATTTTACCGGCTTTATCACCTTCATCTCATTAATACGCTAAATAACCTAAGATGTTGATAAAGCGTCGTAAAATAACCTACTAAAAACAATTTAACTAAGAATAATCCGGAAAAATAAACATGTTACACACTCCTGTTTGCATAATTATTTAATAACAGATGAGTTCACTTTTTTGGAATCATGCATAATATTCACATTACGTAAATAATATACCTAATAACAGAATAGCTCACTTTGTTCAGAATCTATAATATTAATATAAATTAACAATATCCTTCAAACTATTCACGACTCTGCACAGCTCCACAGAATGCCACTATGCGTTGTTTATGTGAACATAATGTGTATCGTCTGTAGCGAGCGACAGCAGGGCGAGGCGCGGGTGACATCTAAACTCCTCGCTGTACTCAACTGAAATCTACTGCTTTGGTACGAACTTCCTAGCTCTGTATAATATGATATATCATATCATACCAAATGTCATATAATATGACATGATATATAGGCCTATGATGTGTGATATGATTTGATATGATATATAAGTGATGTGATGATATAACTTATGTGATATAGTTTTTTTATATAAGTCGTATGATAATACAATGGGATAAAGGAAGCCTTTAATAGAAAAAGGAGCATCTTCTGTTTACTTCTGGAAAAAGAACTAAGGAAGACACAAGTAAAGTGCTTTGTATGGAGTATGGCATTGTATGGCGCAGAAACATGGACATAACTTACATACATACATACATACATACATACATACATACATACATACATACATACATACATACATACATACATACATACATACATACATGTTAGCGCGTCTGGCCGCGAAACCAGGTGGCCCGGGTTCGATTCCCGGTCGGGACAAGTTACCTGGTTGAGGTTTTTCGGGATTTTCCCTCAACCCAACATGAGCAAATGCTGGGTAGCTTTCGGTGCTGGACCTCGTACTCATTTCACCGACATTATCACCTTCATCTCATTCAGACGCTAAAAGATGTTGATAAAGCGTCGTAAAATAACCTACTAAAATAAAAATATATACATACATACATACATACATACATACATACATACATACATACATACATACATACATACATACATCAATGCATATTTAAGCGTCAGTGAGGTCCTGGATTCGATTCTCGACAGAGAAGCGGAAAGTTATTTTCTTTCTATTCAGACTGGGTATTACATTCGTTACGATTGGCAGAGTAGACAGGAAGTTAATGATTCATATCATTAATTTTTCCTTATAGTTTCAGTTCCAGAACCTCCCAAGAAGCTATTGAAAATCTAATTCTGTGCTGAAGACACGTGTATTCGTTCCCACTCACGCACACCTTTTTATATGATAAACAGTCAATATAAAATACACTACAAATTATCTAAATCGCCAGTGGTACCAACATAATGTTATTACACAGAGCTCTTGTTCCAAACCCCATCTAGTCTTTATCCAGTAACACAAAATTTCCCACTAGACGCGTTGATTGGGAGCTACAGGTCTAGAACGTCCATCACCGCCTTCCAAATTATTAGCATTAAAACCATCTGAGAGAAAATTATAGCTGCCAACTTTATATTTGTCTTCCTGAAATTCCCTTTTGTTACAACCTGAAGCTAAACTTTTTCAAACCATAAATTAAGAAACGTCACTTTTACGTCACTTAGTAATTTGTTTCTGCATACATTTTGGACCTGCAACAGTGATACATGCAATACTGCACTAAGCAACTTGGAAGTGTTGTTTCTAAGAGATTCTAATAAAAGTATTGTCACTATGGGTAACGTTATGGTCTTGTACCATCGAGTTTTTAGGTACAATGTTTAGCATTAGATTAGCGGTATGTGGCTTCAAGCCCTGTTCAAAGTGTTGAATTCTCAGTGACAATAAAAATCCGTTGTACTGCTTCCTTCGAAAGGGAGTAAATAAAGTTTGTGGAATATTTGTGGAGGTAAAAGAATATTTCTCCTGAAAGAGAAGCTTCTATGCAAAATTATTTGACATTTCATCACCTACGTTTCCTGCTTCAGAAAAATATATCTTTGTAGATCCTACAATATGAGACTGCAATGGTAAAACTGAAATGGTAAAACTGAAATAGTATATTACGATACAAGGTTGAGAAGTGCTTTTCACAAAACTGAGGAAAAGTTTGAAAAACGAGCAGAGAGAGTTTTTCAGTTTCCGAGACTTTGTAATGCACTTCACAAACGTGTATTGTACAGTACTTTTTGCACGATAGTATATTTTGAAAATAATGTTTTTTTTTTTTTTATCTTAATATACAATATGTACGTTGCACTATGAACAGTTGACTGATGTTAGCAGTCTGCCAACGTACAAACATCAATGTAAAGAAGTAAAAATGATTCAGGTACTTGTAATATTTTGTGTTCATTTGGAATAATTTTTATTTATTTTTGTCAAGTAAAGTTTTAATTGTTTAAATAAAGTTCAGTACATTTCAAATGCAGTGATTTGTTTCGTATAATGTATATTAATTAAAACTGCCTTTTGCGTATGAATTTTACTTGCATTTTAGCATACATAGAAGGCAGTGATTTTCATTACAATACTAGAGTAGTTATTTATAATATTTCAACATACTTATCTAGGTTGGAAACTCTGAATTCAGTAAAATCAACTTTCAGTCGTGGCGGCTGTTTGCTGAACGACGAGAAAACACACTATAGTGCAAAAAATAGATTTCTGACATCGTTGCATCATATTCGGCCATCTCGCGGTCATTATGTTAATCGCTGGATTCCGGATTCGTGGTTTCAAACCCGGCCGATAGCGATAAATTTTGAAGAGTGATAATTCTTAACATGGTTTCTTCTGGGAGAGATATAAAGCCGTGGGTCCTGTGTCTTAGATTTACGTTACAAAATCTATCCTTGTCAATTGTTTTCCCACCAAAAGTCACACGGCAGCAGTCGCAACCGATCAATAAAAAGGTTCAAACAATGACAGGCCTGCTTTTAAAACAATAAAATTGTTTTTGGTTAAGAAATCTGCACATAGGCCTATTAAATAAATTTCTACAACAATTATTTTGTTGATCACTATATGAAACAATTAAGAATTAAATTTAATTAGAAGATCAGGCCGCACTCTGAACCTGGGACATCACTGTTTGCAGTCGAATGTTCTACTACTGAGTTACACCACCTTTTTCTCTTTCAATGTAATAAAGTTTCACTATTACAATAAGGGGGATTGTCTCTATACTAGCAATGACAAAGAGCCTCAAGAAGAAGAACTAGAAGAAAAACGCTATTAAACACATACAGTATGTAGGCCCTACTGTTCGCATTTCAAGAGACGATCCGAGCAAGAAATGCGAGTTTTTCCCTCACTCTCGCAACCAACCCCGAGACGGAACCGGTCGGCCAATGACTGAGCGTTGTTTGTACCAGCCGACCATTGACTGACTCTTGTTTGTCCCAGTCGGCCAGTGACATCACCTCCATCCATCTGCGCCTTAAAAGACGCCGAGTTACTGTGGTCCGTCCCAGAAATCTGTGGAATAACTTCGCGCATATAGGAGCGGAGTCTGTGTCGGAATGTATTGCGGGCAGCATCAGCTCGAATCCGCTAAGGGGTAAGATGCTCGTGGTAAATGGTAGAGTAGAGTTCAGATAGAAATTATCCCCTCCTGCAAACCATTGCTCGCTTCGTTCAAACAATGTCCTCCCCCAGAGCTGTCATTGGCCCTAGCCCTCCCACATACCTCTTGCGCAGGTGTCTTGTTTCGTCTTCGTACTCCACAGATACCTGGGACGAACCATAGATTAACCTCTCCCCTACCCCTCCAAGGACCATACTCCCCTCGCAAGGATCCTCTAGTGAAATTTGAACAGTAGATAATTAGAACTTATGTATAGGCCTATAGAATTTCGCTTCTTTCGTCATTATCTACAGCAAGGACCAGGTATATCTCATATTCTTTCGGAAAATTATGACATAATAAATTTCATCTGCGCCCGGGTTTGGACCGTGACTTTTTCAGTCAAAATATGTTGTTTTGACATTGCAATTCCTCTCCGATAGTAGTAGAAGGCAATTTAATATTAATGACAAAAACAAAAAACCTTTCAGGTGAAATAGCTACTTAATTCATGATAACAAACGAAGACTCCAATTTCTTGAGCGGTAACATTTCTAGGTACAAGTTTAGAAGATCCGGGTTCGATTTTATCCGGGGAAGTGAACATTTATCTCCTTTCAAACTGACTCTTTGTGCCTTGTCTTGCATTTTATCTCGTTAAACAGTCGTTTTGTGCCACCTTGACGATATGACTAGAAATTACTTGTACTTCTGTATGTCTTAATGTTAGTTTACAAAGCTTAAGGAATGAATGGAGCATTGCAGTGTTATTAGATAAAGGGAATGGCAAATTACATTCAGATAAAATGACGTGTAATTAAACTCAATCTAACAAGTTTAATACTACATCAGACAAGTTTTGCAGCGAGTTTCAAAGAGTCGGAGACCAAATTATTATCAAAACAACATGAAGATACAGTTCATATCATCTTTTATCGTCAGTCGTTTAGTAGAGCGACATGAGTCCTTTTTCTCCTGCGCACACGTGTGGAATGCTAACGCCTATCGATTAGAGACAGACTAGTGGCGTCTAAGACAACAAACGATTCTTGGTAAAATGCTTGTTCCATGAAACAGATTAATCCGTTCCGTTGAGACTACAAGTGGCACCTAAGGGGTCCAGAGGAGGCCTGGCAATTTAATTAACAAGGGATGTAGGTCGTCAACATCGCGCCATTTTAACAAGCTACGTCGCAGTTTTATTAATTAAGCTAACAGCAGTCTGGGCTTGCGTAAATTGCAGGCGATTGTCAAATCTGGTTGCCAAGACACGAATTCTTGCCAGACAGCTTGAATGAATAATTTATTACAAAATACTACGGCAAAATTGTAGCAGATTTGGAGTAGCACTTAAACTGACTGAATGAGGAATAAATATGAGGCAGTTCGATACAAAGTGGATGAAAAGGATATTTATCTTCGATATGATCTCAGCAATGACTTTGAGTACCTTATTCTTCTTCTTTTTCTTCTTCTTCTTCCCTTCAAGTATTAGGCCATATGACCTGTTACGATCTCACAGTTGAATTTTTAATCCAGCGCTTCTTTGGACGACTGAGAGATCTCTTCCCGTTTGGACGATAGTGGAGCATGACTTTTGTGATTCTGTCTCTACGCATGCGATGCAGATGATTTATCCAGTTGTTCCGATAATGTTTTACGTGATTAATTACAGGTTCTAGTTGTAATTCTTCCATTACATCTTCATTGCGTTTGTGATCCCATTTCGTATATCCCGCCGAGTACCTTCTTAATCTCTTAAAATATGTGTACCGAATATTATTTTCCTTGGAGACCGAAAGACTGAAATGTGATTACAGCAAAGGTTGAGAAACTAAGATGTCAATAAATAGGTTAATACACAGGATTAATATTTTAACAAAACAATTTTTTCAGATATAGACTAGTCTTGGAATGGATCATACGACTTGCATAGGAATAAGAACCTCTATTACAGGGCCTTCTATGCCCAAGGTTGCGGGTCCGATCCCGGGCCAGGTCGATGGCATTTAAGTGTGCTTAAAGGCGACAGGCTCATGTCAGTAGATTTACTGGCATGTAAAAGAACTCCTGCGGGACAAAATTCCGGCACATCCGGCGACGCTGATATAACCTCTGCAGTTGCGAGAGTCGTTAAATAAACCATAACACCCTCTATTACAGGCCATGGAGGATTTTATGTTCCCCACCCTTGCAGACAATCGGCGTTAGTAGCAGCCCAGATCACATATAACAGATTGCTTAGTCTTATAGGCTTTGACGGCAACAACTTTTATCAATTGAAGATATTATTACAAAAACAACCGTTGTCAAAATTGCTGTTTTTCAGGAGAACAATAAAAATAAATAGCATAACACATGTCAGCTGTTTCAGTACAACTGGTGTTTATCCTTGTGGCTATTGCACCTGACATGTGTCATTTTTGGAGTCTATAAACATTTGAAATAGTAGTGTCCTTAACTCAATTTCATTAAAAGTGACTATGGCTGTTTTTGTAATAATGTCTTCAATTTGACTATGCTGCTAACTAGCTACTGCATAAGAAGTCACGTTATAACTCTCATTTGAACTGCATGCAGCAACTGTGCTTCCATCTAGCGGCCGTTCCCAGTCGACGGTGGCGATCCTGGTGGTTATCTTCCACATGTTACAGGTTTTGACATGGGGATGGCCAACCTGTTATATACATAAATATGATCAGTGGTAGCAGTAAGGATGCCAGTCCTACAGCTCATGCATTTTGTCAAGACACTCGCGATGCGCAGTAGGGGAACAACATTTCTGTTAAGGGGATAGGAATAGAAGTGAAGGTCGAGCGTGTGTCTACCGAGTTCAAGGCAAAGGCTAACCCATTCCCCTACAATTCGTAAGTAGACTTATCCGATCTCGTGCGCAGCTCTGTAGGAAGAGTGGGGGAGTGTCTGGACATAATGCATGAGCTGTACTTGTTTATTGCGTTTACCCCGAAGAAAATGCCTCTTTGTACTCATTTTTGTTAGAGGATGAATGAACCTCAGGCCCACAGTGCTGCCAGGACTATTAAGCGTGTATCCACAAAGCGAGGCTGCTTCATGATGCTTGCTTCAGTGGATACCTTGACGCGTAATAGTGCGCGGCGGCCTCGCAAGGGTGCCTCACCCATGATCAAATTTCAGTCGGATATTGGATGCGAACAAAGGTGTCTCGCAGTTATTAACTCGCTCCGCGTGTACTGTTCGTTGATAAACAAGCCATCACACAACCCGAGATTAACTACCTCAACTGCTGCGCTTTAACTGGTGACTCATGCTGTTTTGCGTTCTTGCCTCGGTACCAAAAGAACAAAACCGCGAGGCAAACAACAAGCGAGGCTGCAGCGAGAGGCGGCCGCGCGTGGCAACCTCGCTTCGTGGATACGATGCTTTAGATCAATGGAGAAAATTCATGACTCCGTCGAGAATCGAACCCACGACCTTCCGGCTTGCAGCGCAACAGCTTAACCTCGACCCCACTGAAGAGTCTTTTCTTGTTCTCAATCAGAAAAATTCCGCTTCTGGCTATATCTAGTTCAACCAGATGCAGATCCAGAAAGAGCGATGTTTTTGCTATAAGTTAATGCTTCCTGAAGGATATGAGCATCTCCAAATAATGTGATGTCTTTTATTTCCCCATCTTCCGCCTATCCTAGTAGTAAACAATCTCGGTGTTATACTTCAGTTGCAATGTTGTTATACTTAGTTTTCTTTCAGCGTACTTAAAGGCTCAGTGTATCCCATTATTATCGTGTATATTTATTTAATTGGGTTATTTTACGATGCTGTATCAACATCTCAGGTCATTTAGCCTCTGAATGAAATGAAGGTGATAATGCCGGTGAAATGAGTCCAGGTTCCAGCACCGAAAGTTACCCAGAATTTGCTCGTATTGAGTTGAGGGAAAACCCCGGAAAAACCTCAACTAGGTAACTTGCCCCGACCGGGATTCGAACCCGGGCCACCTGGTTTCGCGGCCATACGCGCTGACCGTTACTCCACAGGTGTGGACGCATCGTGTATATAAAATAATGCAACAAGATAATACCAGAATATCTAACATGCTCATTGTATAATTCTACACATTCAGAGCAATTAAGAAGAGCTAGTAGTCAAGAAGTAACAAGATTGATTCAGAAGGGGAAATTGTAATACAATATTCTAAAAGGAAAAGAATGTGCAAGAGAAGATTTGTTTATTCTGGTAAAAGTTACACATTAATAGAAAATCACCGGCGTATCTCAGGCGGTAGGAGCCTGGAATTTGGAGTTGAGCTTGGGAGCGGGTTCGATTCCCTCTCGGGCTGATTACCTGGTTGTTTTTTTCTAGAATTTTACAACTGTAAGGCAAATGTCAGGTAATTACATGGCGATTTCCCAGCTTCATCCCGTCAAATATCCGTACCATCTCGTTGTCACCAATTCCACCGACGCTAAATAACCTTGTAATTGATACAGCTTCGTTAAATAAGAGTAAAAATTAATTATTCAGGTTAACCTCAACGGAAATGAAACACCTTTTAATTGTATTTGGGTGTGAATTTAAAAGACGAAACATTGATCAAATTAATGCTCTATCAACCAGAAGTGTAATTTTATTCCATTTTTAGTTTTCCTTTTGTTATTTTTGTACTTTTTAATGCTGTATTGAGACTTATCTTACTTGTCGAAATTATAAACAATTGACGTTCACTTAAGAAGCTTTTCAAAAAATTTCAGAAAAAAAAATTTACTCATTTTTTCACTTGTCTCTAATTTCCTTGGTAACTTGTCTTTGGTAAAAGTAACTGTTTAAAAAAAACAGGCCTTTGATTTGGTTATTCCGAGGTGTCTCCAACTGTAAAGCGTATGTCAGGTAACTCATGGCGCATCTTCGGACTTATCTCTCTAAATACCATTTCGTTATCACTCACATCGATGCTAAATAACATAGCAGTTAATACAGAGTAGTTAAATAGTAGAAAAAAATCAATGTCAATACATTAACAGAAAAAATTGATCATTATAATTTGTAAAAAAAAAAAAAAGTAGACTAAAATAAAATATTATTGAAAATCACACCATAACACCTACAGATTCATTTCGGTGGAAAAGAAAAAGTAGATCGCGGACCGTTTGCTACCCTCGACTCTCGCGGTGTCGTGGGTTATTGTAAACTCTTCCCCATAATTTATTACCTGCGGTGAGCTGTGATTTATCTCCATGCCACCTGTACGCCCCCGTGTGTCTCTTATCTTGCTCTGTACGCTGTTAGCCGGTTTTCGTGGCCGAGATTCGAAGCGGGCACCTCCCGAATGTTGCGATGATGATCATGAGCAGGAATCAAACCCTTGTCACGAGCGCCGAGTGAAAGTGGTGCAGGATCCCATATGCTCAACGGAGCAGAAAAACGAACCCGCAGCGGCTCTTTGTGGTCACCATCGGAAAAACTTCCTCATTTCTTAATTGCAGGACATCACCCGAATATTCCGTGACATTGCAAAAAACAGCGCCTGTGGCACGGCGGCGCTATTACCATTATTACAATATTTATAGTACCACACCACCATTATTATTACTGCTATTATTTTATTGCGTCTCGCTTTAGAACTGTTCGTGCATATACGGAGGGCAATTTATGTAGTGGTTATGTCCGTATGACACATATCGACTCCCACTGGGCACACTTTTAAGGAGATGGACATTCTATGCTGAATGAAAGTTGTAATATATCAGTCTTCAACGGTGACTGAGTTGTGAGAAATGTTGTCGGTTTTTCAACCGTACCTTAAGATTTAATTTCTTCTACGATTCGTAATTACTTGCAGAAAAAGATATTTATTTATTTATTTATTTATTTATTTATTTATTTATTTATTTATTTATTTATTTATTTATTTATTTATTCATTCATTCATTTATTCATTAATTCATTTTATTGACAAAAAATTGGAAATCTAATAAATCGATAATAAACTGAAGTTAAAAAAAAGAACCATAGTGCAAAAAATGCAAATTTGAGATATTAAGCATGTGGTGAACGTATTGTAGCGGCCATCTACTGAATTAATTGTTAGTGGAAAAAAACACAATAGGCCTACATTATAGGAGTGGGTATTTTCATTGGTTTTCATAAAACAATCATAGTCCAAAATCTGTTTTCTGTGAAAACTGTCATTGTCCAGGCCAGCAATGGTAGTATTTACAAATATCCCATTCATATCATCTTGAAACATTTATCCATATAATTTTAAACTGTAATAGATAGTTTTTACTGCTTCTTATGTACGCGGCGAAAGCCACCTCAGAGAAAAATACTTTGGCACGTGAATTGTTGTATTAGTGATATGGAGTCGTCTTTATGACCAGAAGTAATTCCATGGAAGAAAAGTAAGCAACGAAAGGAGAAGAAACAGGATATAATAAAGAAAAAAGAAGATTAAAAGAGAGGCACACGTCAGTCACAACAAAGTTTTTTTTTTTTTGTTAAAACAACCATTGTCCACAGTTACCTAACTACATTTACACATGCATTTCTATGAGGCAATATAAATTATAAATGTACAGTAGTGGCAAAAAACCGGACCGACCTTGTAGCTGATTTCAGAGCCTTGTTCACTCCAGAGCACGATAGATTGGTAACTAAGACTTTCGTGGTTCGAATCCTGCCTGAAGAGGAGACTTTTTTTTTCCTTATTCAAATTTATTCCCAATATTTTTCGACTGCAGTGATATTTTACTACTTAATTAACTTACTATTCCCAGAACATGAATTTTACCAGCATATTTTCTAATGGCTTTCGAAATGGGTCACGTCAGCAGTCGAAACTACAACAATTTCAATAGATTACTCGCTATCTTGCGAATGCGGGCGTGGCATGCGCAGTGGCTAATTTCTGGGACTTTGATTATTCCATCGGTGCGGTTTTTTTTGCCACTACTGTACTTCAGTTTTCCCAGGTTTCTACAACACGTTAAAAATAGCATGATGAATTTCATACTTGAAGTATCAACAACATCCATGCCAGGTGGTTTTTTGTTACTTCTGAAAAGTTATGTTTTTGCATTATGATTGTTTTTCCAAAAAAAAAAAAAAAAAAAAAAAAACTTCAATTGTAAGACCAAAATAAGGAAAAAAAAATAGTTATTCTATGAAAAAGTAAAACTGAATGTGTTATTACGTGAATGACATATATCAGGACTGGGCGTTAATACCTCAATTGAGGTACTGCAGACTACCCCTTAACTCCCCACTCCACTTTCCCCGGCAGAGACAGTTATGTATCGACCGATACGAGTAGACCTGAAAGCCTAAAATCCACCACTGAGGCACAGTGCTTTACTATGTGTTCGTTTCTAAAGCGGTGAAGGGGAAAAGATATGGGCTGGGCATCTCCTTTCCTCTTTCCTTTCCATTTATGCCCAGGGCTGACATAGATTGTCTTTTAAAAATTTGGCTTCTGAATATTTTTTCTGTACTGGAAAATAAATCAATTTCCTCGTTCAGTGAATTGAAATTGCTTAACATTTTCGATCTTATGATATTAAATAGGAAATTTCTTCTAGATCTAACTGGAGGGATATAAAATGTAATCAGTTTGTGAGTATTTCAGCGGCATCAATCTCGTGACTAGAAATATCATCGAAAAAGTGGTTCTTCTGTCATTGATCATATGCACAACGAAAATTGATGTAAATAATCTAGTTGGGAACTGAAATAGCCAAGGTACAGACAGTACTTCGAATGTTGTACAATACAGGGTTTTTCAATAATAGAGGGCATAATTTCAGGTACATATTCTCCATATGTAGACAATACAAAAAGTTCATTACATGTGTCCGGAAATGCTTGGTTTCCGAGTTATGGTCTTCAAAACAGTGATATTCACAGGAATGTTTTTCTTCCCGCAGGTAGGTGTCGTGGCAGAAGATATTAACAGAGGACACTCTGACAGTTAATTCTAAGGCGAAGGGTACATTTGGCGTTGTACTGTGCGACATGTAGGCTACTCAAATCAGGAGCTGGCAGAAGTGCACTTCATGTACGGTAAGGCGGACGGCAATGCTGCGCTGGCTCGTCGTTTGTGCCAGGAGAGGTACCCTGATCGATGGATAGGTAGAGGTGGTCCAATTGCTTGACCTCCACGCTCACCTGATTTCATCTCTATCGATTTCTACTTGTGGGGCCATTTAAAATCATTGATGTATTCGTCTCCGATGCCTGACATGGAATCCCTTTGGAATCGAAATGTGGCAGGTTGTGAGGAAATACGCAATATTCCTGGAATTTGGGATCGTATTCGCAGGGCCATGAGGCATCGATGTGAGGTCTGTATTCAAGCAGGAGGTGGACATTTTGAACATCTGCTGTAAAGGCAACTACCTGCGGCAAGAAAAACGTTCCGGTGAATATCACTGTTTTGGAGGCCCTAACTCGGAAACTAAGCATTTCCAGACACATGTTGTAATGAACTTTTTGTATTATTTACAGATGGGGAATGCATACCTGAAATTATGCCCTCTATTTTTGAAACACCCTGTATAGGAACCTAAGGAATTTATTCTGTATCAACTCAATGGAATAAGTTTTTTTCCTGTGACGAGGATTCCAAATTAATAGTGCTGGATATCCATTTATCAAAGGAGAAAATCTCAAGAGGCCTATAGTGAATAATCCAGTCATTTCTCAGTCTAATCCATAGCAAAAGTTTCAAATTCAGGGATTTTTTAAAAGGGAGTCATATTTTATGTAGGCCTACATCAAATGGATAACAAATAATGTGTATTTCTATTCATGGCTCGTTCGTTAAAAGTCTTCTTGATAATGAAGATCAAGTAGTATTACAGAAAGGAAGTAAAAATAAAACCAGTAACAAACGTGAAGGAAACTATGCGCATGCAATCTTAAGAAAGTTATTTTTTCATACGATAAATTTACGTCTTAAGAATCGTAGAGAACTAAAATCTAACGTTCATAAACATCTGAGAGCAGTCATATTATTGATCAGAAAGCCAGAACAGAAACAAAACATAGCGCATTCCGTTGTTCATTGAAATACGCCAGTCACATATTATATTAAATAGGCTATTGTTGTGGTTGTTATTCGTTAACGTATATATGTAATTATGTGTTCGACCGAAGCTCATTAATTCAAAGGCAGAGAGGAAGTCATAGCTTTGATTTCTCGCACTCAAAGAATTTATCCAGGAAGTAAAACTCCACTTAGCTTTCAAGTACAGTAGCGTCCATAACAAATGTACAATAAAATAATAATAATAGCGCTTATACAGAGTCTTCCGTATGTGACGCCATGTGCCTGTCTTACGCGCAATAATTTGTCGGGCGTTGCATGCGTGCATTTTATCACAGTTGTGATCTACCGAAGGGATTATTAATCGTGTGTAAGCTAATATGTTTCTCCTTATTGTATGGAAATACTGAAGGGATTACTTATTTTACGTAGTGTTGTGCAAGCTGTTATATTTTCTTCTAATTTCTTGGGAAAACTGAAGGGATTACTCATTCGTGCGTCATTTAGTAAAAGTTGTTTTTTTTAATTAAACTATTTGAGAATGGTGTCTAGCATTCTGCAACGAAGTTTTGTGGTTTTAAGGGATTAAGTACAGCATACGGCAGTAAATTTTTGGAAATATTTAACATTTTTGTCCTCCATTACTGTATCTTCTACAATAATGAAAATTGGTATGTGTAAAATGCTGTCCTTCTGCTATATGAAAAAAAATATATTTTCACGATTTTTAAAAAATTATTTATATATTTTTTTAATTCAAAATGTTGGCAGTTTACTGTGCAGTGATGAAGCGTTTTCCTCATAATTCCTAAACTTGTTAACATTTTCATGTTCTGCCTCTTTTATTTTATTGCTGAAACTCATGTTTACAATATCATGCTCTTTCAACTACATTCCTTAATAAATATATATTTTTTTTAATTTTGTGTTAGAAGAAAATACTTATGTTTGACCATTTTTTTAAATGAATTTATTTTTTATCAGACAATCTGTCAAAGGTAGAGAAATGATCTTGCATCATATTATAGATATACCATATGTTGGTTAGTTTTTTTGTTATGTGGGAAACGCTTCATCACTGCGCAGAAAACTGAATTTTGAAGAAAAAAAAAAAGTAAATATTTTTTTTTAATTGTAAAAATATTTTTTTCATGTAGCAGAAGGACAGTGTTTTATACATACTAATTTTCATTATTGTACAATATACAGTAATGGAGGGAAGAAATGTTGAATATTTCCAAAATTTTACTGCTGTAAGATGTACATAACCCCTTCAGTTACTGTTAACCAAAAAAAGGAAGAAAATATCCGACAAGTCATTTCGTATATATTTTTCAGGAAGAGATTAATTTGAGTGTTTCAGAACGATATTCGGAAATGTCAAAAATGAAATGAAACAGGAGGAGGACAATTCGAACATCTCTTGTGATGCAGGTTAGATGCACTTGTTTTCATTTTTAAATTATCTGTATTATAAACATATCTTCTTCTAACCAGGTTTTAGAAACTAAAGTTACCACTTTAGAAACTGCGGCCGATTTCGCAAAATGATATTTACATTGCTGTGTAAGGACAACTTAATATATGGAGGACTTCGTAGTTACAAATCAAATGGACTCTATTTCGATTCCCGATTACATAAAAATTTGGATATTTCTCATACGAACTAAATATGTGTGCTATGCTCTATTGTATCTAAATGTGGCCTTGCAATGTGTCGATAATATGACAATAGAGAAATTCACAGTTTGGAGTAGACTGTGTATTCTTGAAAGAACTCTACTTTCTTGAAACAGCCTCAATTTTAGGTACTGTACCAAATAATGAAAGCTAGAAAAGTTCGTCCTATACACTTCTCTGTCCCCTAAGACAAGTCCATAAACACTTGGATGTCAAAATGAGTGAAGATCCTTTCACTCAGCCACTTCTGACAGAGGGCACATGGTGTGCTGTCTCCGATTCTTTATTATTGTTCATGACAGTACCAGGTCAAGGGAAAAGATACGTTACTATTATTGTATGCTGGAATGCATTCCTTACTACGTTTTGTATCATGTACCAGCTGCGGAGTTTCAGAACTATAGCAATACGAACTGTGGTCTACTCAACTGCGAATTCTCTATAGAAAGTCTCGCTGATTCAGTCTTCAGTGCTGACTGGATAGGGCATGAGAGGAGGTTGAGATTTTTCCGGGAATTCTCCCGTTTCCCTCGATGTTGCATATTTCATTACACCAAGACTCTCCACTTCATCCTATTCTTTTCTTCATCTAAAATAATAAAACTATATGGTTTCGGGATAAGAAGTAGGCCTGCAAGCTTTGGTAATGCCTGATGAAGCATGCCAAATTACTGCTTCTCCATGAAATTCTCACGATCGTACACCGATACCAGGATGGAACTCTCTAGCACGTAATGGCGTAACCCTATCAAACTCCAGGGAAATCTTACTCCTTTGAGGGATCTTCATGGACGATGTCAGGGTAGCTCCCGTTGCAGAGATTGTGACAAGCGGGAAACCCTCCCTCTTGTCCTTGGCTTTTGTCGTTAGGGAGAGTTCCTCCGAAACAACAGGCATTATCTGATAAGGAGTAAAATAGCATCTGCCATCCAGATCAACAACAGCAACCTAGACATTTTTGAAGAAGATCACTGTGTCGCTTCCAATGGGAGTCATTGAGCAATTGTTATTGAAATTGTAAATTATGTTTTATTTAACAACACTCGGAACTGCCGAGGTTATATTAGTGTCACAGGTGTCGGAATTTTGTCCCGCAGTAGTTCTTTTACATGCCAGTAAATTCACTGACATGAGCCTGTCACATTTAAGCAGACTTAAATGCCATCAACCAGGCCCGGGATCTAACTCGCAATCTCGGGCACAGAAGGCTAGCACTCCACAAACTGCGCCACCTAGGCCAACAATAAGAACATAGAATACCTACATCTTGGATCCCATCATGAGATTTGAGATCTGCAACGGGCAGCCTTTGGAAATAGACAACGAGAAGAAGCAAATTTATAAGCCGACAACTGGTTTCTTTAACAATAATTGTTATCATGTAGAGATAATTGAAATAATGGGACTATTCATTGAAAATCGAGGAATTATATATAATTAATATATTATTTTTCTGGACAATTTAATTTATCAAGAACACTTTGTAAAGAAATTGCCTGCAAGAGGTTTTCTTGGGGGGGGGGGTATTCCCGTTTCCCTCTATCATTTCACCAATACACGCCTATCTAAATGGTCGAAATGCAGAAGAGTGTCAGTCCTCTTCCTTCTTAACACCCATGTTCAATCTCATCATCACTGGCATGTCAACAGTTCTGGGATATATGGATACATAGTAACATTGTACGCACAGCAGCGTGTATGGTTCAAATTCTAGAGAGCTTGTCCTCCATCTAGGCGACCCGGGTTCGATTCCCGGTCAGATTGTGGTGGAATTTGTGGTGACCAAGACGTTGCAGAGAGTTTTTCTCGGGGTACTCCCGTTTCCCTCTTTCATTCTACCAAAACACTTCACCTCAACTTCATTTCATCTACCATCTCAAACAGTAAAAATAGGCTGGATTGAAATCTTCGGGATAGTACGGGTTTCCGAGGTTCTAAGGGCTTGGGGCTACAGGCTCTGGTCAGTAGCCGATGGGACCTTACCTGAAGGACCCAGGAAGAATGGCCAGCCTGTCAGCGTCGAATTCACGAATATCATTCGGACCATACATCCGCTGGACTTAAGACAGTCATCGCGTATAGGGCGTAGCCTACAATGGGCTGAAATGGTTTAAGTGCAAGGATCCGTTCCGGATCCAGTCTTCGTGAAATCAATCAAATACATCTCGTGGAATAATGATCTGTATGTCGGGCTGCGAAAATAAGGGTCCCGGGTTCGATTTGGTACAACTTACCTGATTAAGTTTTTTTCAGGGTTTTCACCCAACTCAGAGCAAATGCTGGATAACTTTCGGTGCTGGATCCTGGACTCATTTCGCTTGTATTATCTGTAGTAATTGCATGATTGCTGTTTCATGTTATTGATACTTTCACGAGCCTGAAGGGCTTGTGAAATTATGCTAATAAGATGAAATCATGAGTGCAATTTAATAAGATTATTCAACGAATAAAATTAAATTATTCAGTTATTATTCAAAAGACGTATCAACAGTAAATATACATTAATATACATTAAAAAGATAGATTAAAAACTATTATATACATAAAACAGAAATACAAATTAAAGAATTTACCCCCGTACGAGCAAACGCTCGTGATCGGGAGTTCAAATCGCAGAAAGGAGAAATAACTTACAAAACCGAGATGCTTACATAAATGATAATAATTATTATAAAACACAGCAATACGACATTATTATGTTTCCCTGTAATGAAGTTCAAAAACCACTGTCTGCTGGATCACATCCTACAGTATGGCTGTTTACACTGCCTGCACAATCAACGGTTATGCGCGAGTAGCCGCTAGGTGGCAGGTAATGACATTGCATATACTGATAATGTTAATAGCGGTGGACACTGCCTGCCACTTAGCGGTAAAATAACTTTGATTGAGCAGGCAGTCTACGCAGCTATAGGATGCGATCCAGCAGGCAGTGTCAAAAACAAACTGCTATTTATCACGGCATCTAAATACTATTGCCCACTACTCAGAGGAGAAATACGAAGCAACAACACTTAACCTCAGAAGTAAGATGAGCTGAAATGTTACATGAACAGAATAGAAACACGAAAGGTTTTGACAGACATTTATTTATTAGTTATAGTCATTGAAAATGCAGTTTTCAGAGTTAAATTTTGTTGGCATAATGACGTAATCACTGTATGCTAATGCGATTACACGTCTAGTATTGTATGAGGCGTCTTATCAAGAAACACAAGTGTGATTGGTTGATTTTAGGGCGATTCTGAAACATTATTAGCCATACCACAAATTTATCCTGTAAGTTGAATAGTGACTTTAATTTCATTCAGACTTTAAATAGCCATCGCAGTTGATAAAGCCAATTTAAAGATTCAATCAACCAACAGTGTACATACACTGCTTATACCTGCACAAAGAAAGCAGGGCGGGTTGCCTGTCCACTCAGTACATACTCCGAGTGCAATAAAATCTTGAAGTGGTTACTTGTATATAAAAACACCAACGGTTAACCGTTAAAGCTCTTCCCATCACATAAAATGAAGGACGCGTATTCAATGCCAGGCATCGGCTATAGTAAAGGCGCCATAAAGTTAATTCTTATTCGAGTTTGTCTCGTTAGTAAGCCTCAAGATATGTCTGAAGGCAGAAAACGTGAAGGCCTTGACAGGAGACAGAGGAAACTTCACAATGGTGAAATGTTACCGCCTATCCTTCAGAAAGGGAAAGCCAACATATCCTCCCAAACCACTGCCAACCATACGAGGGTGGGTAATATCAGCAACTTCATTACATTCTCCAAGTATTATGGTACGGTATATAACATTGTCATACATGGGACAAGCATAACGAGTCCAATTAATTGTAAGCAATACTTGCGCCATATTGCCTAGATTTTCGTATCTCAATTATCCTTTGATTGTAGTAGTGGATTACAGTAACATTAGGTTTTGTAGTAGGTAGATATAGGTCTGAGCCTACAAACAAGCACTTCATACTTTAATATGATTTTGTTTCTTGGAAACATGAACTGCAGACATGGTGAAAAGTACATACGAACAGCTTAATCTTTACTGTATTTTGCAATTGAGGACGTAGCTGCAATAAGGGCCCATACTCCAAAATGCTGTTCTGAGATATATAGAGCTGAAATTTTTAACGCAGTGCACTAAATGCACTAACCAATGAATATGAAACTGCTGGATAAGAAGTATTGTGTGTTTTACATAATATAACAGAAATTCTGAAAGCATTTAAATCCAATGTTATATATTTAAAGAATAATGTATAAAAGTAATACATGTTATGGGTCCCTTTTCTGGAGAACGTACTTTCAATTCAAAAATAAATATAAGCTGTGTGTTCCTGTTATACTAGGCCTACTTCACAAAATCTCATAATAAAAAAACAACTATTACGTTTTTAAAAGCATTAATATTACTTAGTGATCTATAGAATACATTAAGTACTTACTTACAAATGGCTTTTAAGGAACCCGAAGGTACATTGCCGCCCTTACATAGGCCCGCCATCGGTCCCTATCCTGTGCAAGATTAATCCAGTCTCTTTCATCATATCCCACCTCCCTCAAATCCATTTTAATATTATCTTCCCACCTGCGTCTCGGCCTCCCCAAAGATCTTTTCCCCTCCGGTCTCCCAACTAACTTTAAGTACGCCAATTTTTATTTCCAAAGGATGTGCAGAGTATGAGAAAGAAAATATTGAAATATAGTGAACTTATTTTAGAAGAAGATGTATCTCTCACCTTAAGGGTTCTCCAACCAGGAGATTAGCCGTGAAAGGAATGTGATAGATAATATTACCGTTATAACGTCCGTTTAAAAAACATGCGCTCTCCTGCATATGTTATTTCCTGTATGGAGGGATTAAAAGACCAGGAGATTAACCGTGATCTAATTTTGTAACTAGGGTAGTATAAGAATGTGTGTATCAGTGTTATTGTTTGTCCTTTGAGAGTTAACCAATGGAGATGCGTGTACCCACGTGTGTAACCTTATAACATTTTATGACATCAACATTCATTCGAGGCATTACCCCGCTGCGTCTCATTCCCCTGAGACATTCTCCTGGTTGGAGTACAGTAAATACTTCCGCTCCCCATTCATTCATTCATTCATTCATTCATTCATTCATTCATTCATTCATTCATTCATTCATTCATTCATTCATTCATTCATTCGGGTACATAGTAAATGAACACGTAAAACGTAATACCAATTTAATACTCAAACGGACACAAATCCCTGGCGTCTCCGAGTGACGTATCACTTTTGAAACGCCACTGCGTTGTTAGAGGCGTCGTCATGTCGTAGAGCAGTGGACCGTGACAGTGAGAATTATTCAATGTGGCCGACCTCGACAAAGTGTTCCTGGAAGCGCTCATATGCACAGAAAAGTGAGTGTTTATTACACAACACGTGACACATGCGGCTCGCGCCCTCAAGCGGAGCACCCCTGGTAGACAGAGGAATACGATTCAAAATTTCATGCAGATCTGTACTCGCTGAACAGCTGGGCTTGTGGTCACCATTAATCTTTTATGCGTTCTTCCACTCCATATGACTCAGCTCTTGGGCTGTGGTTAAAACATCAAGTCGAAGCCCGTACTCTCACACAATCTAGTCCGCATCTTCTTTTCCTGCCTCGAGCATGGATGTTTGATGCATGTCCGTTGTCAATGTGATTCCTGTATTGTTTCATGTGGTAGTCCGGGGTCGTGTTGACCCTCGTTACGGGGATTCCTCCATGTGTGTCTAATGTAAGGTCGAAAAGAAACAACGGAGGGAGTCATGCTTCTTCAAAGGCTTTATTGCTAATGAGTGAGTCATACGTTTCATTTAACATTATATATGTACAATGTGTACAGTGATCATAACGCGTGCGTCCGCTTCATTTCTAATGTTCGATATTATGATCATATCTCACCTTCTTTCGAGAAGTTATCATGGCTTAGGTTACATGAGAGGAGAAATCTGCACTCGCTTTCTCTCTTATATCGAATTATGTACATTTCATCCCCCTCTTATTTATTCGCCCGTATTCATACTCTCCCTCGCTGTTATAATATTAATACTCGACCTAGACGCAATAACACGCACACATCATCTCTGTATTCCTCATCTTTCACTGTTGCTACCTCTCGTCACTGGAACTCTCTGCCGCCTGAAGTCAAGGGCTGGCGAGCCTTGAAATCTCTCAAATCCAAGTTAGAAAATTATCTTATAAAGAGTAGCTAATGACAAGTGTTGTACTGCATGTTTCCATGTATTCACTACATTTTTTTATATTCTAGTGATATTTATCCTATTTCATCTGTTTTTGTTTTCGTCATATTTCCCGATAATGGTATATCTCCTAATGTGATAACTTGAGCTACTTAAAAACATAATTTTCCTTACTGTGTGTACCTAAAATTATTGTGTTCATTGTATGCATTATACTTCACTATTTTATTATATTATTATTATTATTATTATTATTATTATTATTATTATTATTATTATTATTATTATTATTCGGTTCGTTTCCGTGTCTTTCTTACACGGAATGGTCTTTTGTGTGTACTTGCCAAGTAGGCTACTGAAAGAGTGATGTCGGAGATCTTGCTGAAATGTGTGACAAAATTTTCGTGTTCACACACTATACGCCAATTTACTACTCTACACAAATGTACTCATCGTAACAAATATCATGATCATGAACAATTACATATTAAGAACACTAAGTCCCGTTACGCTGTTGCACTTGGTCATCCCTCTATTTCTTGGTTATCTCAAATCCCTTCGTTCTTTTTCTATGAGAAAGCTTGTAGATGACTTTGATTCGCCAGTTTGAAATGCACAGATAATAGAGTATGTTGTTTTAATATAGGGTGGAAAAAAACTTAAAGAGAAAAAATTGCCTCGTGGAATGAGAAAAACGCTAGGAAAATAACCTCCCAAGATAATGATCTGTTACATAATCAGTGCATTGATAGACATATATCTTTCACCAAGAAGTATACAATGTCAGTACTTACCATTGAAAACAATTTAGACCACAAAACACAGCAAGAAATTCTTCTATTAACAAAGTAAATCGTATGGTGTATTCACTCACAAATTCAAAACTATAGATCTCAAAACTATGCAAGTGATTTCCAAAAAAAAAAAAAAAAAAAAAAAAAAAAACCCGCTCACGTCATTGCAAAAGCGCAGTGAACAAAATCTATGTTATAGTGCAGGAGTGGTAAAAAAAAAACCCGGACCGACCCTTGTAGCTGATTTCAGAGCCTTGTTCACTCCAGAGCACGATAGACTAGTAACTAAGACTTTCGTGGTTCGAATCCTGCCTGGGAAGGAAACTTTTTTTGTTCCTTATTCAAATTTATTCCCAATACCTTTAGATTGCAGCGATATTTTACTACTTAATTAACTTATTATTCCCAGAACATGAATTTTACCAGCAATCGAAAAGTATCGGGAATAAATTTGAATAAGGAACAAAAAGAAGTTTCCTTCCCAGGCAGGATTCGAACCACGAAAGTGTTAGTTACCAGTCTATCGTGCTTTGGAGTGAACAAGGCTCTGAAATCAGCTACAAGGGTCGGTCCAGTTTTTTTTTTTTTTTGCCACTACTGTACATCTTCTGCCATTTATACGAGTACTATACCATCAAAGTTACATTTGTCGCTAGTATAATTTCGTGGTAAACTTAAAAAGAAATATCATGAAATTAGCCATGTCACGAAATTAGCCAAGTTCGTCCTATTATTGAAATAAACTCACATAAGAACTGCGCTAGAAATTCAAGTAAAAATCCTAAAACGGCGACAGTTCCCAAGATGGAATGTTAAGAACGATTACGCCTCACTGCCGATCCTTTTGATCGCGTCAGTTTTGTAATAGTGAGATATGAAGAATGTCACGGGGATATGTTATTAAAAAGGATATAATCAACTTTGTTGCCAGTCTAATTTTTTTGCGAAATAAAATGATTCAATTGTTATAGCAGCATTCTTCCCCAACAATCACTTACAACACTATAATTACCAACGTTGTCTTTAGAGATAATTATATATAAATCGACCTTGATATTACGAGGAAAGAAATCTACGAGGTTGAAGGCGTCTGCACCTCGTGACAAGATATCAGTGGATGCTGACAAGGAATTCTTGGCAGGGGCTCCTTTTCAAAATATTACTTCTGGGTGCATATTTTTGAGTTGCGTATGAATTAATGGCAAAAAAAATAAAATTGTCACTCACCGGACTTGCCGACGCGGGCGCTGCCCAGGACGACGACCCTGATGCGGTTCAGGTTCGTCATCTTGTTGGTCTTGGAGTCGGGGGGACCCGGCGGCGAGGCGGGGGCGCTGCAGCGGGGACCCGTTCCACGGGGCGCCAGGGCTGTGCAAAAAAAAAGAGCGTTACACAATACAAGCACTTCAGTAATAATCATAGGTAGGAAGTTCGTACCAAAACAGTAGATTTCAGTTCAGTACAACAAGGAGTACAGATGTCACCCGCGCCTCGCCCTGCCCCCACTCGCTACAGACGATACTCAGTATGTTCACATAAAACCAAAGCATAGTGGCATTCTGTGGAGCTGTATAGAGTCGTGAATAGTTTGAAGAATATTGTTAATCTATCTATACTAATAATAAATCTGTAGCCGAAATGTTTCTGGTAATTTTCGATTTTCCAAAAATAAATAGTCCTAACTTATATAATTAACAACCCTGAAACCGAAAAATCGCTTTTTTGAAATTTTTGTTTGTATGTCTGTCTGTCTGTCTGTCTGTCTGTGTCTGTCTGTATGTTTGTTACCTTTTCAGCGATAATGGCTGAACGGATTTCGATGAAAATTGGAATATAAATTACGTTCGTTGTAACTTAGATTTTAGGCTATATGGCATTCAAAATACATTATTTAAAAGGGGGGTTATAAGGGGGCCTGAATTAAATAAATCGAAATATCTCCCTTATTATTGATTTTTGTGAAAAATGTTACATAACAAAAGTTTCTTTAACAATAATTTGCGATAAGTTTTATTCCTTGAAAAATGTTGATAGGACTGATATTTAATGAGATAAATGAGTTTTAAAATTAAAATAACTGCCATCTAAGGCCGTGTAATGAATTAAAAAACAAATGACTTCGTCTATAAGGGGCCTTGGACAGCAACAATCGAAAGCTATGAAAGATAGCCTACAGAGAATGTTTCTGTGTTTGTATGAAGTAATATCGGAAGCTAAATTAACCGATTTGTATAATTAATTATTATTTCACCATTGGAAAGTGTAGTTTCTCTAGATGGACATAATGCTATAATGTTATTACAGTAACTTCTGATATAATAATATAATATAATATAATATAATATAATATAATATAATATAATGTAATGTAATGTAATGTAATGTAATGTAATGTAATGTAATGTAATATAATATAATATAATATAATATGTAATATTATATAATATAATTTAAGTTATTTGAAGGGTTCAGAACCATAGTGGGCCAAGCGCCATTTACTGAATACGTAGAAAACAAGGGTTAAAATTAAGTTATTACCATAATTCAATGGAAACCTATAACAAGTAAAATAAAATATACACATTAATTCTAAATGATGTCAATGTTCATTAAACTATGGTTGCATGTAATAAAAATTAAGAAACATGTTAGAGGAATTGTCATTGCACCAAATGAGTGTCTCTGGACCAAAATGATCGCATTTTAATTATTTGGATACAATTTAAATTAAGTAACATATTAAACGAGTTATCCTTCTATCAAACACGAATGTTCCCTGGATCAAATGTCCTATTTTAATTATGTAATTACTTTATATTTATTTCTGACGGGTGCAGCGGAGCGCACGGGTACGGCTAGTTTATATTAATATTTTAGAGTCTGAACAAAGTGAGCTATTCTGTTATTATTGTATTATTTACGTAATACAGCGTGGGAAAAATAAAACTCGTCTGGGAAAACTGTAATATTTACATTTATATATATTTATAGTTTTAAGACTGTTTAGGACTGACCTTTGTTAATGGACATCACAGAAGATACTGGAAATGGCCACCGTTTCCTGTATTGTCAGGGTCATTTCCGTGTGTCTTATACATATAAATTCATACATTCCACATATATTTTCCGCGGGCCAGTTTTATTTTGCCCACCCCGTATTACTATTTTGCATTGATCCAAAAAAAAGTAAACTCATCTGTTATTAAATAATTATGCAAACAGGAGTGTGTAACATGTTTATTTTTTTCCCAGATTATTCTTCGTTAAATGTTGGCATCTCGTGCTGCTATGCATTCGGTTGCGTTACAGTCCAATATCGGAATTACGATACGAACTTCCTAACTATCATTACAATAAAAATTAAACATTTTCTTGAAAACAATTATGGATTTAATATTATGTGCTACATACGAGGTTCACTACTAGATTCACAATGTAGTTGTTCACCTGATGATAGTAAGAGATACTGTATCATATTTCAGATTTGCTTCAGTAACGTCTTGTGACGTAGAACGAATATTTTCAGAGTACAAATATTGTTTTTTTTTTTTCTGAACATGAAGTATTTCTTTTGATAAAATGAAAATGTTCATTGTTATTTGTTATAATGAGGCTAGAATCATAATTGTGATGCTTTGTAGTCTGTTATTTTTATATGTATAGGTAAATAATTTATTTTGGAGTTACGAAGTTTATAATTACAAATTATTGTTTTTTTATAATATTCGTTTATTATTTTCTTGTTTTAAGGCTGTGCACGATTGACGCACATGTTTGGTTACCACAATAGAACTCTGCTACAGAAAGGAATAATAAAAATATGCCTTAATAAACCTTTTGATTATCCTTCAAAGTTGCCGTATTCAGAATTTAAAGTATTTGACTTCCATCAAATTTATAACAATGTATTATTGAATTTCGTACATAAAACCGAAATATATTTAATTTATATTCACATAAATATAAAACCTAAAGATCAGACAACATATGCTTGACAGTTCCTAAATGTACTACAACTGTAGCATATAATCACAGTAGCAACTTTGGCCCAAGGCTTTATAACATGATAATAGATAAATTCCCAAACATACAATTTGCTAATGCTTCTTACTTCAAAAAATTAATTAAAAAATTGCTGTTTACAGAGAAAATTTGAAGTTCAGTTATTGTGATATGTTTCTTCTTCCTCTTCTTCTTCTTCTTCTTCTTCTTCTTCTTCTTCTGTTTTACCTTTTACTCTGTTATTTAATAAAATGTCTTAACATTATGTGGAATGTCCCCTGAGCACGAGTATGTAACTTTTTCTGGGGGTGCTAGTGTGTGTTTTTATATATATATATATATATATATATATATATATATATATATATATATAAAATCAATGTGTATCTTTGTTCTGGCAATAAAGTATTATTATTATTATTATTATTATTATTATTATTATTATTATTATTATTATTATTACTTACTTACAAATGCCTTTTAAGGAACCCGAAGGTTCATTGCCGCCCTCACATAAGCCCGCCATCGGTCCCTATCCTGTGCAAGATTAATCCAGTCTCTATCATCATACCCCACCTCCCTCAAATCCATTTTAATATTATCCTCCCATCTACGTCTCGGCCTCCCTAAAGGTCTTTTTCCCTCCGGTCTCCCAACTAACACTCTATATGCATTTCTGGATTCGCCCATACGTGTTACATGCACGCATTATTATAAAACAAAGGAGCTCATATTCAGTATAGAAAATTGAGGTTCTACTCTCTCGCCAGAAATACAAGCAAATCAAATCAAACTGAACACCTTGATTAGACTTCAAAGTCTTCACTTAGGCCACATGTAACACATATTCCCGGCCGTGATTCATAGACTATGCTACCTTCCAGTACGTCCTTCACTAGTGGCAGAGTCTCCACTGAATTATGAAGACGTGATGGCAACAAATAGTGGAGATTTATTTTTGTTAAAGTACTGACTTCATTACAAAATTATGTAAGAGGGCTATAAGTCATGCCGTATTTTGATTTAAGCTTGAAAGAGCAACTTGCTTTTATAACTGGACAGACATAGCGGTTTGCTAGCTTCAGGGCGACTCCCTCTATTTAAATTTGGTTTATTGCATTATTATGACACCCAACATTAGCATAACATAAATTTACATTTCACTTTTAAATAACAAATGAACTATTTTTAAGATTCCTTTCCCTCTAGCTGTGCATGTCTTAGACCTAAAAGAAGAGGAACTAGTCATTTCAAATCAACTTAACAAGAATATACGTATATAAATAACAAAATACTTTAACTCGCGTGTATCTGTTGATATTGTTGGTACATAAAAATAAAAAAACAATGTCGGCTATGTCACTAGCAAAATAACAGAGCATTACATGCTATGCTCACAAATCGCAAACCCAGTAAAATATTGTCGTAAGTCGAAAATCACATATTACTTTCGTAAATTATTTCCAACGCTGTTTTACTAGTTGGATACATTAAATTCTAATAATAAAATAGTACATTATTAAAGGTTTTGGAATCTGTTTATTAAAGTATTTTACAGCAGTATTTTACTAGGAAATAGTATAGCTTTACAAATCACAATTTTCATGTTACGACGTTATTTGACTGGGAGTGCGAAATGTAGTAATAAGTTTAAGGGGCGAAGGTAAATATGGTGGGAAACCAGTAAACAAAAAAAATAATAATATTTCATATTATGTGAAAAATGCATTACATAAAACTTACTGTTCATTTTTGGCCTCGTCAGTTGCTATGACGCCATTCTTAAAGCTCTGCTGAGCAGGTTTTTAAATTACATTAAACTTTGACTGCAGTTTCCTGTAACTTTAATTTTTTGCTTTATTCCATATAAAAAGTTATATATCTTCGGAATTATAAATGCTACGTGTATGATATTTGGTGCATACATTTTTAAGGCTATTATGAAACTTTTCTCTGGAATATAAATTTGTTATTTTGTTGCATTTGGAAAATATGTCTCCACATTTCTAGAAAAGTATCCCTAAAATTAATCCTTAAAATGTATTTGTTTATCTTAAAATTTTGAAGGTCAATATTAAAATTGTGCTTAAGACATTTTAAAGAACTTGCTTTTGGGAGTAAAATTGTATATACATATTTAATTTATCTTTAAAAATGGCTTAGATATATCCATTTTAGTGAATTACTGTATACTGATATACATTTTTTTTTAAATTTTGATCTAATTTTTTTTAATAATCTCGAATTTAAGTTGCTGCAGAAATTACATTTATACATACAAAAATGCAAATTATGCATCAATTACGAAAACAGCTACATAATCTCCAAAGTGAGAAGCAAATAATCTGAAATCAGAGCGAAGTAAATTGAATGCTTGTAATAAGGTACTGTGTTATTAACAAAACAAATTTCATAACCAGTGCATAGATGTAAATTACTGAAAATGCTTGGCCACCTGCTTGTTCAAGTGATAGCAAGTGGACTCGTGCTTCCTAACTGAGTTAGGATGTGGGTTCGAATCCCACTTGGGCTGATTATCTGGTAGGGTCTTTACCAACATTTTCTCCAAATTTAGCGTCGTTAATAATAGATTAAAATTACTTAAAGTATTATGATTGAGTAAAAATAGATCGTGTTCAGTCATGTGTATTTACTTATCATATATATTATTATAATGTACCGAAGTACATATGATATTTCCATGCAGATATTCTGCGTTATCATACGATGAAAGAGTAATGGAACGGAGAAAAATTCTCTCCGGCGCCGGGATTTGAACCCGGGTTTTCAGCTCTACGTGCTGACGCTTTATCCACTAAACCACACCGGATTCCACCCCGGCGTCGGAAGAATCGTCTCAGTTTTAAGTTCCAACTCTTGGGTTCCCTCTATTGGCCGCCCTCCGCACTACGTCATAGATAACTATGAACCTAGGACCGAAGTCCACACATGTGCTGAGGTGCACTCGTAATGAGTGACTAGATATTTATGACGTAGTGCGGAGGGCGGCCACTAGAGGGAACCCAAGAGTTGGAACTTAAAACTGAGACGATTCTTCCGAAGCCGGGGTGGAATCCGGTGTGGCTTAGTGGATAAAGCGTCAGCACGTAGAGCTGAAAACCCGGGTTCAAATCCCGGCGCCGGAGAGAATTTTTCTCCGTTCCATTACTCTTTCATCGTATTTACTTATCAGCATGGAACTCATAAAAAATGCAAACGTGTATCATTATTTCTTTGTTTTCTCTGAGTTTCTTCATCCGACATTCAAACTCACAATGTCACTAATATTTCTAGGCTGCTTGATATATTCAATACAGTGTGAAAAATTCTACAAGTTTCCAATATAAATAACTTTCGTGTTTTGAGGATAACTTTTTTTTCCGGTCAGATCGACACTACTACTACTACTCCTAATAATAATAATAATAATAATAATAATAATAATAATAATAATAATAATAATTAGGGCCACCGTAAAACGGTAAATAAAATACATCGAAATCTGTAAATGAAATGACTATAAATCGTGAAAAAGAGCTTTATTTAATATGTGAATACTGAAAGAAGTCGGTATTTGAACATATAAATCGTGAAGAAAGAGCTTGAAATTAAAGATGGAAATCACTTTTTAAAAATTGCATAATAGAGTACACATTCCCCTACAGGCTTTCCCACTATTATGAGTAATAAGACTGGTTATACACTAGATAGAGAAAAGTTGCACGTGAATATCAAAAATATTAGACCTGTGTTCATTTTCACACTGTAACAGGTCGCTTGGCTGTTGAATTATCAAAATACAGGTTTATTCTAAAAGATGGATCCAATTTCATTCATTTGTATTTCACGACATACAATTTGGACGTGAACAGTTTACACACCGAATGAAAGAGGAAGTCCTAAAGTTTTGTTTTCCACCGTTTGGACGTGATAATTGCGTAAACGGCCGCTAGGGTACTCGCGCCAATAGGCAGGCATTTCGTGTCAGTTGTGAGTAACATGTCTACTATGTTGCATAAGGGTTCTGCGTTCTTGAGTTTGCACGGAGTGAGTCGGCAGTTACAGTGCAGCGGGCGTTTCGTCTCCGATTCGGCATTGAACCACCAACTAGGAAAAGCATAAGCCGTTGGTTTCAGCAATTTCAACAAAGTGGATATCTCTGCAAAGGAAAAAGCCCGGGCCGAGTGTCAGAGGATGACGTCAGACGAATACAAGACCGTGCACCGTGATGTCCGAGGATTTTTAAATGAATCCCTTCCTCAGCAATGGGATAGGTCGCAGGGGAAATCAAGACCTGGCTCTACACTTCTGGCCACCGAAATCTCCTGATCTCACGCCATATGACTTTTTCTTGTGAGTCTATGTTACGGAAGCTGTTTACGTCCCACCTCTACCAACAACTCTATCAAGACCGCGGAACCGTGTCACTGCTGCGGTGAACTCAGTAACACAAGACATGCTTCTTCGCGTGTGGGACGAGTTTGGCTACCGCTTAGATGTTTGCCGTGCAGAAGAGAGGAGACACATTGAATATTTATAATCTCTGTTTAAAAAACTTGGAAATTTCCTCTTCTTATTAGTATGTGGATTGTTCATGTCCAATTTATACTTCAATAAATATAAATTAATGAAATTGGGTCCATCTTTTAGAATAAACCTGTACATTATTCTTCAGTCTTCATTCCGTACCCTCGCTGAAAATGTGAAAAATATCTTTTACACATATGTTCTTATTGTGTTAGTGTGTAACGAACCTAAGCATTGCGCATGAGTTACACACAGAGTTTCATTTTTCAGAGATTTAGATTTAGATTTATTTAATAATAACATATACATAAAAACGTTACATTAAAGTACCCCGAAAGAGCAAAGCTCGTGTTCGGGGACAGTTCCGTTACATAAATATATGACAAAATACTTAAGAAAAAAGGTCACATAAAGATGATAATAAAGTTAGTAATAATAATGCTAGTAATAACTGAGTAAAAAAAGAGACGATGTTGAGATTGGTGAGTTAATATTAAATTATTATTACTAATATAATTAGTACAGGCATGTTGATATAGTAACCAAGATAAGATAGAAAAAGTATACTTAGGATAGAAATAAACTTGTTTTGTGCGAGATCGTGCGTATTTGCTTGGTTTCCGCACAAAACCAATCCGCGGAAAGTCTAAAATTCCACATTCAGTATTCCCAACCTAACATACATAACAATTTCCCTCTTCTTACCGCTTAAGTGACATATTGATTTTACTGTTTTAGGCTTTTAACATATTATTTTTAGAGACGTTCAATATAGTAATAATTATAAATTGGAAACTTACCACTGCAATTTCACCTAAATTGCACTGTTAATTATTGTTTTTAAATATTTGCAAAAATTAAGTAAACTCTACAACTCCACTAAAGTTACTGCATTCGTGATGCAAGTAACATTAAGGAAGCCGTGAAAAAATCAACAAGATTCCAGACTCATCATAGACTGGGGGGAAAAAAAGACAGACTTATATCACGGCCTGCTGGAGTATAGTAAACACAGAAAACATTTTAAGCAACAATGTTGAAGATAGATATTTTTGTTTTGCAAATTTGCCGTCATTGAACAGAAACCAAGATGGATATTTCATTGCAACTAATTAGAAATTCCTCTTTCAGTATGTAATAAACGATCTTCGCACAAAATAATGTACGATACACGAGCGGTATGTTTTCTTTCAATTCTCGGAAATTAAAAAAGCTCAACTACGTTTCGCTTTTTCAAACTTTTCCTCGAACATGAAAACTTCAACATACCGCTCTTGTAACGCATATTACTATTACAATACATGGTACATAATATAATTACAGGGAAGTCTGTCATATACATTTTTTAATTCTGGATCTGAAAATTTCATTGCTTCAAGTAGTCAATTCTGGATGAAATTTTATTATCGAATTATATAGACATGGACCATAATTTGTACTGTGTAGTAAAGCAGCAGCTGTGAAACATTTAGGTTCAATTAAATTAAGAATTTCATTTCGTCTTGTATTATGATCATGTGGTTGAGCTACAAATTTCATTCTATTTTCATGATATAATTTCATTAAAGAGTATTTATAAATTTGGTCAATTCTAAAAACATTCAATTCGGAATGGATCAAATTTGTTGGATAATCCAGTCGCCTTTTCAAACAAATTTTGATTATACGTTTTTGCAACTTAATTAGAGGAAAAAGAGCAGTTTTTGTAATGCCTCCCCATCCAGTTATACCATATTGGATAACAGATTCAACTATAGCCAAATAAACCAAACGTAATACATGAGTATGCAAGTAATGGCGAAGGTTTACAAATTTGTAAATTGTTTTACGGATCCTGTTACATAAAAAGGTGATTTGTCTATCCCATTTCAAGTGCTGATCAACAATAACAGATGGACAATCCAGTGTTGCCATACCTACTGATTAAGCATGAGATTTCCTGTTTTTCCATTGAATCTACTGCTCTACTTCTTTTTTTGTCAAAAGTTCGAATTTCTCCTTCGTTTTTGGCATGCTGCAGTCACCTGGTTCTATGCCCGGATTTTCAATTTATTACATATATTATGTCACCATGTCTTACTTTTGCATCTTATACACAAGCCAAACAAAGTTCTCATTTGTCTCCCCAATGAGCTAGAACTAGAATATTCTTCTAACTCGTTGTGTCTACCTGCTCATAACGCATCGCCACAATGATGCTTAACATGAAACAGTGAGAGAGTAGAGTGTAGGTAATGTATTTTTGTGTTACATATCGTGCACAGTGACCTTTTGAAATGAGTGAAAGTGTCCCAGCAAGAAAGAAAAGTAAATACACCTTCCCAGAATTATAGATCAGAGTGGGAAAATTATGAACAGTTTAAGGGGTAGTTATGCAAAAACAGGAAAAGGGATCATTTTTCGTCTGTTATAATCGCAGTTAATGCAGTACTGTCTTTAATATCATCTTTAAAATAAATCTCGTTCTATCGAAAATCGTTTGTCAATATACGAAAAACTCCTGATTAATACATTTTAATGCGAAACATTGTCAATGAGACATTACTGTGTAAAAACAAAATTGCATGACTTATTTGAGTAAAGATGATACTAGTAATATTTAGCCAAATTGTTCCAGTTCATTGGTTAGGGATGTGCTATATGGTAATACAACAGTATCGTCTTTCTTACAGTATGCACTGTTTTGTAGTTAATATAATAGGAACAGAAAATTCGTATTTAATTAATCTGCTGTAATCTCCTGTTTTTTTCGATGGTTTTCTCCTGATTTTCGTGAGTAGGTCGTGGCAACACTGGGACAACCATGTTCTCCACATAATAAAACATGAAAGACAAACCCATTTTCGTACTTATTTTGAACGTTTCATTGTCGAAAATAAAGTATAATGTAATTTTGTGACTGATTCAGTGATATTCGTAAAAAAAAATCGCGTTTAACGCAAAAAATTACCGTATTCACAAAAAGAAGGCGGGAAAAATAGGCTATAGAAATCCAGTCCCTTTGGAAGGATAAATCTTAACTTTCCTGCTAAGAACCGCTTTAGGGTCTCAGAATATGTAACACTGGAGACAGGGAGGACAGGACCTCTACAGTTGACGGTGCTGTTACCAGACAAATGCAAACATGGTGCTCTGAGGTCCTTATTCCAGTTCTGCTTCCTAACAAGGAGCGAGTTTGAGCCTAAGCAGCACCTACATCAACCTTAATTAGTTTCCGTCTTGAGTTGACAAATTTAATTACTTACTTACTGCAGTTTATTTCATCATAAATTTTTCCTGATTTCACTTGAGACTTGATAGATGTAGGTCCGGCTGCAGGAACCAGACGTTCAGCAATAGAGGTCACCGCTCTGCAATTGGAAGTCTAGGTTCGATTCTCAGAATTCTCCCTAAAATTCGCATCTTCAGCATTTGCGGCCATACAAGATGATTCAGCGCACACTTCTGCGAGTATAACAGTTGAGATAACATAATACAAATATTGTGATCCCGTGCTGCTATGCAGTTTTAACATTTGTAGTGACCAATTCTGGCTAACGATTTGTTTCTGAATGGGAATGTTTGTGTCAGTATTAGGACTGGATCTGCCTTCTCTCAAGCTGACTCATTGCCTCATGGTGGTGATATAACCCCAACGACACCCTCTACTTGTGAAATCAGTGCATAGTTAGTCACTCTGGGAGCAGACAGATCGAGAGGCCCACTTCTTTAATTCTTGAAACGGTGTTAATGAAGATAATTGTGGTGGTGATGGTTAGCTTAGTGGTGTTAGTCATGGTGATCGCGGTGATCGTGTGGTGTTGGTTGGTATTTTTATTGGGTTATTTTACGACGCTGTATCAACATCTAGGTTATTTAGCGTCTGAATGAAATGAAGGTGATAATGCCGGTGAAAGGAGTCCGGGGTCCAGCACCGAAAGTTACCCAGCATTAGCTCGTATTGGATTGAGGGAAAACCCCGGAAAAAACCTCAACCAGGTAACTTGCCCCGACCGGGATTCGAACCCGGGCCACCTGGTTTTGCGGCCAGACGCGCTGACCGTTACTCCACAGGTGTGGACTGATTGGTATTAATTATGTTATTGATGGTAATGAAGATAATTGTGGTGACGATGATAGTGGTCATATTAATGGTAGTATGCCTAATAGTAGTTAAACGGTGTTGTAATGTTGATACATGTGATGATGGGGAGGGAGGTTTTGTATGTCGTGGTATTGATGAGTATGATGATACTTGTGGCAATTGATGTGAAGGTGTTGATTATGATTATTAAAATGTTGGTAGTAGTATTGTTTCTAGTAGAGGAGAATGGATGATATGATTGCTATAGTGATTGTGAGGTTTATGATGATATGGTGATGATTATGTTGTTCATAGTGTTGATGATGACAATGGTGGTCATGGAGGTGATGGTTATGATGGTGGTCATGATGACGACGATGGTAGTGTGACGATGAAGACAGTGGTGATGTATATGATGATGGCGGTAATGGTGGTAGTGATAGGAGCAGTGATTATGATGATAGAGGTGGTCGTCATTATGATTTGTGGTGGTGTTTATGACGATGATTTGTGGTGGTGTTGATGATAGTAGTGATGGTGATGATGCCAGTGGTTATTATGAAGGTGGTGGTGAGCATGATGAATTGATGATGATGAAGATGATAGTAGTTATTATGGAGATAACAGTGGTGATGATGATGGTGGTAGTTATAGTAATGATTACTATTATGATTATGATGATAGTGGTGGTGATGAATGTGGTGATTTTAACATTGTTGATAATGAAGGTGGTGGTTATAATGGTGGTGGTGATTTTGATGATGATGATGATGATTATGATGATGATGATGATGATGATGACGACACTAGCGTTAGTAGTGACGGAAATGATTTTGGTAATCCCGATTATTATGTCATTGATTAGGTGTTTCTGATTGTGGTTATATAGTCCACACCTGTGGAGTAACGGTTAGCGCGTCTAGCAGCGAAACCAGGTGGTCCGGGTTCGATTCCCGGTCGAGGTAAGTTATCTGGTTGAGGTTTTTTCCGGGGTTTTCCCTCAACCCAATATGAGCAAATGCTGGGTAACTTTCGGTGCTGGACCCGGGCTCCTTTCACCGGCATTATCACCTTCATCTCATTTAGACGCTAAATAACCTAAGCTGTTGATAAAGCGTCGTAAAATAACCTACCAAAATAAAAAAAAATTGTGGTTATAGAGATGGGGATATAGTAGTGGTGATGATGAAGACGGTGGAGTTGTTGGTTATATGATTATGATAGTGATTTTACTGTTAGTAATAATGGAAGTAGTATTAATAATGATTATGATGATGGTGATTGTGATGGTGGTTTTGGTGTATGAGTGTTAAAGTTGGTTATGACCAGGGAAAGGATTTATATGTAAATACATATTTACTTATAAAGCTAATATAATTTATATTTTTCATTATCTTTATGTTTCACAATGTGTAGGGTTGAAAAATCCTACTTTTATTTTCCATATTTTTCCATATTTTAGAGTTTAGTACATATTTTCGTTAATTTCCATATATTTTCCATATTTCATATAAAACAGTCCATATTATATTAGGTTTAACAATAAAACAAAACAAAATTCCATTAACTTTTAAAAATACATTTCAACAATAGAGATTTAAACACATGTTCAGTAATCCCTTTAACATCAGAGTTATTTGAAAATTAGCAGTCCTATCAACAATGGGAAAGTAAGTTACAAAACTGTATTAATTTAATTTAAAATTTTTAACAGACTTCAGTTGTGCAGCTCAACAGTTAAATGCCAGTCAGAGTACACATAGGTTCAGTTTTGTAAATCATACTATAAAGACGGTAAATATGCCAAAAGTACGTCATTCAGTCAATTTAAAATCAAAACTAACAAGTTACATTTCAGAATTTAAAGAAGATGGTTTATCAACTGACAATAAAATATTATTTTGTAATTTGTGTCAGTGTGCAGTATCATCTACACAAAAGTTCCTGGTGCAACAACACATTACAACTAGTAAACATCAGGCCAACAAACAACTAAATTCCAAGCAGAGACAATTGTTTTTAACACAACCAACAACATCGAATGTAAGATCTGAGTTTAACATCGACCTGTGCCGTTCTCTCATCTCTGCTGATATTCCTCTCTACAAACTAAAGAATAAGGTCTTCAGGGAATTCCTTGAAAAATATACTCAACATACAATCCCGGATGAGTCAACACTTAGGAAGACGTATGCTCCATCCATCTACGATGAGACAATACAGAAGATAAGAGATGAAATTAAAGATAGTTCAATTTGGGTTTCCATTGATGAGACTCCCGACAAAGAAGGTAGACTTGTTGGTAATGTAGTTATCGGTTTGTTAAGTGAACAATATTCTGAACGAATTCTTTTACATTGTGATGTTCTAGAAAAGTGCAATAACAAAACTATAGTTAAACTGTTCAACGAAGCTATGGGTATCCTGTGGCCAAAGGGTATTATGTACGATAATGTGTTATTCTTTATTAGCGATGCTGCCCCTTATATGGTCAAAGCTGGACAAGCATTATCTGTTGTATATCCTAAATTGACTCATTTTACTTGTGTGGCGCATGCATTTCATCGTGTGGCAGAAGTGGTCAGAGACAATTTCCCTAAAGTAGATTTGTTGATTTCATCAGTGAAAAAAGTATTTCTCAAAGCTCCCAGTAGAGTTAACGTGTTGAAAGAAATGTACCCTGAAATTCCATTGCCACCAAAGCCAATTTTAACTAGATGGGGTACATGGCTAGAAGCAGTTGAATATTATGCCGAACATATAGACTCTATTAACAATGTTCTCCTTGCATTGGACTCTGAAGATGCAGTCTCAATTGATACTGCGAAAACAGTTACCTGTGACATAAGTGTGAAGAATGACTTAGCTCACATTCAGCATACATTTTCATGCATCATAAAAACGCTCAAAAGTCTCCAAAATAGGCACCTTTCACTATCTGAAAGTTTTGAAATTATAAATAGTACTGTGGAACAACTGAATCGTGGTAGAGGTAAAGTTGCAGATGCAGTAAGAGCTAAGGTGGACACTGTACTTTCAAAAAACCCTGGATATGAAGAACTACAAAAGGTTGTTGCTGTGATGAGTGGTGAATCAACAGTGAAGATTAACTTGGACTTATCCCCAGCAGACATTGTGAAATTGAATTATGTACCAGTTACTTCTTGTGACGTCGAACGCTCTTTTAGTCAGTATAAATCTATCCTCAGAGACAATAGAAGAAGATTCACTTTTCAGCACTTGAAAGAAATGTTTGTAACCTATTGTTATGGTAACAGACAATAAAAATTGTGTTTTGTTGAAACTACATTGGAAGATAAGGTACGTCCATTATATTTTTTGTTTAGTTTGATTAAAATGTACCAATATTTAACGTACATAGTCATTTTTTTATAATTTTAAGTCCATATTTAATTCCATATTTTGGTAAAAATCCATATTTAATTCCATATTTTGGTAAAAATAACTACATATATATTTACATATTTCATATATTTTTAGTCCATATAAATCCGTTCCCTGGTTATGACTGTGATATGATGATAAATATTCGAATATTGTGACAGAGATACAGATTTATGTTTCATGTTCTGTAGAGCTTAGATTCAATACTATGTCAGAAATTTTTTAGATTTCTTTTAGTAGGACATGCCATGCAATTTAGTACCTACCTCAAAGTGTAAAGCGCATCTCCGTGATGGAGGAAAAATAACTGAACTTTCTCCTGTTTACTGTGCAGCATTACTTAGAATAGGAAGAACTCTACCTAGCACGCTGGAAGGAATTGAATGCTTAGCGTCATGCTTCTATCCCTTTATCCCCAGCTTCTTTCGGGTGACAGAAGCCGACGGACAGTTTCGAACGTATGACAAAGAAAATGAATTTTCTTCTGTCTAGAATCATACTCCCAATGCATAGCCTACAGTTGTATAGGTTGATTTAACCTGGTTTCTGTAAACGGGAAGAGAGATGAGTATACCTGAAGCATGATATTTTAGAGTATTCTTTGCTGTACCGCGCAGTAATTGGAAGTATAGATCATTCTTTATCTCATGAAACCAAACGCTTGCGTGCGCCATAGCATATAGTAAGAACCTTATGGTGAGAGTAAGTGAGCTCCCTAGCTACAAGTACTAGAAGCGTAGCGAGGGAGGGAAGCTTCTCAGTCCACTTTCTTCTTCCCCTAACGTGCAGGTAAGTTTCACGAGATAATCAATGGCCTATAGTGATTATTAAACTATTAAATATATTGCTTAAATTACAGGCAAATTTGTTACTATGGTTGAAGCTGATCACCAAAAAATTCCAAATCATGAGAAATACCAATTATAAAATGTATTTTCTAAATCTATATTGAACTTCAGTGGATATAAACTGAGTGGTTTTCTCACATGACAGAATACATAGTGTTGTACTTCCGGTATGGGGAAGTGAAATAATGAAATGGCATTAAAAATTTTGTAAACAATAGGAGTTTTTCCTTTCTTTTATTATTTGAATTGCTTTCCCCACATAATGTTTTCTAATTGCTCCTTTTTTCTTTTTCCTTTTTGCTTTAATAACTCACATTATTGTCTCCCACTGATTCATCCTACCATCCTTTCTTGTGTCTTTTCTCTCCCTCGTCCTTTATTAATTACATTCTTCTCTTCTAGTCTTCCTTTTTTACTTCGTTCTTTAATTTCTTCCCCTTCATTCTCTAGTTCTAATTTTCTTTCTGTTTTTTTCCTTCCTTTTGTTCTTTATTTCTTTCCTTCACTTCCCATTTTCTTGCTTTCTTTCTTTATCCATTATATTCTCATATTTTTTCTTTCTTTTGTTCCTCCTTATTTTTTTATTTCGTTTTTTATAACTCTTTCCTCCTTTTCTTATTTTGTTTCTTTTGTTTTTTTCCTTTATTTACTTTTCACTTTTCTTCTTTCGTTCTTTGTTTCTTTCTTTCCTTCCCTTCGTTCTTTTTCCTTTCTTTTCTTCTCTTCACATTTTCTTCTTTATTCCTTTCCTTCTCTTCTTATTTCATTTCTTTCGTGCTTTATTCCTTTCTTTCTCTTCTTACTTTCTTTCTTTCGTTCTTTATTCCGTTGTTCCCTTCTCTTCTTATTTTCTTTGTTTCGTCCTTTGCTTCTATCTTTTGTTTTTCCTTTATTTTCTTTTCTTTCGTTCTTTGTTTCTTTCTTTCCTTTACGTCATATTTTCTTCCTTTCCTTCTTTTTCCTTTCTTCCCTTCTCTTCTTATTTTCTTTGTTTCGTCCCTTGTTTCTATCTTTTGTTTTTTCCTTTATTTTCTTTTCTATCGTTCTTTGTTCCTTTCTTTCCTTCACTTCATATTTAGTTCCTTTCTTCCTTTTTTCCTTTCTTTCCTTCTCTTTATATTTTCTTCCCTTTTCTTTTCTTTCCTTCTCTTTATATTTTCTTCTTTATTCTTTTCCTTCTCTTCTTATTTCCTTCCTTTCGTACCTTATTCCTTTCTTTGTTTCGTTCTTTATTCCTTGCTTCCCTTCTCTTCTTATTTTCTTCGTTTCATTCTTTATTTCTATCTTTCTTGTTTCTTTTCTTTCTCTCTCTTTTTATTTTCTTTCTTTCTTGCTTGCTTTGCTTCTATGTTTCGTTCTCTTATTTTCTCTCTTTCGTTTTGTATTTCTTTCTTTCGTTCTTTATTCCTTTATTCCCTTCTTTCCTTTATTTTTTCGCTCTTCACCCCTTCCTTTTCGTCTCTTTTATTTTCTTTTCTTCGTTCTTTGTTTCTTTCTTCCCTTCTCTTCATTTTTTCGTTCTTTATAATTTTCATTTGTTCCTTTTTCTTTCTTTCTTTGTTTCTTTCTTTCCTTCTCTTCTTATTTTCTTTCGTTCCTTGTTCCTTCCTTCTCATCTCTTTACCTTTCTCCTCTTTCTCATTTTTCTTTTCCGATTTCTTCTCTCTTTATGGTTTTTCTTCTCCGTCTCTCTCCCGTTCTTGCTTTCTTTAGTCTCTCGCTTTCTCGTTCTTTATTATTTTTCTTCCATTCTTAAACTTTCCTTCTTTCTTCCTTCTTTTTTGTTTCCATTCTTAAACTTTCCTTCTTTCTTCCTTCTTTTTTGTTTCCTGTATTCCTTCTTTCCTCTCTTTGTTTCTTTTTATCTTCATCCATTTCCTTCTTTGCGAATACTTTGAATCCCATATTCTATAACAGCTTATTTTGTTCTGCATTCAGTCTGGTTTCGATTAAAACCATTTGTTTATCGTTAGCGTGTGAAACAGTTCTTCATCTGCGATTTAGTATGTGCTTTAAATGTGTGCTATTTACACTTTCTACAATGCAAATTACTTAAGTGAGAGTAAAGGTTATTTGTAGCATGAACAAGGGATGTGAGCTAGCATAATGAATAAGTCAAGGACTTGTTAAGAAAGTTCAGACTCATTTTCTCCCTCATTGAATTTTTCTCGAGCTCTTTGTTTTCGTTGAAGTCATCTTAATATCCCGGTTTTGTTTGCAGATCACGTACAGGAAAAGTAAGGAAGAGAGAATCACCTGTTTTGACACTGTAGGGCTTCATGTGTTTAATATTCTCTAATGTGTAAATAATCTCGTGTTAAGATAAATTATTTATTCAGCGTCCCATTTAAAACATACAGTCTATGTTCAGAATAATGAGACGATGATATAGCGGTAATGAAGGGGATTAGAGTAATAACAGAAGAAAGCGGATGTACTAAATTTCCCAAAATTCAAGGATGCACTTTATTCGGCTGCTGGTATCTTGATCTTCAGATTATGAGCTATAAATTCACTAGAGCCGCGGTTCGAATTCCAAATCACGAAGAACAGAATCCACTTAAGCCTAGGTTCGAGTTTCGATGATTATGAGAGATGGCGCTGCAGTCACGATCAAGACGGGACTCAGAATTACAACTGAGAATGCTGTGTTAATGTCTAGAGACAGGCTCTTCCCCCTTTCTGCCCCTTAAACAGAGGAGGGCACGCAGGCTAGCACCGTAGCCCCCGATGTTTATTGTGTCTTACCATTTGTTTTCTGTGGCGATGTTTGAATTCGTTTTTTATTTATTTATTTATTTATTTATTTATTTATTTATTTATTTATTTATTTATTTATTTATTTTTACATTGGGGAATTTAATTTAAGTGAATTTATTATGGCAGGCAGAGTAACTATCTCATGCCCCCATGTTTATATTGCTACCAATGTACTTCGTTAGAACCAGGTACCCAGCTTCGAAGCCGTTAGCCCTGTGAACTTACAGTATGTTTATTTTCCCTGTAACTTCACAGGGTTAACGGCTTCGAAGCTGGGTACCTGGTTCGAATTCCAATGGTCGTTTTCTCAGTTATGTTGTGCCATCTGTCGTTTGCTATTTAAAATGCAAGGTACGGTGAAGTCCCGCTAGAGCACCCTTTCACGTCCCCCCCCCCCCATGAACGTACACTGACGTTCAAAGATATCTGTTCGATAATAATTTGTTCATGTAATTGTTGCTTCGTTAGTTATTACTTCTATGTATAGATGGCGAAGGTAAGAGTCAGTGTCGCCAATAGTACATAAATAAACCCGCATTATAAAATTCAAAATTTCATCCTCCTCCAATGATTGTAGAAAGACAAGCGGGAAAACGCTGATACTGTCAAATATGAGAATAATTTATACTTAATCTACATCAACATTTTCCCTAATTTTTTATCCGTCACAATAATAGGGTCAGCTATTGAAAATTAGCGGAACTATTTCAAAGTTCGTCAATTTTTTATATCTTTGATCCTGACTTTTCCCGTGGTTAGAAAGTTCGCTTACATGAACAGAAAATTGAAGGTTAGATACCTTTTGAACGTCAGTGTACTACGGCTCCTCAGACTGATGCCATCTGTACGCCAGTCACCAGTTTGGACAAATAATAATAATAATAATAATAATAATAATAATAATAGGCCTAATAATAATAACAATAATTATTATTATTTTTTTATTATTATTATTATTTTATTATTTATTATTATTATTTTATTTTTTTTATCTTATTATTATTATTTTATTATTAATATAATTCCATTCTTTTATATGTCTCCATTCTTAATTTATATGATTCCATTCTTTCATTTGCAATTATCATTTTATTTATTTACCATTATTTTAATTATTCCATTGTACTTTTATTATAATTTATATCATTGCTGTCCACACCTGTGGAGTAACGCCCAGCGTGTCTGGCCGCGAAACCAGGTGGCCCGCGTTCGAATCCCGGTCGGGGTAAGTTACCTGGTTGAGGTTTTTTCCGGGGTTTTCCCTCAACTCAAATACGAGCAAATGCTGGGTAACTTTCGGTGCTGGACCCTGGACTCATTTCATCGGCATTATCACCTTCATATCATTCAGACGCTAAATAACCTAGATGTTGATAAAGCGTCGTAAAATAACCCAATTAAAAAATATATATCATTGCTAATGTTTTTGTTATATTGTCTTTGTGCTAAACTGCATTTGGCCACTGGCTGTTGTACAGCACACTAAATATAAGTAAATAAATTAATGTTATTATTATTATTATTATTATTATTATTATTATTATTATTATTATTATTGAGATGTGGAGTGACGGTGAAATGATGGAAAAAGACGGGAGAACCTCGAGAAAAACCTGAGAAAACTTGGTTTTGTTCACCATAAATACGCCTCCGTCATCGTCGGGATTTGAAACCGGGAACGTAGTCTTCGCGTGCCTGTGATTTGCCAACTGAGCTACCAAGACCCCCACCCCTCTTTTACGTGTTCTATTAAGTTATCCTATTTACTCCTTTCGACAATTTCACTCCAAAATTACTTAAGTTCCTTGAGTAGGATGTCAAATCTCTGAGTGAAACAAGTGTCCAGAAGGCTTACAGTTCACATAGGTATTAGCCGCATTAGTGGCTGAAGTTTGCTTACGATGACTGCGGACCCGATTTCAAATCTTGAATTTGTGGTGGACAAAATCAATCATCTGAGGGCTTTTCTTGGGTTTCACCCGTTTTCCCCCGTTTTTCAGTCCACCAATACTATGCACAACTGCCCTTTCATTATTAACTTCTTCTCAAAAAACAGGACACCACTTATGTTTACGTGAAGCCGAATCATTTGTCCGTCATGGTTGGTTTTCCTCGCGGTTTGTCCAAATATTGTTAGATGGCAGTGGCTGTGAATTCTAGACGACTCATAGATATGCATAAGAGAGGCATGGTACCTCCAGGCTCTTCCATTTCTGACGGGGACATTTCGGCAAAGCACATTATAACATGTATTCAATGCCTGAAGAGGAATGCAAGGTAGTGCCAGCTTAGTCGAGCAACACCATCGAAACGCAACTCATTCCATCACGGGTATCGAAAAGTCTACTTGGGCTGAAGTGCTCAGCCCTCCCGATAAGCATCTCTATATCGACGTTTCACATCAATTCCGTCAATTCCGAAACTCCATGCAAAAATTCGCGATCAATCTGTCATCAATCTCCTTCCTGTCAATGTAAATTTCATTGTCAAGGACATTACGAAAGTCCCTGGCATGTAAAATCAGTGCTCTGCTTTTGCAGACATCGGAAAAGGAACGACGAATACGTACTGCCTCGCTACTTCCTCAACTAAAACGAAACAAGGAGGAGCAAGAAACTGAGAATCTGGTTTAAACATGTTCCAGTCTGCATTGTTAGTTCTTCTGAAACAATTTTCTATTTAATCATATGTTCTAATAAAATACTTTATTAAATCAGTTAAGCTCGCCGGTTTTTTCTTAATTCTTACAAACCCATTATGTTTCTTTACCAACAATTAAGTTGAGTAAAAGATTAACGAGTCCTCTGTTATGACACAAGTGCTAACGTTTGGTGTTCGAATCCTGACAGAGCAGTGGAGTTTCACTAAACTCCTATGCCGAATATTTGTTCTTTATTTTGTGTGTGTCTATTGTTATCACTAGGGAGCGGATTTTTATGTGCTAAAAATTTAAATATATTTATTTTTATGTGCTAAAAAGCACGAAAATATTTGCTAAAAATAAAAAATACATGTTTTTAAATATGACAAAAATGCCTTAGCTTGAAAAAAAATGTTACTAGTTGGCCGAGAATTGCAGTGAACAACAAAGGCCATCTCCAAATTCTGCATCACAAATACATGCCGATTATCTCTGAACAACGACTTATACTGTGAAAACGATCTTTCCACATCACAGGACGTCAGACGTGCATATTCAAAGAGAGGAATGTCACAAACACAAACACCGTCAATTTCACCTACAGGCACACCCTCCAATACTTGAGCAACTTTACATATTTTTTTTATATCCACTGTTTTTCCCAAACACATTCTGGAATTTGTCCCTTAGTAATTGTGCCTCTGAACCTGGTAGCGAGTCTAGTTTAATTTGCACGGCACGCACCTCCCTGTTTCAGACAACAGGTTTTTGGATGTTTCGAGTTTTTTTATGGTTTCACACAAAAAGCTTAAATTTGCTAATAGGAAAGCCAAATCGTTTCTTAAATAACCATCTTTCAGTATATCTTGAAGGATATACTGACGAAGCCCGATAACAGGGAATCACAACAAGATCTATATCCTTACTTGATAGACATGAGCGAGAGGCGAGAGATTTGTTTAAATTAAATAATGTTCATACCCGAGCTCTTATCTGTTGTGCTTCACAAACAAAGCGTGGAATGAAATCATCTTCAGCAACAATAAACATTCCTAATTATATGTTACAAGATCTCTCCTCCTTGTCCATGTTAATTTATTCTCTAATAATAACACTGATATGCTGCCTAGCAGCTCTCAGAACTTGAGGCGATACTATACGAAAATGGATCACGAATACACCACACAGCGCTTAGAAACACGAAGCAACCAGGAATTCTTAAAAAAAAAAAAAAAAAGATAACGTACTTCTGAGTGATATACTCGTAATTGATTTAGTTTTAAAATATTTCAAAGTTCTTGTAAAAAAATTATTTAATTAAAAAAACTCCAAGATTTATGTGTTTACTCGTATAATAGATTTCCTGAAAATATGTATTTACATAATTTTTTTGTGAAAATATGTGTTTTTATGTGAAATAAAATTTGGGTTTTAAACTTGAAACTTCATGTTCGGAATTTTTAACTTTGTTAATTATGTTTTATCACACACAAAAAGAATATTTAATTACATAGGAATCCGCTCCTTAGTTATCAACTTATCACAACACAACCAGGAAGTTACGCTGCTTATGGATTTTTTTTTTTTACCAGTTCTCAATCGCAACCAACAAGCATGTTCAACAGCAAAAATTATTAAATTACCCGGTATTGTAGAGTATGATGATGATGATGATGATGATACTTCATCATCATCTGACTGAAAATGCAATATATTATCGCAGAAAAGAATCCTATGGCTTGTTAACTCCACCTAGTCCCCTCCACTGTTTTATTCTCCCTCCCCGGGGGAAACAACCTGAAATCATCACTGAGTAGGTGGGAGAGAAACTACAACGTCTCAGACAGTCTGAGCTGTTAGTGTAGGAAGAAACAGTATCATTTGAGTTACAGCAAATAAATATAACGTAATAATAATAATAATAATAATAAAATTGTAACAAAAGCTTCTAAAGTTACAGATTTACAATACTTAGCTTACTTAATTTTCTGTATGTTTCTGTCATTTTCATTCTTTATTTCTTTAGTAGTGGTCATTCTCGTTTCTCTCTCTAGTTCTCTCTCCCTCTCTCTCTCTTTCTCTCTCTCTATTCTCCCATTTCTTTCCCCTTCTTTCTTTTCTCTCTCCCTTTCTGTTTGTAATTTTCTGTTAAATATGTAGCTAGTGTAATTGGAGCTTTTGCTCTGTTGTAACAGAGAGTCCAAATAAATGAATGAATTAATTAATTAATCAATTAATTAATTAATTAATACTAAGGAAACTGTGAAGAATGTGTAAAATCACCCAAGATAAAGAGGTACGTGTAAATATTAGAGGTAGTGCATTGTTTATACGTATTAAACATTTCTTGTGTAAAGAATATCTGTATTATACAGAATCAAATTAATGTAGTTATTTTCTTCATGTATATATATTATCTGTAAACAACAAATCTGATAAATAGCCAAGTCACTTTCTTCAAATAGTGTCAGTACTTATGATAATTTAATTTACGTAAAACCAAATTTTAATTAATGCATGTTACCCACTGTATGCTGAGCTACACAACGAAACGATCATATTTTGTTTCACTCTTAAACATGTTTATTGTCGGTAATTATATTCAGTTATAAATATTCTGCACGAAAAGAGTCAAAAAGTTATATTTTCAAATGTGAAATAACGCCGAATTTATACTTATTTTTAGTGGGTTATTTTAGGATGCTTTATTAACTGCTATGGTTATCTAGTGTCGGAATGAGATCAAGGTTATAATGCCAGCGAAATAGGGTTGCCAACTTTGTTTGAAGAAAATACGAGAGATTTAGAAATCGATAAAATTCCACATAGAAAATTGGCAAATTATTCAGTTCAGTTACTAAAAAGGAACTTTATTCTACACTTTGATAGCTAGGCTTAAATTAAGAGTATTTTGAAACAGATTTTGTCTTACGTAATAGTTAGTCATTTGCAGTTTGCAGCTCTGATTTGATTACATGTGTCGTACTCTTGTTTCGAACATCTGTCCAATTATTGTTCATGAGGTAAAATATCATCTTTGTATGAGCATTACTACTTAGTATGCATAGAACGCCGGATGGTCTATGGCGAGTCCTCGGCCTCACTTCATTTCACCCCCTTTGGTCTGATTACCTGGTTGGGTTTTTTCCGAGGTTTTCCCCAACCATAAGGCAAATGCCAGGTAATCTTTTGGCGAATCCTCGGGCCTCACCTCATCTCACTACATCTCGCCAAAATATTGTGAAAATTTGTAGAAAATTACAAAATTTTAAAACTGTAAAAATTGTAAAATATTGTAAAAATTGTAATTGTAATTGTAATATTGTAAAATGTTCACTTGTTCCACATCTTAAAGCGTCATTGCTAATGAAAGATGTATGGAATATAATAAATGAAATGAAAAATGAAAAAAAGAACAAAACTAGACTAGCCAGTTTTCCAAAATTACAGTATAATATTAATATTGTTTGATTTTAAACAGGTGAGCACTGAAAGCCATTTCCGGCAAGCATTACCTTCCGAAAAGACTGCACATTTTAGTGCATCTATTGAACAACAAAATTCATCATATAAACAATCATCATTCACGGTAAAATCACATTTTTAGAATAATGAGTTTTACATTGCAAAAATATGGGAGAAAAATGCTCGAAGAGAAGAAAAATACGGAAGCCGGAAGATTTAAAAATTAAGGGAAATACGAGAGATCCCGGGATTTACGGGAAGGATGGCAACCCTACAGCGAAATAACTCCAGGGTCAAGCGCTGAAAGTTACCCTGCATTTCGTCGTTGTTCCTGCAATAACTTCTATGTGCAAAATATAAAATTTTTCAGTAGGAACAAAAAAAAAACATTTATTCATCCTATGGCAGCCGTACATAGACTGTGAATTCTTACATTTTCGAAACAAAGAAATATATTTACATATAGGAGATTTTATTATTTGCTGTATCACTATTTAAGTTATTTAATAAAGCAAAAATCTGAAAAGGGATAAATATGTCACATAGGAGTTATTGCCGGAACAACGACGATTTGCTCTTAATGGGTTTAGGGAAAACCCCGGAAAAAACCTCAACCAGATAACTTGTCCCAACCAGAATTTGAACTCGGGCCCTCTCGTTTCACGATTAAGCATGCTAACCGTTATTCCACAGCAGTGGACTTACGTTCATTATGCGAAATAACATCGAAATTAACCAGAATTTTATACCGAAATTTAAGATGTTTATTCACCCTTACGTGTAACTATTTAAGCCTTTGAATTACTGTTAATAAAGCTTTCTTTTCTCTATTGAGATTCTGGCTGATATTTAGATCTATTATCAGGCAGTACATCTCACTTGACGATATGTGTCGGAGAAAGAACATTGTTTGTATGTATCTGAAATCTGATTAGTGTAATATGTAGCTAGTCGGCGATGTATGCAATGGGGGGAAAGGAACTGGCCACCCTACCCTATTATCCCCTGGCCTAGTTGCCTCATAAGTGGTGTCTGCTTGATATCACTTGCAAGGTTCAGACCTGTCTTCGGAAAGTTGATTAAACAACAACAAAGTTTTCTTATCGCTGTTAATGAAGCTAAGATGTCTAGTTGAAAATCATGCTAAAATATCGTCGTTGTTCCTGCAATAACTCTATGTGCAAAATATAAAATGTTTCAGTAGGAAAAAAAACGCAATTATTCATCCTATGTCAGCCGTACATAGGAGGGTGTGAATTCTTAAATTTTCGAAACGAAGAAATATAAATAATTTTTCCCTCGAAATTATTCAAATGAACTTCACAGGGAGTTATACCTGAAAGCTTGATTTGCATAATATACGACACTGTTCGTTAACAGAAAACCAGAATTTAAGTCACACAGAGTTAGTGTGCACTCAATGTTGGTAGCTTGACGGTTGTCAGCCCACTTTGAGGACTGTGGATATAGAGGGAAAAAATTGGATCGGTGTCTGGTAGAGTTCCCGGGTAGCTTAGTTGGTAGAGCGTTGGTACGTTTAACCAAAGGTCCCGGGTTCGATACCCGGCCCCGGAACAATTTTTCCCTCGAAATTATTCAAATCAACTTCACAGGGAATTATACCTGAAAGCTTGATTTACATATAGGAGATTTTATTATTTACTAAGGTTACTAAGGTTAAATCCAGAGAAATCGCAAGCAATCGTAATGGGGCATAATCGTCTACGAAGCACTCTTGATAGCAGTACTATACCACATATAATATTGAATGGGATTATTGTTAAATACAGTGAAGCCGTTAAAAATCTTGGCATTTTTATGGATAGCGATCTAAATTGGAATACTCAAGTAACACACATTTGCAAAAAAATATTTTCTCAACTTCACTCCTTGTTTCATATGAAAGAATTTCTACCACTTAGTCTAAAAAAGAATCTTATTCAGACGCTTGTAATGCCCCATTTTGATTATTGCGATTCCTTGCTAACTAATGTAAGTTCACGCTTAGCTGAGAGACTACAACGTGTTCATAATGTGTGCATACGATTCATCTGCAATACTCGTAAATTTGACCATATAACACCTTCCCTCCAGTTACTTTCATGGGTGCGTCTGAAGGAACGAAGAACAATACATTCACTGTCTCTTCTGTTTAGAATCATGCATACTTCTACTCCGAAATATCTGTTATCGCGCTTTCAATTTCTTACAACTCTTCGAAACCGAGATCAAGCACTTCTTTCTATCCCTCATCATAGAACGTCTTTATACTCATCTTCCTATACTGTAGAAATACCTCGCCTCTGGAATTCGTTACCTAATGATGTCAGGGACTGCCGGACTTTATCACAATTCAAAATTAAATTGGAAAATTTTGTCTTAGTTAATGTTTTTTAGGTATTGCTAGAAGTATTGATTTGTGTTTTTTTTTCTTTTTCTTTTTTAACCAAGATTAAAATTGCAAGTTTCTTGTTTATGTTAGTTAATTAGTTAGGATGGAATTAATTATGATACTTAATCACTCATTTAAAGTTTGTGTGACTGCAACCTGTATATTTTTGTGTGGCTTTACTTTGTTTATAGTGTTTTTTTTCTCTCTCTTTATTTCTTGAGTAGCTTTACTTTGTATATTATAGTGTATTTTTTTCTGCTTATTTCTATTATTGTATTTGTATTCCTGGTGTTGTGGAAGAGAAGGCCTGATGGCCTTAACTACACCAGAATAAATAAATAAATAAATAAATAAATAAATAAATAAATAAATATCACTATTTAAGTTATTTAATAGAGCAAAAATTTGAAAATCGATAAATATATCACATAGGAGTTATTGCTTGCGCAACGACTATATATATTTATTTTTCGCGGCAAATTCAAATTTACTTACCACTAGTTTGATGGACGACAGATGAGAGAAATCACAGCTGTAGCGCCGTTTAACGTGAACACAATTTAAAACACACCACACTCACTCATAACACACTCCACTAAAAAAAGACGCTGTTACACAGAGTGATCGTGAGAAATCTGTTATCTTCACTTGAGACGTTATGAATGGGCACAGAGATGATTAATTAGGGCATAACGAAAGCAATTTCGTATAAATGACTCGATACTTTCCTTATGGCATAAAAAAGTAATAGTATTGGGCGATGGAGGAACCAGAAGAGTGGGAAGGGTTAGTTACTGCGAATTAATATTCGAGCCTCGTCTGTCTCTTAGCCACAAACTGTCTTTTTCTTCAATTTTCAGTTGTGAGATTGATCGCTAGTGTACCGTTAATCCTCTATCAAAGAAACATGTTCAGTTTTAATTGACGATCCTCTTCTTTTAATGTGCACTTAGATCTTTTTGTGATAAAACCTATTATTAATATGAACCATGTAACGATTGTAAATTTCTGTTTTCACTTGTGTACAATTACAGTCTGCTGATTTAATTGCAATTCAATGTTACTTTTATTTTTTATTTCTTTTTTAAAGTAATTAAGCCAGTAAAAAACCCCTGTACCGGTTTTGCAAGCGACTTAAAATTAATATTTTAACGCTGTTCTGTCGTGGGTAAGAAATTTAAAGTGACAACTCAGACATCAAGAATTTAATCAGACATTCACGAAAAACAAAACTAAATTCGACAACAGAAATAACGTATATTTTTCAATGAAGTGGATTAAGACACTTCCTAATCAGATCCGTAAAATATACCAGCTCGTAAACACACTTTTGTCACAAGAGAGCTATAAATTTCAACTTTAAACCGACGCACTGCCTTCTTGTTTCTCACGACTGACGCACGTGACAACACCGCGCGAGATACACGTGGAATGAACGGCAAGTGTGTTGTCGACCTAGGAGCTCTTGAGGACTCCCACACTCCACGAGCGCTGACCGAAGACTGGCTGTACTCCTGCGCTCACCCAGGTTTTTACCATAGGCAGCCAGTTCTACGACTGCGGTCGACAGCAACAAGAGGCTCTGATTTGCAAGCCACGGTACACTCTCGTGCAGCAGATAAGTCCATTTAATGCCCTCCGAAGTACTATTTTAATCTATTATTTAATGACACTGTATCATCTGCATTATTTGTCGTCGAGGCACTTTGTGATATAAGCATATACCTATTTAAGCGAGAGGAGTCGGAGAATTCGTAATCAGACCAAGCGAGAATCGAACCCATGTCCAAGCACAGCTCTCAGATACCGAGCCTAAAGGCCCATTCACAATGAAAATTAAACATAATCGTAACATAAACACAGAAGTTTGCGCCCAGGCTACCAAATGGGATCATTCACAATGATTCACATAAGCATTGACATAAACATTACCGTAAGACGTTAACATGAAAGTTTGTGCGAGATCGTGCGTATTTGCTTGGTTTCCGCACAAAACCAATCCGCGGTAAGTCTAAAATTCCACATTCAGTATTCCCAACCTAACACACATAACAATTTCCCTCTTCTTACCGCTTAAGTGACATATTGATTTTACTGCTTTAGGCTTTTAACATATTATATTTAGAGACGTTCAATATAGTAATGATTATAAATTGGAAACTTACCACTGCAATTTCACCTAAATTGCACTGTTAATTATTGTTTTTAAATATTTGCAAAAATTAAGTAAACTCTACAACTCCACTAAAGTTACTACATTCGTGATGCAAGTAACATTAAGGAACCCGTGAAAAAATCAACAAGACCGGCAAAATTAAACTTGCCGATGTTATTACTGCAATATGTTATATAAATAATATTGTTAAAATATTAAAATGAAAAATAAAACAAACGGTAAGGTTATGTAATGATTTAAGTTCGCATATTTATAGACTGGGGGGGGGGGGGAAAGACAGACGTATATCACGGCCTGCTGGAGTATAGTAAACACAGAAAACATTTTAAAGCAACAATGTTGAAGATAGATATTTTTGTTTTGCAAATTTGCCGTCATTGAACAGAAACCAAAATGGAGATTTCATTGCAACTAATCAAAAATTCCTCTTTCAGGTATGTAATAAACGATATTCGCACAAAATAATGTACGATACACGAGCGGTATGTTTTCTTTCAATTCTCGGAAATTAAAAAAGCTCAACTACGTTTCGCTTTTTCAAACTTTTCCTCGAACATGAAAACTTCAACATACCGCTCTTGTAACGCATATTACTATTGCAAACTCCAAACTTTCATGCTTATGCTTACGTGATTTGCAAACAGAACACAATCATGGAGCGCTGAAGTATACGACAGAATATGAGGAAATGGCGTCGTTGTTATGTTTCCATGGTTACCAAGTTGTATGTTTGCTGTTATGTTTATGTTCCCATCGTGAATGATGGTATGATTTCTTGATTTTACTGTAACGTTAAGTTAACGCTTACGTTATGTTTAATTATCATTGTGAATGAGCCTTCAAGGCCCATTCACAATGAAAATTAAACATAACCGTAACATAAACATAGAAGTTTGCGCCCAGGCTACCAAATGGGATCATTCACAATGATTCACATAAGCATTGACATGAACATTACCGTAAGACGTTAACATGAAAGTTTGCAAACTCCAAACTTTCATGCATATGCTTACGTGATTTGCAAACAGAACACAATCATGGAGCGCTGAAGTATACGGCAGAATATGAGGAAATGGCGTCGTTGTTATGTTTCCATGGTTACCAAGTATGTTTGCTGCTATGTTTATGTCCCCATCGTGAATTATGGTATGACTTCTTGATTTTACTGTAACGTTAAAGGCTCATTCACAATGAAAATTAAACATAACGTAAGCGTTAACTTAACGTTATAGTAAAATCAAGAAGTCATACCATCATTCACGATGGGAACATAAACATAACCGCAAACATACTTGGTAACCATGGAAATATAACAACGACGCCATTTCCTCATATTCTGTCGTATACTTCAACGCTCCACGATTGTGTTCTGTTTGCAAATCACGTAAGCATAAGCATGAAAGTTTGGAGTTTGCAAACTTTCATGTTAACGTCTTACGGTAATGTTTATGTCAATGCTTGTGTGAATGATTGTGAATGGTCCCATTTGGTAGTCTGGGCGCAAACTTCTGTGTTTATGTTACGGTTATGTTTAATTTTCATTGTGAATGGGCCTTAAGTTAACGGTTACGTTATGTTTAATTTTCATTGTGAATGAGCCTTAACTTGTTACCCTAGACAGTGTTGCCAGGTGTAGGGTAAAATTAATATTGTAGGGATATTTTAATCCTAGTAGGAATTTTTGTGTAAAATTGGCCAAATTGTAGGATTTTTCTCATCCTTCTGTTAATTTTATAAAAATCGCCTTGGACAGTCTGATCCGTTTGCGTATGGATAATATTAATTTATTATTATAAATCTATTATGATACATTAGAACCTCTATTATCCGTGGTAATGAAGGGAGTGGAGTGAACGGTTAATCGAAAAAATCGGATAATCCGTACCATATAAGATTTTCATAAATTAAGTGCGCAATACAGTTTCCTAATTTCCTCTGTGGTCTTGTGTTTTTAACATGCCAGGTAGTGAATCAGAAGTTCACTAATTCAAGTCTGGTTTTCAATGACGGGTTTTTAAGAGCGAAGGAAACACTTTATGACAACTCTCTGTGGAAAGATAGGAATAGTACAGGCCTCGTGTAGTAGATTTACATACTTATTACACTTTATACTTGTTTTTAATTAAATCGTGCACAGTTGTAATTCCTATTTCGTATTCTGATGCGAGATGAACCACAGTTTCTCTTTTCTCAAACCACTCAATTACTTGCATTAAATTTCGTAGCACAACTCCTTTTCTTCGACACCCGTGGAAGGCATTTTGCATAGAATTTAGACCCCTCGAAAAGTAGATCATACTGTATAAGAGTAAAAGTTTGTAAAAGGCACTCTGTAGAGAAAAAAAATCATACTAATAAAATTTACAGTAAATCATATTTTTTCTGCAGAAATAAAAAAGAGCGCGAGAGAAAGACAGTCGGATAATCCACCAATCGGTTAATAGGATGACGGAAAATCGGTGTTCTACTGAAGTAGGAAAAATTTCTTGCTGGTTATATTATGACTAAAAGGTGGAAGTTTCCATATATGACAATCAAAATAAATAACCAGAAAGGACAAATGAAAATTGTAGATGATTAAAAAGGCTACAATATGGTCTTTGGTATGTTAAATTTGAGAGTGTTAAAAGAGTTCAGTTTGGTTATTTCAGTTATATCCTTGACAGTCCGAAGTCAGTCAATCGACTTGATCAATTAACATGATTTGTAAACAGACCAAGAGTATGGATTGGTTATTTCAGTTATATCCTTGAAAGTCCGAAATCAGTCAATCGACTTGATCAATTAACATAATTTTTTACACACACCAAGAGTATTGATTAGTTATTTCCGTTATATCCTTGACAGTTCGGAATCAGTCAATCGACTTGATCAATTAACATGATTTTTTACACACACCAAGAGTATTGATTAGTTATTTCAGTTATATCCTTGACTGTTCGACGTTTGTGTAAAGTGTGACGGAAAATTGTATGTCTGGTTAAGGCATGGAGGAAATCGGACTACACTGAATTCATCAACATATTCCACCTCGACCTGACCGGGGATCGAACCTCGGTCGTATGGATAGAAGATCAGTGCGCTAGCGCTTAAGTCACAGACAGGGCTCAATCACGTCGGTGCAAAAACAGTATTCAGTGTACAAATACAAAAACAGAATGAATCGATTAATTTATCTTGGTAATATACTTTAAGATCTGAAATAATGTAGGGATATCAAAATTAGTAGTTCTGTGGTTCCAAGGCAAAATGTGGTTTTGCCAAAAATGAGAATTTGCGAAATATTGTGCACCCTGACGTATCTTTATTGTGTCAGAATATGACATGCGTAGGATCTCTATTATATTTTTCTCTAAAGCTTCGCTTTCCTCCAATATCGGACTGAACTAGAACTTAAAACTGAGCTGATGTGTTAAGTTAAGGTATTCCAAGTTCAGTTTTCAGTTATGCTTTTTTAGAAAACTTAAAACTGAACTGAACTGAAAAGTCCATATTTGCGCTGATGGCTGAATCGTGGTTGACAAGGATGTAAAAAAGTGAAGAAATTGAGCTAGAATTGGATACTTTGACTTCTTTTTTGGTGAACGAATTAACGAATAATACAGATCATGAACATCATTCTGCAAAAAAAATAAAATAAAAAAGTAAAGTACATCCCATGTTTGCTAATTGTGATTCAGAAGGACTTACGTAGTTATTGTTATTTTAAATTATAACACGCGTGAGATAGGGTTTGTTTGGCGTTGTAGCAACAACATTATAGAATATAGAACATTTATTTTCTATCTGTAATATTTATTTATTTATGTATTTATTTATTTATTTATTTATTTAACTTCATTTTGTATTTTATTTATTTATTTATTTATTTATTTATTTATTTATTTATTTATTTATTTATTTATTTATTTATTTATTTATTTATTTATTTATTTTATTCATTTTATTTATTTTATTTATTTATTTTATTTATTTAGTCTGTCTGTCTATCTATTTATTCTGGTACATTTAAGGCCATGAGGCCTTCTCTTCATATACGTAAAAAGATAACAAGCAATAATAAAAATATTCTTCACTGATGGGGTTATGTTTGCTTTAATCAAAGGCCTACTACCCATTTGATCGTGCTACCGTATTGCACTTGTTCAAAAATTAACTCTTTCTGTGAAAGAGAGTCAACAGAGTCATTAAAATCAAGTTAATTTTGAAAATGTGAATCTTATTTAGTTAATCGTTCTGACTCCTCACCGAACTCCTTCCAATGACGTTTCTTCTCCGTATTTCTATAGTCTTTATCTTTAACTTCATATAAAAATTCGTTTTGGCGTACAAAATCGATTAGCCTTTCTTATTCAATACATGAAAGTTTCGTTTTCCACTCACATTGTTGAACAAAACTTCAGTAAAACTTATATGTCTAATAACCTTACTACACGGAAACAATCACACCGAAATTGAGAACTGAACTGAACTGAATAAAACGACTGCCACCATAATTTTCTCGCCTATATTTCTGGTGGAAAACTTAAAATTCTAGTAACAAACTGAGAAAGTATAGATTCAGATATCAGTTACGTTCAGATTATCTTAATTCAGTTAAGTTCTAGTCTAGAGGAAAGCACTCTCGTAAGAACTAATGGGCTCGTTCATGGTCACGTGTCCTCAACCTGAAAATGTTCAGTTAAGTTCTACATTCAGATTGGAGGAAAGCAAGGCTTAACCCGTTGTTATGAAACATGATTACTATGATTTGATACGGTCGTTCAAACTTTAAATGCTCGCTCCTGAAAAACTGAAAGAAATGACGTATTATATTTTGCCTTGGAGCAACAGAATTTCAGTAGACTATCTAGAATTATTATATTATTTAATATAAGTTACTTTAAAAAAATTACGCCAAACGAATTAATTTATTACTAACATCATATAGGCCTAGGTATGTAGAATTGAATACAAACCAACATTACTTTCCGGCTAAAACACTTGGGTTATATAACGAGAGAAAAACCTCAACAAATATAATGTCTTCATTATACATCTTGATTACACAACTTTTAACACAAATAACACTTCGGAAAACATATTTTTATTTCTTGTGTTAAATTTTATATTACCTTGTTAACATGTTTCAGCCTGCTATTGGCCATCATCAGAACTGGTTGTAGTTCACCCTGCTATTGGCCATCATCAGAACTACAACCAGTTCTGATGATGGCCTATAGCAGGCTGAAACATGTTAACAAGGTAATCTAAAATTTAACACAAGAAAAACAAATAATACGTTTTCCGAAATAAAATGTCTTAGATCATCCTCACATGAAGGGAAGTTAGATGTTATGTTTTATTTAACGACGCTCGCAACTGCAAAGGTTATATCAGCATCGCCGGATGTGCCGGAATTTTGTCCCGCAGGAGTTCTTTTACATGCCAGTGAATCTACTGACATGAGCCTGTCGCATTTAAGCACACTTAAATGCCATTGACCTGGCCCGGGATCGAACCCGCAACCTTGGGCATAGAAGGCCAGCGCTATAGCAACTCGCCAACCAGGTCGACCACACATGAAGGGATTCGTAATAAATTACAAGAGAAAGATTGTATAAACCGTATCATTTTACTTACAGAACTCAGTGGAAAAAGATACTAACAATGAAACAAAGAATATCTTTACTATTACAAGTCCAATGTGCACAATGGTCAAACCATCTTCAAACTGAGACTCGAAACAGGTCACTAGCCCAGACTTTGAATCTATGCATGATGATATGAAGAAGAAGAAGAAGAAGAAGAAGAAGAAGAAGAAGAAGAAGAAGAAGAAGAAGACTACTCTCCAGCTGTGAGATATTTTGTCTTGCATCTGCGAGTTCAAATACAGTATATTCCGAGAGTTGTCCACTGGCGGACACTTCCTTATGGATTTAAGAACCCTGTCTGGCGCCAGGCGCACTTCTGAATGCCGTGGGGTGTCATCTACGCAGGCCGTTAAGTATCATTCAAACAGTAATTTAACTAATTGATGGTTACCAAACTTTGTTCCGTGGAGCCTCTTTCCAAGATTTGTTGGCAGCCAGCAACTCTCTCACTTGGGACTCTGATATAATTCATTCTATTTCGAGCTACAGAATATCTGGAAACTCAGTTTCTTTCCTTGTGACATACATCCCATTATTAACAATTATAACAAGGATACATGCATAATATTACCTATTTTATTTGTTATTCTTATATGCGTGAGTAAGTTATTTTATATTGAAAATTACGAAGAATGTAATTGCCAATTATTGTTTTTTTTACACAATGTCAATTGTTCATTTTGCTTCTGATTTAAGGCCATGAATCATTGGCACAAAAATAAGTTTGGTACCATCCGACTGTACATGTTTGTTTCGCTAGTTTGTCGACGTTGAGAGCTGCGTCACTAGATTTTATTCGGTAGATATATAGGCCAAGCTCACACAACTTTACAGTTTTGGTACGAACTTCTTACCTTTCCTTACAACCGATGCCGTTAGTAACACATAGAGAAGCCTTCAATCGTTTTTCGGACTTCGACACGATCAGGTGAGGACAAGAAGCTTGAAGTTTCAACTTAATTTTCTATTCGGAAATATTTAAGGTGGAACTGAAGTGAAATTTTTAACTTAATTTTTAACACATTGTAAACAAAGTTATACAGCTGAAGGAGTGTTATAAATCGACATTCTAAGTAAAACTTCAGTTCAGTTGTCCAAACCGTTTCTGAGTCACCTACGTTTAGATTATAATTTGATATGCACATTCAGAATGCTCTGCGCGAATACATTATCAGTATATCAAATTTCACACACTTTATTAATTATATTGGTCAACAAAGTTAAAAGAATTTTCTGTTCAAAGAGAAAAATCGTGTGGCGATTCTTAGGCCTATATAATTTTCCGAGCTGATTTAAAATCTGTTTTCAAACTTCTTGAAAGCGCATTTTTGGGTTCATTTTCTCTCGTAGCACTTTCCCATTTCAGAAATATTCTGATGAAAACTTTCCCCATGTTCGTCGCTCACTGCCCAATGTTTTGTGGGAAAGTAAATCTAGATTAAAGTCTATGAAGTGTATTTTGAGAGACATGCTATACCCCATCGAGGCATGAAGTGAAATAACCCTGGAGATCTTCTTTTTCTCCTTCTTCTTCTTCTTCTTCTTCTTCTTCTTCTCCTCCTCCTCCTCCTCCTCCTCCTCCCATCAAGGTTTAGGTAATTTCACCTGTTCCGGTTAACAATGTCGAGCCATCTTTTCCTTGGCTTATCAATATTTAATCTTCCCTGTGAATTATATGAAAGTATTTGTTTGGGGATTCTTCCTCCAGGCATTCTTTCTATATGACAACCATTTGTTTCTGTATTGTTCTATTTGGCATTTAGTGATGTAATCTGTAGTTCATTCTTTATATCTTCATTTCTAATTCTGTCTTGTCGTGAACTGCCTTTTGAAGGATGCACTGGAAGGAATGTTGAACGGGAGAAGAGTTTGGGGGCAGAAGAAGATATCAGATGATAGACGACATTAAGATATATGGATCATATGCGGAGACAAAGAGGAAAGCAGAAAATACGAAAGACTGGAGAACGCTGGGTTTGCAGTGAAAGACCTGCCCTTGGGCAGAACACTATGAATGAATGAATTTCAACTTCATCTCTCATCTTTCAATGGGTTAAGGTCGACCGGAGACGCAGCAGATGGAGCTGCAAAGGTTCCAGGGAGCAGTTGAGCTTTCAAAGCGGACTATGTCGGACCTGCGTGATGTGCAGTTGAATCAATAAATGGCACCAAATAGTGAGTCACGATTCCTATAGCAATGCGATCTTCAAATAAATATAGGATGCAGCAGGGACGTAGTACCGTGGCATGCATACTGATTCCAGCAATCTGATTAAGTTGCTGAAGTCCCAAGAAGAAGGACAGAAAGTTGATCTCCGTCGGAACGGGTGTTGTGGCTGAATCGACAGATTGAACCGAAGAGTGAATCACGATACTTAAAAAGAATGTGGTCCTGAGGACTTCAATAATCATCCCATAAAAAGGAATGTAGGCACAATAAGTCTCAGGAACCAGTGCAGACTCTCGGATCTTGTTCGGTAGGGGATAAAAGTATGATTAATAAGAACAACAAAAAAGTCTTCGATCTATTATACGTTCTGCAATTTGAGTCAGTATTAATTAAGAAAGTTGTTATTTATTTTTCAAATTTCTTAATCCTTATTATAATACGAATGGGAAGGCTTTCTACCATTTTGTTCCTTTGCGCTTAGATTTGCCAGAAATGATTATTTTACATGATAATTTTTCATCCCATTATCTTATAAACACATTTAGAAATACACATTTCATGAATTTCTTTACATTAGAGTTTTCAGTTCCGAAATATACTTAACATGCTTCTGTCACGTTTACAGTTTTAAGAGTATTCTAATACTTAATTGTTAAGAAATCACTTTAAGTAATAGATGTTTGGCAACGCTATAGACGCGTGCTTCACCCTAAGGCGTAGAGCTTAGAGCGTTTTGCAGAGCGGAACGTGCAGCAAGCAATGATTAGTTACATGTTTTCCTTCAGTGCTGCGGAGAAGGGGTGTTCCCATGTGTTGCCAAGTGTTACTGAATTTACTAAGATGTTGCAATTATTTCTAAAATAAAATCGATTTCTCACCAAATAACACGAAATAACTCAAAATAGCAATAGAAAGTTATGTTTATTTTATCTTAAGGGTTTACACTGTGACGTTACTGTCATTGAACACCTTCCACTCTGTATAGTACACACAAGAAGAAGGCTCAATTCATACAGGGTGTTAAAAAAGTATCCAATATTTTAGGAGGTGCTAGTATGCATCAAAACAAGAAAGAATGTCTAATAAACATGGGTCCTACAGCACATACTTTCTGAGATCTGAACACTTGTTCATAGGAGGTGCTCAATATGACGTCCATTCATGGCAATGCATTTCTCTGCCCTTCGGCGTAAGGAATCACGCACTCTTTGAAATTGACCTCGTTGTTCTTGATAACCAAAAGTCTAGGGGATTTAGATTTGAGGAACGAGCAGGCCAAGGTATGGGGCCTCCCCAATCAATCCAGCGGTCCTGAAATGTCAGCGTCAGGTGTTCACGCTCATTGCGGAAATATGCGCTGGTGTGCCATCATGCATGAACTACATCTGTAGTCTTTGCTGACATGGCACATACTCCAGCTAGATAGGCAATACGTTAATAAGAAAGTCCTGATAACGATCCCCAGTTAATCTCTGTGCTAGCGCGTATGGCCCTTAATCTATCACCAAGAACACCTGCTCATATGTTGATTGAGAATTGGTGCTGATGCCTTGTTTCTTCAAGTGCATGGGAATTTTCATCAGCCTACACATGCTGATTACGAAAATTCACAACACCATCTCTGCTGAACCCTGCTCATATTCCCAACCAAACTTTTCTTTTCAGTATTCTTTGCGACGTATCAGTATTCCATGCCAGGGATGTCAACTACGGTATGATTATCTGGTAGCTTGCTGTATTATAGGACAGAAAAATGCATCGTCATAAATGGACGCCACATTGAGCATCTCCTATAAACAAGTGTTTAGATCTCAGAAAGTACGTATTGTAGGACCCATGTTTATTAGACATTTTTTTCTTGTTTTGATGCGTACTATCACCAGTGGCGTAGCATGAAATTTTGAGCAGGAGAAGCTAACTCAAGTTGTCTTTCATGCAATATGAGAAAACGTATTACAAAAATACAGTCTTAAAATAAATAGTAGTCAATTTCAAGTCAGCAGTCGAAGATTGGTTGGAACATCGTAAGTAACACCAATAAGGCATGACCTCAAATGATACGTAGTAAAATATGATTTCACGGTTTACACATATCTCTTAACAAATAGACACGTATACGTATACCATTAGCTCACTCCCTGTCATACTTAGAGAAATCACAATATTAGTATCATTACGTAAGTATGCGTCTGTCTTTTGGTTGTGTCCTTCATTGACAGCAAGGGAGTCGGTCATTTGTTTTTTAAATCACACTTTTGTTCGTAAGTCAGTCTTGATAATACAATTGTCCTAAAAAAATTCAAGTAAATTAGTGCCAGGAACTGTTATTTCACCCATTATTTATTATATCAGCCACAATGCACACTAACACTTCAACTGAACACAACTAACGAAAAGGGATAACTCGGAAACTACTTATTTTAAATGTTAAAGCTAGCTTCTTATGAGCCTTGCGACTAGGGTAGTTTAGTTAGAAAGGGATGGAAAATCTGAGGGGTGCATTACACAGAAGAAGCCAGTTTGCTTGGAAGCTGGTGTGTGCAGGCTTCTTGTTTACTGCTGCATCACAAATCATCCTGACCTGCCGCATCACAATATTTAACGCGTAAATAAAAATTCTATTAAAATTAATAAATAATTTTCTCCATAAACTGCCGGTTTATTATGAAATTATTATTAACTGGGGAAGCTAAGCTTTTTAGCTTACATTGACGCTACGCCACTGGCTATCACCTCCTAAAATATTGGATACGGTATTTGTATGAAATACTGTGGAAGACAATATTCATCGACACACGCTTACGTGCCTATTGACAAATCTTGTCTACTATTGAACCGGCTAATAGTGGACTAGCGTAAAAGCTTCGTGTTTAAAGATTCGGGGTTCAATTAGCGAGGCCAATATCATGACTGTCTCAGTTTTCGTGACTTTCCTCCCCTCTTCCATATTGATACCAACCCCATTGCCAATTTCTTACCAGCCCTTTCTTCTATTCAAATCATAATCACCTCATCGCCTCTCAAACATAGAATAAAAGCTTCGATAAATACAATAGTACATTATGCAACGAGCCTATGTTTTTTTTAACCTTGGGGATTTAGTTGAAGTGAATTTTAATGGCAGGCAGAGTAACTATCTCATGCCCCCATTATAGGCAAGTTTCATACGACTTTTTATGCTCGACCATATTTCTAACTTGAAATTATCCAGAAGTATTCATGTTATGGTTATGTGAGGAGTGGAACTGACCTGAATTGTGAGATGTGCGCAGATGCGAAAGTATTGATTTTTTCCGAAACACGAATGTCATTGACCTTGATATAATCTAGAGAATAACATGAAGATTAGGCTTGATATAACCTGGAAATTGATTTAGAATTGAAAAACAAGATGACAAATTGAATTTATTTGAATATTATTTACAATTATTATAGTAACAGAACATAACCTTCTGCAACAGTATTGGATTTCCAGCCTCCGTGACTTTTCGCTAATTGTCTTTCGATTGCATATCTGAGAATAATCGATACTTGCGGTTTTATAATGGTACAATCAGTACAAAGGTGATTTTTCATTGGCTGAACAACTGAATTATATGAATAGGTCTACTTTAGTGAGGTGCATTAAAGGGCTACTACCAGGTGTATAATTACTACATTTTGGCATGGTCGAGCATAAAATAATTAATACATCTTACAGAGAGTCAAACGAGAGGAGTAACCATTTCTTGTAAGGGTTTAGGCTAGGTGTGAAGAGGGACTTCACTACCAAAGGTGCCAACACCTCCACTAGTAAACCTATCAAGTATAGTACAGATAGAATACTTTAGATTAGACTCAGAGAGAAGATAGATTTAACAATTAAACTCAGTGGCGGCTAGTGGGTATTGAATTAAGGGGGGGGTGCATAAAAAAATAAACCAAGGAACTTACTTTTTTAAAGATTAGTTCCATGTGCCTTATCTTGTAAGTTGTGTTTAAATGAGACAGGCTCATGTCAGTAGATTTACTGGCATTTAAAAGAATCCTGCTGACAAAATTCTGGCACACCGACGACGCTGATATAACCCCTGCTGTTGCAAGTATCGTTAAATAAACCATAATTTAATTTTTATACGCAGATTTGAACCTTAGAAATATCTAACTGGCGATGTTGTAGTTGGTTGTATAATATATCTACATGATACATCAATAAATGAAAAAAAAAAACTGAGCCAGAAATTGAATTCAGGATATTCAAGAATACGCACCAGGGCGCTTGCCTCATTTTTTGTGATGTTAGATGTTTCAGATTCCATTATGGTTTGAAAACATTCTAGCAATGGCTCCTTCTTCTCATGAACAACATTTACTGTTCTTATTTTAAATCCATCTTGTTGCCCCAGCTGATGGAAGTGTCTTTGAAACACATTAATCTAATACAGACTGTGTGGAAATCGAGAGAAGAAAGCAGGGATACTGGATAAATCAGCAAAAAATATGCGAGGCTTTGTATTTTGTCTAGCGGCTCTTTCCATTGTGAGATTAAACTGATGGGCACTTAATTTCACATTTCTCCTGAATTATTAAGGTACTGAACTGAATAGACTGTAAATATTGTGCAGAATTAAACATTTTTGCACTTGTTATACTCACAACATTAAAGAAAATGTATTTAAAACTGCGCGCTACTGACAAGCTGCTGCAAATTTTGCAGCGCCTGGAAACTCTGGATTCATGGCAAGGGGAAGGAGGGAGGAGGGGTAAAACTAACGCGCAAAGCATCCGAGATGAGACTGGCAGCTCCAGGGGAGGAAGTGGCTTCACCCATAGTCCTTGTCTCTGGTTTCGCTCTGGCAGCACCAGGGGAGGAAGTGACTTCACTAACGATTGTGTGCATGTCATTGAGAGCGAAATTTTTTAAAAAATTCGAGCCGCTAAATAGAGACTGTGTAATAAATGTTTTTCACAACATAAAACGAGACAAGAACCACAAATGTCTGGGGGTGCTGCAGCTCCGCAGCCCCTCTTCGAAAGCCGCCCCTGATTAAACTCATAAGTCTTATACCGGTACGTAAAAATTACTACCGTTCTTTTAATCCTGAAGAAGAAACAGGCATTTGAGAAATCTAAGCTGACGATTCAGATCAATTATAAAAAAAATTAATGGTCTAGTATGTGGCAACCGCCTTGTTCCGACATGACGTTACGTAAGCTCTGTCTGCATCCTTGTCTAGAGAACGATTAGTGGTTTTATTGTTTTAAAAAATTCTCACAAGGACAGTTTAAGTTACTCCATTATTACGATCTTTCCAACAGAATGAAACAAGATATGCATCTAAAATAGTTCTATGTACGCTTCTAAACAAGCAGTACTTCCGTCGATAAAGAAAAGCAAACTAAAAGAGGGGTCAGAAATTTCATTGCAGCAGCCTTTGCGACCTTGCATTAATTTTAATCTAATGCCTCTCGCGCTCACGTAATTTCCGGCTTCATATCGCAAACAATACTCATAATGTTAGATTCATAGGGAGAAATGTAATAAAATTTGTTGATGTTATTTTATTACTCTTTGTATCCTTAATTCTCAGTTTCTTAGCGTTGACGTTAATGCGATACTTCAATATCTTTCACACAAAGCTTTATATTTCCGTTCTTATATTTTAATATGATGTAGCTATACGGTTACATAAATAATTAAAAGTAAATACCGTTGCAGTAATACCAACTAGATCATTTATTAGTAGCAAGTTTCGGCTTGCCGCAATCCGACGAGTTTTGTGTTTAAAAACGGCTGCAGTGAGGGTTTACCGAAAGTATGTACAGTAGAATCCCGATTATCCGTCACCCTATTAACCGATTTGTGGATTAACAGACTGTTTTTCTCCCGTTTTTTTTTTTTTTTTTTTTTTTTGCTGCAGATATCTATATGAAGTACTGTACATTGCATTAGCACGTTATTTTTTTCTATAGACTGTTACTTACTTACAAATGGCTTTTAAGGAACCCGAAGGTTCATTACCGCCCTCACACAAGCCCGCCATCGGTCCCTATCCTGTGCAAGATTAATCCACCCTCTATCATCATATCCCACCTCCCTCAAATCCAGTTTAATATTATCCTCCCATCTACGTCTCGGCCTCCCTAAAGGTCTTTTTCCCTCCGGTCTCCAACTAACACTCTATATGCATTTCTGGATTCGCCCATACGTGCTACATACCCTGCCCATCTCAAACGTCTGGATTTAATGTTCCTAATTATGTCAGGTGAAGAATACAATGCGTGCAGTTCTGCGTTGTGTACTACTGTTACTACAAGCCTTTTCTCTTACACAGAATGGTCTACTGTTCGAATTGTCGTACTGTATAACTTCTATATGAAATGTTTTCTACGGGTGTCAAAAGAAATGTCGTTGTGCTAAGAATCGAAAAAAAAAAAAAAAAAAAAAAAAAAAAAGGGGAAATAATTGAGTGGTTTGGGGAAAGAGAAACCGTGGCTCATCTCGCAACAGAATAGGAGATTGTACTGTATAAAGTACGTACATCTACAACACGAGACCTCCACTATTCATATATTTCCACAGACAACCATTGCAAGGAGTTTCCTTGCCCCTTAAAAATCCATCGTTGATAACCAGACTTAAATTAGTGAACTTCTGATCCACTACCTAGCATGTTAAACACAACACCACGAAGGGAATTACGGAAGTGTAGTCACTATATTTGATAAAATATTTTATGGTACGGATTATCCGACTTTTTCGATTGAAGGTTCAGCCCATCCCCTTGATTACCACAGATAATAGAGGTTCTACTGTATTTCAATTTCTCCACTTATTCTTGTGGTGATGTAAAGAAAACTAAACAGTCCCTTTAACACCAGCCATTCCAACATTTTTCATTTAATTGAAGTGCTGAAAGAACGTACAGAGCGACACATAGGCCTATGTATCACCACAGTCTACTATATACAGTCACGAAGCTTGAGTTTTGAAGGTGCTAGAAACAATAGACTGTGACGGTAGTATTTTGCATTGCCTGTAATGAGGCGATATTAGCGATCCTAGTGGCGAGCAACTATCTAATGTTTGCATATTTACTACATATTGAGCTTCGCGACTGTATATACTAGAGTTTGGTATCACCAAGAAGCCAATGAAATAATAATAATAATAATAATAATAATAATAATAATAATAATAATAATAATAATAATAATAATAATAATAATAATAATAATAATAATAAGAGAAGAAGAAGAAGAAGAAGAAGAAGAACAACAACAACAACAACAAAAACAACAACAAGACAGTTTTGTCGAAAGAAAGATTTTTAAAACAAAAGATGTATGACTTTCAAGAGAACGCGATAAACTTATCGTGCACTTTTAATTCCTTTTCCTCCCTTTACCATTCATGCTCCGCTTCATTTCACTGGTCATTATCTCACTAATGCCGTCGTTGTCATCAATACCACTGTATCCGCGAAAATAACAAAAGAGCGATCCGGTTCGTGAAAAAATTCATTTCGAACCTTGCTTTTACATACTTTATAACGACAAAGAGAAATCGCACATTAGTGCAGCATATTCCACATGTCACTGCAGGCATAATAAAATGTTATAATTAGTACGTTTTCCAAATTCTATGTAGTGCTTCTTCTTCTACAGTGAAATGACTTATAATTTCGTATAATTCCTTTTCAGTTCGGTTTTGCCATTTCTGAGCACACTAAATCAGGGGAGTTCGCAAGGGAGGGTTACCGGGTTTAGATCGTCCCTTGAACTTAAAAAAAAATTACATATATATATTATATATTAGATTTGAGTATTTTTTATCCAAATCGTTTTACCTCCTCTGTCAGAGTAACAAAATATACCCCCTCCTTCAGTATAACCCCTATGCTTGGTTCTGCGAATTATAACAATGCTATCTTTATTACAAAGAAACCTACCGCCTATTACGGATCCTGTAATAAAATGAAGCTAACACAATATGAAATTGACAGTTCTGCAGTGTAGATGTTAAACATTGTGCATTGTCGATTTTAAACTCATTTAAGAGCAGTATTCACCCGTTCGTTAGAGTTCTGATTTCATTGTGAAACGTTCATTTAATGTTTTGTGCATTTGACAGTTCGTAGTTTTAATATAAACTTCACATTATCGCTCCGGGTTCTTTGATATATCTAAGCGACCACAAAGCTCAATTTTACCATTTTTTTATGATTCTCGCGAGGTTAGTGAAAATTTCACAATGGCAAGTGTTTTTTTTTTTTTTTTTTTGCAGCAGCAGCAGCAGCACTGTGACGATTTGTCGCGAATGTTCTTTCCGGAACTAGTTTCCACATCCCTTTGTGAAAACTCAGGTAATAATAATAATAATAATAATAATAATAATAATAATAATAATAATAATAATAATCTACAACTTAAAATACCGATAATGTAAATTGTAAACTATTTTAATAATGAATAATGAATGAATAATAATGAAAACTCAGATGATAATAATAATAATAATAATAATCCACAACTTAAAATACCGATAATGTAAATTGTAAACTATTTTAATAATGAATGAATAATAATGAAAACTCAGATGATGATAATAATAATAATAATAATAATAATAATAATAATAATAATAATAATAATAATAATAATAATTCACAATTTAAAATACCGATAATGTAAATTGTAAACTATTTTAATAATGACCCCCCCCCGTCATAAAATTCTGTGTACGCCACTAGACTAAAGAAATGTAAGAAAATCTAAATAAAAAACCGACTGGTAATAATTAGATCTTCGCAAAGACGTTCATTTTTGCAATACTACGTAAGCTATATATATCACAAAAGTTCTAACAAATGAAGGCAGTTTTTATATTATACAATTTAAAAATGATTTGCTCTCGTTCCAGCAGTTTTGCACAGTAATTTCTATAAATAACATATGCACATAATTATTTTAACTTAAATCAAGAGATGAATGCAAAAGGAACGTATGAAAATTAGATAAAGATGGAATGGAATAAAGAAGAGAAGCAAATAGCAATGCTTCTTCCATCTAGTGTTCAAGAATCAAACCATAATTCCTGAAGGACATTTCATGGTACAGCGGGGAGAGGGGACAGCTTGATCAGCTGTGGAACAGAGGAATTTGATATTAATTAGAAAATGATTGTATCTCGTGGTACTAGTGCAATAAAATGCGTTCTAACGAGGTTGAAACATCCTTCTACTGGACATCGTGTACAACCTATGAGGAAAAGCCATGATTCAGTGTATGTAATATCGTGAAACGTTTCGTGGCCAATTGAACTTTTAGAGGTTATGGTTGGAATAGTCAATATTCAAAAGCGAAATTTTTCACTTGTGTTATTTTTGTCTTATTCAGATGGTCGTATCGAGTACCTCAACCCCCTCAACCAAAAGTAATACAAATATTGGCAGAAGTTGTAGGAGGATTTACATGGTGGTGGATATTTTGGCATTTATGGCATGAACCTGGACATATAGTTGTAAGTACTAAAGAAAATATGAAGAGCCGGTTGGAATACCAGTAATTGTTTTAGTTAGCTATACCGTATGAATATAATATTCAGATTTATGCTAGGCCTATACAGGTAATAGCTGTATAGCCTAATTATTTACTATAACTTAGATATTAGGTCCTGGTACCAACAAAGTAAATTATTTCACATTAACTGAATAATTTGTTGCAGTAAAATAACGTCCAAAATGTAACCCAACAGCCGGAATCCGATTGTCATAAAACGAGACTAGCAAAATTTAAAGTCATAAATTTTCCCACATAATCATAATCATTTATTGCATCCACTGATCATATACATGATATGGGACATGTCATATTTACAAGCTATTAATTAATCACATAAAATACATAAAAGTAATAACTATAATTTAAAAGCAACACAAATACAAATATACAAAACTTGGGACTTGATTGTGGAAAACTACAGGTCGGTCAATTTCGGCTATAAGTCCCATTTACAGTTTGTCTTGAAGACAGGACATTTCATTCAGCAGCCTGGAGTCAATTTCAACCAACGCGTCCTTCATGAGAAGACATCCTTCTCGAAGTCAAGATCTGGAAAAGAGGAAGTAAAATTTTTTGAAGTAAGGCGTTCTTTTTCTATTCAGTTATGGTAATTCTCAATAAATTCGTTCATACTGTAAAAGCAGTTTTTAATTAAAATTTTGTTAAGAGCTTTCTTTAATTTTCGATGTGCAGATATTTCTTTAAGATAATTTGGTAGGCCAGCATGAATGAAACTGTTTTTATATAGAGTTGTGTTAAAACTTTCAATAAAAATATTATCTTCATTTCTTGTATTGTGCTGGTGTGTGTCTGAATTTGTAGGAAAGCTATACAAATTATATTTGATAAAATTTAAGGTTTCATAAATATAAATACAGAGTAATGGCAAGATATGTAATTTTTTTAAGAATGGCCTGCAGCTGGTAGTTTGAGATACTTTTTTGTAGTTTAAATATTTGGATTGCGTTAGGTGAATTATCCCAAAAGTTTATACCATACGTTAGGGTAGAGTGAAAGTATGCAAAGTACAATGTGCAAGCAGATTCAATAGATGATCCTCTTATTAATAATCGCAAGGCAAAGCAAATTTTCTTAATTTTTTCCCTAATTCTGAAGGTGTACGGACCATTTTAAATGTTCATCTAGCCATGTACCAAGAAATTTTGTATTGTTAGAATATTGAATTGTTTCATTTTGATACTCTATGACCAGCCACTCAGAATTATTGTTTTGTGAATGATGAAAAGAAATGGCTATGGTTTTCGACTTATTACCAGTCTGTTTCACTCAAACCATTCCACTATTTGATTTATTCTTTTCTATAAGAAAACGCATGGTATTGGCATCTTTTCCTGATAAAAAGATATTGGTATTATCTGCAAAGAAAGTTGGTTCTCCATGACTGATGTATGACTCTAAATCGTTTATATATATCAAAAGAGAATTGGTCTAAGAATTGAGCCCTGTGGAACACCATACTTATACCTGTAAAGTAGCCTACATTTTGTATTCGTTGATTTCTTGCCCATATTGACATTTTTAGTAGAATATAGATACAGTATATTATGAAAAAAAAATGGTACCTACACAGCCATCAGTTTATTCAAAGTTTTGGGAAAAAAGCAATGATAATCGTTATTCCTGTGAGGTTATGTTTAGTACCAGTGAAACCATCACTATTTTACAGTCTCTTTCTTTCATTTTTGTTACGAAGATAGAATAAGTACCGGTAGTATGTAGTGATGATTACACTAAATGGATTAAAGAGACGAAAAACTGATCTTGATTTGTAAGGTAAAGTTCTGACGTATTTTTGGCGATTTAACATACTTATAGCCTACATCGTAAATTCTACTTTGGGTGTGCTTATCTCACATTAAGGATAATACACAAATTTTAATTAAATTATAAGTTACTAATACTTTCAAAATATTTAAAACTTTGTACACGGTTGAACTCTTCATGACATGTACGGAACTGAAGACAAAACATTTTTACATAAAGTTGATTACATATTAAGGAATCCATCAGCAATGTTCTGTTTTTCTTTGCTTTCTTCGTAGGGTGAGTTTGAATACCCAGATCCTTCAAAATGGACAGATGAAGAGCTTGGCATCCCACCTGATGATGAAGAGTAAACAGCAACTTTCATTTTGTAGTTAACCTAAATTCAGTTTGTGGTATTGTAATTATTATAGATGTATAAATACAACAGATTTTATAATTGTCTGTGTTTTTATGGAAATTCATTTTCGTCTTCCTTCATACATCTTTGTAACCATGTTTTAACTAATTTCAAGAGCAGTTGACTATAAATTATTTAAATTTCGTTGTACTTACATAAAATGAAATTCCTTGTTTACTAGCATTGCGGTAAGGACTATCACTCTCTATTGATGCTTTTTCACTATATTCGGTAGTACTGGATAAGACTTTAGTTTCACTGAAATTTGATCAAAATTAAGAATCAAAGATCTGGCTAATAATGTTGAATGTTCTGTGAGGCAAGAGTATCGGTATATTGTGTTGTGGCAACATTTCAGTAAACTTTTTAGATGTAAATAGTACATTTAAAAAAAAAATAGTGAGCAAATTTTTTAGCTATAACATTATATTATTCATATTATCATCATTAGGTATGAAACTTGGTTTTACTGCAGAGTACTGTGGTGTTTTTAAATATCAAGAGTTCATGATATAAATATATAAACATTTGTGTCGATTCTTACATTGTTTTAATAGCTTTTGGAAAGAGACATGTAATGCCAAAATTTTAGTAAATGTCTGTAAGCTGAAAGATTTAAGTCATCTTCAAAAGTTTACGACACACATAATTTGTAAGAAACTATCACTAGTCTCAACCTTTGTTTGTGGCAGAAGAAAAAGAAAAAAAGATTGGTAATGGAGAATTCTTATGTAGTAGGCTTATGAAAGAAGTAACTTTATAGATACAAAAAAATGCTATTTAAATTATACAAATTTTTTGTGAGAAATAACAGATTCAATTCTGTAAATTCTGATGGAGAAACTATTTTGGGCAACTACTAAATGTACATAGGCTAAATAGAAATGATCGGGACATTATTCAAATATAAACTCCTGAGCTATTTATACCTGAATCCATACTTCCTGAAGACGAAATTGCGATAGAAAAGCTGAAAAAGTACAAGTTTTTAGATATTGATCAAATTCCAGCACAATTAATACCAGAGGGTCGAAATGCAATATAGCCTATAGTGAAATTCATAAGCTTATACTTGCTATATGGAAAAAGGAAATTATACCAGAACAGAATAGTGGAAGGAGTCCAAATTAATTGTACCTACCTTTAAGAAGAGGGAAAAGACTAACTGTAGTAACTTTCGAGGAATAGGCCTATCACTTTTATTGATCTCGTACAAAATGTTGTCCAATATTCTTTTGAGAAGATTAACTCCATATGTAGATGAAATTATTGGAGATCATCATTGTGCTTTTAGGCGTAATAGATAGACTATTGATTAGATTTTTGTATTCAACAGATATTGGAGAAAAATGGAGATTATAAGGGCACAGTACATCAGTTATTCATAGATTTCAAAAAAAGGTATACGAGTTGTTAAGAGAGAAGTTTTATATAATATTCTTATTGAATGTGGTATTCCCAAAAAGAATAATTTGATTAATTAAAATGTGTCTTAGTGAAATGTACAGTAGAGTCCATTTCTGTCTGATGTTTTTTTTCAATTCACTGTGGGTTAAAGCAAGGAGATGCACTGTCATCTTTACTTTTTAACTTTACTCTAGAATATGTCATTAGGAAAGTCCAGGAAAACAGAGAGGTTTTGAAATTGAGGGGTTCACTACAAAAGGAAGCTATGCCACAAATTTCTGAAAAGTCAGATTTCATGTGTTTTAGACAGTATCATCATATCTATCCCTAAACTATATAGATCTGACATTGCACCAGCCAATGTTAGAGCACTCTTGACTAACTCTAGGATATGGCCCTTTTCGTAAAAATCTTATTTTGTTTCCTTTATGGCTGTTGTGGCATAGCTTCCTCTTGCAGTGGACCCCTCAATGGAAAGGGTTATATCAGCGGTTTGTTTATGCTGATGACATGAATGTGTTGGGAGAAAATGCACAAAATATTAGGGAAAACGCGGTATTTTACTTGAAGCAAGTAATGAGATAGGTTTGGAAATAAATCCCGAAAAAAACAAAGTATATGATTATGCCTCATGACCAGAACATAGTACGAAATGGAAATATAAAAATTTGAAATTTTATCATTTGAAAAGGTGGATAAATTCAAATAGCCTATCTTGGAGCAACAGTAACAAATATAAATGACACTCGAGTGGAAATTAAATGCAGAATAAATATGGGAAATGCCTGCTATTACTCTACTGAGAAGCTTTTGTAATCCAGTCTGTTTTCAAAAAACTGAAAGTTAGAATTTATAAAAGTTTTAGGAAAACATGTGGGGCTAAGTGGGATGAAGTTACAGGAGAATGAAGAAAGTTACACAACATAGAACTGCGCGCATTATATTCTTCACCTATCATAATTATGAACATTAAATCCAGAAGTTTGAGATGGCCAGAGCATGTAGCACATGTGGATGAATCCAGAAATGCATATAGTGTGTTAGTCGGAAGACCTGAGGGAGGGGGAGGAAGACCTTTGAGGAGGCTGAGATGTAGATGGAAGGATAATATTAAATGGATTTGAGGGAGGTGGGATATGATGCTAGATACTGGATTAATCTTGCTCAGAATAAGGACTGATGGCAGACTTAAGTGAGGATGGCAATGAACCTCTGGGTTCTTTAAAAGCCACTGGTAAGTAAGTAATTCTGTAAATTCTAGAGAATGGTGGAAAGGGATGAAAAGCGTTCCAAAGGAAAATGTCAGAAGGATAATACACGAGGACAATATGCAATAAATCATCACATGTAATGTTTATTTAACATACATACACAGTACATGGATTTAAAACCATATCCATGTTGTTAATAGCAACACACATCACAGAATTACTTCAGGAAATCATGTCATCAATATGATGACTATAAAAAAGAATATTGCATCCATACACAATTCTCATTTCGCAAGACTATGTATCCTTGACTTCTGTTTGCCTCTTCCTTCTTTTGCACTTGACGATATCCCTTGAACAAAACAGCACAGTTTCAAAACAGACATGAAGAATAGACATTCTACAACTGGAATATTGTGGAGGAGAACTAAAAATAACTTAATACAAATTAAATTGCTTTAACTTTCATTATTAAGTTGTTAGCACTGTCACAGTTGTAAAGATACAAATGACTGCATGAATGTATGTACAGTAATGGAAAACTCATCAAGAATACAAGAAAATGATTTGACAAGAATTACATAACAAAAGGAAATGCTGGTGTCTCTCGCCATCAGAGCAGTTATCAATTAGTTTCAGAAATTCTCCCAAGCCAATGCCAGTGCATAGTCATGAGAACTTAACAGATAAGTAATAATCTAGCTGACCAGCTCCCTCTAGCATTACTAAAGTTGTAATCATACTCTTTATTATGTGAATGAGGGAAAGGTGAAATGGAGAATATAAATAGAATGGAATTCATGATGTTGAGGGAAATAAGAGAAAATTAGGGTAAATCATCTCGGGCCTTGTCCACCACAAGTATAATTTCAGCGAAAGACAGAAATCAAACCCAAATTCGCATAATCAGCTGGAGTAGCTCATGAACACCTTAAATGTCAACCATAACTGGAAGCACTGGAAAACATCCCACACCAACTCTTAAGGCTGGTTCACAATAAACCGGGAACGAGAACCAGAATGAAAATGAGAAGCAGAGGACGTGAATATGAAAATTTTTGATTCACAATAAACCGAGAACGTAGGCGACTATGCATATCGATATGCATGTCAATAACGATATGTAAAGTCGATATTACGCATTCTGATGTTATTTGTGTATAATTGACCAATGGCATTCTCTCATGAGTACAAGGCAGCCAACATAAACACAGGTTAACAAACTTCGAAATTTCAACTGAAACATTTCATTAGGTACGGTACTATAAATATGCCCATGCATCTTTATTATCTCAACCTATTTTAAGTCTACCATAACGTAAAATAATTAGAGAAGAAACATTTGTAATAGAACAAAAATGAACACAACAGTAGTTATTGAATTGAAGCATGAATATGTAGTGTGTAATACAACCAATACAGTAATAAAATATGATTCACTTACGATCGGTGTTCAAAGATGCAGCTATTGAAAGCCACGTATTCTCCTTCATTTTCTCATCTTTATACGCGGCGCGCCGCTTATCGTAAACGTGAGGATTTTCCTCAACACTCAATATTAGAATCTCATCAAATAAAACTTGCTCCGTGATGCAAAGCACAGAATAAAATAATGCACAGGTTATGTCACGGTCTTCTTGCTACAAAATATACGACGGCAAAATAGCTTTTAGATGGCAATAGAATGAATCTAGTGGGCTGTGATCGGAAATGTAAACGCCAAAGTTGAAACTTGGCCAACTTTCCGTTCCCGATCCCGGGCTCCGGCAAGCTTTTCGTTAATTGTGAATGCTCACATTTAAATGTACACATTTTAACAATTTTACCGTTTTCGTTCCGATTCTCGTTTCTAGTTTATTGTGAACCAGCCTTTACAGCATTCTGACTCATCTGGGGAACCACTCTAATCGTTTTTCTGCTCTTAGTAATCTCATAATTATAGGTATAGCTACATTAAGTATACCAATAACTGTTACGAAGTTAATATCTTACCATTCTTTTCGAAAAGTATATCTCCTTGTACTGCAAGTAACTGTTTTGCCAACTCAAGCTTTGTAAGTCCAGTTCCTTCAACTTTGATCGAATTAGGTACATTGATGGGAGAGAGAGATATCTGAAATTACACAAACGTTGACGTTTACTTAAAGGTTACATCAAGACATGATCAAGTCTATTACGAAAGAATTTAGAATTTTAGAGGAATTATTTAATCTCTGTGCAGGGAAAGATTGCGCTTGAAACTTCTATGAAAAGACAGGCTTGTGAGGGATATAAAACAGCTTGGCCCAACCAGTTCTTTCTGAATGTTTACAGTTTTCATGGTTATGGCATGATGTTGCTCTTTTATCATACAACAATCACTTGGCTAGCAAAGCCAAACCAGCGGATAGATGGCAGGATTGTGCCCATTTTCAAGTTGCACACCACTTCGGCAGACCACATTATGCATGTTGTGTATTTGTGAAGAGTTATGTCGTGTACTGGGGTGAATGTATGTGTAAGTATATATAAAGAATGGGTGATGATGATGAAAACTTAAATTATGTTTTATTTAACTATGTTCGCAACTGCCCAGGTTGTATCAGCGTTGCCAATGTGCTGGAATTTGGTCTCGCAGGAATTGTTTTATATGCCACTAACAAGCACACTTAAATGCCATTGACCTGGGCTGGGATCGTACCTGCAACTTCGAGCACAGAAGACCAGTGCTATACCACTGTGCCACCCAGGGCGACATGATGGTGGTGGTGAGGAAGGGAGAATGGGAAGCCCGGTAAAACTTACAATACTGGAAATTATATCATCACTGCACCTCCAAAATCCGCTATGTGTTTTTAAAAATACTTTAGGCTCGACCATGCCGAAATGTAGTAATTATACACCTGGTAGTAGCCCTATTCATTAAAGTTCAGGTGTTCCACCAATCAGAAAATACCATTGTAGCAATATGAAAGTGCAAGTATCGATTATTCTCGGATATGCAATCGAAAGACAACTAGCGTGAGATTAGACAATATTAAACTCAGTCGAAAAAAACAACACACAAATTAACATCAATTCACAGTCATCTTCCAGCCTTTCACAAAGCACATTCCCGCAAATTCATTTCATCAATATGGTCGAGCATAAAAAGTCGTATGAAACTTGACTATAATGGTAATTAAGACCCTCGTATGAAAATTATGAAACTCGCCCTCGTTTCATAAACATACTCGCGTCTTAATTACTACCATTATAGGCTCGTTGCATAATGTACTATTATAGGAGAAAGAAAAAAATATTGCCACCTTTAATTCCCTTGATTTTCAAAGCTACTTTCGGTATCACTTCATCATTTTTCTTGTAACGATTGAAATGATACAGAAAGTAGCTATGCAAATCAAGGGAATTAAAAGTTACAATACTTCTTTCTTTCTCCTGCAAAATCTCTTTAAAAAAAACATAACGGATTTTGGAGGCACAGCGACGATATGCACTAATAACTCTGCATGAAAACTATCTTTACATTACCTTTTGTTTAGCATGTTTGTTGTATCGTGGGCTAACTTCAGTACTCCTTATTCTGGAGTCATATGACGATCCCAGACCCTGTGGCTGTCACAGAAATGGGATTAGTGGAATGAAAAAGGTTAAAATTACAATAAGTTCCAAATCAGAGATTCAAATAATGTTTTACCTTATGTTTTGCTGATGAGTTACACCGTGGACTAAACTCAGTGCTCTTGTTTGTAGGTTCAAAAGATGAACTGATGCCCTGCAACTAATAAGTTTATAATCAGGTAATTTAATTTAGTCAATATTTTGTTTGTAACTTATTACATGGCGTTGTAATTGTTATTCATTTTCCAGTCTCTTATTTTATCCATATTACATAAAAGAATAAAAATTGTCTATATATCTGATTTCCAGAGTTGCTGATACAAGTTTCGATTTTTTTAATATAATTTGGTAGTCATGTCTCAAGAAGTTGGTATTTAAGATTTTTATTGAACTGTGTAAACCTACATGAGATTTTAGGCTTTTATAGTGACTGTGTTCACAAACAGATTTTTGGACATTCCAATGATATGCATAGGCCAGATTTAGTAGGGTAAAGTGACAGCACAACCTTGCCTGTACCTGATCAGGTATGAGAGATTGTCCCCCCCCCCCCTTTTTCCTTCTGGGATCCCAGCAAAATTTCTATACTTTCCATGATTAAATTATTTTTTATATATGTTTTTTATTTATTAGTTTTTATACTCATACGATTGTATTTTAAACCCTGGTAGATATGAAATGTCATTTATGCGTTCTAAATCAATAAATATAAGGTTTGCCATCCCATTTGAAAATTCGAAGCAGACCATGCTTGCTTCCAACAATCGTGCGTCCTTTAATGACTCTGTTACTGCTTTAGAAATAGTGAAACATTTGGTAACACATCATAGTGTAACTGTACAAATTATGAAACAGTTATTACAGTTTGAGGGCAAGTTTTATTCCTTAAAAGAAGCAGTCCAAAATAGCTGACTTTCTGTAAAATATCACAGATAAGTCAATTTCGTAAAATTTTCTGAATTGAAGTTTGAAATGTAATATAATAGTTCTAAATTTTTCTTAAATCGTTCTTTCTGTATAGTCTTCAAATGCTATTTCAGATGTTATTAAATGTCATTTCAGTTATACGTTTTTCTCATATCCGCTTTTTTCTTCAGACTCCCATAAAAACGTATAAATGAAGTTTTAGCGTAGTCAAGTATTTTATTTGACATTTATATTGGTGTCATCAGCTAGAGGCATAGTACTTTATCACAGGCATACGATAATTCAAGAGATTATGACATTTCAAGTTTCAGTGATGTGGTAAGTGTGGTAGTAGATGGTAGGCAAGGATAGCATTTACCAGCAATGTAATGTATAATGTGATTGAAAGAGACTAAAGCCTATATTTAATGCAGGAATGGCATGCTTTACAAATTTCTTTTTCTGTATTTCTTTTTGTTATTTAAATAGAGAAAGGGATCTACGAGGGCTATTCATAAAGTAACTTCCGTTTTCATATAGTGTGCGTAACAACAGAGACAGTGGCGCCACTCTTGCTGTGGAGTGTACCTTGAAGCAGTATGCATTGAGCAGCGGTAGAATCAAGGTCGTGTTTTTGTTACTCTCTGAGCTACGTGCTGTCAAAATGTGTGCTGCAATCGCAAGTCCCGCCAGGTGTGAGGTACGTTCTGTAATAAGATTTCTTGTGGCCAAAAACTGTAAAGCTAGTGAAATCCATCGCCAACTTTGTGAAGTTTATGGGCCAGACGTAATGAGTGAATGTGTTGTAAGACAATGGTGCTGTATGTTCAAAAATGGGCGAACTAATGTCCATGATGGAGAGAGAAGTGGTCGACCGAGTATCATGAATGCAGATCTGATTCGTTTAGTTGAAGAAAGGGTTAGAGCAAACCGCAGGTTCATCATGTCGGAGCTTAGTGAGGAGCGGATGGGAGCAGCACTGTCCTTTCTTGAGCATTACGAAAGAGAAGGTGATGCTTTTCTCGATCAGATTGTAACAGGAAATGAGACTTGGGTGCGGTATGTGAATGCAGAAACAAAGCTTCAATCAATGCAGGGGGCCATACTCACTCCCCGAAAAAACCCACAAAGTGTCGTCAAACACTTTCCACGAGGAAACTCATGGCAACTGTCTTCTGGGACAGAAAAGGAATTTTGCTAGTGGAGTTCTTGGAGAGGAATGCCACAATTAACGCTGAGCGTTACTGTAACACACTAACTTGAAAAGGGCCATTCAAAACAAACGTCGTGGCATGTTGGGTCTGGGGTGATTTTCCTGCATGACAACATCCAGCCACATACAGCGTGTCGTACTGTGATCAAACTGCAAGAATTCAACTGGGAAGTATTGGATCATCCTCCCTATAGCCCAGATTTGGCGCCTAGTGATTAACATCTCTTCATGCACATGAAGACGTGGCTTGGCTCGAAGCGCTTTGACGATGACAAAGAGTTGAAAACCAGCGTCGTAGGTGGCAGAATTCTACGATTCCGGAATTTCAAAGCTCGTGAAATGCTACGACAAGTGTCTCAATGTGACTTGAAACTGTTGGAAAAATAAACTAAAGTGTATACTTTCAAACATATTGTAACTCAATTCTGTAACGTCATTCACAGGTTTGTAAAAAATAAACGGAAGTTACTTTACAAATAGCCCTCGTAGTATATTCTGAATGCCTACATGTTGTATTACGTACCTTAAATGATGGATCGAAATGATCAATAGGGGGCAGGGTTACATGGCGAGACCAGTTGGGTGGAGAGCTGGGAGCCGACACTTGCCTTGGGGTGGTTGTTTTACTCAGACTAGTCTTTGTAATCACAGACTGCTGTTCCTCAAGAGGCTTCAGGAACCTCTCTTGTCCTGATGCCACACTACTAAATCTTCGATTCAACATTGTTCTTCTACTTCTGTCAGCTGCACTGTGATAACCACGTGATTCTAAAGTCGGTATTGGAGCTAATACATGTGTAGCCGAATGTAGACTTAAAGGTTGAGGTAATCTCAAAGTAGGTGGTAAAACCAAATTTCGCATTGGATCTACTGAGTGTTCAATTTTATTGAAGCGAGGGATCACAAGTTCGTCAAGTTCAAAGTTGGACTCTACTGAAGGTCGAGCTGAAGTTTTCCTACTAGGACAATGGATAGATTTAGCAGATACATGTAGTGTTGTGTCCAGATCTGAGATGGGAGTAAAAGCTCTAGGAATGCTTACAGCAAGGGGGAATTTTGCACTACCTGTTCTACTAGGTGGTCTTGGAAATGATACATAACCAGATTTCTGCTGCAACGTCCTTTCAGAGGAAAGTTTCAGTAGCGGTTCTATACTCTTTGACATTTCAGACCATACATGAGAAAACAGCTGTTCCATAACTGCTTCTTTCACTTTCTGCTTCAAGTCGTCTTGTCTTCCGTAACACACATCACCATCTTGATCCGCAGTACTGGGTCTAGAACTATCACTTATACTTTCTAATACATCACATTTATTGCACCAATCATCCAATTTCGAGTTTTGAGCATATGACCCGTGACTTGCTATTATTTCTTCCACCATTTCCTCTTCTTCATCATCTCCTTGCCCAACAGCTTCCAATACAACGCAGCTTGCTTCATTATCGGAAGTGAATATTTGATCACTAATAGTTGATTCGTACATTCTCTGCAGTTGAAAGGAACTCGAGGGTATACCAGTTCCCCTTACCCTGAGAAAAGAAAAACAATTCCAATCGTGCTTGCTTTCTAGTGAAATACATCTTTGATTAACGTTAATTCGTTCCCAAAAATTGTGATCATTACTGAAAAGTAATTGATAATAAAAACTTATGTTTAAATTACAGTCGATCAACACTCTATTATCTGAGATAATACTTACTTACTTACTGGCTTTTAAGGAACCCAGAGGTTCATTGCCGCCCTCACATAAGCCCGCCATTGGTCCCTATCCTGAGCAAGATTAATCAAGTCTCTACCATCATATCCCACCTCCCTCAAATCCATTTTAATATTATCTTCCCACCTACGTCTCGGCCTCCCCAAAGGTCTTTTCCCCTCCGGCCTCCCAACTAACACTATTATCTGAGATAATACCATTTAAAAACAAAATCACAGTTAATCCAAAAACTTGTTAATATGTGCTATTTTATACATTAAACTAATTTCTATTTAAAAAAAAAAAGTTACAGGACTATTTTAGTACAGTAAAACCTCGTTAATCCGGACAGGCAAAAAAAAAAAACCAATGAGTTTGGAAAAATTAAAGAACCTTGTTTTAAGACTTACTTTTATGCATTAGAACTTTGGAATTACAATATTACACCTATAGTATTAAAAATAAAGAAAATTTATCAAGTTTGCATGAAAGTATAGTCAGACACATCATCATAATTATGGGTATCACGTATGTATTGCTTTACATTTTACTGTACTGTATAGTGTATTTAGGCCTATGCCTTTAAATACACCATAATAAACGTGTTTTGTTGCTATAAACGGAGTTTTAATGCACTTTCTACTGTTCTTTCAGGTTATTTCAGTTAATCCGGACTTCCATTAAACCAGTCAACTTATCCTTCCAATTAGTCCGGATTAACGAGGTTTTACTGTATTCTGATTACTTTTATTACTAGTACCAATGTACCTTCCTACACCACTGTAATTTACATTGTTTCCGCCAAACGGTGGAGGAGGGGGGAGATTACATCCATGCGAAAAATTTAACACAAACTTGCGACTGCCAACCTATAAATACAGTCAAGTTACGCAGATTCAAGTATAAAAATTCTCTAACCACAGGTTTTTTTTTTTTTTTTCATGAAAGATGTGATCACTGGTGAGGAACAAAATATGTATAACATTCTCGACACCCATTTCCAGAATAACAGTGCTGGTACTAATGCTGATGACGAGGATGGTAGTGTTGATAAATGTTGATGTTCCCGCAAGAGGAGATAGAGTGTAAAATTAAAGACTGTGAGAAGGTACCTTTTTGCTACAGAAGGAGATGATTCAGTTTCTTATAAACTGTATGAACTAGAGAAGCAAATAGAAAACTTAAACATAAGAGATGTAAACAGTAAAAAATATCAGTCTTTCATAAAAGGCTAGGTCATGTTTCGTTTTGAAATGTGTGTGTAGGCCTTATATTTTGAGATTCTGAAATAATTAAAATAATGTGTATGATAATTTAACCTTTTAAATTAAATATTGAATAATAAAATTGTAACATTTAATATAGACCTGTGTGTTATAAAAGGTCCAAGCATTGATTACAAACCATTCTATGTATTGAACACTTTATCCTTAATGTTCTTGGTATGCATAAACCATTTTTCTTAATTTACACCATTTTTTCAGAGTGCCTTGAAAAGTGTAAAAGAGGGCTTAGATTGTATTTCCCTTCCAAAAGGACTAAAAGTCTGTCAATTAATTACTCTTTCTCTATGCTATCTCAAGGCATAAATTTAGGACATGAACCCTGTGTTCAATTTATTTCTGAAAGAAACCATATCAAGAACTTTTTCATCTTGGAAAACACACTGTTGTTGGTAATTTGAGAATTATTTGTTCTGTAAAAATATTAAGTATCATTTGTATTTTTGAAAACAGACTAATTTAAGGTACAAATTCATAAATGTACTTGGGGACGTACTAAACACTTTATATATTGTGGTTCTAATAAATATACTCATTCTTTCTGCTTGCATTGTTCTAAACTTAGTACAACGCTGTTAGCATCAGTATACCTATAATGAGGAAACTTGGTTCTCCAATCATAGCATTCTGCTGCCACTTCTTTCTTCAACTTATCTAAGCTCTCTTCATCATACAAACATTTTTCCAGCTCATCAACCAATTCTTGAACTTTCTTTGTAGTTTCCACCTCAACATCCTAATGTAAGAAATAAACTGAATCAGAATCTAATAATATTAGACTAGACGACATTTCGGATGGCGGTCAGCTGCTATATGTGCTGTAGCATTTCTGGCATATGACATCACAAGCTTCTACAGTAGAACCAATAGGAATCAGTCTATAACAAGTACTTCCCGAGTTCGTTTGTTCACGTGTGAGTGTTTCAATACATTGAATAAGTAAAACTAACATTTACCGTGTATGTATAAAATAAATAAATGGAAGGAGAGACTATAAAAAGACAAGTATTGCACAGGCAGGTGCGGGAAATAGTGTTTAAGGTGTATAATTATTTTAAAAACGTTGACGAGCAGAATGCTTGCAGCCATCTTGATGCTGTGCTGGCTGCAACATTGCCAATGTGTAAGGAATGACTGCAGAAGCATATGGTGTGGCATTGAGAACCGTGTAAAGAATATTGTTAGTGAAGGAAAGAGGGTTTGTTTTGTGTTATGGTTACAGTAATTAATGGCTAAGGTCATTATTGTCTTTTGGTAATTTAAATTCTCTCCTGCGCTCTTTGTATTGCACATGCACGTGAAGTACTATGTGGCAATGTTGTACGCTGCCTTGCTCTCTCTATCTGTCTCTCTCAATGCAAACGCTAGCAGAATATCGCCTTCCGAATTGCTGTCGACTCTAGTTACCATAACACGGGATGAATCCAATAAAAATATTCAGTTTTCTAAGATTTAATCATATAAGGTTATGTTGCAGCAAAATGTCGATTTAATTTTTTTAACCACTGATTAACTTTCAACTTCTTTACTTTGTCAACTTTTTTAGGAAATTACCTGGCTGACTAGTTTCGAAGTGTTATCCTTCGTTGTCCAAAGTCTAGTCTTTTATAATTTTATAATCTTCTATGTTTTTAGAATCCTATCTACCGAATATAAATATCCTCTATTGTTTTCGACTTCACTTTTTAAAACTCTTGTTGTTGATCGGTGTCACCTCAATAGGAGATCCGATCACACATTATTTGATCATTTAAAAATTGGATACATACAACTGAATGTGTGAAAATGATCACAAATTGTAGTTTAAAAGAAGTTTTTAAAGAATGTTCCAATAGCTATTTACGACAACATATAACAAGATCGTAAATAACTTAATCAATATTGTAGGTTCAATATTAAAGAATATATATTTCCCATGTTGCAAGGTTTTTGCACCACCATTCGAACTATCTGCCCTTCTTCTACTTCAATGGCAGGATATATATAAAAAAGTATTATCACAGTCTAGTATATACAGTCACGAAGCTTAAGTTTATGAGAGTGCTAGAAACAATAGACTGTGCAGGTACTATTTCGCATTGTCTGTAATGAGGTAATAGTAGCGATCCTAGTGGTTAGCAACTGTCTATGGATGCATATTTACTACGTGTTGAGCTTCGTGACTGTATATACTAGACTGTGGTATTACCCTCTCCCACCTTTTTCTGAGGAAGTTATTCTCATACAAGTCCTCTATTTTTCTATTTACTCTGCCAATTAAATATTTTATTTTCTTAGTGGGAAATCTTATAATAGTTAAATTAGTTTCTAATAGCTTAATTTATTATTCAGTGTCGTATAAAAGACCAGACATCCTTCCGTAGCCTTCCTAATGCTTCATTTTTCTAATTTTAAAGCTTTCGCCCCATTACAAAGGTACAATGAGTTTCAATTAACTTTCTTGTTCGTCATAGCTTCTTTTCATATACGCACATTGTTGAATTTAACCTACAACGTAACAAATATTAAGTAAAAGACCATAACAAGTAATAAAATTAATCCTAATCATGAATTACCAGATTCTTCCTTATATGCGTGCGTGATCGGAGTTACCTTCCAAAACAACATTACATTAAAAACGGTATAAAATAAAAACGAAAATAATTGTATTTCTAATAATTTACATTAAACCTAAGGGACTCCTATGAAATTAAATATTGTGTAACTTACTCTATTAACAAAATTTGTAGTCAAATGCAGTACAAATTTTCTACAAGAATTTTCCAACAAAAAAAAAGTGACATACCTCGGAATTCTTCTCGCTAATGAAAATAGTGAGTTGAGCGTGATTTAAATATCAATTGTTGCTGATAAATTATCTTTCTTATAAACATGAATGTCAACAATGCTTTCAAAATACCAGCGACATCTGTGCACCATTCTTTGTTCAAAAAAACATAACTGATCAGTTTCACCCCGTTTTACGGTACTTTCACAATATGTGGCACATACATTCATTGGTCACTGCATCTGCCGTATGAAGTTATTGCTTAAAACTACCACTTTCAGTCTCTAAAAATAACGTTTGTGTAAAACAGTCTTTTTATAAGTAACTTAGCATAATGAGTTTAACAGTAAACAGAAATTAAAATAAACATAAAACAAGAGATCACTGCACAAGTTAGAAATGACAGTTTATTGGAATTGTTAATTAAGCATATGATCATAGCATACAGTAAATAATTCGAGTTAAATCGCAATGGAAATTGAGCTTTAATTAATGATATTTACTTCGTCCATACTGCGTCATTAACCCACCTTTCTCCTCAAAGGTTAATTCACCACATACAGAGTTTTAATATTTGTATATTTATTTACCTTCATGTTTGTTGCATCAAAAATGGAAATGTGAACAACAAATATAAGTGAAACGAAAATATAAACTATTGCAAAATTTTGACATCAAGTAACGTAACAGTGACTGTATGCTTAAAAGAAACTAGGCTTAAATTTCCACTTCGTCATGTAATACGTACATCAGTCCATGACATGAAGCTTGCTACGCTGTTACCAAAACTGGAAGATCCAATATCACCTGACAACTGCCAGGATCTCCCCTGATCAGAATCATCTGCTGAGTCAAATCTGGAAACATAACAGAAATTGAATTAAAAGGTTTTGTAAACTCTCGTAGTGCATTCTGTAACTCCTGAAGGTAAATCTAAAATATAAAATATTCTTGTCTAATGATAGGCTGCTTGGTTTATAACTGGGGGCGGATGTTGATGACCTAATTAAAATGCCCTTAAACTAATGGAAAAATGACATAGAATTAAAAGAAAATGACATTTAAATATTATTCACCATACTCGCACCACAACTTCTTAAAAATTAGTCACCTTGTTTCAGAGACTGCCCAGCAAATCTCGGAGAGAGGAGGCAACTTCCTGGAATTTGGCTAAGATAAAGGAAAAGAACATGCAACAAAATGAAGTTTTAAGGGAAAACTATAGATTTTAAGAAGGTTTAAAATGTGTTTCAATCGGGTGGTTAATGTCAGTGCCTTCATTCTCAGTCACCTCCTCCTTCCATGCTTCACTTTTGTTACTAGATCTTCCAGATGAGGGAGTATGAATGACAAAACAAACTATGGGTGCAGCGTGCATTCTTGCAATCTTTGTGTTAAAATACTGTCTACTACAATAGACATCCCTTTCGAACCATGTTGAGGACACAACGTCCTGTCCAGGACATGATGAAAGTTTCCTCCCTTCCAAACATAAATTCTAAAGACAACCTCATACCGACAAAACAACAGTAGCGGTCAAAGTCCTCACTTAAACTAAGCTGCTGTCAAGCATTTCATATTACTTCCGTGAAGTGTGTGAAGTGAAGCCTTCAGAGGAATGAGGGATGGACTTTAGAGTCTATTCCAAACTATAAAACTCAAACTTCACTGTTGCTCACTTTTCAGTAGGTAATTACTACTGATCTATTTGGTTAGAAAATGATTTAACAGGCCTATCGGTAAAGAAGAAAGTAAAATGCATTACAAATGATCTAAAGGTTCTACAAAGTATTAAAAATAACCAAAAAATGCCTAAAAAATATAAAGATGACCTATTAGTTCAAAAACGTAAAAAAAATGCAAAAAGTGAAATATAAGAAATTACTTTTTTACGTTGAAGGAAGAGAGTACGAGATATGCGATGATAATTTAGTTGGATAGATTGCACATGAAATAAATTTCTTTTGTCATTACTAAGCTTTCTCACGAAAGTATTATTTCATTATTTATTTCTCCAAACAAATAAACAAAAAACGAATTGATGGAGAAAAATATTACTAAAGAAAAAAAGTAACTTTCACTTCGAGAGAAGCAACTGAAAAAGAAAAAAATATATCTATAAAATAAAAATCTGTTCAGTATAATCTAGGCCTACCTCTTTCCTTCTGCATACAAGTTCAAACTTACCCAAAGTCTTCATCAAAACTTTCTTCTCTGGAATATGGAGTTGAGTTTCTGCTGTCTGCATCATCCAATGCAAGAGATGACAACATTTTCAAGGCTTTATGTCTGTCTGAATAAGCAGGGATAGGTGGCTCTTGGATCTCAATAGCCATGTCTTCTGCAGGTTCAGGAAGAGGCTGATGGTCCCTAAGTTTCACTTTTTGCACATCACTCCTAAAAAATTACATTCAGTAGTTGCAGAATAAGCAGGATTGGAAACTAAAAGTAAGTTTGTTAATGTTAAATTAGTTTGTTAGAAACAGAATTATTTATAAGTTAATGAAAAAAAAACACGATGGCTTTACAGAACCAACCAGGCAGCTTCATGTCATAATTCAGAGCCAGAATTGTGATCATATCAGTTGTCTCTAAATTTGCGTTAATTCAAATTCAGAAATACATGTCATGACTGTAGAGTTAAGCTATGTGCATATTATACTAACGTGGCATATTAACATATGTTAGGCTATATTATAAAAAAAAAGACCAGACACCATAATTTCAATGAGTGTGTTCACATTGTTCATGTGTCCTGTTATAACATGTTAAACTGCGTGCACACACTGCTGACGTGACGTATTAACGCGTGTTATATAAAAAAAAGCGAACTGTATAGTTAAATGAGTGTTCACATTGCTCTGATGTGTTGTGTTATGACGTGTTATTGCAGAATCTGACACAACACGCCATTTGACACATCAGATCAAGATCTTCACTTTCAGATTTCGCCAGACGTGTTAAGTCATCGGAAGTGCTCTGCTCATTTTCAAATCTTGTATCGTAAATATGAACAAGACAGAGGAAATTATTCAACATGTGAGGAAGTAGGCCTGTACCATCTTGTACGTCCCATCAGACAAGGAATACAGGAACCAACTTGCACGCAGAAAATTGTACGAGGTTGCAGAAAAATCTTCTCTTTTCTCTTACTTTAATTTCACTGTGTTCAATATCTGATTTCTGATAATAAATCTGTAATTATTGTTGCTCCTCAAAATGATGTTTGTCCTTACAGAAGGACATAATCTGTAAAAGTTGTTCCAACTGTTAAAAACAGAACTACTATTATTCCTTTCTTCGGCAGAAATACTCTCAAGTGAGTGTTTGATGCAACCATTTCCAGAAGGGCATAGAATTGATCTTTCGACATCGAAAATCGCTCTTCATTTGCCGGAAGTTTAGGCATCAGGTGATGAAACTGTTCTTGAACCCATTTATAGGATGCACCTACATTATTCTTCATGTTGAGCTGCAGTTATACATATTGTTGCTAAATAATCCACCTGGTCAATTCATTTCGCAACATGTGTAATTCCGACACAATAATATCCTTGTAAAATAAATTCAAATAACGCAACAAAACATCAGCAGTGCAACACCTTAATCCTCAGATGCCATGTTAACCACGTCAGCAGTGTACACGTAGTTTAAATAAGTTGGCCTACTTACAAGTTTCGTCTTGTTGGTTTCAAAGACATGGCACTGAAACTTTTGATGACCAGTATCTGGAGCTAGTAAGTTTGTGTTGCACAAATGGTACCATCCTATAATGTGAAAAACAATACGTTATAAATTATGAGAAAAATCAAAAAATTTCAAATGCCATAAAATGGGATCATTTTACAAAGCATTTTAATTTTTTGCAATAAGCAACTCGAACACGGAATTTATATAACAGATGGGGAAAACAGCAAACATACAGTATATAAGTTAATGTTGAAAACTGATGTGCAACATATTATTCTGTATTCTAAGTTATAATTGTTAGATTTTTGTTACAAAATCACTACAGGCCTACACTTAATATTAAATTTAACTTTACTTATTAATTCATTCATCTCTTTAGCTACTGAAATTATTTTCCATCTATACAGTCACTTTCAAAATTGAGCTTAGGGCTACACCTTCTGTATTAATGTTAATAAATGTTTTTATATACACTTAGGCCTATAGGTATTCTTATTTAATTGCATTACATTTTTACAGACTGGAATTTTCATTTCTTGGACATATTTATAATACAACATGACTATTTTCTTTGTATACAATGCTTTATACAAGAGAAACAAAATTTAAAACAAGAAAAAGTAGCAAAGCATGTGTTCAGTACTTGATGACACCTCCTTTAGCTTTTATAACAGCAATTCAAATCAAGAAATGGATTCGGAACACCTTAAAATCTGTGCTTCAGTGGCTGACCATGACAGTATCTTTGAAAAATATTGGAATACAAGAGGCCAAATAACCTTATTGTTAAACGCCTGGCATTAGAAAACAACAACATTCTTCTGGGTTACTGCAGAATTAAGTTTTTGCCACTTTGTTTGCAGAATTCTTTTCAATTCAGTTTTGTTGCTTACTTTATGTTTCTGTTTTCCTTTTTCCAATCGGACCTAACAAATTGAACTTGTGATCGTCACTGAATATGACCGAATTCTAAAAATGTGGAAGGAAATTAATATATTTTCTAGCAAACATCAATCTCTTATGTTCATTAATTTCGCTTATTCACGGCTTCTTTCTGCGTATACGTCCACGAAAACAATTCGTCCGATCTCAAATGAAATATTTGCGAAGTTGTGGTATACTTTGCTGTGCGTTTTGTTTAACTTGTAAAACAACATTTCTCTGATCTCTATTAGTAAGAATAGGTTTTCTGCCTCTCCCTTCTTTATTGACAGTTTTTTGCACCGTAGAATGGGTTTTCTCTACGATCTGTGCAATTTGTCTCAAAGATTGCCTTGCAGTTTCACAATTAAATTGCGTACTTCAATACTTGTCTCTTTTCTTCCTCCGTGTTGTTTCCGACGAACCTGAGTACTCGCTGATCAATGACAAGGTAGCAATGAACACTGGGTTCAATCCCCTACAACCTTCAAACGTAAACAGTAAGACGTACACTCAATTTTGTGTCTCGGTTGTTGTATGGGCATGCCGTTGAATGCCCTGCCGGACAGTACAGTATTGCATCATAAATATAAAGCATTGTCTATTCTTCTTGTGACGTAATGGATAAACACAAGACAATGGTTAATGAAGTCATTCGTCGTCTTACACAGTAGGTTTTGTACGTCGTCATTTACATTTTATGTTTAATTTGAGAGAAAACGAACAAGAACAAACAAATCTTAAACACAACTATAAAAACTTGTACTCCTGGACTATACAGGTTTGTAAGTATAAATTTGAGGATGTTTTTAAGCATTTTTCTTATTTTACCTTTTATTCTTTACAAATAACTGTATCTTCTGAAGGGTTAACGTTAGTCGTCAATCCTTGAACCTCAACTGGCATCTTTCCAAGGACATTCGGGTAACTTCCTTAAAAAAAGATAAGACTATTTTGTGAAGTGGTCCTACAGAAGTTAAATCTGATCGTTTTATAACCCAATTAAAACTACACACTAAACTAAATTTTGAAATTTGTATCTTTATTTTCTTCTGCTTAGCCCGTACCACAGAACTGACTTGCGCATCAGGTACGTGAATATCTTCACGGAAAAAAAATAAAATGTGTACCATTTCATAGTAAATTTTACATCATCGCTGATTAGTATTTATTATGTAATAACAATGAAAGTTAGAGTACATTTTTAGTGACAAACGGAATAAAATAAAAGAAAAGAAAATGCACAAATCACGTTCGAGCACCTCATTTGTTCGTACCGGAAGGAGAATGACGTCATGATTGCCAACTGTTTGGAAGCTGACGTCCTGTTCTTACTGCTACAAGGGACTGCTCTGAACGAGCAGTTTTGTTAGTATCAATTTAAAATTAGCAAATAAAGTGTGTTTGTTTCAACTTTAGCCCAAATTTGATAAAAACGTAAGTATTTAAATGCATGCAAAGTATTCTCAATTAAAATTCATATTTACATTCACTTTAATATGAAAATTGAAGGTCAACGAAACGGCTAGACAGATTGAAGAGTTGGTGAATTCAGTGTGATTAGGCCTAATGCCATGAGAAAGACCTCAATACTTTGAACCATATTTTTGGTTGTACTGTTTCTCGTAGTTGGAAAAAGTGAATCCTGTAAGTATAGCACCATTAACTTATTAGTCATAGTTCAGTCATCGAATGTACATGTGTGGATCATGTTTTTAGTTGATGTCATTATAAAAGTAGCTGAGTCACATCTCATATTCGATGTAACGAAGTCAAGTTCGACTTTTTTCTGTTTTAACAGCTCACAATATGTTCCTGTGGGATTGGTTTACCGGTGTTCTAGGATATTTAGGTAAGTGTAAAATAACTATTATTTGCTCGTATTATGTGTCACTTAATCCATATTGTCGGACAGTAACCCAGTAAGTAGGAGTTCATAAAGTTTCGAAACGTATCTGTTTCTCTACTTGCCATTAACAGAATTAAACACCGTATAAAGTAACATAACATGAGATCACGAAAAGGGATTCATATTGGTAAAATGTTTGATAATATTAGGTCCGTAGCCGTAGTAGCTTATAGTTTATTTATATGTCTTCTTTTTTTCTTTTTTTTGTTGTAAAAGGTTTAGCGAATCGAAAGGGTAGGTTTGCATTTCTGGGAGTGGAGAAATCCGGGAAAACAACATTATTACGTCAGCTGTTGGAAGAGGGTTTTACTGACCCTGTACCATGGACGAGTAAGTCCATACGTATCTTGAATGGTTTGCTGCATGATTTATGTATTATGTGTGGGTTTTCACAGGATTGTGGAAAAAATCTGGAAAGTTGCTCTTCCTAGGATTGGATAATGCAGGCAAAACAACACTACTTCATATGCTCAAGGATGATCGCTTAGCTCAGCATGTACCAACACTGCATCCAAGTAAGCATCCTTAACATTTATTAGAGAAGTGACTAAATTATGTAAGATTTAATTTATTGCATTGTTTTAATAGAGTGACGGCTTTAATGTTAGGTTTGTTCAGTCCAACGAACACAGAATGCATAGAGTAGACATGAACAGCTTTGATGTGAAGCCGCTTTTGTGGACAGTCGCCATTATGATGCTACCAAAACATTGGGCTCCTGGTTAGCACATGGGCAGTTGATTGTGATGTTGCATCGTTGTTTTAATTAATAAATGAACTAATTTCAATATGCCTACATGTGCTGCGTATGGTTGCACAAACAGGCTTTCAAAAAAATTCCTGGAATAACTTGTCACAGGTAAATATGCACGTGTGAAATGTACTTATTACCGGTAGATAATGAATGATTTAGCCTAGGTTAGTCGGTTAGATTCGTATTGTTCACCTATTCGTTTGATTAAGAGAAAGGATTAGTGTATTGATATTATTGTAATTTTTATAATCACTAAATCAGGCTTACGCTTTGTAGACTTAACATTTACGAGCGAAGCTAACCTAACAACCCAAGTTGGAAGTTTGTGTCGCGTGCTATAGAAAATGGGTGTACCGAGGTTTCTCTTCAACCGAATGCACGTATTCGTTTGATGAAAAAGAAATAGTGTATTAATATTATTGTAATTAATTTTTATAATCACGAAATCAAACATGCTTTGCAGACTTAGCATTTACGAGCGAAGCTAACCTAACAACCCATGTTGGAAGTTTGTGTCGCGTGCTATAGAAAATGGGTGTACCGAGGTTTCTCTTCAACCGAATGCACGTATTCGTTTGATGAAGAAAAAGGAATAGTGTATTAATATTATTGTAATTAATTTTTATAATCACGAAATCAGACTTATGCTTTGCAGACTTAGTAGCTTCATTAACTCGGTCGTGATCTAAGTTGACCCACCTGGTAATAAAACTTCACTTTTGTTCGCCGTTATAATCTAATTATATGCTATAAATGAAGAGCCTATCAAATATTATATGGTTAAGAGCATTCCACTTTTTCTCTAAACAAAATCGGGACATCTATACAAAATACTGGCAAAAGGAAGAGAATCATAATTTGCGTTAAGAAGCAAGTTGCATTATTAAATTGAAGCAAATGGATCAACCTATAAAAGTAATTATTATAGGCTAGCATTTTTATTGGACTAGTAGCAAAATAAGGTCAAACTGTTATCTTCCTTTTTTATAATTATTGTTTGTTTAACCTTCCAGAGTACCTATTAAATACCATACTGCAATTTGAAGAGCTGTCAATTTAAATAAGTATATATGTGATTTATCGATGACAGTTTTGCAATTTTTGCTAAAAATATGTGCCTAGCGATTCTGTATTACGAAACAAACAAGAAAGTGTGAGCCCTCCAGGAAATTAGGGACATATGGAATCCCTATTATTATAAGATCTTCTATAACATAATAGCTATTTTGCAATGTTTTGGTAGCAACAAGATGGCGTCAGGTCCATCAAACCGGCTTCACTCCGTCCAATGGTATTAAGATGCTAGTGTCTACTCTATGTATTTTGTGCTCGTTCGTTCAGTCTCACATGTGCTATATCCAGTGTTGCCATGTTCTCAATAAATAAACAATAGGCCTTAAAATCCCTCAAATCTGAAGAAAATCCCTGCATTTTTAAATGATCCTGATAAGACACCTGTGTTTGTATCTAGTTCACTTTTTGCTGCCTGTAGGCTAGCTCTTTTTTGCAGCATAGGCACCTAGCTTTGCAAGGATCACTGAATTTACCTAACCAGCCTTTAAAGTTGGGGTCCTCCAACCAAAGATAGACAAAAGTTTGTCTGTGCCATCACTTTTCTCCTTTTGCTAATTCTCTTCTTTTTTTCTCGCTTTTGTATGCAGTGTAGAGGATCCTTTGGAATCATTTATTTTCACTTCATTTGTAATTATATTTAACACACAAATGCTCTGTCACTAAGTGGCTACAGCAAGCGTGAATTATCAAAGAAAATCACCTAACCACCACAGACACCATCATCACATCTTATTGTGAAATTACCATGCAATGGTCACATTTCATTAGTCATGTCATGACCTCTTTTTGACTTTGGACGAGTATTGAGAAGCTCTATATATTGATTTTCTTATTATTTTCAAATTTTGAAAAATTCTAACATTTCTTAAAAATTCCTCAATCCCTTCAAAGGCAAAAAGGATTAATCCCTCAACTGGCAACACTGAATATTTCGTTTGCTTTGTGGAGTTAGTCTTGATGGTATGAATCTTGAGTCACTTTTTGCTCCTATGTCAGCAATATATATCTATATTATTAACATATTCTAACAAACAACACTGTTCATTGTTTATATTGTTATGCTGCTTAGCCTTATCGTTTTATGTTTCACAATAACTGGTTTATATCCTGTGTTAATAATCATTGTCTCTATAGTTGTTAGTAATTGCGTCAGTAAATATCTCGCAATGTTGAAATAGTACAATTACAATTTTAGAGAGAACCACGTTTTTGCTCCATATTTGTACCTCTTTGATTAGTCATCTGTGTTGGTCACTAATTGATTTGGTTATTTCGAGAACATAACATGTGACATTTTCGCTCATGTTACAAGTAACAAGTATTTTTAAAACTACAGTGTTCTGTACTCTTTCCTATAACATATTATCGTTAAAAGTCATAAAATGTCACATATTTCATCTATAGAATTAAATAAGAAATGGACTTTTAGTTTGATTAATGTAATAAATGCTATTGAAGTAGTTTGCGCAGAACTGTACATGTTACATTTTCGAAATAACCGATTCAATTAAACAAAGGACATACAGTTAGATCTTATTATTTTAATTTAAACAAACTTCCCCTAAAGTAGGGGTTGCTCTGAAGGACAAAGTATACCAAATATACAAGCATTAGTAAATGCGTACAATTTTCGTGAGAAATATAATTATTATTTTTGTGCTATTAATTTACTTTATATATGTAATTTCTCAGAAGATAGATTGAATATTTTATAGCTGTCAAAGAAACAGTCTTGGCCAAAGAGGATTCAAGATTGAACTCTTTGCAAAAATTAAAAATTTTTTTTTGTAATCATGCCTCTAGCACCCACTAATAATCCAGTGATCTCAGTAGCTCTTAACTTATACATATTTATATAATAAGGAACAATTGGACCATAAATTTGATTCTTCTCATTGTTGACATCTTCCAGTTGAGTTGTATTCAATTCGAAGTGGATAGTAGGATCTATTGTATAGCATGTTGTGTTGTTAAAGGCTAATATATCAACTTGTTGACAGCTTCCTGTTTCTGGTAGACTATGGATTTCTTCATAGGTGGTATATCCCTTGTCGTGAAGAGCTTGAGTGATTGCAGATCTGATTTTGTGATGCCTCGCGTTGCGTAATGTCTCACCATGCGGACAAGAATGTGGGCGAGAGTTTCTATATTGTTGAAGCAGTGGCGACAATGGTTACTGTCCATGGATCTACCCGGCATAGCGCGTACAGCTGCAACATTACTGACCATTTTTATAGCATCCCTCCATTCACTGCAGTTCGGTCCTTCATGTTGAGTGATCCACCGGTTAGTGGCAGGTTCCGCGAAAAGAGAAACTCTTTTTGCTTTTTGAGAAAGCGCACTTCATTTCTGAAATTCTAGATCTCTTGAATCAAGAAATCCGTGTCGGGAGTTAGTGAGACTATCATTGTATGTTAAATTTAGTCTGGTTAAGCAGTGTTTTCTTTCATCATTGGATTTCTGGTATTTAGAATATATGGATTATTCGATTTGTACAGTGTTTTCAAAGCATTAATTTGCTACAGAACTGCTTCCCATTGAGATCTGAAAAGTACCAAGGAAAATCAACAGGGAGTTGTAAAATTTCCTTTAAAGTGCATTTTATCATTTTGTCAGAGTCTTCTAGAAATGTTTTTTAACGCTTATATAATCACTGATTAACTTTATAACTTCTTTACTGTTTTAATACGAGGAAATTACCTGACCAACTAGTTTCGAAGCGATATCCTTCACTAGGCTTTGGACAATGAAGAATATCACTTCGAAACTAGTCAGTCAGGTAATTTCCTCATATTAAGATGCGCGGAGGGGGGGGTGTGCGTGCATGGTTTTTTTTAATTAAGACCTTACTGATTTAATAATTTTCAATTTAAGCAGGCGATCTAACTCAATATCCACGTTCTCCTTTAGTGGAAAAGGTACATCATGTGCTTCGTGACAAATTAGGGTAAATGATGAATCAATTGAAAGTGAAATAGCAGTATAACAACCAAGATTATAACCGAATAATTCACTGTAATCCTTGAAAAAATGGTGAGATACCTGTATTAATCAAATGTATTCCAGTGATGCAGATACCCCTTTTTTGAAACCATTTTAAACTTACAAGGTGTAGCTGATTTTCCAGTCACAATATTGCTGAGAGTTCTTCAGAGTATTTGCCTTAACTAACTGGTATTCTGCAACTCCCTACTACAGAAATTGGGACCTCTGTCATAAAACGTTCAAGGGTATCATTTGAATTCATTTGATCAAAAACATGCTTAGCAGGCATTATATCTTAATCCAGAATCCACTTCAGAATTGACTGTTCGATTGTTGAGCAATACATTACTTACAAATTTCCTACTAGCAGTAACTAAATTGAAGGAGTGAGAATGATATATGTATAATTCTAAGCTACAAAGACAACATTTTACAGGAGATCATATTGAAAGTTTCGAGTGCATTGCTATTAGGTGTGGTATCGCAATTTCTTCAGCGTATATTTTTTGTTGTTTTTTGGGTAAATTTTACTATATTTTTCTAGTAGCTTCCTCATGTGTAAGAATTGAACTTGCTCAAAATATTTTTGTGAAAAGTGTGGCTTTGGATTATTTCATTCTCACTCCTTCAGTTGATAGAATCAAAATGATCAATGCAAGTAATTTCAATAGACAATTTAGTATTTTATTCAAAGTCCACTGAATAAACTACAGATGGATGAACTTCACTTACCTGACCCTTGTGTTGGCAAGCAAAACAATATGATTGTCCAGTGGTGTATACTGGTTAAAGGGTTTGGGCTACCACTGACCCTATTATTACACAAAATATATTTTAAAATCCCTATAATGAAATTCCTTACATATTTATGTGAATTCCAGACGTCTTGATTGGGACGAAAATACGTTGATGACTTCGTCCTTGAAATTACAGTTGGGCCATTTGCAAAGTTTCTGTAGAAATGACTTTTCAATGGACATCAGTGCCAAGCCGGATAAACGTTCTTGTGTATGAGTTGATCTACAGTAGGATTTTATTCTCTTCAACGCAGAAAATGTTCTTTCTACCGATGCTGACGTAGCTGGTATTGTCACAATTAATGTTGCCAATTTAAGGACTTCAGGAATAACTTAGTTCAGCTGGTTTTCATATATGGCAGATAATATTTCATGGATAGGTTTGTTCGAAAAATCAAAGACTTCTGCTGAATATATTACACTTAATTCATTTTTCAAACGTACTTGATCAAAGTGACTGTTATAGGACTGAAATAATTTGTTTAGTGCCTCATTCGGGAAGTTTTCTCTATAAGCAGAAAATTTTTGAGAATCTAGAAGATGTGTGAACTGAAGCTTTCCATAATCAGAAAATCTGTCAGTAATTTCTGTGTGCATACAATCTAGTATGCTGTAGTACAGCTGCCTGTATTTCAATTCATCATCTCCTTTTCTTCGCTTTAATGGTGGTTCCATTGTATTGTCTGAAGAATTTTCATTTTCCATATTACCCCATATGGACAGAAACCCACTACGTCTGAACTCGGATATAGTATTTTTTTTTAACTTTGATACCTCTTGCAAGTAGTATGCTATGTCTAGACTTTTTGTCTGAAGAATATTGTAGAGCACATCTGTATGTGCGAACACTCTAGCATAGACTTTAAGAAGAAATATATTCTGAAACTGAAAAATTCAAATATCCTTGAGCCTGCACATTTACAGCATCATCCCAGTTTTCTTCCGAGTCATTACAAATGATATTTTTAAAGAAAGCAGTCCGTTTTTCTCTGTATTCCTTTACTGTATTTACAAGCCGAGATGTAAAATTCAATCTAGTTGGTGCTACTTTTGGGAGTTTCTTGTTCATAAATTCCTTGAGTTTTCTGATCTTTTAGGAGATGAGGAGAAAAATGCAGCTAAACCCGACAGTGTTTTGAAAAAAAATGCGGCATTCTGGAATGGATTAAGTAGTTTGTTGCAAAACTAAATTGAGAACATGGCTGTAACAATGGACAAATAGTGCTTGAGGGTACTTTTCTTGAACTTTTGTTTTTAAGCCATTAATATTTCCCGCCATAACTGAAGCACCATCGTATGTCTGTGCAATTAACTTATTGCCGACACTGTATTCTGCTATAACACCTTCTACATGCTGAAACAAAGCAGCAGCAGTTTTGTCCGAACTGACATTTGTGAATCCTATAAACCGTTCTTGAACATTGGCAGTACTGTCGACGTATCTTAAAACAGTGGACAATTGACTGTGATTAGAGCAGTAACTTGTTTCATCAACAACAATGGCCACAAAAGGTTTTATGTTCTTTATCATAACCCCACTTACAGCAAATATTAAGTCATTCTGAATTGCGAGAGAAGTACCACGAAATACTGTTGAACTCTCAAGATGATTGGCACTTAAGGAACTTAAATATTCAATATAATTTCCTATATTGTCTGATTCCACACTCTCGTTATGACCCCGAAAAGCCAATTCTTGTTTTCCTAGAAAGCAGACTGCATTAATAAGATGCAGTAAAATCTCCTGATTTTTTTTTTTCACAAGAGCATTGTGTTAGTTGATGTGTAGAGCTTTTTGCTTATCTAGCTGTAAATCAATTCTTGTCTTCCCAAAGTTTGCAAAGTTCATGCTACTACAAATATGAGCTTTTGATTTGTCGTATTCTAGGACTGCCGTTCGAAGGGAGTTCATATTAGAAAACCCCTCTTTTGACCACACATTAGTTTCGCGGCTAAATAACAAACATGGCCAGCAAAATAGTTTAGACAGTTTAGAAGTACCACACAACCAATTCCACTTACCATATGATGTTGAAGTGAAATGGCGTGTGTACTCTCGCTGTTTTTCTTTTACGTCCATGGACAAATTTAACTCAGGAGTTGGTCTTTCCATTTTCACAATTTCAACTTTCTCGTTGTTATGTACGACGGTTAAAAGGCACTCTTAACAAACCTTCTATTACACAGTCATTTTCAACACAAACCTCTCCAGAAACTTGTTCTGCCATATTTTTCACAATATCACTTAATTGGGAAATTAAAAACTTAATAATTCACAATTAATATAACTCTTAGACACTCGAACAAATCACAGATTTAAAATAATGCACTGCAAGAACACAGTCACATTCAATTGCTAGCGTACTAAGCGTATTGCTGCTTCGCGCCTGCGAAGAAACCGATCACGAGAGCGGCAACTTGCCCGGCCTACACAGCACGATGGAAAAAAAAAGGGAGCGGGGGGGGACGGGCAGTTGTGCGACGTGAGCGAAACGGTCACAGGCTACCTCACGTAGCAAGCGGTTTCTCCAGCGATGCCGCCTTGACAATTTGTTTCTTTTCGAGAGCAGAGAGCGCACATAAATCTACCAATTACTTTAATTTTAATTACTATGGTAAAACTAATAATACAGAATTATTACATTATGTTATATTATAAACTTTTTCTTTTGTAATTTCCTTGGGCTATCCCCGGTAGTCCGCAAAATACGCCCCTGTGATTGTCTAAATGGACAGTTCATTATGCATGTGCTATTCTCCACAAGCAAAACAGAATTAAGTTCCCATGTTTGAAGTTTCCTTAGAAACTTTCCTAAGAACTTAGAAATCAGTGGTTCTATTAATACTAACTCCTCTGATGTTACGAGAACATGAAGCTGCTTTCTCAGAAGTTGAAATTTCTGTAATAGCTTGCTGCAAAGTAAGGTCTTTTGTACCTAAGCAATAACCTTTTCCGTGTAATTTCATCTCGCGTTCCACATACCAATTGACCTCTTATACATATGTCTAAACTCTCTTCAGAATTATACATTTTAGCTAAATGATGTAATTCTGCCTCATATAACATCATTTGTTTGTCCGAAACTTGCATATGTTTATGAAGACAGTAACATTAATAAATTTTAATAGGTTGCATAATGAAATGTTTATATCAGCCTTGGGCACAATGGGGAAGTGGAATGGTACTCTGAAACCCCCTCCCATGTTCTTCCTGCTTACACTGCCTTATAAACAAACACATGGTGGGCACGTCTCAGCTGGAGAAGTTGAAGTGGGGAGTTAAGAGGAAATCTGCAGTGACTTAGTTGAGTTAATAGTGCCCAGGTCTGGTTTAGATAATACTTCAATTAACTCTTCATGAGACTTTCTATTCAATGTTGTTGATTTAATGCTTTAAGTAAACTGAATGTTGGTTCACTGACATGGTATAGAAAACTTCCTCTCTGAAGTGATGGCGTAGAAGTTTTTTTTCTTATTCTAAGAAGAATGAAAATCTTTCACTATAATCTGTTCATGTCGATGGATTCGTAATATCAAAAAGACCCATTAGTCTGCCCATATTATTTCTTTTATCCTCATTGCCACTATTAAATACAGTAATACTCGGATAGTGAATGCAAGGAAATATCATTTATTAAAGATCATTAAATCAACGAGATAATGCCACAAAATATGTGGTGATTAATCTGGTTTGTTGAACACTGAATGGAGAATGAAGTGACAGCTTTTACATACACATTTGTGTGCATGCTTTCATGTTTCCCCCCTTCTCACTTAATGATGTGATATCTTTCTACAACATTACTCATTTGAATTACGTATGAAATTAATATCAGATGAAAGTGGGACAACTGATTTATGGTCAAAATCATTGCACAGCATTGAAAAATAGAACAGTTCCATGATGTATGATTGCCTTGCTCAATTACTGTATTTTTTAAACTTATTTCACAGAAATCGATCAGATTTTCACACTACTAACAGTGTATGATTTAATATGATCTCTCAGTTTTGCATTTAAATGTTCCACACATTGATAGTCTTTGATTCATTTTCTATCTCAGTATTTTACCATTTATTTATAACAATTTTTGGAGTGACTCTAGAATACAGGTAATTAGCTAAAAACCGTGCTGTAACATTGCGAGAAAGAAGGCCAACTGAACAGAGTAATGTGTGAAGTAACCATTCCAGGAAATTCCTTTCATTCGCCAATTTACTTACTTATTTATTTGTTTCTTTGTTTGTTTATTTATTTAATTATTTATTTGTTTATTTATTTATTTAAGTATTTAGTTATTTATTTCTTTATTATTCATTTGTTTATTTATTTATTTACTTATTTACTAATTATTTATTTATTTTGAAAGAAAAGTACAATTTTTGGTCCATGGAAAATACTCGTCTTTATTTATTGATCAAACTCATTTTAACTTGATATTTTATAACTACTAAGCCCGCGTTTCTCAAACTATGGTCCGCGGACCACCTGTGGTCCTCGAGGTCTGCCCTTGTGCTCCTTAAAAAAAAGACAGAAGAAAAAATAAAATTCAAACGAATTGCGTATCATACTATAGCAAAATTCTCAGAGTTTGGAAATGATACATGGCAACCATCTGTGGTCCTCGAGGTCTGCCCTTGTGGTCCTTAAAAAAAAGACAGAAGAAAAAATAAAATTCAAACGAATTGCATATCACACTATAGCAAAATTCTCAGAGTTTGGAAATGATACATGGCAATCGAATTTCACTTTTTCTCTTTTTATGAAATTTATTACCCTACCCATCTATCGACTTTCCACTCTAGTCTCAACAACAAAAGAGGGATTTAAAACACTATATACGTGGTGTTTCTCGACATCTTTTCCCTACACATCTGGCGCCACGCCTGTAACACAGCCAGAGACCACCCGAATTCGTAACAGAGGACCAAAGTAGCGAACCTTAATTCAATTTTAAAATATAAATATACTGGCATTAAAATATGCTACGAAAATGATAAATTTGCTTTCGAAGGGAACAAGAGTAAGGTGGTCCCCGGAACTGTTCTGACTGTAAAAAGTAGTCCCCACTTCAAAAAAGTTTGAGAAACACTTACTAAGCTAACCAAAGTTTTCAGTCTAAGGATAATTAAAGATCTCCCTGGAATAAGGGAATAGGTTGCAATGGCAAGAGGGAGAGGGAATGGTAATTCACGTTCTTTCCGGACGCAGATTTAACTTGGAGGCCTAGTAACTACCTGACATTTATTTCTGAAATTGACAAAGATCTTTATAATAAATTAAAAGAGAATTTTCTGTGAGTTATACTTAACTATGTTCAATGATAGTCATATACAGTGGGGTTTCAGTTATTGTCTTTCACTATCGATGTTTCTACTAATTTATTGTTGTTCATTATTTAATATTATTGAATTTGATTATCGTCGAAATTCTACCAGGCCAAAGGTCATTTTTGCTGGATCATATACTGGTATATTTCAGTAATATTAAGTAGAATGGCTGTATTAGTTAATATAAATGAGTTTTGAGTCGGATAGTTTTATTTTCTTACAATCTCAAAAATGTAAATATTTTGTTTGTTTATGAATTTTTTGTTTCTGTACATAATTGCATCATGGTATTCTGTAAGCCCACTATCCTTGTTATACAGACATTTAAGAGAGTGTTAACTGTTAATAACGATGTCAAAGTCAGTAAAAAAACAAAGTTTCTTTTAAAAATGCTATGGTATTTACTCGATTTTTACAGCATTTATTAAGCTCTTATGTAAGAAATGTAATGGATTTAATCATTTGCATTAAATTAATTGATAAAAGAACAATGCTTTATAGTAGCTAGGTTTTATTTTGGAACAAATTGTTGCTACAACTCTCGGATTTAAATGATTTAGTTATTGTCGTTTCAATAATACTGTTTTGTGAAACAAATGATAGTCGAAGCTCTATTGTACTCTATCATTATATTTAAAAGCAGTTTGCTATATTACATGTGAATCACCTCCAGAGACAAGTCCAAAAATTAGTAGTAGCCTAATATCTTGTGGTCTGGAGCAAATCATGTTTTTTACTTGTACTGAAATAGAGATATTTACCCCAAATCGAAAAAGATTAAACAATATTTCTTGATCACAGAAGGAGCAAACATTTATTCACATGAATATGAACATTTTCTCTAAAAATAACCAATTTCATGACAAAAGGCAAAAATCCATTTCACGCCAAATACTTCAACTTAATGAAAACACAATATAGTTCCACAAACACAGATCTGCAAAAAAGAAGTAAGTAAACACTGCATTATTGTCCAAATTACTTCTGATTGAGGTTCTGGCTGATATGTGTCAGAGGAAGAACAGTTTTATTGTATACATCTGAAGTCTGATTAGTGTAATATGTAACTATTCAGCGATATATGCAATAAAGGGGAATGGAACTGGCCACCCTACCCTATTATCTTCTGGCTTAGCTGCCTCATAAGTGGTGCCTTGTTGGTTTCACTTGCGATGTTGAGACCTGTCTTTGGACAGACAGACTAACCAACAAATAGTTGCCCAAATATTGAAATATAATTTTCATCAGTAGCACATATTTATCGAGACTTAATTTAATTAAATGCTTTTTAATTAATAAACTTCGTTTCCAGAATTATGAGTTGAAAACAGTTTCTTCTCTTCATTTGTACTATCCAACACTGTTTAGCTTTTAGTGTGTCCATAAAATACTTAATAATTCTCTTATATATTATTGAAATCAAAGTTTGAATTGGTGAATTGTAACTAAACTGTCTCTTTACTTGTCACTTTTGAGGCATATATGAAATTACAAAATGTATATTGTAGAATTCCTCATATCTGGCAACTGTAGGACAAAGCCAGTACCGGATAACTGATTTTGCCGGATGATTGGAAAATATGTTTGTAGGTCATGTAAAGACTTACTGTACTGCACAAACATTTTTTTCCGTGTTTAAATTCTGTCATTTTCATATATGTAGATATTTAAAAATAGAGTTTTGAAATACGTACAATGTTTATTTTTAGTACTGAATATGGTAAAGTACATTCATAAGTTCATAATTTATTGTAATGCGTAACAGCATAAAAAATACTAAACGTTTTCGTAACCTTATGACAGTTTTAAATAATGGCCATGTGATGTGAAGAACAGTGTAGCCAATGTTGCAACTGTGAAGATGAAGTAGTGCTCGATGATTTGAACTTCTTTAACATATGTCTAATGTCTTCTTGTTTATATATACTGTCTGTCACTCATATGAAACTTTTACACGCTGTAGGAACAGAGAATTTCACACTTTCCTATTTAGACTCGTCCAATACCCCTTCGAACGGGTGAGTTCAAGTGGTAAATTTAAAGATATCGTCTATGTTTTCTCACATGAACAATGTAAAGAGTAAATAATATGTGCCATGCGCGATCCACGAAAACCACTCACTTCTTCAACTCTTCCCTTTTGCATGAATGACTTTTTTTTTTTTTTTGGTCTAGCCAAAAGAGCCGTTGTTTTGGTATTGCCAGTTATTTGGGTGCCAGATACGAGGGATTTTATTATATTTTCATTACTATAATCTGTATTAATGATTTTACATGTGGCATATTTATTTGTCATTAATTTATGTGCATTCTGATTTTCACAGCATCAGAAGAACTCTCCATAGGCAATATGAGATTTACTACATTTGACCTCGGAGGCCATCACCAAGGTAATTGCTTTGTGTGGATAAAGGTGATTAAGTAATGTGATGCTCTGTTTTTGCAAGGTTGAAGTATGGTGCTGATAAGGACAATCATGTAGCGTTTGTAATTACCATGGAGATAACATTTGCATATTATGAAAGCTTGTTTCGCTGTAAGCACTAGACAGCTTCGTGTTTTCTTTTGATAGTTTGCATTGCACATAAAATACACGTTGTTGATTATATGCGCATCAGAATTATAAACAAGATTTTAATTATTATATAAAAGCAGTAAGGAAGACGTATTCAGTATTATGGGAAATATGTATGGTCTTTAGGATATAACATTATGTATATTTTAGTAACTTGCTTCAGCTTTATTACTAATAGACAGTGTATAATGCATGGAAAGATTAGCCATATTTTGTTCTCCATGCCTGCAAATATTCCTACTCTTCTTCATACACCCCTTTGTATTCCATTTTCTCTTCTCCATTTTAGACATGGATGAAACATTATCTAATTGGTTCAAAAACAAGAGTGATAACTGTTGCTGAAAGAACTTTCTAGAAATTTACAGTTAACTGTTGCAGATTATTTTCTTGTCACAGAAGTTGATAAAACTTCCTGTCTGTCAGAATATTTCTGTGAAGTGTTTACATGAAGTAAACGTTTTGGCCTTATTTCGTTTTCCCATAGATAAAAGGCATATTCTGTGAGGTGATATGTTATACATTTCTATTCCTGGATAATAATAAGCAACAAAATGACTGCGTCTATTATATAAAATCAGTAAATAATTTCTTTTCTTGTAACAACCATTGTATTCATTTGTCAAAAAGTAATTTTCATGTGTATGTATGTATTTATTAGCACTGCAATTGGGTATACACTCGGATACAGTGAAACCTCTCCTTACGGACACCCCCAAAATATGGACACTCCTCATATACAGACAGATTTTTATGTCCCAACTGAAATAATATAGAAATAATGATAAATTTAACTCTCGTTTACGGACACACTCAGACACGGACACGGACAGCTGTTTCACAGTCCTAAAGCTTGCTTCACCTCCTGACTGCGGACAGAACTTGGATTTCAAGACCTAATGTGTTACAAAAATGGAAAATTTAATTTTGAGAACTGTACAGAAATTCCTTAACATGAAAGAAGACAGTAAGAGTCTCGTAGGCTACCACTAGCCCAGCCGGCTATCCCTTGTTAGCTGGAAGCAGGTGGATAAACAAAGTCTTAAAATTGAATCTGCCTGATGGGTCCAAGGTTTCCGTGATCGTGAAATTGTATTCGACACATGATAGGGCTAGTAAGATTATTCTCTTCACTTCAATCAGTTGTTCTGTTTTGAGAGACATGGCACTGAACGTAAAGGTTAAGTTGAAAACTATAAATTACAGTACTGCTAACTGTAGATCTAGAATAAAATTGCATGGCACAGTACTATATTTTCCTTTTTCGGTCTTATCTACTGTAGTTCAAAGTTGCAAAGAATTTATTGTAGTACAGTAGACAGTATTTAGAATTATACTACAAGAATTCATTTCATTTAAAGCGTGAAGGGATACATAATGCATGTTATAAATTTACTGTTAGATTGGGGAGCCTCTATCCCAATAACAGACACCTCCCATATGCGGACAGATTGTTACGTCCATTCGATGTCCGTAAATGAGAGGTTTCACTGTATACACATAGATAAAATAAACGTAAAATTAATTCTAACTACAAATAAATAAATGCAATAAACCTAGGACTATAAATAAAGACTACGCCACAAATAACGCCTACACCGCAAGTAAAACAGTAGAACCTTGATTATCCGTCACTCTATTAACTGATTGGCAGATTATCCGACTGTTTCTCTCTCTTATTTTTACAGAACAAAATATGAAGTCCTATACATTTACTTGTTGGAGGGGGTGTTTTTCCCAACTTATAAAATAGTCACTATCTGCTTTCAAGGAAATGACACCAAGAACTTCCACACAACTGCAAAACCCGTGTACAATTCAGTTCTTGTTCTACTGTTGGAGTGGACATTCTATATAACATATGCAAAATATCTTCCATGGGTGTCGAAAGAAAACATGTTGTGTTAAGTATAAAAAAAGAGCAAATAATTGAGAGATTTAGGGGAAAAAACTTTATCTCATATCAAATCAGAATACGAGATTGACGTTACAACTGTGCACGATTTAATAAAAGAAAAAAGGTAAATTGTATAAAGTACGAGTATGTAAATCTACAACACGAGATCTCTACTGCTATTTTTCGGCAGAAAACATCACAAAGAGTTCCCTTAGCCCTTAAACCCAGTCACTGATAACCAGACTTAAATTAGTGAGCATGTTAAACACAACACCATAGAGGAAATTACGGAACTATAAGCCTAAATATTATGCACTTTATTTATTAAAATCTTTTATGGTATGGATTATTCGAATTTTTTTATTAACCGTTCAGTCCATCTTCTTCATTACCACGGATAATAGAGGTTCTACTGTATCTGTTACATCCAATTATTGTCAACTTATAAATAAGAGAGGTGAGAATCACAGCCTTGCCTAAATCTGTTAATTTTGATTTCCATTCTTTTACACACATTTTGTTATTACAGTATATGTTGTGTATGACATTGACTATCTGATCAGGTATATTATCTAATAACCAGTATGTTGTAATGATTACCATACAAAAACGATAATACGACTTTTGATCCTTAATTACTTTTAAAATAATAAATGTATCACGAATTTATGAGATTATTGCCACTTGTTGGACTCACTTATGAATAATCTTGAATTAGTCTCGCTTCTTGAGGGAAATTGATGTCTGAAATGTAGATTACAAGTGAAAGTCCAGTCATTTCTTTATTACTTACCATAAAGTTCATGCTATCTGCACCTTTGCTCTGCTGACAAGGAGCAAGTCATGTTGAGTAGTGGATTATTAGTATGTTAGGTGCATTGTCATCTACATGAAACAGATTTTATTTTTCATGTGGTCAATATATGAAAACAAATGTAGTGCAAGCAGTAAGGTGAAAAAAATCCCTTTTCTCCATGTCTAAATATTTTGGGTAAAAAAATTCCACGAAATGGGAGTGAATATGATTTGATAGAGAACTAGGCAGGATTCCTTATACCTATCCATAACTGGATGACAGGATGTTCTGAAGTTTGAATGTGCTGAAAGTATATGAAATTACTCATTTTGTATAGTATAATAGTCATAATTAAATTAAGCATTCTTTGTTCAGATAGTGTTACTGCTTCATTCACATATTGGACATCAGATATCTTGGAATATTTAACATATAGGATTATAAAAGATGACATTTATTTTTCCTTCATTGATTTGTCTTTTCGGACTAACTTTGTAAGTCATACTATTGATCGAAAAATTATTACATAAACAAATTACATATACTTATATAAGCTTGCTTGTTTCTCTCTTTGGAATAAAAGTGGGCTAAAAATGACAGAACAACTGTGTGAAGATCCAGTGCTGTGGAGTAACATCATATCTGACCATGTAACGTGCGGGTCCAGGTTCAAATCCTGGTTGGGACAAGTTATATTGTTGAGGTTTTTTCCGGGGTTTTTCCTGAAGAGCAAATGCTGGGTAACTTTCGGTGTTGGGCTCTGCACTCATTTCATTGGCATTATCACCTTCATGTCACTCAGACACTAGATAACTATCGTAGTTCATAATGCATTGTAAAATGAACAAGTTAAAAAAATTGTGAACATAGAAACTACTCATTATATAAAAAAGTATGGCAATATGGTCATAAGATTTCCTTCCCCATTGCCCACTACACTCCTCACACAAAAATATTTTTTGCCAAAATTGTTTAAACTGAATTTTAGATAGAAATACCTTTTTCCAGTTTTTTCTTTTCTTGTGCTCTTCTTCCTTATCCTTGTACTCAGACTACTAGCCCCTCTCTTTAGGTACCTATATAATTCTTTGACATATTTATGAATGCCTGATTTCAGCTCGCCGTGTTTGGAAAGATTATTTCCCAGCTGTGGATGCGATTGTGTTTCTGGTGGATGCTAGTGACAGGGGCCGATTTGATGAAAGTAAAACAGAATTGGATTCTCTGCTGACTGATGAACAGCTGAGCAACTGTCCTGTACTCATTCTCGGCAACAAGATTGATCGTCCTGAAGCAGCTTCCGAGGATGAATTGAGAAACTTCTTCGCTCTGTATGGCCAGACCACAGGGAAGGTATGTTTTTTACTTTTAAGGCAACATTATTTTAATTTTCAAGATTACTGTTTTCAGATTTCCGTGTTGTAATTCTTTAATTTTGTGTACTGTATATTTTATGGCAATGTGTGTGATTGTCAGCTAAATTGTAACTGCATCTTATTAGTATGAGATTATGACAACTGGTAGATTACTAGTTTATCAAAGTAAACGGCAGGTAATTGTGATTTGAATGATAACAAATTGTGCTGAAATGTTGGTAGCATTGTAGTAATTTTATTTTTCGTATACAACGCAGTTCTCTTACGATATTTTTACATAGGCTGTAGAGAAATCCTGTTGATCATCATGAGGTAATAATAGCTCTGTGGTAGCTTGTCGTGTAAAATTTCTACCTAGAGACTAGGAGAGGTGGAGGTGCACAGCTTCTAATCACTAGATTGTGCACGAATATGCCTGGGTTAAATCCCAAATCTCTCCACAGTGCATATGAAGAGAAGGCATATGTCACTATTGATAGTGATATTCGTCCGTCGGACAAGGACGTTAAGCCTGGCAGCCCCCTTGGTGCTATTCAACAGGAGTGGGCTACATGTTGGCACTGGGTTTCCCCTTCTCCCTTTATGTTCATCGTCGTCATTATCCATTCCCTTCACTACACTTATGCATACTCTCACCCTAGTACACAACATAACTCTCCACAGATATCATGTATAGTATGGCCCATCAAAGTGGTGTGCAACTTGAAAATTGGTCACAGCCCTGCTATCTGTCTGCAATATGCGGAACCTGAATTACGCAAGTGAAGTGGGTAGGCATTAAGGTACAATATGCGGAACCTGAATTACGCAAGTGAAGTGGGTAGGCATTAAGGTACAGTCACACGTCGCTACTTTTGCAGTGCTGCTGTACAAAAAATTGCGCAACTCTCGTACTGCGACTTGTGAACAACGGTGCAACCCGAAAAGTAGCGGCTGCCTGCTACTTTTTCATGCTGCACGCAGCTTATAAGTAGCAACATGTGAACAGGGTTCTCAGGGTTGCAGCCGCAGCACTTTTGATATCAGTTTTGTTGAAACTTTTGCTGCGGTTGCGACCAGTGTTGCCACCCAAATGTGCCAATGATACTTTAATTGTTTGGCTATATTTTAATGATAGATGTGATGAAACTAAAAGATTTGTAACAGTTACTAAATGTACAATACAGTCTGAGTATATTTGTTGACAATATAATTCATTTTTTTAATTTTCTGTGGCGTAGTTTCAAACAGGAGGGTTGCCAACATTGATTACGTGAATATGCTATTGGTTATCATTTAAGTATATAGACTTTTTAATAGCTTTATAGTAAAAATAATAGATGAGTAAGCTATCACATGAGTTTCATAATAATGTGAACATAACCACAAAATGTATATTGAAAAGTCAACACGGAGATGGAAACCTGCAGCATGACTGTGGCTGCAAAAGTAGCTCCTTTTGTGTGAAAAGACTCGCAACCTCCGGTTGCAACTTTTGCAGCACTCGGGTTGCGCAGCAAGAAAAGTAGCGTGCAGCATGCTACTTTTGGCTTATGTGTGAACATGACACGCAACTTTTGCAGCTGCAGTACAAAAGTTGTGCAGCAAAAGTAGCTACGTGTGACTGTACCTTTAGAAACATACACATAATTAAGGCCAAGACAAGTAATTTTTAACAAACCCTTCTTATGAAATGTCATCCTTTCTCACAAGAGACCATTGAAGTGAACATGTAGAGTCCCTCTTTAAATATGTAATCTGCTGCATATACTCCAGATTCACAAGAACGTTTTATTTTAACCCCGGAGTGCTTGTGTGGCAATGGAGCATTTCACATGGACTGCAGGAAACTGATCTGATGCTTCTGTATAGTGTAAGTGATTGCAAGTTGCAATGACAGAAAGGCATAGGCCTAATGTCTGATCCAAACTATGGAAAAAAAAAAGTTGTTCTATCTATCAAGAATTGCACATTCTATTACTTTTGAATAGGTAATAGATAAGTCAAGAAACATTAAGGTATATTTGGTGAAACAATTTGTAACACAGTTGGACAGAATCGAAATTTATTTGTAACTTTATTTAATAACTTGCAGGGCAAAGTACCAAGGACTGAACTTCCTGGACGTCCCCTGGAACTGTTCATGTGCTCTGTGCTGAAGCGTCAAGGATATGGAGAAGGTTTTCGATGGCTGGCACAGTACATCGACTGATGTGTCTGCCTCGTGTGGACTATCATGACATATAACATCATTGCTTGTGATGAAGAGGTGGACAATTGCTGTGGGATATTGTAATTTAATTTCTTTTTGTCCCCATATTGAAAACATAGCGAGGTCAGTGTTTGAATCATGCAGCCTTCTCCAGTGTGTTAACACTTGAGCTGCAACTTCAACCCAGTTTTTCATTTGGGGTTCCAAATTTCAGGCATCCTTACAGAACGTATTCAGACTCAGTGATTAATTTTGGTAACTGAGTTACCACTTAGCAAAATTTAACTATGGGGAGAGTGGGAAATACCTACGTAATAATGATCAATGAAAGGACAGTGAATTGTGTTATTATTTAATATTCCGTGTATATGAGGCAACTCGCTCTTAATTTTTTTTTTTTGTGGGGTTCCATATGTTGAAACGGGTTGTTTTGTACGACATTGAATATCAATCCCTATTTTTTTATTATTATTATTTATCAATATGACCCTTTTCAATGGGAAATAGTTTGCACTTTCTGTACATGAAGCGAGAGTAAGAGCGAGTCGTTTAAAGATATTACTTCTTCTGGTTTCATAACTTTCCAAGTTTATCATTGGATAACACTTTTCTTTCTGTGAAGAGTTTATTAGTTCATTCTAGAGCAATATATTGCAGCATTTGAATCCAGTGAAGAGTTGTACAAGGTGCACATTTTCAGAGCAGTGTTTAAGTCATTGTGCTTGTTCCATGTTTTCTAGGACCAAATTCAATTCCTTCCCCAGTTTTCCAGTGCTGTAGTCAGTATGTCTTATCCATGATATTCTTTGTTATAAAATAAAAGTTCTTAACACAAGTCTGTTTGTTATGTATGTGTAAGCAATGATACACCTCTCTTACCTCTTTTCTACAGACATTTACAGGGTATATTTTTTTCAGTCTTTAATAGAGGAAGTATTGGTATTATAGAGAAAAACTAACGCACATGTTTTGTAATGTACAGTCAGGAGCAAATAATTGCAAAAATCATAAGGCCATAGAATATATTTATTACATCATAAGATTTTATCACGAATTGTACTTAACAGTATCCTGACAGGATAGTTAGAATTAATTACGTTTTATTGCTTTGAGCGTACATTGAGAAATACATGTTTTTTTTTTTTCACACATATCATTATAGGTACACATTACAATTATGCAATTTTAGTAGTTTCACCAATTGTATAGCAATACAGTCTTTATCCAATAAGTAAATTTATTCCAGTGACTATAATTTACACAATTTTATATTGTCAGACTCCAAAGCAGCTATTCTGTCAATAGTCTCTAGACACACCTTCATCTCAAATAGTAGAAATAAATAAAATGCTCTCTCAACTAATAACACTCAATGAAAGAATTGTATTCCAATGGATACCATCCCATTGTGAAGTCCTGGGAAACGAGAATGTGGATGCTGTAGCAAAGAAGGGCAGCACTGCTACTTACAGACCTGTTACTAAATCTACGTATTACTCTGTGAAAAGATTTATTAAATCTACATACTTAGACTTCAACAAACAAAATTTGATAACACAATCACAAGGGAAAAAATGGAACTCTCTGCATCATAATCCACAGTTGATTCCTGATTTACCACGCAAATTGTCTGTAGCTGCATTTAGATTGACAACAGGCCATGACTGTATGGCCAAGCATCTGCATATAATTGGAATATATCAGTCTCCTAACTGTCCATTGTGCAACTCAAACCAAGAATTGGATTCAGAACATCTCAAAATCTGTGCGTCAGTGGCTAACCATGACATTATCTTTGAAAAATATTGGAGTGCAAGAGGTCAAATGCCTGGCATTAGAAAAACAACAACATAATAATTTACACAATGTAATATAGTTCTTAATGTCACACTCGTCCTTTTCTCTTCTTCCACGTGCTCTGTCATCTGAGCTCCCTTATTCTAGATCTTTCACTAATGCATAGTATTGACATAACTGTTACTATCTTCAACTAGGAGACTTGGAAAGTTGACAAGAGACTCCTCAACATGGACATGTCTGTAACTGAGAGGGAAATTTCAAACAGGATAGAAAAAAAATACTGTCCTTGTTTTTCTTGGAAAGAGTTCACTATTATTTTAGATTGAGGCACCGCCTTCTTTAATGCATCCAATGGTTGCTTATACTGCCTGCTCATAAGACAGTAATAGCAATGCTTTTGCTGAAATGGTAGGTGGCAGCACCAAATATGCTATGTTCATCTGTATGTCTTATCCAAACTATGAAAAAAAAAAAGTTGTTCTATCTATTTTGTGCTAATGTGACATATTGAAGTGTGTTAGAAATAATAACCATCAGAAACTTGTGTGAAAAACTCATGTCGATAAATTCGTGATACCTCTACTTAATAACGTAGGGAGATTCCACTCTTTCAAGAGTAAAGAATATAATGGATTAACGAAGAGAAAGAAGAAGCTATTAGAGCCACGAAACAAAATAATATTTTAATCACATACTACAAACATAAAGCACATATATATCCTATATCCACAAGCGACTACACTGGCTGTTAGGAGCTGCCATCTAGCGGCAATTTTTTTCTGTTCGCATTACATGTTTCACCATTGAATTCGCAGGCAGTATAAGCAGCCATCGGACGCATGGATGCGTTTGAGCAGGCGGTGGGTTGGGACATTTGTAATGTGTCTGTTTTATGGGGTGTACATAAAGAAAGGTTTCATCATACTTTGAAAAATAGCTTTCAAATTGATAAAGGGAATGTTTGTGATAATTTAGATACTTGCGTGCATAGCAAGGATGGCATTTTTTTGTGTGCAAGAGGTGAGTTGTTACTAAATTCCACTCCAGGCATTGCAACCTGTTCAAGCTTGTACAATTCACAACAGATTTATTGAACTTTGATTAATGTTTATTGATTTGTACTTATACTGCTGATTCTGACAGCAGTAGCAGTTTGATTTTGAGACTGTTTTCAGCATTGTGCAAGATTTTTGGGTGTTTGCACTATGTTGTAGATGTAGACATCCAGCATTTCAGAGTTACTTTTCAACCCCATCATCAAGGAAGGTGTACCATGTTGTAGATGTAGAGACATGCAACACTTCCGAGTTACCTACTGACCACATCATCAAAGAAGGTGCATAATGTTGTAGAATGTAAAGACAGTCACCATATCCTATTCTGAATTCCAGATAAGAAAAATCCGAAGGTAAACAAACCTTGATGTGAAATGTATTATGCCGCTTTGATATGTAATGATTTTAACATATTTCTCTTCTGTCTACATTATCACTAAGAATTGCAAACTAATTTCAAACATGTACGTCATCACTAGCCAATCAGAGAACACACGTGATTTAGTTAGTTGGTATGAGAGGTGGTAAAATTTCACCCTCTTGTTTACCTCAGGGTTTTTCTTGTCAGGAATTCGAAATAGTTCTTATTGGCTCCATCACTAAGGAAGGTACACCATGTTGTAGACGTAGATACATCCAGCATTTCAGAGTTACTTTTCAATCCCATCATCAAGGAAGGTGTACCATGTTGTAGATGTAAAGACAGTCACCATATCCTATTCTGAATTCCAGATAAGATAAATCCTGAGGTAAACAAACCTTGATGTGAAATGTATTATGCCGCCGTGATAATGATTTCAACATATTTCACTTCTGTCTACATTATCACAAAGAATTGCGAACTAATTTCAAACACATACATCATCACTAGCCAATCGGAGAACACACATGATTTATTTAGTTGGTATGAGAAGTGGTAAAATTTCACTCTCTTGTTTGCCTCAGAATTTTTCTTGTTAGGAATTCGAAATAGTTCTTATTGGCCTCAACATTAAGGAAGGTGCACCATGTTGTAGACATCCAGCATTTCAGAGTTACTTTTCAACTCCATCATCAAGGAAGGTGTACCATGTTGTAGATGTAGAGACATGCAGCATTTCGAGTTACCTACTGACCCCATCATCAAAGAAGGTGCTTCATGTTGTAGATACGAGGTGTGTTCTTAAAGTAAGTTCCAAAAGGGTGTAGTAAGTAAACGGGAAGATATTTACAAACCATTTTTGTTGCATTGTATTCCCCACACTTCAATTATTTCTCAACATAATCTCCATCATTATTGAGGCATTTATTGAGTCGTGGCACAAGTCTTTCTACCCCCTCATTGTAGAATTCGTCTGCCTGCGATGCGAACCACTCCTGCACTGCTGTTTCCACTTCATTTGTGGAAAATTCAAGGAAAGCGAAGAAATTGTGAACCTCCTGTCCTCATGAATTTTTTCATCGACAGCAAGCACCAAATCGTCATTGATCAGTGATGGCCGACCGGTACGAAGCTCGTCATGCACAGAGACGCGGCTCTCGTTGAACTTCCTAACCCATCTCCTGACCATTCCATCACTAATGGCATCATCACCATACACCTCACAAAGTTGACGATGAATGTCAGCTGGTTTGATGTTTCTCGCATTCAAGAAACTGATAACAGACAGCATCTCACAGTCGGCGGGGTGCTCGATCATTTTAAACATTTCAACTAACCACACACACGGACTGAAGCTCTGAAACTGCATGCACAGCTTGCCTGAGGACTGAAGAAGAAAACACGCATGCGCAAAATAACAATTGCAGCGGTGCGACAGCTATAATTGAAAATGGAACTTACATTAAAAACACGCCTCGTATAAAGACAGTCATCATATCCTATTCTGAATTCCAGATAAAAATCCGGAGGTAAACAAACCTTGATGTGAAATGTATTATGCCGCCGTGGTAATGATTTTAACATATTTCTCTGCTGTCTACATTATTACTAACGGTCAACATCTCTGTAAGGAATTGCAAACTAATTTCAAACATGTATGTCATCACTAGCCAATTGGAGAACACACATGATTTAGTTAGTTGGTATGAGAGGTGGTAAAACTCCACCCCTTTGTTTACCTCAGAATTTTTCTTATCAGGAATTCGAAATAGTTCTTATTGGCCTCATCCTCAAGGAAGATGTTGTAGATGTAGAGACATCCAACATTTTCGAACTGCTAGAGTCATCCAGCATTTTCGAGCTACTTATCGGCCTTCTCATCAAGCAAAGGGCAAACCTACGTGTTGGATCCCGTTCACAGCCATTATGCAGCTCCGAAATATTGGTTGCCTCTCTCTATGGTCCACCGCCTGCTCAATCGCATCCAATGGCTGCTTATACTACCTACTCATTCATTGGTCAAACATGTAACATATTATGCGTATATCTACAAGCAACTTCACTAACCATAAGGAACTGCCATCTAGCGACAGTTTTTTTCTTTCCAGAGTTGCTCAGTTACAAAAGCTGCTCTGTGACAGAATTAAAAACACTTTCCAAGTTAAAATGGCAAATTAACTACTACTAGGACATTTTATGGTACTTATAAGGTTAAGTTATTATTTTTGTTCTTAAAAGACTGATGAAGACCATAGTACAGTAGAATTCCTCATATCTGGCAACTGTGGAACAAAGCCAGTGCCAGATAACTGATTTTGTAATTGGAAAATACGTTTATAGGTTGTGTAAAGACATACTGTACTGCACAAACATTTTTCTTCCATGTTTAAATTGAGTGATTTTCATATATGTAGATATTTAAAAATAAAGTTTTGAAATACGTACAATGTTTATTTTTAGTACTGAATATAGTAATGTACAGCTGTCAAAAAAAAAAAAAAAGTGGCCGCACTCGTGAACAGCGAATATTTTCAAAGTCCACTTCGGGTCGCGGCAATGTTACACGATGCATGTGCTTGTACAAGCAGTTCCGGAACTATGAAAGTGTTCCATATCTGCGCCTCGTAGACCAGCGGTAGAGTGCTTGTTTAATGATTCAAAGGTCGTGGGTTCGGGCCTTCTTCAAGTTTTCATTTTATTTTTTAATCGTTCTTTAGCGATGTAAATGATATTCAAATTATCATTTATATCCAGTTATCGTTCTTTATGGATATCACGTAATTTATATTTTATCGTTCTTTAGAGATATGAATAAAATTCAGGTCATCATTTGTATTCTGTTATCGTATTATAACGATATGAATAATACTTATTATTACTGTATATCCAATGGGGGTTAGCCCTATTTTACATATGTATGTTAGGGCTATAGTTTTATACAAAAAAAAGATAAGCATAAAGAGAAATGGAAAAGAAAATTAAATTAGCTTACGCGATGTAAACAAAACATAAATAATCCGTACATTAGGCATTGCAATTGCAAAACAAATATCAGGTATCAATTTGAAACATACAAAAACATTAACAACACACATACACAACACTTCTATAACACAAACATGCAGCTTTCCGTACCATACATCTTAAATTAATACACAATAGTCACACAAACACAATCAAACTATAATTACGACATTGCGACGACATCAAGCATCCCATAACTGACTCACATACATAACAAATCAAGCATCCGTTACAACACATACACTTCAACATAGTAACCACACTTTTAAGAGTTACAAATTTGGCTCCAAGAAGAATAAATAGGACACTGTTACTAATTTCTATTCTTCTACAATTTCTTAAATACATCTGTAATAAATCTGTGAAATTCCGATATGAATAATATTCACGTTTTTTATATTGTTATCGTTCTTTAGCTATTTAAATAATATTCAAGTTATCATTTACATTCTGTTTTCCTTCATTAGCATTATAAAACAATATTCAAGTTATTTATATTGTTATTGTTCTTTCGCAATATATTAATTAAACAAACCGATATTTATCATTTATATTCTGTTATCGTTCTTTAGTGATACCGTATAAATAATATTCAAGTTATTTATATTGCAATCGTTCTTTAGCGATATAAATAACATAAATTTAATATTAGGTTTGGAAAAATCCAGTTGCATAATACTGGTATTAGTTTTTCTTTTTTTGTATTATTACATTATACTATCTTGAACCACAATAAAATGAAAAGGAGTAACGAGGAATTGAACCTGAGACATTAACATCTAAATTCCGACGTTCGTCCGCTGAGCTACGAGAGCAAAAGTGTGGAAACATTTTCGGAAAAATTGGCCCAATCACACTCAGATTTTCTGATGATTCGTAGAAGCTAGTCCAGGATGCGGGGGGCAAAGACTAATTGAGATTTCCCGGTCTCTGACCGGGTCAAACATCCTGATAGAATTAATATTTAACCCTTGCCGTGACTTTCGGTGAAGTCCGGAGGGCCCAATTAGTCAAATCCACTCTCATCTCCACGCTTGGGCCCCCTGGAATTTAATAAGATGCGAAAGAGATAGTGGTGTGCGGAAAGCAACGGGATGTTACCGCATTTAGGCCTATCCTTCCCAAGAAAAACTGCAAACATGAACAAAGGAAGCTTTTAATAGAAGAAGAAGGATCTTCTGCGGACCTCTGGAAAAAGAACTAAGGAAGAGACTAGTGAAGTGCTTTGTGTGGAGTGTGGCATTGTATGGGGAAAGAACATGGACATTACGACGAAATGAAGAGAAACGAATTGAAGCATTTGAAATGTGGATGTGGAGAAGAACGGTGCGTGTGAAGTGGACAGATAGAATAAGAAATAAAATTGTGTTTGAAAAATTGAGTGAAGAAAGAATGATGCTGAAACTGATTAGAAAGAGAAAAAGGAATTGGTTGGGTCTCTGGTTGAAAAGAATAATAGACGACATTAGGATATGTGGATCATATGCGGAGACTAAGAGGAAGGCAGAAAATAGGAAAGATTGGAGATTGCTGTGTTTGCAATGAAAGACCTGCCCATGAACAGAACATTTATGTGTGTATGTTCAGAATGCCTGGAATATCGTGTCTAAGAACAGTCGCTATTTGCAAAGACTAGTCAATTCCATGCCCACTCGACTGCAAGATGATCGAGATAAGAGGAAGATAGACTAAATATTGAATTGTGGCTTTTTGTTTTGTTTTTTGAATGCTTAATTGTTTGAATGTTTTAAGGCCGACGCCAGTAAATTTGTTATGTTTATGCCACGAAAGATATTTTATTGAGAATAAAATCTTTTTTCTTTCCATTTGCAGCCACAATATCATAATGATAATGATAAAGTCATGGCATAATATATTAATGAATCTGATGTTAATTACTAAAATAATCATAAAAGAGAAAGGAGCCATTATGTTTAGTTTGTCTCTCTCAAAAACAGAACAAAAAAGGACATAAAAAGCACGAGGTTGTAGTCGAACGCAGGACCTCATGAATAAGAGGCCTGAACGCTACCATTATGCTATCGAATAACACACAGTATACTTCAATTATAACTGTAGATATCAGGCAACGTGGTCCAACAACATGTAACATCGCCTGTCTCCGAATTGTAGAGAAGATACCCGAAGGGAACTTTGTTTCAGGAGAGCGGCCACTTTTTCTTTTGACAGCTGTACATTCTTCAGTTTATAATTTATTGTAATGCATAATAGCATAAAAAATACTAAACGTTTTCGTAACCTTATGGCAATTTTAAATAGCGGTCATGTGACGTGAAGAGCAGTGTAGCTAACATCGCAACTGTGAAGATGAAGTAGTGCTCGATGATTTGAACCTCTTTAATATATCTCCAATGTCTTCTTTATATATACTGTCTATCACTCGAATGAGACTTTTACCTGCTGTAGGAACAGAGAATTTCACACTTTCCTGTTTAGACTCGTACAACACCCCTTCGAATAGGTGAGTGGTAAATTTAAAGATATCGCCTCTATGAATTGTTTGCAAGGCCCAAGTGACAGCTTACCAGTCTCTAGGGATATAACGGGGTTTTCTGTTTTCACTCGTGAACAATGTAAAGAGTAAACAATATGCGGCATGTGCAATCCACGAAAACCACTCACATCTTCAACTCTTCACTTTCGCATGAATGATTTTTTTTTCTTTTGGCCTAGCCAAAAGTGCCGTTGTTTTGGTATTGCTGGTTATTTGGGTGCCGAATACGAGGGATTTTACTGTATATTTGGTGTTGTCACCTACCATTTCAATAAAAGCATTGTTAGAATGGTCTTATGAGCAAGTAGTATAAGCAACCATCAAATGCGTTGAAGCAGGCGGTGCCATGTTCATGAGAATGAAAAAATTCTCATCACAGCACCAATAGTGTTACCTGACATTATTCCTTTTGTTCATTATTTTCTTTTTCTGGCTTCTTTCTTTATTGTTTCTTAGTGCAATCTACTTTCGAGTAGTTCTCTTTTTTAAGGAGAGTCTGATGGCTTGTAGTGCTGCCTGAAGCGTATTGTGCTGACCTCCCTTTTTATGGGATGATTATTGAAGTTCTCAGGACCACATTCTTGTAAGTATCGTGATTCACTGTTATCAAATAGTACCGATGGCTCAAACTTTCTTGTAAAGAGTGGAGTTTTATGTAGTATCATATAGCAAAATATATCGTGAGAAGTAGTAAACGTAAAAATATGCAATATAATTTTATTATGTAATATCAAATCAATGTTTTATCAACACATTGTTGATTACAACATTATTTGCAAAGACATTGATAAATTATTTAGCAACAAAAACGGTGATATACTGTATATATTTGGACATGGCACCATACAGGGACAGTAACAAATTATTTTGATATATTTTCATTTAATAGTCATTTAATAACGTGGTTTTCGGATGTTTTATTGTAAATATTAAATGTTATGTTTTATTTAACGACACTCGCAACTGCCGAGATTATATCAGCGTCGCCGGTGTGCCGGAATTTTGTCCCGCCGAAGTTCTTTTACATGCCAATAAATCTATTGACATGAGCCTGTTGCATTTTAGCATACTTAAATGTCGACCTAGCCTGGGATCGAACCCACAACCTCGGGCATAGAAGGCCAACCAGACCAACCTGCTATATTGTAATATTATACTAGGTTATGTTATGATACTGAGGTTGTGAAATACAACAGTCTTAAGTGGTAGCCTATTTTCTATATTTATGTGATGTACAGTAGAATCTCTATTTAACTTTTTTCTGAGGACACAGCATAATTAACCTTAAACAGGAGTTCACGCTAAATAGGATTTTGCTGTTTTTGTTTAAAAATATTGAATACTTTTGCAAAAATTCTGTTTACTTACAAGAAAGTTACAATAAGTAAATTATGGATAATACTGTACAAGAAACTGGAAAACTTTAAATGGAAGCTGGATGCTAATCAAGCATTCATGTCGCCATCTTGGATATATTCACATTTTGATTTTTTTTTTTTCATTTTGCGAATTAAACTAATCCCCCCTCCCCATGAGAAAGCATTTTTTTTTTTGCTACCAATAGGTTTGTTCCAGCACGGTTTGGAATCTATTCTGAACTACCTGCTCATGCACAGTAGCTCAATGTGTGTTCCAACAAGACTAGAACTGATTCCAAACCGATAACTTCCAGTTTCCTGTTCCAGCGTGCTTCGGAACAAGTGAAACACGATTGTTAATTGTGTCGGAATATGATCTTCGATAATAATCTCTATCACCATTGGCACTACTTTCTTGTTGGTGCGGTACAGGCTACCAACCAGTGGTAATTTCTAAACAAACAAAGTGTCCTGCTCTGGAATCTCGGTAGTGCCAGTAGTAGTTTTCGTCGTCTTCATCATCACCATTTCCGCAGGAATACTTGAGGAATGTCAGACGAAAATACTTTGGTTCGAATCTAGATATAGAGGTTTTCAGGTCTGCAGAATGGACCTTACTATGAAATTGTTTAAATATGAATAAAAGATTACTTTGTCTAAATGCAAAATTTGATAATATTAAAATCATAAAAGTGCCCTGGTGCCGCCCAATCTCGAAAAAAATAGTACCTTGGCACCGCAAGGCCTGAAATATGCCCCTGTCCCCCCACATCCACTATCCAGAAATTCGCACTTCCACTGACACTAAAAATGCTTCCTCGCTGGTGTGGTCCAGGCCCCCAAAACCCAGAAATTTGCACCTAGACATCTCGAGCAAAGTCAAGTAAGTACTTAAATTACATGTTTCATCTGCACGTGCCATAATGGCAGCAATAAATCCAATCATTACTACATAGAAAAGTAAAACAATTGAATAGTTCTAGATTATTCCTTGAAAAGTATTAGGTGCCTGAAAGTAAAAACCATGTTCTTTAGTACAGAATTGTTAAAGGAAAAATGTTGCCTCCTTTGGTCTAGTTCTTTTTGTAGAATTACCCATTGCTTTCGAATTTGAAGAGCTGCAACTGAATAATTGTAAGCATATTAGGCCTAATTGTCAAAATCTACATTTCGTCATAGCTTGGTATAAAAATTGTGTGCCAAGATTCTCTGAATATTTTATATTTACATTCAAATATTTACCCCATTTCAATAATGTTAATGATTTGTCATTTCCATAATATTATGACATTTTTATTTGAAAAAATAAGTAGGCCCACTCATTAAGTTTCGAATTATCTAGATCCTAAGTACACTTAGTTAACATGGTAGAGAACATGACATGTAAAAAAAAAAGTGTATTCATGCAATTGTTTGAAAACTTTTAACTAAGTTACTGCCCAAAAAAATAAATAGGTCTATTTGGCTTCCCGCTGTTTTACCATATGTTAGAATTGATACGTTTTGTTCTGCTCATCCAGAGTTATATTCAGGCATGGGTTTGATTCCCACTTTTGCTGATTACCTGGTTGGGTTTTTCCCAATCGTAAGTTCAATGTTAGGTAACCTATGGCAAATCAGTCTCATCTCACCAAATACCATCACCAATCCCATTGAAGGTAAATAACAAAATAGTTGATACAGCATCGTTAAATAGCAACTAAAAATACCTTTTATTCTAATCTTCTCATTAACAACTTTTCTGCTCATGTGATTCTCCTATTAAAAGATTTGGCCTTATTTATTTGTTAGGTAACACCAGTAACGTGCAGTCCACCCAAGCAACCCAAGCACGGCTTGGGCAGCACTGATTGATTATAAGAATCACGATATCTACGTAAATCCATGATTAAACTTTCTGTTTATTTAATCATAAAGTCCTGAAACGTTTATAGATGCGTTTTGTCATTGTAAGTCGCGTGATGAGGTACATACAATGCACATACTGCGTACCAGCAGTGCTGAATGTAGGTTAGCATGGAAGTTGCCATGACAACCCACGTCATCATAACTTCTAACCAATGAGGGACGCCTCACGATACTGTAGTAGATGCATATACCCCTAGCAATCGGTAGCCTGCCTGAGCTGGCTCGTGGTGGGTCCCACCACGAGCTGGCTGTGTGCGCGAAGTCGAATGAGTGTAAAACATACTGTTTCTCTCGCGTTTGTTTGTACTGGTACTTTGTAGTTACGTTGTGTACGTGTATATAAGTGCAATAAAAAGTTCTGATTATGTCTGGTGATAATTTAATTCAGCAACAAAAGCTAAATACAATAATTTAACTAAAGCAATACGGGATCATAAATAAATGATGTTGCTATTGCACATATTCGTGCTTTTAACATACTCGCAACTTTTGGAACTGTGCATATTGAAACTGAGCAAAAGGACCAAACACAACAAAGTATTATTCTACATGATAAAAAGGTAATACGCAATAGAGACATTCTGAAAAGGCTTATAAACGCCGTTTGTTTACTTGCAAAACTGGAACTTTCATTTAGAGAAAACGGTAAGTCGAAAATGTCCAACAACCGCGGTAATTACAGCATTTAGAACTTTTGGACTACACCACCCAGTACGACCCTCTTCTAAAAAACCACTTGAAGACATCTACAGTATTCAAAGGTGTACAGCCCAGTTACTTTATGGTGACAGCTCGTCGACGCGAGAGAGGAGAAGGTTCGACTGTGGGAGGGAGACCGACCCGAGACGGAGGGAATGGAGGGAGAGAAATACAGTCATATTAGAAATGAAGTCTCACGTTGCGGCGTCTGCATAATTTTGAGCTCCTGTCACTGTGTTCACTTCATACTCCGGAACAATAGTCACTAATAAACACTAAACAAGTAAACTAACATGGAAATACAATGAGCAGCAGTTCGGAACAAGAGTCGTTAATAAACACTAAAGTAGTAAACTAATGGAAATACAATGAGCAGGAGTTCGGAACAGTAATAAACACTAAAGAAGTAAACTAATGTGGAAATACAATGAGCAGCAGTTCGGAACAATAGTCACTAATAAACACTAATGTAGTAAACTAATGGAAATACAATGAGCAGGAGTTCGAAACAATAATAAACACTAAAGAAGTAAACTAATGTAGAAATACAATGAGCAGCAGTTCGTAACAATAGTCACTAATAAACACTAAAGTAGTAAACTAATGGAAATACAATGAGCAGCAGTTCGGAACAATAGTCACTAATAAACACTAAAGTAGTAAACTAATGGAAATACAATGAGCAGGAGTTCGGAACAGTAATAAACACTAAAGAAGTAAACTAATGTGGAAATACAATGAGCAGCAGTTCGTAACAATAGTCACTAATAAACACTAAAGTAGTAAACTAATGGAAATACAATGAGCAGCAGTTCGGAACAATAGTCACTAATAAACACTAAAGTAGTAAACTAATGGAAATACAATGAGCAGGAGTTCGGAACAGTAATAAACACTAAAGAAGTAAACTAATGTGAAAATACAATGAGCAGCAGTTCGGAACAATAGTCACTAATAAACACTAATGTAGTAAACTAATGGAAATACAATGAGCAGGAGTTCGAAACAATAATAAACACTAAAGAAGTAAACTAATGTAGAAATACAATGAGCAGCAGTTCGTAACAATAGTCACTAATAAACACTAAAGTAGTAAACTAATGGAAATACAATGAGCAGGAGTTCGAAACAATAATAAACACTAAAGAAGTAAACTAATGTAGAAATACAATGAGCAGCAGTTCGTAACAATAGTCACTAATAAACACTAAAGTAGTAAACTAATGGAAATACAATGAGCAGGAGTTCGAAACAATAATAAACACTAAAGAAGTAAACTAATGTGGAAATACAATGAGCAGCAGTTCGGAACAATAGTCACTAATAAACACTAATGTAGTAAACTAATGGAAATACAATGAGCAGGAGTTCGAAACAATAATAAACACTAAAGAAGTAAACTAATGTAGAAATACAATGAGCAGCAGTTCGTAACAATAGTCACTAATAAACACTAAAGTAGTAAACTAATGGAAATACAATGAGCAGCAGTTCGGAACAATAGTCACTAATAAACACTAAAGTAGTAAACTAATGGAAATACAATGAGCAGGAGTTCGGAACAGTAATAAACACTAAAGAAGTAAACTAATGTGGAAATACAATGAGCAGCAGTTCGTAACAATAGTCACTAATAAACACTAAAGTAGTAAACTAATGGAAATACAATGAGCAGCAGTTCGGAACAATAGTCACTAATAAACACTAAAGTAGTAAACTAATGGAAATACAATGAGCAGGAGTTCGGAACAGTAATAAACACTAAAGAAGTAAACTAATGTGAAAATACAATGAGCAGCAGTTCGGAACAATAGTCACTAATAAACACTAATGTAGTAAACTAATGGAAATACAATGAGCAGGAGTTCGAAACAATAATAAACACTAAAGAAGTAAACTAATGTAGAAATACAATGAGCAGCAGTTCGTAACAATAGTCACTAATAAACACTAAAGTAGTAAACTAATGGAAATACAATGAGCAGGAGTTCGGAACAGTAATAAACACTAAAGAAGTAAACTAATGTGGAAATACAATGAGCAGCAGTTCGGAACAATAGTCACTAATAAACACTAATGTAGTAAACTAATGGAAATACAATGAGCAGGAGTTCGAAACAATAATAAACACTAAAGAAGTAAACTAATGTGGAAACGCAATGAACAGCAGTTCGGAACAATAGTCACTAATAAACACTAAAGTAGTAAACTAATGGAAATACCATGAGCAGGAGTTCGGAACAATAATAAACACTAAAGAAGTAAACTAATGTGGAAATACAATGAGCAGCAGTTCGGAACAATAGTCACTAATAAACACTAATGTGGAAATAAAATGGGCAGCAATCGAATCATTATATTTAACAGTTAATCACTAATTAACAATGAAATATACTCATGCGGAAATACCGGTAATGTTCATCAGACATCACTGTTACCTTACCATCATCATCATCATCATCATCATCATCATCATCATGATCCATATGAATGATGGGGCGGCCTTCTTCTCTGTACTTCTTTATTTTCCTCAAATACTGCAAACTTTTGGCCCTAATGCTGTGATTCCCCATCACAATTTGGCAATTATTTTGTGTTTTTTTTTTTTTTTTTCCAATGAAATCCTAATTTGAAAATAACTTTCCTTAAAGTCGAGATACCTCCCTGAAAGTCGATAGTCTTTCAATTTCAATAATATATTTTTTTTAAGTGTGGGCCGCTATTTCTGTGAAATATAGAACTCGTGCTTTGGTTCGTCTTATGACAGCTTCATTAAAGTTGTCCACAGTTGATTTCGGAGCCGATTATCAATGTCTTTACTCTCCCTTATTATTTGGGTAACACAGCTCTCAGACAGCGGTAAACTCTGCTACAAGTTTTCCAACATTTATTACGTTTTTTCTTCCGACGCTATCTTCATAAAGCGCTACACGTTGCTCACGACTTCTCGCGACTGTGAATGCAATACCCGACCTTTCAGTTTGCTTCTAACAGGCAGCATTTTCACAAACAGAACATAGCAGTGAATCTAGACAATAAATACTACATAGTAAACAATACAAAACAGAAGCACTACAACTATTTAAGTAACTAAATGAAATGTACGTAATAAACACACTAAATTGCCGACAGTGGTGGTGTAGTACATCCCAAAGACCTTATAATAGTATGGTACATCCTTAGCGCGACTGTACGCCGTTGCTTACGGGATTACACAAGCTGGCGCATAGCACGATCGAGAGTAGGTCTCTGTGAGTCATGACAATTTCTGCCGCTAGGTTCGCCTCTCTGCCCTATGAAATGATGAATAGTACCATTACAAAGCATTGTGCATCGTGAAAATAGTTCGATTAATTGTGCATTACTGATTGAGTACGAATATTATAAATATGCCAAGCATATTACAGTGTTATTTGAAGTTTGTTCAGCTAAGTTATATTCGAAAATTGTCTGTGTTTTGCTATGTGAAGAACTCGGTACCAACAGGTCGTATCTTTATAGGTTAAGGTAAATGTCAAAGTTCTCTCATATAACAAGCAATGCTATGTTAAAAGTGGCGAATTGCATTTTCCGACTCTCGAATGATGTGACCCGAAATGTAAAATAATTTCATGCATTGTTTCACTTACCAAGCATTACTGATATAGGCCTAATGAAAATGTGAACGACGTGATGTAAACATTGAAAATAATGTTGTTACTGTTTTCCCTTTCTCTTTTAGAAAATACCGACAAAAGTAATGAATTATCTTCATGCTGTACTTATTAGGTAATTAATGTGTATATGTCTGTATTTTAGACCTGTGTATTGTTACGTAATTATCAGTGAATTAGGTTAGAGAACTTAACAAGGTTAGTATGAGATTAGGTATGCACCTCAAACTGTAACTAATAATGGCTGCTGCCGAAATAGGCTGAGGTGGTTATCGTGTGAAACAAATTATATCTGGAATATCTAGTTTTATTATATACGGATACGTAAAGTTTTTTTGTTTTTGTTTTGTTTTAGCATGTGTTTTTAATTTTGTGAGGTTATATCTAGCCTAATTTCTTTTTATTCTTGTATCATTACCAATACATTAATTTATTTTATAATATTCATTTCAGGTGTTACATCTATGGTGGCAACTCTACTTATGTTAGGATATGAAGTAACAGTATATATTCAACTTCATCATTTGCTAAAAATTAAAGAAAACTGTATGTCTTCGACTCATTCCATCGTCATTTCTTCTTATGTATGTGAACCACGTTCGTTCTAAAAGTGCTACAATAAATGAACACTATAGACAACGTGATGGAACAATTTACAAGTTACTGTTAAAATGCTCAACATTTTCAAGTGGTGCTATACCCATTGTTTCAAAATGTACATACATATTTTTACATTTCTATAAGAGGTGTCATAAATTATTTCAGCATATTTGTAAATTCTTCAAAATTAATTATTCTAATTAATACCATAAAGTAATGAAATAATATAGCCTAGGCCTATATGTCATTTTATACTACCGGTATTGATGTTGATGTTGGTAAATTAATCCAATTTCACAGTGTTGTCTTTTGTATTGTGGTTCATAACAATTATAACAGTATGTACGTGGAAATGTTTTTAAAATAATAAATTCTAGTTCATGATTTTAAGTGGTCGTTTCAATGGGAGGTTATATTGGAAAGATGATCACAAATGGATAATTTACTGCAAGATACAAGAACTGAATATAAGTGAGTGTTCCGTTGAAAGTGAAAATTTCGTTTTACAAGAGCTGAGTAGGCGTACACGCACTAAAATACTACAGCGTTTACTATTACTATGCTCAATAGATTAATCAGTAGGCCTATAGAAATGTTTTCACCACTGCAAGAAAAAATCGCGCAATAATTATACTTCTCAGTTATTGTGACGTCCGTATTTTTTTTAAAAAGAGAGGGAAAAGTTAGGCCTTCTTGCAAATGCGTAATTATGAATTCAAGGAAATTAAAGATAATGCAGTACCTTAATTAGTTGCAATATCTTATTTAATAACAATATTAATAATATTAGGTGAAAAGGGTAGGCTGTAGTGCGTGTATGTAAGATGTCAAGTTAATTTATTTCCGGAAATGTTTGGTGTATGAACTGAAGTACAGAGCAGACAGTCCCTCAGTTTATATGTAATATGTTTTAATATCAAGAATGACAGCCTTTTATTGTAATATAATTGAGGAGTAGAAGTTTGCAAATTACGTCTATTGTCCATAAAATATTGTACGAAGCATTTAATAAGCAATGATGAGTCCTTTAAATGTCCCAAATGTCAATGTCTTTTAAGTGTTCTGCTATGAATATATAGGGCAGAACAGCGCTCCGAGCGGCGGAATTGGCATTACGAGGGAACCACTTCAGACTCGTTTTTCAAGCTCTATGCTCCAGCTTGTATAATCTCGTAAGCAACGCTGTACGCCCACACTAACGTTCCCGAGATGTGACTGCTAGCGCAGCCAGGGGAAGACTAAAGGGAACATCCCTTCGAACAAACAGTGAACTCGCCCAAACCACTGCGTCGCCAGGCCAGAGCTGTCACCATAAAGTAACTGGCCTGTACCTATCAAATCGTATGCAAAGTGATTTAATTGAATCTGTGCACTTAATAAGGAAATTAAACAGCAATTACAGAAATCTGATCTTTTTTTTTGCCATATTAGGTGATGAGACAACTGACATATCGAATAAATCACAATTTTCTCTCGTTTATCGATATACGATTGAAGGAAGGGTGGTAGAGTGGTTTGTGTGCCTCCATGATGTGAGGACAAAACAGCGGCAGCACATTCTGATTTTATTTTTAAGAGATATTCAAGACTTTTCAAACTGCAGTAAGAAACTTGTCGCACAAAGGGAAGTGCAGTGATGGCCTCTTTATTACATGGTGTCAAACTAATATTAAGGCGTCTTTTTCACAAGCTCTCTTTGTTCACTGTTATGCACACTGTTTAAATTTAGCACTGTCCCAAAGTGCTTCAAATATTCCTGAATGCCGTATATTTTTTGCTAAACTTTCTGGGCTTGCAGCGTTTTTCTCCAAATCATCTAAGCGCACAAAATTTCTTGATGAATTTCTGGGTCGACGATTATTACCACACGTTTCCCCAACAAGATGGAATAGCTCGTCACGACTTACCAATACTTAGAGTAGTCTTTTATAATAGTATTTTTAATTTTAGGCAGTAGTTGCAGTAGGCCCAATCTTATAGACTTTGTAAAAAAAATGGGTACCAAATACTAACGTATTTTATAATTAGTAATATTATAAGTATTTGAATCAAATATAAATAGTAAGAAGGAAAAGAAAACTTGACTACACGGCTGCTTGGGTAATCTATTGGGCCACCGCACGTCACTGGGTAACACTGATGGAAGCAAATATGACACTGAGTCCTCTAAAGGGATAGATGGTGTAGTTTATATAAAAGTAGAAGTAAATCTTCTGGAATACCGTCTTACAGGTTCTGACAATAAGGTGAGTTTCTTTAGAATGAAAATATACAGTTTTGTACGAGAAATTTCGGTGATTAAATTCCATTACCGCTGTAAGATGAATGATTAAATATTACCTTGTGTTTGTAATAAATAACCAGTTATAGAAGCAGAGGCTTTATTCCTTAAAATATGACTACCGAATCAAAATTCCAATCAACAAACCCATTACTACTGACAACCATTAAACAATATAACAATGCTGATACCAATACCACAGTCAACCCTTCTGCTAATTTAGAAATGTCATAGACGTCTGTAACATAGAGAAGTAGAGTGATAATTTCTTTTCTTTGATGGGATGAACATGACCCTTTAGTGACACTGAGCTCCTTGACTCTGTCCTAGGATCTTGCAGTTCTTCGCACAGCTCTAGTATATCCCTGCTCTCTTCTACTTCCGATTCATCTGTTTCTTGTTGCTGGTTCTAACTGTTGAAGTTCAACTTCAAGCGATTCTCAGGTTAGACAATCACCTCTGGGAGTGAGCTGCCAAGTAGAGACAGTAGTCTCTCATCCATCAGTCAGTCTATCATATATGTAGCCTGGGTTTGCTTCTAAAAGCTCCACCTCTTCTACCACCAGATTATACTTGCTCATGCGAACATTTTTCTTCATTAAGACATGCACAGGTTTAGTTAACCATGTGGGCACAGAGACACCACTGTATGGTCTATGTGTGAGAAAACATTTTCTCTCGTGTGGTGTCGAATTTATTGAAGTGTATAGTAAAGAAGGAATAGAATGCAAAACCATCTGCATAATAACTCCGAATAACTCTGTTGTATGAATAATTTCGAGGGAAAAATTGTTCCGGGGTCGGGCATCGAACCCGGGACCTTTAGTTAAACGTACCAACTGAGCTACCTGGGAACTCTACCAGACACTGATCCAATTTTTCCCTCTATATCCACAGACCTCAAAGTGGGCTGAAAGCTTGATTTGCATAATACACGTCACTGTTTGTTAACAGAAAACCACAATTTAAGTCACACAGAGTTAGTGTGCACTCAATATTGGTTGCTTGACAGTTGTCAGCCCACTTTGAGGTTTGTGGATATAGAGGGAAAAATTGGATCGGTGTCTGGTAGAGTTCCTGGGTAGCTCAGTTGGTAGAGCATTGGTACGTTTAACCAAAGGTCCCGGGTTCGATGCCCAGCCCCGGAACAATTTTTCCCTCGAAATTATTCAAATCAACTTCTAAATAAAGCTTGATTTGCAACTCTGTTGTATCTTTGGATCTGTCCATTCCCTTGATGGTTGTAGAGTGTTGTCCTACTTGTAGCTATGCCTTGTGATGGTTATTCTATCTGGGACTGTCCTCACATGCAGGCCACTCGGGTGGGCTTTTTTTTTTTTCCATTTCATTTATTTATTTTATTCCATAAATCTTACATGATCAATGAAGCTTTAAGATGTGGAACAAGTAAAAATTTTACAATATTACAATTACAAGTTTTACAAATTTTTATAGTTTTACAATTTAGTAATTTTCTACAATTTTTACAATTTTGTGCAATTTTTTACAATATTTTGGCGAGATGTAGTGAGATGAGGTGAGGTCCGAGGATTCGCCAAAATATTACCCGGCATTTGCCTTTTGGTTGGGGAAAACCTCGGAAAAACCCAACCAGGTAATCAAATCAAAGGGGGGTAATCAAAGGGCCTATTATACTACCTGGAATATGCATGCTCTAAGACCTCCCACACTACATATCCCCTGCGCGCCTCCTCCGAACCCACCAATATATAGCCTACATGCTCTCTTTACCATTTCACATAGACCTCACCGTGGTCCCTGAACCTGAAACCACAAATTACCATGAGCCCAGTGGAGAGTCCATGGTGCACAGCGCTACCACCAACAATGAATGACCGCACATCTATGAGATCCAAGTTCAGTGGCAACCAGCAGCTATCTCTGCATTGGAGCAAGTCCAAAACCTATGGAAGAAATTGAGATGATGATGAAAGAGAGAAAGTGTCATTATGATGGCAAAATTAATCGGAGGTCCAATGCCGAAAGTTACCCAGCAATTCTGCTTCGATTGGTTGAGGGAAAATCTCGGGGAAAAACCTCAGCCAGGTAACTTGCCCCAACCAGGATTTGAACCCAGGCCTTCTCGTTTTATGGTCAAATATTCTAACCATTACTCCACAGCAGTGGACACCTTGTGACGTCAAAAACAATTTTAGCTCCTGTGACATGAATGAAGTTCTATGTCAGAGTGAATGTATCTGGCATCCCAAAAACAGCAGAGACCTCCTTAACTCCTTAAATTTTGTGATGACAGTAGTCATTGATATATTTGCACATGGTACAGAAAACGGAAACCTAGAGTACTTGTCCACTATTGTGAGCAGGTATTGGTTCTTTGAAACTGTTGGAAGTAGCCCTTTGAAATCTATATTTAGCTTCTCAAACTGTGCTGTAGCTTTGATTAATTTTCCTTCGTTCTTGAAAAAGTGAGGTTTAATTTCATTACAGGTTGGACAAGCAAGTTTGAAGCAGGAAAAAGAGAATGAAATGGCAGAGGAGCAACAGCAGCTCTTGTATAACGAGTGAGTACTGGTTAGTGAGATTGTAAATATGTATTCACAATTTCCAGTTTTTTTTTAACATTTCCTACAGCACAGTGATTCCATAAGTGAGGGTCGCAGGTCCTTGGGTCATATAAAGAGTTGAGGGGGATCGCAAGATGATTTACAGAATAAATAAAAATGTCTTATTAACATACATTTATTTTGCATTTAAGAACATAAAAATATACACAACACTTAACAAAAAAGTAAAAAATAGATCAGTAGTTATAAAGTAACAATGTGCCTGTTTCCCCCCTCCCCAGAAAGTACAGTATAGTCCGACCATCGGATCTGTGCCCCCGTAATATATGCGAACTGAACTCTAATTCCTTTTCAGCCTCGGCAATTCATTTCTCCCCCTGTATTCCTATTTCTCTCTTTTCTATGCCTCTCTCTTTCTCTCCCCCACTACTCACAATTTTGAGCCTTCTTGCGGGACAGTTTATTTGCACCTGCAGTCCAGTGTTGTCAACTCAACATGACTACTGTAGCACGGAGTGGTGAAAGAAATATTATTAAACAAGTAATAGCATTTTGCGATGAAGAGAAACAAACAGGTCAGGATCTGTTTCCTATAAGTTAGGCAACGAAGAGAGCAGCTGCGATCACAGGTGAGGCTTATTGTATTTCAATTGATTAAGTTTTAAAATTACTTACTTAACTAATACTAATATAATACAACTTTTTTATGTAATTTATAGAGGTAGGTCAGAGCGCCTAATAAAGAAAATCAGGAGAGAGGGTGTCTGTGCAGGAGATGAAAAGCTAGGGTCTTCAGGGAAGAACAGACCAAGGGAACCTTTAATTCTTGTAGATGATATGGACAGATGTATTTTAAGAAGAAAGATACAAGAATTTTATACGATGCAGAAAGAAGTTCTGACATTGGAGAAATTACTGAAGGTTGTGAGAGAAGCAATACATTTCCAAGAGGGAGAGAAATGCTACGGAAAGTGATTCGAGACATGAGATTTAGATTTTAAAAATGTAGAAATACAAGATGTATTTTGATTGAAAGACCTACTTAAATTAAATTATGAATAAGTAATAATTAACCTTACATTATTATAAGCAATATTCAAGAGACATGACACTGTTTGCCGGAAGTTTGGTAACATCCCTATTCGGGAAGGTTCGTGCCTGCTGTTTGACGTAGTGGGAGAGAAACGGGTGGAATGGGGTGAGTAGAGGCGTTAACTTTTCCAAGAACGACGGCAGTGCTGAAGGGGCACAGATCCGATGGTGCGACAATAGCTTCTCAAATCTGGACTATGTACAGTGGCGGCTCGTGGGTATTGAATTAAGGAGGGCTGCATACAAAAATAAACCAAGCAACTTACTTTATTTAAAGATTAGTTCCATGCGCCTTATCTTGTAACTTGCGTTTAAATGAGACAGGCTCATGTTAGTAGATTTACTGGCACTTAAAAGAGTCCTGCGGACAAAATTCCGGCACACCGGCGATGCTGATATAATCCCTGCAGTTGCGAGTGTCGTTAAATAAACCATAATTTAATTTTTTATATGCAGATTTGAACCTTAGAAATATCTAACTGGCGATGTTGTAGTTGGTTGTATAATATATATACATGATACATCAGTAAATGAAAAAAAAAAAACTGAGCCAGAAATTGAATTCAGGATATTCAAGAGAACGCACCAGGGCGCTTGCCTCATTTATTGTGATGTTAGATGTTTCAGATTCCATTATGGTTTGAAAACATTCTAGCAATGGCTCCTTCTTCTCATGAACAACATTTACTATTCTTATTTTAAATCCATCTTGTTGCCCCAGCTGATGGAATTGTCTTTGAAACACATTAATCTAATACAGACTGTGTGGAGATCGAGAGAAGAAAGCAGGGATACTGGATAAATTATCAAAAAATATGCGAACCTTTGTATTTTGTTTAGCGGCTCTTTCCATTATGAGATTCAACTGATGGGCACTTATTTCCACATTTCTCCTGAATTGTTAAGGTTCTGAACTGAGTAGACTGTAAATATTGTACAGAATTAAACATTGTTGCACTTGTTAAACTCACAACATTAAAGAAAATGTATTTAAAACTGCGCGCTACTGACAAACTGCTGCAAATTTTGCAGTGCTTGAAAACTCTGGATTCACGGCAAGGGGCAGTAGGGAGGAGGGGTAAAACTAATGCGCAAAGAGTCCGAGACGAGACTGGCAGCTCCAGGGGAGGAAGTAGCTTTACCCTATAGTCCTTGTCTCTGGTTTCGCTCTGGCAGCACCAGGGGAGGAAGTGACTTCGCTAACGATTGTGTGCATGCCATTGAGAGCGAATTTTTTTTAAAAATTCGAGTTGCTAAATAAAGACTGTATAATAAATGTATTTCAAACCATAAAACGAGACAAGAGCCACAAATGTCTGGGGGTGCTGCAGCTCCGCAGCCCCTCTTCGAAAGCCGCCCCTGACTATGTATTCAATACACACAGTGATATTTTTGGGTTCAAGGAGATTTTTCGCTTCTGTTTTAATGGAAATCATAGACTAGAAACTTGTTTTGCATAAATACGAAGTTGCAAATGTTACCAAGTTTCTTTTGCAAGCTCGAGGTATTCTTTTGATTCAAAACTAATCTATGCTGTGCGAAAAAAAAAAAAAAAGCCGTAGTATTCAATATTCTATGAGTAGATACATGTTTCAATGAGTTTTTCCCTAATTTGTTTTTTAATTTAAGCCATTCGAATGCAACAGTCTAAAAACGGATTTAGTATTCATTTGTGACTTTCGTAATTTTTCTATAATTTCTTCCGGAAAATACTATCTACTGATTTTGAGTAAAATTATAGTTGTTTGCAATTTTACAGGGCTTTGTATTTTTTGAGTAGGTTGGTATAGTAGTTGGGCACTAATATAGTAATTAATGACTTGGTGTTGTACAAATTGTTGTTAGAGCTGTTATTTTGAATCATATGCATATATTTACATTAGAGAAACAACAATTGTATTTAATTACAGCAATCAATTAAGATATGAAACAAATTTAATATGCAATTCATCCTTTGTATTGTGTTTGTGTAAAATTTTCTGGAATGGAGTTTGCAATGCAATATATCAGCCTATTTTAGCTCTAAGCAGCTAAGATTTCCTACAAATAAGTCTTACATTTTTTCAAGAATATTATGTGTTATAAATTTAAACTGTATTATAGACTGAAAGATGGTTTAACTATGAAGTTCTAAGCTACTCTTGTGAAAATTTAAAAAAATTTATTATTCTTCCAGAATACAGTAGTCTTCAAATGATATTTTAGTTATTAAATATCTTTTAATTTATACGTTTTTCTCACTTACATGCATTTTTTTTCCTTAAGAACCCGTAAAAACATACGCAAAAATGTTCTACTGTAGTTAATACATCAAAACCAATACATCGCAAAGTTGGTAGAACTTTTTATACTGTAATCTATAATTCGTTTAGTAGTATGTATACCAATGACGTGATAGTGATAATTAGACTGATTTTTAGGCTCTAAAAATAAGCTTTCGTTACCTACATTAATAGGCTCGATAAAAGTATGAAATAGTCTCTAGATATTAAAAGTAGGCTCTAAAAATCATATCTAAATTGCCAAGAGCTTGGGAAAAGTGGCAGAAGTCAAAAATGTTAATTTTACAGGAGAAGGAAAAACTGTCTTCACACTGATTTATGTTGATTTGATTTTCTTCTGTATAAATTATTATTGTAATGGGAGAAATACTTATGTCTCTTTTCCCAAGCGAACAGATGTTCCATAAGTTGTCAGTAAACTAATAAAAAATTTTTGTGAAAATTGACTCATGCCACGCCTCCCAAACATTGCAGAATTTACCTTTCAACACATCTTAAAATAAATATATTTTATATTTACTATTGTTAGTTGAGTATTAAGTGTCTTATAGAAGCATTGCCCTTTAGAAATTCCTAATGGCTAGTGTTTCGGCTTTCCTCACTGGTAACCCGGGTTCGAATTCTGTCGGGTCCAACTGGAATTTGTTGTGGACAAAACAATGTTTGGTGGTAGGCTTTCATGGAGTACTCCCATTTCCCCAAGCAGCATTTCACCATTGCTCCATGTAGTTCATTTCCTATGGTGTACCAGGGGCAACACCTACATTGCAGTTGTAGGAACTACAGGCTTTGGCATGTTACCCAGGAGATGAGGACACTTGGGTGAATGACAAAATTCAAGAGCCCGCCATTAGTTTAAAGAAAAACACACAACTCCTAAAATAACTTGTTTGATAATATTAATCATTTAACTGAAATTACTTTTCTGTATATCGGTACTCCTATTCGTCATGTAAGTGCATATACTATATATAGTAATTGGTGTACTTAAAAATGCCTGAAAATTCTTCGATAAGATGTTATTTATTTATTTATTTATTTACATGTTTATTTGTTTGCTTGTGTATCTATTTATCTGTATCTGTCTGTCTGTGTATCTGTTCATCTATTCATTTATTTACAGTTGCACATTACTCCAGAAAGTTACAACTTTTTGCCTTCGACAAAAACAAACACTCATATAAGAAGATCCTTATGAAAATATCTTGGAGATTGGGTCTAACACGAAAGATTTCCCATATAAATGCGATACATGCAACAAACAATTCACAATGCACAAAGAACTTATAAAACATTGCAAAAAACCTTTGAAATGTGATAAAGCATTCCGAGAGCATGGGAGACTTAACATTCATGTTTGCACTCATATGAAGAAAAAATTTTCAAATGCGATATTTGCAATAAAAAATTCGCACAGCGAGGGCAACTTCCTGCATATCTACAAAAGCATACAGGAGAGTTGCCTTTTAAATGTACAATCTGCAATAAAGAATTTAGAATATGTAGAGACTTAGTGTCACATACACGTATTCTTTTCTTGGAAAAATCTTTTAGATGTGATGTGTGTACAAAGGGATATGCGCTCTCATACTGGAGAGAAACTTTTCAATCTGATATTTGCAGTAAAGATTTACACAGCGTGATCACCTCTCAAAACATTGAAAGAGACAAATCTGAGATTTGCTTATAGTGTGATGTTTGAGGTAAAAGACTTGCTATGCGTGGACACCTTGAAACGCACAAACACTCCCATATCATGGAGAAACCCTTTAAATCTAACTTCTGGGGAAAAGAATTCGTATCTCGACAAAATTTAGTACACACGGAGAAACTGCCTTGAAATACAAGTAATGGAACATGCACAATGTGCATTATTAAGGTCTTGGTCTAAACAGAATCTTGTTAATGAAATAGTTCTTTTTACGCAGGACATAACGTGATGTCGCCCACAAAACCACTATTTTAACTTTTAACAGCTTTAAAGTTGTCTTCAAGGACATTCTGCATAGGTGGGCTATGTCGTTCATTGCCAGGATAGCTGCTGTAGTAATTTCCTTAATGAGACAGCTGAAAGCAGTCCCATGGATCTTTAGAGTTATTCTTAGGCATTTGAAGCTGTTGACCGTGGCTTAGTTTATCCAGTCCAACGGAAATGCAGTTCTACGTTGAAAGATCCCATTGTCATGTCATCTACATAGCGAAACAGTTCAACGCTTTTTGTCTTCATTGCTTCCGCCTTTCAAATGTGAAGTTTGCGGAAAAAGACCCATAATATGTAACACCGCACGCTCGTAAACATACCGGGGAGAAACCATATAACTGTAGAACACATACCGGGGAGAAACCTTATAACTGTAGAATTTGCGGAAGTCTTTTTCCACAAAAAGCACAACTTTTAGAACATAACCGTAGACATACTGGAAAATCACCTTTCAAGTGTGATGTTTGTGGTAGGGGTTAAATTCTTGATGCTGTTCAAAGTTAAAATAGTAATCACTTACGGCTTTAATATCATTTTGGAGTATCTAATAAAAATAAAAATAGCCTTGGCAGATCGAAATGGTAAAATCAACTTATCTGAAGAAAAGTGTTATGCCTCTCAAAGTATGTACCATCACCAAAATTCTAGAAATGCTTACACTTTTGTTGTGCCGAAACATCGAAATCAGTCCTTGTCCAGAAGAAAATAAATAAATAAGCAAAAAAAATATGTGCTTCAAACAATAAAAGAGCAAGAACAATACACTAGTAGGCCTACAGTAAGAAATACACGAACGAAACCATCTTTTTTTCTTCTTCTTTTTCAGACACAAAAAGGAAAAGAACTGAATTTTTCAAAATTATTTATCTGTTGGGTCATTATAGTAGCTACATTACGAAATGTCTTGGCTTGATGGCTTGGCTTTTTGAGGACTGGGGTCTTGCATTTAGGCTTGGTTTGACCCATAGGGAGGGTCAGCTGTACAATGAACATGCTACTAACGCAACTCACAATACCTTCTTCCTTGTTTTCCTTCTCCATTTGAAATTCTTGAATCCTCGCATATAATGCAACTGTGACTCCATTCCTTTGTCTATGATCGTATATTTTTCACTTCAATTCGGATCTATTAACTATAGCAATTGAACATAATGTTCATAAGCAGTACTTTTTTTTTCCTAGAGAAAAAGGTGATGGAACTCTGTGTAAAATTTATTGCAGTAAATGGGGGTGGGGGGTATTAGGTACTGCCCAGTGCATCGGGAATTTCCCTTGTGACGTCTGTTGCAGTATGACAGCCTCACGGCAACCAATATACAGCATACTTGTTAGGGTTGAAGTTGATCAAAGGAGGTTCAACAATTCTAATAAGAACCAGGTTTCTCATGGTATTAACTAGCAGTAATAATCTCAGTGGAGAGATAATGAAGTTGAGATATCCACACCCGTGGAGTAATGGTCAGCGCATCTGGCCACGAAACCAGGTGGCCCAGGTTCGAATCCCAGTTGGGGCAAGTTACCTGGTTGAGGTTTTTCCGGGGTTTTCCCTCAATCCAATACGAGCAAATGCTGGGTAACCTTTGGTGCTGGACCCCGGACTCATTTTACCGGTATTATCACCTTCATTTTATTCAGACGCTAAAGAACCTGAGATGTTGATACAGCGTCGTAAAATAACCCATTAAAAAAAGTTGAGATGGGAGAAGCCTCAGAATATATTGGCAATGCGAAATTCGAACATTTCTCACTTTAGTAATGAAATATATAACAAAAAGTTGCTGGAATGGAGTTCCAGCACATTGTCAGAGAAAAAAATTTCAAAGTAGTCATTATCACCATTCAGTTTTAGTGATCAGTGATTGTGATGTAACTATTGATAATAAATAAATTCTCAACGAAGAAAACTGTCCAAAATAAAACTGGAATGGGAGAAAAATGATGAATTGGGTTGTAGTAGTAGCAGCAGTGCAACTAATAGCTCATGTTCATCATCGCTGTACAGATCAACGAAGGATGAACAAAGCAGTGAAATGGAAGGGTAGTTCACAAGGGCTGTAGCTTTCAACCTTCTTGGGTTAAGCAATTCCCATGGATACCGATACCTATTATATGAAAATTCAGACGCTGTTATTATCTGTAAATTATGTAAGAAAATGTTTGAGGAACAGCTTTCTAAGCAGTCGATTCCTATGAGGCTAGTAGATGGAATGAGAAGAATCCTACGCACAACCCAAGTAGGCTTTTTGTGCACACGTTATGGAATTAGTTGCGTGTCGATTGTGCTGCTCGGCTAAACCAGCTCCACTCGTCGTCTGTTTCTCAGAGATTGACTTTAGTAACTCAAGATTCATCAAGTCTTCTCCACGGAAAAAATAAAGAATGTTGCTCTCCCTAGAACAGCCGCTACTGATCACATGAGTTGCCGATTCTAAAATAAATATTATTAGCCATTTAAGTTCTACAATCTGTATAGTATTTTGAAATACGTTACTACATAGGCGTACTATACTGTAGTTGGCAGAGACCGCCACGAATCGCGCACAAGCACATGCAGATCCTTATATTATTAATTATAGAAAATGGTTCTTTTCTGTTATGACTCCACACACGAATTACAAATTCTGGAGTCGATTCGCCCATTTATTTACATAAACCATTTATTCTAATTTTTTCGGAGTTAAATTGTAACCGGCCCCACTGATCGTTGCCCATTATCAAATAGGCACTGATATTGACTCCATTTCAATTTTCAACAACATTGAACACAGTTCTCTTGTCCCAGCGGCCAGTAAAAATACTTCTTACTAACACGCTTTGAGTTCAGGCCTGTATGATAAGTTTTATGACTGCTTGAATAGAAATTTTTAAAATACAGAATTAGAGATAATAGAAAATGGAATGTTCGTTTGCAGCTGTCAGTACGAAACATTGCCAAGAATTAAGGTACATTTTAACAAACGTTAAATGTAAATTGTAATTGTTAATTGTAAAAATTGTTGCACGTTTCCAAAAGTTATATAGGCCCTACATTACAAAAATATTGAATTAGTTTCACAAAATAAATGTTGAGTTTGTCGCTAACGCGAATCTTCGCGTCCACTAAGATGTAGCCTACAGAAAGTTGACTTAGTGATTTATAATGGTATCCTCTGCCTCTGATTGCGGTTCAGGGTCCTGTTTCATAAACACAGTAATAATATTCAGTAATATTATTCCAGTCATGAAAATAATTTTATTAACTGACAAAATTCTGTTTCATAAACGTTTTGCACAACTCGTAAAATGCGTACAGTAATATTATTAATTTCTTAATGAAAAAAGTCAATTTTTTTCTTCCACCATGTTAATAATGTCAAAACAAGTGCTTAACACATTTTGGCCACTCTAGCGCAATTACGAGGACTGTAAAATGTTTCTCTGGGGCCGTTTACAGAAAGAAAGGACAATTTCATTGGAAAAATTTATTGGAACAGATAAACAACTGTCGAGTTATTTTTCAGTATATTCCCCACTGCAATTGAGACATTTGTTACACCATGGGATCGACGGAGAGGTGCAGATGGGTGTCACACACTGGTTCCGATTCCAGGCAGCAGACTTCTATGACACAGGGATGCAAAAGTTGATCTCATGGCATGGTAAATGTCTCAATTCCGGTTGGGAATATGTTAAAAAAAAGTTCAACAATTGCTGTATCTGTTCCAATAAATCTGTCCATGAAATTGTGTTTTCTTTCTGTAAACGGCCCCAGGGGAACTTATTTTTTACGGCCCTCGTAATTGCGCTGGAGTGGCTAAAATTTGTACACGCACTTGTTTTCACATTATTAACATGGTGGAAGAAAAAAAAATAACTAGGCCTATCTGCCCCCATGAGAATGTTTGCTTGAGAGATAATTTTGCGAAATTTGGTTACCAGCACTTCCATGTTGTGTTAGATCCTTTTCTTACATTGAACTTGGTCTGCAAGATTCTTCGGGTATTTCCTGGATTCTTGCTTGGTTTTATATAGGCCTAATCTCCAATAACTAATACCGTTTGTTCTACTCTATAATGTTATTTTTTTACTGATAAAAATCACGCTGAAATCGCATGTAAACAAATAATTTAACATTAAAAATTTCCATAGTATTAGATACGATTCTTGGAATGCAGAACTTTGAATTTCTTAGGTAACATTTTGTATACTGTATTTAGATATATTCTGGATGTACATAAATGAATATCGGAGTTTTAAGTTTGCATTTTTTTTTTCACCTGCTGTATAAAATAATAAACCATACATGGGATGAAAGAGTAAGTCTTCAAATTCTTAGAACATGCACTACAAATTCTCAAAGTGAGCATGCCTTGTTACATAGCATATATCCAACCAGTAATGGAGTTCTTCCCACACCCTGCTTTAATGTGTCTTTATCAATTCTTTCAGGCTTGCATTGTTGAACAAAAAACTTGCAGACAGTGAACGACAGTGCATAAAAATTTGTGATAAAATTGGAATTCCATTGAAACAGAATTTTGAACAAAATACAGATATAATCTGTTCACAAGATGGTTATTTTATTTTAAATGATATTGCGTTCTGTGTAATAAAAAAGAAAATTGATATGTCATCCAAAAAAAGTACATCGAATGCCCAGAAACTGAAAGAAGAGCTTTCAACAGTTATGCAGAATAAAGGACTGTGGCATGTAAAACTGGAAACCGAAATTCCTGTTTCATGGGAGAAATATAATGATTTGATACTCATCAATTCTGACAAATATTTCAAGAGTTCAGCTTGGTATGAAGCAGGTAAACAATTTAAATTTTTTGGTAAATAAGTGTAGTTAGACATGAAATATTGGATTTCATCGCAATTGTTGTTTTTCCAACATATGATGATTACTACTGCTGCTGTTATTATTATTATTATAAATACTGACTGATTGTTGGTTTATGTGTGGAGAGGAAATACTTTAAATTTTCGAAAATTGAATTAAGAAAGCTACAGTTTTGTTTTTCAGGACCAGACTTGTGGATTAGAATGTGTAATATTTTGAATGTAGATCGTATTGCACTTAAAAGCAATATTTCTCCAGATGGATTTAGGACACCGAAAGTTAATCTGATTTGGGGGAAATCAAGTATAGTGCAATGCACAGATAACGGAATCAGGTAGGCTGTAATTTTTTTTTGTAAACAATCTGGCTAACATACGTAATTTATAAGTTTTGACACAGTTGTTTTCTCCCATTACTATTACTATATTGTTGTCTCATCTCTCAGTACTTCAAAGGGACCTTGTAACAAGGAGAGAAAAAACAACACATTTACAAATACGATTTCTACGTGCATTTTGAGGCTTTCATGGTGACTGTGATCAGAATTAGGCTGGAACTTGACATTTCAGAACTGCAACAGGTTCTGTCATCAGGGCAGATCGCTAAAACCAGAGGGGTCACTTTCTCTGTTAGGCTCGTTAAGTTACGTCAGGCTAATCCGAAGAAATTACTCAGTCAAGCATAACTAGTCCAATGGAATAGGCGAACCCTCCAGTCTTACCTTTCTGGCCTGGTGATGTAACCTGTATGTGATTCTGTTCCTAAATGTTGGAAGTTTCAAGTTCCAAGATATGGTGGAATATCCAGAAGTCTAATTCTAATGTTATAAACGATCATGTTGGCAGGCATGCATGCATAATATAGTCATATATTTAGTTAGTGCACATTACTGTTCTAAAATTGCATATCTTTAAAGTGATTGAGATAAATTAGTACTTTTTTTTTCTAGAAATTAGGATGTCGGTAAAAAAAATTCTTCTTTATAAACCATGAAGAGCTAGGGAGGTAGAGCTCCATGCTTTCATGACCTTAGATGGAAAGAGCGATCAGTGCGCACAGCTGAGAGTCCCGGGTTCGATTCCCGGTGCTGGAACGAATTTTTCTCAAATTTATAGATATTTACAATGGCTACTTATAGTCATTGATTATTCAATAAGGATGGCGAGACCTCATGTACCGTAAGAATATATATGTATATTATTTCCGTTTGTTTACTTCAAATTAGTGCAGTGATGCTTTGCAATAGGTAAATATTCACAAGAGGGATTTTGGTGGTACTGGTAACGAAAATGTTTCGCTCCCCCTATTTAGATACAATTGGGATGTTACAAAAAATATGTTCTGTGCTGGAAATGCTCCAGAACGTCATCGAATTGCCAAGCTGAAGTGTGATGGCGAAGTGGTTGTTGATTTGTATGCAGGAATTGGCTACTTCACTCTACCATATCTAGTTCATGCTAAAGCAAAGTTGGTCCATGCTTGTGAATGGAATCCAGACGCAGTTAATGCTTTAAGGTAATTATTTGATTTTAAGTGTCGTTCAGGGAGTGGGTATACTTATTTTAAGATTTTTTTTTTCAGGTTTAAATCATATATTCCGAAATTTAAGTCAAAATTTATATCACTGTAATATCTAGAAAAGGAATATTTATAATAATCTGTAAGTTGTTACCATTAACTTACACTATGAAAGTTTGTTGGTTGAAAATTCACTCGAATTTACTATTAAGTCTGCTGCTCCTGCTCCTGCTGCTGCATATTAATATACAGGGTGTTTCAAAAATACGGGGCATAATTTCAGGTATGTATTTCCCATATGTAGACAATCAAAATAGTTCATTACAACATTGAAATTCACCAGAACATTTTTCTTTCCGCAGGTCATTGTCATTACAGAAGATGTTCAAAATGTCCACCTCCTGCTTGAATACAGACCTCACATCGATGTCTCATTGACCTGCGAACACGATCCCAAACTCCAGGAGTATTGCGTATGTCCTCAGAACATGCCACAATTCGATTCCGAAGGGATTCGAAATCAGGCACCGGAGACGAATAAACCAATGATTTTAAATGGCCCCACAAGTAGAAATCGAGAGGGTTCAGATCAGGTGAGCATGGAGGCCAAGCAATTGGGCCACCTCTACCTATCCATCGATCAGGAAACCTTCGATCCAAGTACCGGCGAGCCGTACGACTGAAGTGTGCAGGAGCGCCATCATACAAGAAGTGAATGTGTTGACGATTGATCAGTGGAGTGTCTTCTGAAACATGAGATATGGTGTTTTCCAGGAAGTTTGTGTACGCCTGCCCCGTAAGTCTGTTTACAAGTACATGGGGTCCAACTAATCGATCACCAATGATACCGGCCCACATGTTGAGGGAGAACCGCACCTGGTGATGAGATGGAACAGTTGCACGTGGGTTTTCATACGCCCATACATGCTGATTGTGGAAATTTGTTATGCCATCTCATGCGAACTGTGCTTCATCTGTAAATAATACTAAGGCAGGAAAGTTCGGATTTACACCACACTGCTGCAAGAACCACTGACAGAACCTAACTCATGCAGGGTAATCTGCTGGTGACAGGGCCTGTACATGTTGCAAATGATAAGGATACAATTGATACTCTTTCAACAGTCTCCAGACAGTCATATGAGGAACATTGACTTGCAACGCTACCCTTCGTGTGCTGATAGAAGGAGTCATGTTCACAGCCTCCAGAATCTCCTCCTGTACTTCTGGAGTTGTAGATCTTGGTCGTCCCCTTTCCAAACCAGGAGAGTTACATTTTCCATACTCGCACAGACGGTAATGGAGATGTACAAATGTCTTCCAATCTGGACATTGTCACTGTGGGTACCTCTCCTGGTACAAACGATGAGCCAGTACGGCATTGCCGTCCGCCGTACCGTACTTGAAGTGTATCTCTGCCAGCTCTTGATTTGAATTCATGTCACACAGTCTAACGCCTACACAACACTGAATGTAACCTTCGCCTTGGAATGAACTGTCAGAGTGCCCTCTTAATGTCTCCTTTGATGGCAACGACCTGCGGAAAGAAAAACGTTCCGGTGAATTTCAATGTTGTGAAGGCCATAACTCGGAAATAAAGCATTTCCGGACACATGTTGTAATGAACTATTTTGATTGTCTACATGTGGGAAATACATACCCGAAATTATGCCCCGTATTTTTGAAACATCCTGTATATAAAAAAAAATAACATAAGTTGATAACAATATTAAATGATATTTACAGATTTGTCATAGGAAACATTTTAGAAACTGAGGAAAATTCTTGCACATTTTTAGAAAATGAACAATATACTCTTCGTGAAAACAACATGTTTACTTTTCTAAATCTGTTGTTGAAATAAATTAATAAATCAAAAGAAGGAACATAAGTTGATAACAATATTAAACGATATTTACAAATTTGCCATAGCAAATATTTTACAAACTGTAAAACTGAGAAAATTCTTGTACATTTTTAGAAAAATAACGTTGTACTGTTCTTGAACTCCATTGCATGTTGACTCTTATAGCAGGCAAGTGTGTGATGTCACGAATGTTAGCCCTTAGATTGTGTGTGCTTTTATGAGGATCAGCTGCTCTTTGCCTGTCCACATCAACCCTGGCAGTTACTGTTCTAATGGATCCCACTCATTGAATATTGTTTTTTCATTTTGTTCATAATGAAAAATATCATTAGATTTGAACATTGAGCCCGTCTTCTTATCATATCCTGCTTTGTATGACCATCTGTTCTTCTCATAAACTTCGTATATAATTACCATACAAAATGCTTTCCTCTTTTATACTTAATTATGACATGTGAATACCAGCCAAATAACATTCATGTGAATCACTGCATGTATATTTTCTTATAAAAAGTTTTACGAACTTGGTATACAAAAATGTAGCCAGTATTGTGCATGATTAGACAGAAAATAATAAACATATTGTATTGTTTCCTGAGCCAGATATACAGGTAAATTACGAAGCTTCCTTATAAACAAAATATATTTACAGTTTCTGTCAGATTCTTAGCCTGTGTATGTGTATGTAATGTTTACGAAATTATACCATTTTTTTAGTGTAATAACACTATAAATGGTTTTTATTTCAGAAATAACTTAATTGCGAATAATGTGGAAAAGAGATGCATTGTTCACGAGGGAGACAATCGAAAGGTATTGTATCTTAAAATACTCCCAATATTTTGCAAAGCCAACGTAAGGCAGTAATAAATTAAACAACTTCGAAGATAGGCCCTACTTCCGCTATACAAGTATAGTATAATAACAGTGTTCATAATGATTATGTCATTCTTTAGCACTTTTCTCCACTTCAGCTCTAACCAACAATAACAACAATTCAGGTTGCCTGGCGATGATATAAAACAAAAGATGTGAAACAAATGAATGAGATATATAAACAATTGAATACTCTTTCAAATTAAGTAGGCCTATAACAATATAGGGGTGCTATTTTAAATTTCAGAGGGGTGTTGGGACGTGAGGTGGTGAAACCTAAAATGCAGTTAATACTGGTTTTAAATTTCCCCCGTAATATTTAAATTGACGTGTTTATTTAAATTAAATTTAATTAAAATAAATAGTTATTTAGACTGGGAAGTTTTGAAATAAAAGCCCAGTAGAATATAGAGTAGGCAATCCATGCATGTTTATTTTTAGAAAAATAAGCAGTTAGCGGTGGGAAAAAATAGTATGTAATAATTATTATACTTAATATCTAGTAAAATGTTTTATTAATCAGGTGCTGCTGTCCAATATAGCTGATAGGGTCAACTTAGGATTGATTCCGTCCAGCAAGGATGGCTGGAGGGTTGCTTGCAAGGCCCTGAAATCGTCGACAGGAGGAGTTCTTCATATACACGAAAATGTTACATCAGGAATGAACAAGTGTACTTCAAATAATGGAAATGTCCAAGAAGACCTTTCATTATGCTCAGAATGCAGACATCTTTTAAATTGTATCAAATCAGACAAATTTGTTTATGGTGGAAGTCATAAACAGTCATTTTTTATTGACAACAATCGATTATCAATAAGTAACGTTCCAATTAATTGGAAGAGAGTTGAGTGGAAATTTTGGGCCGTCCATGTTTTGCATTGTATTTCCAGCACTCTTCATGAAGTCCATAAAGTGAAGTGGAAATTGTCAGTGGTGCATCTTCATCGAGTTAAGTCATATGCTCCTCATATCGATCATTTAGTTTTGGATTTACATTGTTACCCTGTTCCATTGTGACCTTCATTATTTATTGTTTCAGCAGTACAAGTGTGCTCATACAGGTGATTATGTGATATAACATTGTCAGTTTGCAGCAACTAAACACGCAAACTTAGTACAAATTAACTTTAAAACAACTGCATTAAAACTTCATGCTATACATTTTTATGGGGGCCTGAAGAAGATAAATGAGAAAAAAGTATAACTGAAATGACATTTAATAACATCTGAAATAGCATTTGAAGACTATTCTGGCAGAAAGAACGAGTTAAGTCAGTTTTGTAAAATTTTCGCAAGAGAAATTTAGAATTTCATAGTTAAGCCATCTTTGAGTCTATAATACAGTACTGGTATTCAAATTTATGATATATTTCAAACTCCAATCCAGAAAATTTTATGTTATTGACTTACATTGTACTTCCAGTTCGATCTCCATTTAATAACATGTGATCATTTTACAAAATGACTGCTTGCTCCTAGGGAATAAAGCATGCTCTCGTCCACCACTGTGGAGTAATAGTTAGCGGTCTGACCGTGAAACGTCCCGTGCCGTGGTGTTGCGGTCTAAGGCATTGTGCCTAGAACTCGCGTTACGGAATGCGCGCTGGTTCGAATCTCCATGGGGGAAAATATTTTCTCATGAAATTTCGGCCAGTGTATGGGACCAGTGCCCACTTAGCATCGTGATGCACTTGGAGAGCTACGATAGGTAGCGTAAATCCGGTTTCGCAAACCAGCTATAACGGCTGGGGAGGTCATCGTGCTAACCACACGATACCTCCATTCTGGTTGGATGATCGTCCACGTCTGCTTCGGCATGTGGACGTGAAATCAGCAGCCGGCTGGTCGCCCTTGGTCCTTCATGGGCTGTAGCACCATGGATTTTACTGACTGTGAAACGAGTGGGCTCGGGTTCAAATCCTGGTTGAGGTTTTTTCCGGGGTTTTCTCTAAACCAATTCAAGCAGAATTGCTGAGTAACTTTTGGCTTAGGACCTCGGACTCATTTCGCCATCATTAATTCACATATCATCATCATCGTCATCATCATCATCATCCATACTATAGCCCAGGTTAAGTTCACAGTGCAGTGTACTATACTTGTACAAAAGTGCGGCCATTCGGCTACCCAGTCATTCACAGAATAGGAGTGGTAAGCACAATAAGTCTTAGGTTGCAGTGTAAGCCTTCAGGTCCCTCCTCCTTACATGCCCTTAAAATGTGATAATTGTTCCATAATTTGTTCACTTACATCATGATGTGTTACAAAATGTTTCACTGTTTCTAAAACAGTAACGTCAAATTGTGATAATTGTTTCATAATTTGTTCAGTTACATCATCGTGTGTTACAAAATGTTTCACTGTTTCTAAAGCAATAACAATGGCATTTCTCCCATTGGTGGAGAAAGCATGTGCAGCTTCGAATTTCAAAGTGGGCCACATCTTAACAATGAACACTTACTATACTTCCACGTTCTTATATTTTCACTGCAAACCTAATTTCGAGCAAAATTTATTTAGAACATATACTCGTATTTGTATCTCATGGGGTTTAAAATACGGTTGTATAGGGTGTAAAAAGAGAAATTGACGTGGGAAGTATAGGAATTTTGCCTGGACTTAAGAAAAAAAACACACAAATGTGAAACGTATAAAAGAAGTTTTACTGTATTTGTCAATTTTTCAATTCCTGGATGTCATGTGAAATACTGATGAATAAATGGTCCTAGGTAAGGTTTTCTTTCCACCATATCATTTCGTTGTCATGGAATAACTTCTATAATGCAAAACTGGTATTAAATAAATAATCACTTTACATACTGGTACTAGTTGTAACACAAATTAAGCTGCACAGAGTATGATAAGCCTTATTAAAAATAAATATTTGTTTGTTATTATTATTGTTGTTATTATTATTATCATCATCATTATCACCATCACCATCATCATCATCATCATCCGAAGATTGAAACCCTATTTTATTCTTAAACAACTCACAGATGCAATGTTCCGATGGTTTGATTTTAACGATTCTGTAGTATGAGTACAATTTGTAGCATGTTGTGGTCATATTGGATGGCAGTATGGAGCTTTCATAAAATCTGTAATATTACCAGTATATCGAATGACAAGTTCCAATGTGTAGAGATTGTTATAACTCATAATAATATATTTTGTAGTACAATTTCATCTGTCTCATGGCAGATGCTTGATTGTTTTTTTTTTTATATATCTGCATATTCGGAGTTTTTAGATCCAGGGAACATATGTCATATTTTGTTCTCTACTATGTAAGTAGTTTGACGTAATCCAGGGTGCACCACGTGGAGGCGACTTATGTTACACCTCATTTGAGAACAAGAAATGGCAAAAATTGTACAGAAATCGGAATCTCATACTGCAAGGCTGATAGAAATCATCAGTGCCTTCAGATTACTCACAGGTCATGACAGCCTTGGAAATCACCTTCACAAAACTGGCACCTTATGTAACAACGAAGCCCAGGTGGATGCATCATCCTTTGACCCTGTTGCATAATAATTTACAAACTAATAATATTAGTAAATTTACTTGTGATTTGTAATTTGTGGAATATTTCTGCTGCATAATGCTAAGACGAAAACTTACTATTGGTAAAGATACTAATACTATTAGTGAATTTTACAAGTTTTTGTAGCATAATTGAAAATAATATTATTGGTTATTAGTGTAATTTTCCACAAGGAAGTGTTTACTCAACAGAATTAATGTTTTTTATGACGGTCAAAACATATCTCCCATCAGATCCTTACTGCTGAGCGTAGCTATGCATCCACGAGTAAAGGCAGCGCACGCACTTTCTAAAACATATTTACAATTCAGTTTTCGCATTTTCATTTTCAAATTACACACACATTGAGAAAATTAAAGGGGGAATATATTGATTGTTTTTGTAGGTTTTTCTAATTCTCGCGAACATGTTGAAAATTTAAATGTATTAGTGTTGTATTTACAATAAATTATTCCAAAAAATGATATTAGTGATGTGAAATAAAACTGCAACTCTTAAACTTTCAATTGAGCTTAAGATGAGTTCTGTGCAAGACACAGAACCAAAGTTACAAGCTTTTGTGTGTATCAATGCGTCTCCATTTTTATTTATTTATTTATTTTTTTTTTCAATTTTGCTCTATATTCCAAAAATAAAATTTCGAATTAAAAATATACTTTTTTTTAACTCCCTAAACACACAAAAATGTTCAAACTGTTTCGAAACATCAAGTCACAAGCCTGTTCGATTTGATGTGGAATGCCTCATGTACTATGTAAGAAAGGGGTAAGGTTGAACAAATGCAAAGGGAGCTTCGGTTCTGTAGTGACTCGGCAAACTTGAACCGGGCATAAGGCCTCTTACTGGTTTTCAACAAACTCGCTTATTTTAGTTTACATGCTTCATTCCTACGTATTGTTGGATGTCTAAGGAGTAGGACGAAGTTTGTCGTATCTTGATGTTCGAATATTGCATGACACTAGTAGCCACCTTTTTGTGGTGAGTTCTGGGTTGTTTGAGTTCACAATGACAAAACAAGTAAAATCCTGCATGTTATTGTTTCAACTTTATATTATCACTATTTCTTCTTTTGTTGCGAATGAATGAGTGAGTTTTGTTGCGTAAGATTAAATTTCTTGTCAGTAAAACTGATCATATACACGTATTTTACTACATTGTGGGTATTTCATATTCCTTCATTATTTTTTTACTTGCAGTCCCATTTGTGAAACATACAATAATAATGAGAGAACTGAGATTTTGATGATGATAGCTTCGGTGACGGAAGGCGTACACAAGAGATATGCATACTTTTTAACGAAACTTATCCAGTCGACCCCCTATTTCTTAGTCAACTGTGTATAGAATAGAAGTGAAATTCAGGGAACACGGGCATGTCATTTTCTGTTAAGAATATTTTTTTCTATGTTGATTTCATCAATAAAATTGCGTTCATAATATAAGAACTAACAAAATATAGCATTTCGCTAAAAAATGTTAACACTTGTTCACTATCGTGTTCAACACATGTAAGGAACCTTTTCCATGCGGTATACAGAGCTTGGATGCAAATTTCTTTTGAAATTGTTGCTATTACATCGCAGATCGTTAGCATTACGAGGCTTGGTTGTATATACACACGCTTTCAGCATATCCCATAGCCAAATTCGCAGGGAGTAAAATCCGGTGAACGTGGTGGCATTGCATTGGTCCTCCCCAACCAATCCATCATCGTTGAAATGTTTCGTTAAGATATCAAGAAGTGATCTATTTGGTTATGTGACAGTCCATCTGGAGAAGTCCAAGTATATTTATGTATATCCTTATGTGGAAATTTGCTTTTGACAATTAAATTTTTTGATGTGGCAAAGTTGACTAACCTAACGCCATTGTCATTACTAGTAACGTGTAGGCTCTCTTTTCCAATAGTCGGTTTAAAAATATCCTCCTGTCCTACTTTAGCATTGAAATCCCGCAATAAAATTTTCATGTGATATCTAGATAAATGATCAAAAGTATGTTCCAATTCCTCATAGAAGCTGTCCTTTATATCAGGGCTGGGCACCAAAAGCGGATTCTACTCTCTCACGGGGAGCCATATGACTTCACTTCAACCCCTTTCTTCCCCTTCGAACATCACGCAGCGATAATGCCATGACAGATGAATATTAAGTGTCCCCGTTTAGAGTTTGGATTTGCTCCCTGTGCCCAGCCCTGCTTTATATGGTCGTCTTTCTCTTCTGTATAGGCGTGAGCATTTATAACTACGATATCGCATCATCTACCTTTAAGTACTAAATACGATAACCCGTCACTAATAAATTCGACCTCTTTTACTGCTGATTTTATTCTTTTATGAGCAAAGAATCCTGTTCCTAATTATTGATGATTATTGTTTTCTTTCTCATAATACAACAAATAATGTCCTATTTGTGATATGCCATTCCCATCTAACCTAACTTCTTGTACTCCCACAAAATCTACTCTATAATATCTAGCTACTTCTTTTGCTACTATTGTTACCCCTCCTGTTCTATAACTTAAAGACTAGTTATGTTCCAAGTACCAAATCTCATAACCTTATTTCTTTGCTGAAGTCTTGTCAGAGAATTAGTTCCATTCCAAGGCTTATTTTGAGGTTTCGTAACAAGCTGTTTTTTACGGTGATGCGTTGTTAGCCCTTCGCTCATCCCCCAAACAGGAGGACCACCCCTTATCGACTGTTCGCGACTGCTTATTCAGTATATTCGCAGCTACCATCCATATCTGGAAGCCGTCTCTATCCGCAACCTGAGGACGGTGATAGGGACCCACAATACATCGACAAATGAACTATTACGTAAAATATATACTCTTCCGGATGATATTAAAATTATAGGGTGTCATTTTAAAAGTCGATGACATAACTCACACAACAGAAGTCGCAAAAATATTTTGTTTCTATAAAAATATATATTTTTGTCCAAAGTCCCCCCCCCCCCCATTCAATTTTAATGCAGTTATGTGTTACTTTTGGAAAACTCTGTATATTCATTCATTCATAGTGTTCTTTCAGCAGGTGTTTCACTGCAAACCCAGCTTTCTCCAATCTTTCTTATTTTCTACCTTCCTCTTTGACTCTGCACATGATCCATATATCTTAATGTCGTCTGTCATTTCACAATTCCTTCCAGTGCATTCTTCAGTAGGCAGTTTCTTCTCAGCCAGTGGCCCAACCAATTCCTTTTCCTCTTCCTGATAATAATAGTTTTATTATCCCTGGCAGAGTGAAGGCCTTGAGGCCTTCTCTTCCACTCAACCAGGATCAAAGCACATATAGAAAAATACATACCGGTATACAAGTATTAACTTAAAAATAATAATAATAAAAATTAATTTAAAAAAAGAGAGAGATTGAATACATATGAGTATAATCATAAGCAGGAAAATACATATGAATATAATCACACAGCTAAAGGAATAGTTTCAGCATCATTGTTTCTTCATCCACTTTTTTCAACACAGCTTCATTTCTTATTCTGTCTGTCCACTTCACACGTCACATTCTTCTCCATATCCACATTTCTATTCACTTCATTTCGTCGTAATATCCATGTTTCTGCCCCATGCAATGCCACACATCACACAAAGCACTTCACTAGTCTCTTAGTTTTGAGTCTCTGCACATACATCTTATATCATAATAATGCATGAAGTACGATATACTATATTCTCAGAACTCACGAGGTTATGGATTTTTCAATTGAAAAATTCCAGACTTTATCGGGACTCGAACCCGGACCGTCTGCGTGACAGGCTGGAGGCCTGACCATTCAGCCACCGCAGGGACAAAGAATCTTAGTTGTGTATAATTTACTTATTCAGCTTTATCGGAATGTTGCAGTGTACAACAGACTGCTATCAAGAAGTTGCGTAATTTCCTTGAAACTGATCTCTTGGCATCTCCTTGTTATATAAGTGAGATTCGATCTCTTGATTAAAGAAGTTGCATGACGATAGAGCGACATCTTCGCAAAGAGTGGCTCCCAACGGATACATTGTATTAAGTTACAATGCATGATCATCTTACAAGCACGTGAAACGTGATATTAAATGCACCTTTCAATACGTACTATACTGATACAGTATAGGGTAAAGGTTGGTCAAACTGTGATAGTTATTTTTGAGAATGTATTACAATTTTGCTGAGCGAGAAAAGGACGCCCGGGTGGCGTGGGTCGTGTAAATGTACCTAGAAAGGAGAGGTTAAACTGAGAGAAAGAAAGAAAGAAAGAGAAAAGGACCGGTTTTGTGCAGCAACTTTTCCACGAACATTCCCTTAATACGTTGACCGATCTTCCTCTCGCTCAGTAAAATAGTAACAAATTCTCAAAAATAACTATCACAATATTACCAAAGTTTCAGGGCGTATATTGCGGATGTTCAAGGTGTGCGCTGGACATCCTGTAAATTCGGTAATCTCATTTTTTATTTTAAGTTGTTTTATATAATGCAACAATAATTTTAATTTATCACAATTTAAATGCGTGGTAATTTCATTGGAAGTTGACGTATATAGTTCAAGACTAATTTTAATTAATTACCATTTAAATATTTTAAATGCCTGCTGGTTGAATGTGCACACCATCCCCAGAATGGCTATCGTTTTATAACGTACGCTCTGCCTGACGAAGTGGGATGAGTTCTGGTCTGGTTGTTCTGTCCGTATAAAAGAACATCCCCTGCTGAGAGTTACTGCTATAATTCTCTGCGCGCGCAAGGCGGCATGGTGGGGATACTCGCTTCTCTCAAGCTCGCAGGTCGTCCTGTATACAGGCAGCTCAACTTGTCAATAGCGTTACAAAATATTGTGTTTGACGTGTGTGTTTACTGTTTGTGTGAGTGAATTTACTGTGTTTAGGTTTTACTAGGGTTCATAGTTGTGTGCCACGCAGGTGAACAATTTAAATTACTTATTTAATGATAATAGCACTTGGAAATGTACACTGTAAAAGATCTTCTGCAAAAGCCATTCTCTTCTCGCCCAGTAGGAGAGAAATTACATATAGTGAATAAGGGTAGACCTACCCCGCCACTTCTGAATTTAGTGCAACAATATAAAACAAAAAGCGAACAATATACTAGACACTTTTCTATTTCACAATATGAAATTGTAGAATAGTTAGCGGGTTGTGGAACTTCAAACAGGTTATTTTGCTGGCCATGGTTATTGTTTGATCATAAATAATGCAATTTTGAATAACATTATTTGTAGTTGCCTCCTTTCTCCGGCATTTGCAGGGCAGTCATTGAAACAAGGTGATTGATTTTTAAGAAGTTGTGGTGCGAGTACTTTGAATAATATTTAAATGTCATTTTCTTTCAATTTTATGTCATTTTTCCATTAGTTTAAGGGCATTTTAATGATCATTTTAAGTAGATTTTTAGGTCATCAACATCCGCCCCATAGTTATTATTTATAAATAATACTAAATTATATATTAAAAATGGCAGTTAATGTTGACCCGATATTTCACTTAGGCCTATAATAATAGTGCGAGATAGACCAACTATATATATTTTTAACAGAACACCCAAACTCCAGGTTCAACATACGCCACTGCAAAGTTTACTCTATATAAAAAAGGAATTCAAGGTAAAACCATTTTGTTGTGTATGTCCACTAGGGATGGATCTTGGTGGGAATGGGAAAGGCGAATGTTCAATCTGTTTCGATGTAAGATTTTCCCGTATTACTCGTAAAAGAGAAAGAAAGAACAAAAGTTGGACTAGTAAGATGACGTCACAAAATAAAAGACCCTCTGAGGCTCTGAAGTTACTATGTAGAGCCCGAACGCAAACTCGTGGCACCAACATGCGCGAGCTTCTTTCTGAGGCTTCGGAGTGGGGGGTTCTGTGTGTGCGAGCGACTGCTTACTCATAGAGCGTACTGTTGAAACACCCCTCCAGCAAGACTCATGGGCGAGTCCATGTAAGTGGATGCCAATTCGTCTTTCGCGCAGGTGCCACGAGTTTGCGGTCGGGCTCTACTTAACTTCGTAGCAGAAAAAGAACTTTAGAAAATGTAGTCCTGAAATCGTAATATTTTAGAGTAATATTTATATCGAAATGATCAGAAGCAAGATTTTATGAATATTCAAACGTATACTCAAGGAGAAATATTTTGACTATACTACGCTATTAAGGTTTTCTTAATTGCATCTTTAAATAACAATGAAGCATCATAAAGGGATACTATTAAAAATCATTGACTACTCCATAATTATTGCCTAAAAGAAACATTACAATTTCTCTTATTTATTTTTTCTATGTGATGCTTATATTTTATGCATTTGCATACTGCATTCATTAATTTTTTATGGTGTTGAGATCATTAAAAGTATTTGTAATCTTATATATTTTTAAATTGTTATGAATTTTTTTGTATAAGAAAACAAAATACTTTTAGCCTAGGTACTGCAATCAAATGAAACCCCGTAACATCGAAACATTCCATTGCAGAACGAAACGTTACTTTGTTCGGATCAAATATCTGCACATTTAAAGAACTGAACTAAAATTCTTTCATCCTTCATTGCCTCAAAACACTACTCTCTTAAATTGACTGTGCATATTGGGAATTCAAGCAATGGCTTTCCCAAAACATGTTATTAAATGTTTTATATAAAACAATTTTTATCTCGAAAAGGAAGCAAAAACCAACAAAATTGTATTAGACTTTTTTGTTTAAATTATCTCAAAGGATAACCCTCTGAAATTAATGGCATTACTTACGGTTCATTCTGTAGGGTAAACATTGGTAATTTCGTGGCAGTGGTTATTTCGTGATACTTTTTCTTTGCTCTTTCGTGAACTAACCAATGGCGTTACGAGATTCAAATTTCCGCCAAGGGATTGCATATGTTGTCCGGTTTCCAGAAACACACAGCTACGCTCTGTATGACTATTGTAGCTGCTTCAGTGAGCTTTTATATTAGGAGAGAGCAAGTTAGCGTCGATTTCTCAGGCGTACAAATTTTGTGGATGTTTGTAATTACATTACAGGCTTATTACTAAAGGTAAGCATATGATATTTGGTACAATGATTTATTATATCGTAATGAAATTTTAGGAAATGTTTTTGGAATTTTAGATACAGCTGTAGTCGCCATATAGGCTTAGCTTTACTGATAGAAATCTTAGCTGTTTGAGGCGGAATTTTGTTGAGCATTAAGCGTTACATTTTATACTATTTTAAAAATTGTATTACAATACGAATTTTAGAAATCTGAAGATAAGATGTGATAACAAAAAAGAAAAGGGGGACACAATGGGTTCACAGAAGCCTCTTTTTGATTTGTTATCATGCTAAGTGCCAATGATAAGTGCTAGATGACTTACTCTTACTTGCAAGAATTGTGACAGAAGATGAAACATGGATCCACCATTTTGGACCTGAGACAGAGGCAGACAATGGAGTGGCATCATGCAAATTCACCAAAGAAATAGAAATTCAAAAGTGCACCTTCGACAGGAAAAGTTATGGCTACTGTGTTTTTCGATTCAGAAGGACTTTTGCTTGTGGACATGTTACAAGGAACCACCATTAATTCTGACGTGTATGTGGCAACTCTCAAGAAGTTTCAAGCTCGACTGAGTCGTGTTCGACGACATCGGGAGAAGCAGGATGTTCTGCTATTGCACGACAACGCACAGCCATATGTCAGTTACAAGACCACAGACCAGACCAGAAAATTCGGATAGACAACACTGAAACATCCGACTTACAGTCCTGAACTGGCATCGTGCGATTACCATCTCTTTGGTAAACTGAAGGATCCCTTCGCGAAACGAGGTTAGAAGATGACTCCCTTGTGCACGCTGCTAAAGAGTGGCTCAGACGTGTTGGTCTACAGACCTCGTTCCTAGGTTGCGTAAGGCAGTTGAAAGGAACGGGGATTATGTGAAAAAGTGACAGTTTGTTCCTAAAGTATGTATCTACATTCTGTGAAAATGGCAAAGCTGTAGGGTAAAAATATAATTTTTAAAGAAATGGTATGCATTATTTTGGAGTTACCCTAGTATATAGGCTATAGTAAAGTCCGTAATAAAAGTGTTCACCCTTTCAGGGCAAAGAAGATCCCTTTTCAATTTCAAGTTTTACTTTGATTTCATTCTTATTATGTGTTGATAAATATTTCTATGTTTTCTTGTTATGAATATTAGACGGAATTACTATGTTTGAAGTCTTGTAACAGTAAATGAGAATTTCATTTGACTTTAATGAATTTTTCCACAATTCTTCTACCTCTCACGAAATTATCAATGTAATATCACGAAATTACCAAGGTTATCACGAAATAACCAACCTTTTAGCTTAAGTTGTAAAAGTGGTTTTTGGCACTTGTTCAAAAACGTGTCCAATCTTTTATGTCTCCAGATTTGTACAGCAAATTATCTCTTTTGGATGAAAAAATCAGAATAAGGATATATTTAAACATTTGCAATTTAAATTAATTTTCACGAAATTATCAATGTTTACGCTATAGAGGACATAGATATATAATTTCAATAAAAATGATTTTTACTTCCTTTTTAGAGAAAGTATTATGGTGTTGCAAAATATTCACTTCGATCTTTTCTTGGAAATTCACATTTTCAGGATTCTTGATGGCGAAAAATTTGCTTTTGGAGAATCGCTACTATGCGCCTGCGATAAGAAAAAGAATATATTTTATGCTAGAAATTAAATAATCCTACCATCAAACACTATTTCAATCTAGGTGTGTGATCTGTTGCTAACATGTGACATTATTTGATTTGACTCATTGCCGTTGTTAAGCAACTGACGTCAGATATTGCAATTTCCGTAACATTTTATTAATTTTGACATTCAAGCATAAACGTTTTATTTTGAAAGGCACTGGAAGATGATTAATTTAATTTCTTTTTAATCTGTTATTTATGGACATTATGTCAACTACGTAAGTAGCATTCTAACTTCGATAAAAGTGATGCTAGCGAGATCAGTCAGAAGTACGTCACTGTGTTACCTTTCATTTGTGGGAAAACTTCAAGCAGGTAATGAGCCCAAGCGGGATACGAATCCACGTCCATGTACAGTCTCGAAGTACGAGTCCCGCTCGCTATACCCAGACTACACCAGTGGCCAGTTCTCGTTTGTTTCGATGTATTCCCAAAGTACAATTTAAGTGCATTTTCTTGTGTTTTCTAAGCTTATTTCAGGTTCTTTCTAAATGAAAATGCATGTTGTATACCCCTGCATTTGTCATTTTCAATAATCAAGTCGTGACGTTCTTTCCAAGAGAAATGTCGATACTCTGAATTCAATATCTAGCAAAAGAATATTAGAAAGCCTGGATTACGGTACACGGTCCATTGTTGAGTGACTTATTAAACGGCGATATCTCCTCGTAAGCTGATTAAGCTGTGGACAAGACAAGTTTATTCCATAGCTTTAAAGTCGATTTTCGCTGTTGTAAGTTCATAATAGAGTAAAGAGATGGACTTGTAAAATATAGGAAATTAGATACGTGAGATAAAAGTTGTGATTTTATTTCAGAATTTAATTTTTCCGCAATATAAGAAACGGGTAAGGTGCTGCTTTAATGTTGCGTAAAAATCACGTAGTGGGTTCGAATTCCATATAGGCCATGAATATTGTGACAGCGACGTGAGAATCGAACTCACGACCAGCGTCCCGCAAGAAAGCAGATCGCACAGGCTCCACGGAACATTGAATGACGTCGCGCGGTGGAGAGAAGAGAGAGGGTGTATTACGTCACGCGACGAGTCCGCGCGCGCAGCTGCTTACGGAGGGAAGGGGGAACGGACCTTCCCGGCCCTTCCAGAAATGTCGATGTAGAGATATTGAGATAATTCTCTACACACCTGTAGAAGGTTCTCGCAACTATGATTTTGCTATAAAAGAGCAGGCGCCAGCGAACTAGAGAGTTGTTGTTGTTGTAGAGTTTTCAGTTATTCAGTCAGTGAGAAAGCCAGAGCAAGCAAGCCAGCCGGAGTTCGACTCGAGTGTGCGTCCGCATCTGCGTCAGCATCCGAAGGCCTGAGTTCGAGTGCAGTGGACCGCAGTTGGAGGGACCTGAGTTCGAGTGCAGTGGCCGCAGTTGGAGGGACCCGAGTTCGAGTACAGTGAACTCGAGTGACTGAGATAGAAGAACTGTGAACTGAGAACTGGTAGTTCTGATTTGTAAATAGTACTGTGTAAATATTAGTTAAGATTAACAGTTCATTGTTGTGCGTAATAGTCCAAGTAAATTGTCATTGTCGTCGGTGGAGTGCTATAACGAATACTGTGTTGAGTGAAGATCCAATTGTTGACGAGAGCGTTAAGGTGAATTGTAGAAAGGAATTATTGTTGTGACGAATAAATTACATTGTTGTTACAAATAAAATTCACATTGGTGTCAGAACCGGGACATTATCGACAATGGAGAACCTACAGCTGATCCTGCAAGCCATCGCGGAACTGAAAAACGACTTAAGTGCAGTAAAAGCAGAAATGAAGAACTACATCAGTGAGGTTAAGAACGACATAAATGATGTGAAAACGGAGATGAAAAGTGACATAAGTGAAGTGAAAACAGAGATGAAAAGTGACATAAGCGGAGTGAAAGATGACGTCACTACGCAAATTGAAAGCGTTTCGGCCCACGTAGATGGAATTGTCGCCATCGTAAAAGACGAACTTAAGGCCGATTTGGATAAACTAAACCAGAATTTTACAACTATAAACGAGACAGTAGCCGAGTTGAGACAGGATGTAGACCATTTCGACTGCAAAATCCGCGATCTCGAGCGTCGTCAAGAGCAGACGAGTGAGGTGATGGACAAACACGCTGAGGAAAACAAGCACATACTCGCGTTAATGGACCAACACGCTGTAGAAAACAAACACATCCTCGCGTTGGTGGATCGCCAGGCTAGAGAACAGAAACAGATAATTGCCGAGGAAGTTCAACGGGCCGTGGAAAGATCGACGTCAGCATTGAGGACCTCACATAGTGCCCCTGCGGAACCATCGGCTTCAGCCAGACATCACAACGTCAAGACGCCGAAGTTCGACGGTACGACGTCTTGGGCGATATTCCGTCGCCAGTTCGAGGCCATCGCAGAGCACAATGGGTGGACGCCGGCAGAGAAAACTACTCAGCTGCTGGCCGCGCTTCAGGGACAGGCGTCGGAGATTCTTCACAGCGTTCCAGAAGATGGGACAGCCGCTGAGATAATGGCGGCCCTGGAGGGACGTTATGGTGACCATCAACTTGCTGCAGCATTTAGGACCCAACTAAAAACGAGGGTCCAACAGTCAGGCGAGTCCCTGCAAGAATTCGCGATGGCGGTGGAACAACTGGCCCATAAGGCGCTCAGGGGCCTACCTAATGACTTCATCGCTGGAGAGGCGGCCTACACCTTCGGCAGCGGAGTTCGAGACCCGGAAATAAAGCAACAGCTACTCTTGGCAGAGCATCGCACCATCAACGCAGCTCTGGCGGCGGCCCTCAGGATGGAGGCGGCCAAGTCGGCGGCGGGAGTCTCAGCACCGCACTGGATCAGGAGCGTCACGGCGACGGATGCTGGGGGGCGCCAACCGAAGCCACCTGAGCGGCAGTCAACGGAGCGGCGGAGACGACGGGCGCCCACCTGCTGGTCCTGTGGCAAACCGGGACACTTGAGAAGGGACTGTGACCAATCCGGCCACAGGCAGGAGAGAGAGGTGGCCGACGTCGAGGAGCGCCAGCAGTCAACGGAGCGGCGGAGACGACGGGCGCCCACCTGCTGGTCCTGTGGCAAACCGGGACACTTGAGAAGGGACTGTGACCAATCCGGCCACAGGCAGGAGAGAGAGGTGGCCGACGTCGAGGAGCGCCAGCAGTCAACGGAGCGGCGGAGACGACGGGCACCCACCTGCTGGTCCTGTGGCAGACCGGGACACCTAAGGAGGGACTGCGACCGCTCTGGCCACCGGCCGGAGAGAGAGGTGGCTGGCACTGAGAGGAGTCAGCAGTCGCCTGAGCAACGGGGACGACGGGTGTCCACCTGCTGGTCCTGCGGTGAACCTGGGCACCTGCGGAGGAGTTGCGACCGACGTGGCAACAGTCAGGAGAGAGAGGGGGCCGATGCTAGGAGGAGCACGTCGGCGCCATCATCACCGTCCCCTCGGCTCGTCCTGAAACCGGTCGACAGAAGGTGCGACGATGGGCTGATTGCTGAAGGACGGATAAAAGGCCGTCCATGCAGAGTACTGGTGGACACTGGGGCGATGCTCACTATCGCCAGACCAGACGTCGTGCGTGGCCTACCTGGGAGGACGCCGCTGCGCCAATACGAGCTACGGACTGCTTCAGGCGAGAGCTTGCCCATCCAGAGAGAGGTCTTCCTGGACCTGACCTTGGGGAAGAGGAAACTGGAGATGTGGGTGTTCGTCGCCAACATCACCGAGGACGTCGTCCTGGGACTCGACGCCATGCGGTTACTCGATGCGACGGTGGACGTCCGGCGCCGTATACTCCGTCTTGGTCGGGATGAAGTGTTCCTGATGGACGCCGAGGACCAACCCGTGGCCAGCGAGCTCTCCTTGGAGGGCCAAGGGGAAAAGCAAGATGGCGCCCATGCAGTACGAGTATTGCTGCCCAGCCAAGCCAAGGATGGGGTGGCACCACCATAAGGAGGGAGCAGCCGGAGGACCCCAAACGTTGGCCCGACTAGCCGTCTACCAAGGGACTGCCCGGGACGAGCAGCCCTAAGGAGGGGGCAATGTGACAGCGACGTGAGAATCGAACTCACGACCAGCGTCCCGCAAGAAAGCAGATCGCACAGGCTCCACGGAACATTGAATGACGTCGCGCGGTGGAGAGAAGAGAGAGGGTGTATTACGTCACGCGACGAGTCCGCGCGCGCAGCTGCTTACGGAGGGAAGGGGGAACGGACCTTCCCGGCCCTTCCAGAAATGTCGATGTAGAGATATTGAGATAATTCTCTACACACCTGTAGAAGGTTCTCGCAACTATGATTTTGCTATAAAAGAGCAGGCGCCAGCGAACTAGAGAGTTGTTGTTGTTGTAGAGTTTTCAGTTATTCAGTCAGTGAGAAAGCCAGAGCAAGCAAGCCAGCCGGAGTTCGACTCGAGTGTGCGTCCGCATCTGCGTCAGCATCCGAAGGCCTGAGTTCGAGTGCAGTGGACCGCAGTTGGAGGGACCTGAGTTCGAGTGCAGTGGCCGCAGTTGGAGGGACCCGAGTTCGAGTACAGTGAACTCGAGTGACTGAGATAGAAGAACTGTGAACTGAGAACTGGTAGTTCTGATTTGTAAATAGTACTGTGTAAATATTAGTTAAGATTAACAGTTCATTGTTGTGCGTAATAGTCCAAGTAAATTGTCATTGTCGTCGGTGGAGTGCTATAACGAATACTGTGTTGAGTGAAGATCCAATTGTTGACGAGAGCGTTAAGGTGAATTGTAGAAAGGAATTATTGTTGTGACGAATAAATTACATTGTTGTTACAAATAAAATTCACAATATTTTGTCAGTTTCGTGTATGCAAGCGCCCTTTGTCGACAGACGCTACCGAATATCCCACTTCGTTCTACCATCTCCCGTTATAGCAAGAGCAATACTATTACTGACCTGAGACCGAGTCTATGGGCTCAGCCTGGCTAACTAGCCTTCCATCCAGGCGACAGTTTGATTCCTAGTTAGGTTGTGATGGAATTTTTGGTGGACGAAGTAAACGTTGTAGAGTATTTTTGTCCCGTGCCGTAGCGTCGTTGTCTTGTCGGCAGCATTTGATCTCGGACAGGACAGTTTTGTCTCAGACTGTCCGATGCGACAGTGATTACAGGCATTCATACGAGGCTGCAGGATACTGCGTAGGACATTTTGTCTCGGACAGGACAGTTTTGTCTCAGATTGTCCGATGCGACGGTGATTACAGGCATTCATATGAGGCTGCAGCATACTGCGTAGGACATTTTATCTCGGACAGGACAGTTTTGTCTCAGACCGACCGATGCGTTAGACATTTGTTTCGGACAGGACAGTTTTGTCTCAGACCGTCCGATGTAACGGTGATTACAGGAATTCTTGTTATGAGACTGTAGCATACTGCGTAGGACATTTTGTCTCAGACAGGACAGTTTTGTCTCAGACCATCCGATGTAACGGTGATACAAGCATTCTTGTTATGAGATTGTAGCATACTTCGTAGGACATTTTGTCTCCGACAGGACAGTTTTGTCTCAGACCGTCCGATGTAACGATTATTACAAGCATTCTTATTATTAGCCTGTAGCATACTGCGTAGGAAATTTTTTCTCGGACAGGACAGTTTTGTCTCAGACCGTCCGATGTAACGATGATTACAAGCATTCTTATTATGAGACTGTAGCATACTGCGTAGGAAATGTTGTCTCGGACAGGACAGTTTTGTCTCAGACCGTCCGATGTAACGATGATTACAAGCATTCTTATTATGAGACTAGCATATTGCGTACATTCGTCCGATGCAGTATACTCCAGCCTCATATGCATGCGTGTAAACTCATATTTCAACAGACAAAAAATACGTAGGCTATTCATGATATATGTTTTTCTGTTTCAGTAAATAGGCCTAAATATATGATTCTGCTGACAATAAAAGCTAGATTTGTTAATGAAGTGACATTTTATTGAATACAAAAAATACATGACCTATTTATTTTCTATTTCACACATACGAATTTACTGACCTGGTTTCTTTCCCTTTCTGTAAATGGATATACAAATTTTAGCTTGTATTCAAACCACTTCAGTTTTAATAACGGGTGTTATAAGCATAAAATTAACACCGCGACTTAGTTCATACGTCGCATCTCCTTTGTGGTTACTATATTTTGTCTGGGCGCATGTAATATTTTTTTAACTTATCATAACTAACAGCGACTGATTCTTAAAATTACAAATAGGCAACGTTGCCAAGTGCGAATGGTTCGTGTTGTTCTGTCGGCTAAAAATCAGTGACCCTCATGAATTAAGTACATAGTATGAAAATTGGTGTAATTCTGCGTTCAGACTTTGTTTCAGTCCCTCTTGGACTGAATACATGCCTGAGGTTTTCTACAGCTGTGAAGTGAATGTCAAGTAATCCCATAGGAAATTCTCGGCCTCATCTCACCATAAAATTTATTTTATTTGCTTATTTATTTACTATAATATTGATGTGCTAAGCAACAGAGATTAGCTAGTTTATAAGAATATAATAATATACTTACAATAATAATAATAATAATAATAATAATAATAATAATAATAATAATAATATGTATTGTAAATATTTACCATTATGCAAATTCAGAATTCATACGTTAATTTTATTGATCACATTTATTGTTATACAAGTTTGTGGTTTAATCATCTGGAAAAATTTAGAGTTCATATTGTAGAAGAGATTGCATCTTCTCATGCCTTTCATAGGAACACGAATGCTAACATAATAATATATTAATGAGTCAAAGATTATATTTCCTTTAACGGCCTTGATTAAAACAGGTCATCGAGTTCTTGACGTTAGAATATTAACTGGCAGTTGAAAACAAATCACAATTTTTCTCTTAATTATTCTTGAAGTCGTTGCATAGAAATTTATACGTTTACATTATGACATGAATAAAATTGACTTTGGATACTTCCTCAATCAGCCGAGTCAATATTGGTGTAACAGAATTCCAGACTGCGGATGCATATTCGAGTTTCCGTCCAACTGACTCGAAGTAATGTATTAAACTTGAATCAGATGCAGAGAGAGAATAAGTTATTAACTGTATTAGCTCTAACATTCTAATAGCATGATTATATTATATTCTGAAATGTCCAATGGGCCTGAAGATTTTACGGAGACAGTATTGATTCCAATACCGAAGAAAAATAATGCCAAGAAATGTAAGGAGTTCATGACTATCAGTCTAATATCGCATTCGGCGAAGATTCTCTTGCAAATATTGAATCGACGTTTATTTTCTAAGATGGAAGAAGAGCAGTTTGGCTTCAAGAAGGGAAAAGATACGAGAGTTGCAATTGGACTGCTACAGACAATCGGCGAAAGATACCTAGAGAAGAATAATAAAGTGTATGTAGTATTTGTAGACTTAGAAAAGGCTTTTGACAGAGTGGATTGGAATAAACTGATGGGGGTTCCTAAATAAAATTGGTGTGGATTGGAAAGAGAGAAGATTGTTCAGTAATCTTTATATGAAACAACGAGTCAAAGTCAGGATAGGAGAAAAAATGTCAGAAGAAAGTGAAATTGGGTGAGGAGTAGGCCTACGTCAAGGATGTCCTTTATCACCTACCCTGTTCAACATCAGCTTGGAGGAGTTAGTAAAGAACTTTTTCAGAACATGGGAAAAGTGATAGTGGGAGGAAGAAGAATAAAGTGCATAAGATTTGATAATAATATGGCATTGTTAGCAGAAGAGGAAATGATACTAAAGGATATGCTACTGGAGCTAAATAACAGCTGTGATCAGTATGGGATGAAGAAAAATGTAAATAAGACGAATAGCATGGTCATAGGAAGAAAAATACAGAAGATCTTCTTCTTCTCCTTCTCCAAGCTTTAAGCCTTTTAAGGCTTGTTGCGGCTCCAAATTAATTACACTCATTGATTGATTTATTCCGTGCGGCTACATTTAATTTGGAGCTGATCAGTAATGTGTTGAAAACACAGAAGATAAACTTGCGAATTCTAAATGGGGCAGTAGAGCAAGTGGACAGCTTCAAATACTTGGGGTGTACTATAAGCAGTAACATGACCTGCTGCTGGGAAGTAAAAAGGAGGATAGCAATGGCAAAGGAAGCTTTTAATAAAAAGAGGAGCATTTTGTGTGGATCTCTGGAAAAAGAACTAAGGAAGGGACTAGTGAAATGCTTTGTATGGAGTGTGGCATTGCATGGGGCAGAAACATGTACGTTACGACGAAATGAAGAGAAGCGAATAGAAATTAGAAGCATTTGAAATGTGGATATGGAGAAGCATGGAACGTGTGAAGTGGACAGACAGAATAAGAAATGAAGCTGGGTTGGAAAGAGTGGGTAAAAAAAAAGAATGATGCTGAAAATTATCAGGAAGAGGAAAAGGAATTGGTTGGGTCACTGGCTGAGAAGAAACTATCTACTGAAGGATGCATTGGAAGGAATGGTGAACGGGAGAAGAGTTCGGAGTAGAAGAAGATATCAAATGATATATGAGGAAATGAAGAGGAACGCAGAAAATAGGAATGATTGGAGAAAACTGGGTTTGCAGTGAAGGACTTGCCCTTGGGCAGAACACTAAATGATATATATATATATATATATATATATATATATATATATGTGTGTGTGTGTGTGTGTGTGTGTGTGTGTGCGCGCGTGCGTGTGTGTGACCTCTCACTTATTTATAAATCAGTACTCCACTATCCACGATGAACCACTTTAATCTGACCGCTGAGTTCATGTTTTCTTGAAGTTTTGAATGAGTCCAGCATTTCAGTAGAACTCCCATGGCAGTGATAAAGCCTGTAAGCACGCAACTTATCGGAGCCTGCGCGCTCTTCATTTTTGTATCCCATTTAGATGCACGATCTTCAGCGGAGATGTCAGTCATTTTAAAGCTTCACTGTAGGAAGGCATCATCGTATTCTGTAAGTCAACATTTCGTATGGATACCGCTTTCTTTTATCGCATTCGGGAAGAATTATTATAATATCTAGTTTCTTTTTGCTTCTTTTGAAACGTGTTTTGTTTTTTGCTTATATTTAAGGAGTTAGGTACAGCTTACAGGAGTGAAATTTTGGAAATATTCAACATTTTTTCCTCCATTACTGTATCTTGTACAATAATGGAAATTAGTATGTCTAAAACACTGTCCTTCTGCTATATGAAAAAAATATTTTTACGATTAAAAAAGTATTCTTTACTTTTTTTTTTTTTCGAAATTCAGTTCACTGTGCAGTGATCAAGCGTTTCCCATATAACTCAAAAACTATCCAATATTCTGTGACGAAATTTTTTGTTTGTATTTATGCATGTAATATCTACAATATGATGCAAGATCACTTCTCTACCTTGGATAGATTATCTGATAAAAAAATAAATTCATTTAAATAATGATCCACATATAAAGAATATTATTTATTAAGAAATGTAGTTGAAAGAGCATGATATTGTAAACATGAGTTTCAGCAATAAAATAAAAGAGGAAGAAGATGAAAAAGTTAACAAGTTTATGAGTTATGAGGGAGGGAAACGCTTCATCACTGTACAGTGAACTGCCACCATTGTAAATTTTGTTTTCCATTTAAATTGTAGATATTTAGTTCTTTTCTTATCTCTTCAATTTACTTTCTGTCTATTCTTTGGTATAGTGCCACCATCCGTAACATTTTGATTTCTGCTGACTCTATCTGCCTTTGTTAGCGTCCAGCATTCACAGTCAGTATTTTATAAAATTTAAGAATTGCGTCCTTTCGAGCTTTATTTAATAAGGTGGGTTTAATTGTTTCACACATGTATTAAATCATTGTATTTTATTTATCTAGTTTTCTAGTGTTGCCTATTACTCATCCTAAGCAGATAAAACCTTGTACCTGGTTTAATTTCGTATTATTAATTACTATATTTGTCCTCAGTGTACGTTTTCCTTTGAAAGCTAAAATGTTTGTTTAGGTTGCGGTTATAGTAAGATTATATTGTACTACTACCATCACCACCATTACTTTTACTACTACTACTACTACTACTACTACTACTACTACTACTAATACTAATACTACTTTGAAAAATCCATAGTGACACTTGTGGCGGACAAGGTCGCAGTTGGTGTTTTTCTCGGGGTTCTCCCATTTTCCCCCATATTAGGTATTTACATCATTCCGTCACCATTTCTCCATTTCGTCATCATTCCATAGCATTCCCCTATCGCCGGCCGGCGACGCACGGAGGGGCCTGGCCTAGGAACGAGGGGGGTTGCCTGCTCGACACCTGGGTACGCAGCGAACCTTAGTGTAGTCAGCCGGTGTGGATTTGGGAATGCGCCTAGCTTGAGGGTTAGCGCAATAGATCGTAACAGGTCGCAGTGCTGGGCCATAGTGCCTCCCCTCCCGTAAATTCAATTCAATTCAATACTACTACTACTACTACTACTACTACTACTACTACTACTACTACTACTACTACTACTACTAGTACTAATTAATTTACCAATTACCAGTTAAATACAGTACACATTTTCAGTATCTTTGAAACTGAGAAAGTGCTTTCAAAATGTTCTCTGTTCTTTTTCTTGTTTTCAAACACTCTTTCGTTTTTCTATTTGTTTTTAAACATTTTTTATGATTCGAATTAAGATAGAATGTTATTGTATCATCGATACGATCATCATTTTTCTATGTGAAGCAGTTATAGTGTACAGTGTAGTTAAGGCGCGGCTTAGTTGAACCGTTAACTGAACACTTGAACAGTCAGGGATTGTCGGATACCGTGATTCAAATTTAGAGGAGATCAATTATTGGGATCTGTAATTGATAAATGGAATATTCTTTTCGACAGTACCCTCATTTTATTTATTATAATTCTACTACTTAACCATCATCATCATTATCATCTCCATCAACTAACACAATAAATAAAATGATGAAAGCCACTGCGTAAATGTATGGAGAACATAAACATATTAATCTATAACAGATACAACAAAGAACGTTTTGCTCGTAGGCCTACTTGTTTGGAGCAGTAATTTTCCATACCGTAGTAAGTACATTTGATTGGATAATGAATAGCAGCTGCCCCTGAGTCTACAACTAATCATGTAATTTGTAGTCTTGCCTGCGTTGCAATGACTCTCCAGGAACTAATTGTTTGGTGATTATGCAACTTGAAAAAAAATTGTTTTCAGTAATGAGTAACTTAAACGAAAGTTTTTAGATGTCATTAAATATACTTTACAAAAAAAACAGAATTAAAATTAATGTTAGACAAGGTTACTGTTGTGAACAGAAAGAGTTTACGGCAAACAAATTTCATTCAGCTATAATTTTGGTCTGCAGAATGTTCAGTTTCGCTGTTGTAAAGACTTGCGCAGACTAAAGCGAATGCGAATATGCGAAAGCGAGTGTGAAGACGATATAGGGTAAAGGTTGGTAAAATTGTGATACTAATAATATTATGATAGTTATTTTTTAGAATTTTTTACAATTTTACTGAGCGGATGCGAATATGCGAAAGCGAGCGCGAAGACGATATAGGGTAAAGGTTGGTAAAATTGTGATACTAATAATATTATGATAGTTATTTTTTAGAATTTTTTACAATTTTACTGAGCGGATGCGAATATGCGAAAGCGAGCGCGAAGACGATATAGGGTAAAGGTTGGTAAAATTGTGATACTAATAATATTATGATAGTTATTTTTTAGAATTTTTTACAATTTTATTGAGCGAATGCGAATATGCGAAAGCGAGCGCGAAGACGATATAGGGTAAAGGTTGGTAAAATGGTGATAATAATAATATTATGATAGTTATTTTTTAGATTTTTTTACAATTTTATTGAGCGAATGCGAATATGCGAAAGCGAGCGCGAAGACGATATAGGGTAAAGGTTGGTAAAATTATGATACTAATAATATTATGATAGTTATTTTTTAGAATTTTTTACAATTTTACTGAGCGAATGCGAATATGCGAAAGCGAGCGCGAAGACGATATAGGGTAAAGGTTGGTAAAATTGTGATACTAATAATATTATGATAGTTATTTTTTAGAATTTTTTACAATTTTACTGAGCGGATGCGAATATGCGAAAGCGAGCGCGAAGACGATATAGGGTAAAGGTTGGTACAATTGTGATACTAATAATATTATGATAGTTATTTTTTAGAATTTTTTACAATTTTACTGAGCGGATGCGAATATGCGAAAGCGAGCGCGAAGACGATATAGGGTAAAGGTTGGTAAAATTGTGATACTAATAATATTATGATAGTTATTTTTTAGAATTTTTTACAATTTTACTGAGCGAATGCGAATATGCGAAAGCCAGCGCGAAGACGATATAGGGTAAAGGTTGGTAAAATTGTGATACTAATAATATTATGATAGTTATTTTTTAGAATTTTTTACAATTTTATTGAGCAAATGCGAATATGCGAAAGCGAGCGCGAAGACGATATAGAGTGAAAGTTGGTAAAATTGTGATACTAATAATATTATGATAGTTATTTTTTAGAATTTTTTACAGTTTTACTGAGCGAATGCGAATATGCGAAAGCGAGCGCGAAGACGATATAGGGTAAAGGTTGGTAAAATTGTGATACTAATAATATTATAGTTATTTTTTAGAATTTTTTTACAATTTTACTGAGCGAGAGGAAGATTGTTTTTTTGCGTCAACGTATTAAGGGAATGTTCTGCACAAAATCGGTCCTTCTGTCGTTCAGTAAAATTGTAAAAAAATTCTCTAAAAGTACTATCATAATATTATTAAAATCACAATATTACCAACCTTTACCCTTTTCAACACTCGAATGGTAATGTAATGTAGTGATATAGACCAGCACGCGAGCAGTTCACGCGGTCAACGCGATCAGCTGGGGGATCAGGAGAACAGATCGCAGATGTAGGGTTCATCGCCCAGTTTGCCTTATCTTCCCTCAGCTGATGGTACACATTCTTAAACTGTCCTATCATCTTTCTTGACATGTTAATTTCATGCACCCATTTTCTACGGTGTTTCTTCCTATTAAGAAAAAATTATGGTCTGGGCAAAATGAGAAAAATATTCCATTTATAATATTCTGTGGTATCACGCTGTACGTTAAGTTGACAAAATATCTCAGTTTTTACAATACATGTATAAATACAATTATTTTTATCATCCAAGTCTGCTACAAGAAGACATTCTTTTTCAAATTGGGAAGGATCCATGTTCGTCGCGATGCTGCCCTCAGAACACTGTTCGGTCGCGGAGTTTTCGCGTTCATGTGTTCCTAAAAGTTCGCAAATAGTTCGTGATCGTTTTCGTATTCGCAACGACCTTGGTCTGCATAGGTAGATGTTGGGGTGCTGAACACACGATAATGTACTGTGCAGTGCTAAGTGATTTACGTAGAAATGTTTTCATCCTTTTATAGTTAAAATACTGGGTTTGTATTTTGCTTTTGTCATTGAGTAGTTAGAAACACCGTAAAAACCCGATATATTGCACTTCTGTTATAGCTTAACCGCAGTATATCGAAAGATGACCTGTAGAGTGACAAAACTTGTAAGTTCAGTAATATTCTACTGTTACATTGTAGGAGCTGCGGTTAAGTTCAGCAGTGCTCTGTGTAATTATTACCACTTTGTAAGAGTCGCGATTGATTGAATACGTACTACCAAATTGTAGAGCTGCGGTTGAGTTCAGTAGTGTTCAACATATCACTTTATAGGAATCGTAATTGAGTTTAGTAGTCTACATAGTATCAAATTATAAGAAGCTGCAGTTGAGTTCATTAGTGTTCTATAATATATTATCACTTTGTTGGAGTCGCGATTAGGTTCAGTAGTGTTCTATATACTATCAACGTGTAGAAGCTGCGGTTAATTTCAGCATTTTTATATATATTATCACTTTGTAGGAGTCGCGATTAGGTTCAGTAGTGTTCTATATACTATCAACGTGTAGAAGCTGCAGTTAATTTTTGAGCATTTTTCTATATATTATCACTTTGTAGGAGTCGCGATTAAGTTCAGTAGTGTTCTATATACTATCAACGTGTAGAAGCTGCGGTTAATTTCAGCATTTTTCTATATATTATCACTTTGCAGTAGTAGCGATTAGGTTCAGTAGTGTTCTATATACTATCAACGTGTAGAAGCTGCGGTTAATTTTTGAGCATTTTTCTATATATTATCACTTTGTAGGAGTCGCGATTAGGTTCAGTAGTATTCTATATACTATCAACGTGTAGAACCTGCGGTTAATTTCAGCATTTTTCTATATATTATCACTTTGTAGGAGTCGCGATTAGGTTCAGTAGTGTTCTATATGCTATCAACGTGTAGAAGCTGCGGTTAATTTCAGCATTTTTCTATATATTATCACTTTGTAGGAGTCGCGATTAGGTTCAGTAGTGTTCTATATACTATCAACGTGTAGAAGCTGCGGTTAATTTCAGCATTTTTCTATATATTATCACTTTGCAGTAGTAGCGATTAGGTTCAGTAGTGTTCTATATACTATCAACGTGTAGAACCTGCGGTTAATTTCAGTATTTTTCTATATATTATCACTTTGTAGGAGTCGCGATTAGGTTCAGTAGTGTTCTATATACTATCAACGTGTAGAAGCTGCGGTTAATTTCAGCATTTTTCTATATATTATCACTTTGCAGTAGCCGCGATTAGGTTCAGTAGTGTTCTATATACTATCAACGTGTAGAAGCTGCTGTTAATTTCAGCATTTTTCTATATATTATCACTTTGCAGTAGTCGCGATTAGGTTCAGTAGTGTTCTATATACTATCAACATGTAGAACCTGTGGTTAATTTCAGCATTTTTCTATATATTATCACTTTGTAGGAGTCGCGATTAGGTTCAGTAGTGTTCTATATACTATCAACGTGTAGAAGCTGCGGTTAATTTCAGCATTTTTCTATATATTATCACTTTGCAGTAGTAGCGATTAGGTTCAGTAGTGTTCTATATACTATCAACGTGTAGAACCTGCGGTTAATTTCAGTATTTTTCTATAATCACTTTGTAGGAGTCGCGATTAGGTTCAGTAGTATTCTATATACTATCAACGTGTAGAACCTGCGGTTAATTTCAGCATTTTTCTATATATTATCACTTTGTAGGAGTCGCGATTAGGTTCAGTAGTGTTCTATATACTATCAACGTGTAGAAGCTGCGGTTAAATTCAGCATTTTTCTATATATTATCACTTTGTAGGAGTCGCGATTAGGTTCAGTAGTGTTCTATATACTATCAACGTGTAGAAGCTGCGGTTAATTTCAGCATTTTTCTATATATTATCACTTTGCAGTAGTAGCGATTAGGTTCAGTAGTGTTCTATATACTATCAACGTGTAGAACCTGCGGTTAATTTCAGTATTTTTCTATATATTATCACTTTGTAGGAGTCGCGATTAGGTTCAGTAGTGTTCTATATACTATCAACGTGTAGAAGCTGCGGTTAATTTCAGCATTTTTCTATATATTATCACTTTGCAGTAGCCGCGATTAGGTTCAGTAGTGTTCTATATACTATCAACGTGTAGAAGCTGCTGTTAATTTCAGCATTTTTCTATATATTATCACTTTGCAGTAGTCGCGATTAGGTTCAGTAGTGTTCTATATACTATCAACATGTAGAACCTGTGGTTAATTTCAGCATTTTTCTATATATTATCACTTTGTAGGAGTCGCGATTAGGTTCAGTAGTGTTCTATATACTATCAACGTGTAGAAGCTGCTGTTAATTTCAGCATTTTTCTATATATTATCACTTTGCAGTAGTAGCGATTAGGTTCAGTAGTGTTCTATATACTATCAACGTGTAGAACCTGCGGTTAATTTCAGTATTTTTCTATATATTATCACTTTGTAGGAGTCGCGATTAGGTTCAGTAGTGTTCTATATACTATCAACGTGTAGAAGCTGCGGTTAATTTCAGCATTTTTCTATATATTATCACTTTGCAGTAGTCGCGATTAGGTTCAGTAGTGTTCTATATACTATCAACATGTAGAACCTGTGGTTAATTTCAGCATTTTTCTATTTATTATCACTTTGCAGTAGTCGCGATTAGGTTCAGTAGTGTTCTATATACTATCAACATGTAGAACCTGTGGTTAATTTCAGCATTCTTCTATATATTATCACTTTGCAGTAGTCGCGATTAGGTTCAGTAGTGTTCTATATACTATCAACGTGTAGAACCTGTGGTTAATTTCAGCATTTTTCTATATATTATCACTTTGCAGTAGTCGCGATTGGGTTCAGTAGTGTTCTATATACTATCAACGTGTAGAAGCTGCGGTTAATTTCAGCATTTTTCTATATATTATCACTTTGCAGTAGTCGCGATTAGGTTCAGTAGTGTTCTATATACTATCAACATGTAGAACCTGTGGTTAATTTCAGCATTTTTCTATTTATTATCACTTTGCAGTAGTCGCGATTAGGTTCAGTAGTGTTCTATATACTATCAACATGTAGAACCTGTGGTTAATTTCAGCATTCTTCTATATATTATCACTTTGCAGTAGTCGTGATTAGGTTCAGTAGTGTTCTATATACTATCAACGTGTAGAACCTGTGGTTAATTTCAGCATTTTTTCTATATATTATCACTTTGCAGTAGTCGCGATTGGGTTCAGTAGTGTTCTATATACTATCAACGTGTAGAAGCTGCGGTTAATTTCAGCATTTTTCTATATATTATCACTTTGCAGTAGTCGCGATTAGGTTCAGTAGTGTTCTATATACTATCAACGTGTAGAACCTGTGGTTAATTTCAGCATTTTTCTATATATTATCACTTTGCAGTAGTCGCGATTAGGTTCAGTAGTGTTCTACATACTATTACTTTGTAGAAGTTGTGGTTAAGTTCAGCAGTATTCTTTATATTATAACTTTGTAGGATTCTCATATTCTAAAAAGTATTTTTTATTTTCAACCAGAGTTTCAAAACGCATCTCAAGAACGAAATGAATATCAATTTGCATCTTCAAGAGATAAAATGTATGCCTTCCCGTCTTCCGAAAAAGTTAACAATACCCTCACTTGGCATAATAATATTACTTGGAAGTATTGCAGTGGCATATTTTAAACCCATTATGTTATTACTGTATGATACCTATCACATTTATAGCCATTACCTCAAGTTTATTTTTCTCTTTTTTTCAGCCAGCAATGAAAACATTCAAACTTGGAGTCGTGATTGTTACTGTAACAGCTGTAATGAACAACATGGTCTACATACAAGCATATTCCAATGATGAACCGAATCACAAAGAATTAATGGATATCCAATACTTGACGAATTGCAGTAACAGAAAGGACAATGACCGTAACTGTACGTTGAAAAATAACGATAACTTTCTGAATGATTCCCTCAACAAGAAAGAAATTTACTGTCAGCTTCCAATTCGATATATTAAAGCAACCGTTATCTGTAAACCTCTTAGAGATATCATCAACATTTTAATGAGAGAAATAGGAAATTATGAATTTAAGACGGACAATAAAAATTTTAGGGGAGGAAAGCATTTTATAAACAATAATGAAAGTAAAATAATACAGGCATTGTGTCAAAAGTATACACAGTTTGTGAGACGTCTTATGCTCGTTAGAAAATGCAGGCCGTACTCAAAAGCTCCTCTGTCGAAAAGAAGTGTAATGTCGAAGAAGAAATTAAGAAGAAAAATGTCAGATAAATGTCGTAAACATATTAATATGTCGCTATATTTTAATGAAGACCACAGTCTTCAAGCAACGTTATTAGATGTGACCTTACATTCGAACAATAGCATTTTTGATCCGCAAGAATTATGCCCTCTCAATGTAATGTATTCAACAACTCTCCCAACAAGCACAATTAAACACATCCACATTTTTGCAAATAATACTAGAATATCGCGATCAATAAATCCTTTGGAATTTACTTCTAGTATTTCAAATAATAGTAAAATCACAAACATATTAACGCAGTTCGAAGCTTATAACCAGGATAAAGTTTTAAATATAGATTCCAAAAGTGAAATATCTAAAATTTCAACACCACCTCCAGTAATACCAACAAAAAGTGGAAGAGTTACACATGTAACAAATAATAATAATAATAATAATAATAATAATAATAATAATAATAATAATAATAATAATAATAATACCAACTTTCAACTACCAATGTCTTCTACATCTTCTCATGTTTCTGACGTCTTACCAAGATCGTTTGTCTACAAATCAACTCTGTCAACCCAGGAAACTTGGAGGAATTCCCAGCAGTACAATGAAAGCGAAATAGTTTTTGAAAATAGCACGAGAAATGAAATTTTGTTGGAATCCTACGACTCTTATGGTAACCAAAATAATATTAACTCTTCTACAATGCAAAGGAATCGAACTGAGACGTCTCTTCCCGGTCAAAACTATTCTGAATTTGAGAACAGAGCTCTCCTGGAATTCAAAAGGCTGTATCCGTTAAAACTGTGGGAGTCGCGAGGGTTGTTCACTCCAGAGTTTCTGGATATCATCAACCCTCACTGGCTTCAATTCCCGCCACCTGACCCGGTCAATCACTACGTGCTTGGCGTCCTGTACTGCTTCATCATGGTCGTCGGTATTGCGGGTAACGCTCTGGTCATCTTCATGTTCGTCAAGTGAGTACCTTAATAATAGAAAATAGTTACTATTTCAACTGTAATTCTTAACAAGCTGACTCATCAATAAGTTATGTTTATTATTTCATTTAACGGAATGAAATTGGAAAAAAATGTATTGTGATGCTGCAAACATAGATTTTCTAGATTTTCTTGGAAATACTGTACAGTTCCAGAAAGAAAACAAGGCTCTCCTAATTTTACAAAGTTTCAGATACGACACAATGCGCATGTGTAGTAAACAAGAGTGCTTACATACAGGAAAACCGTAAGTAATGCCATTAATTTCAGGGGGTTATTCTTTGAGACATTTCAAATAAAAATGTTTACTACAATTTTGCTCGTTTTTACTTCCTTTTCGAGATAAAAATTGTTTTATATGAAACATTTCATAACGTGTTTTTGGGAAAGCCATTGATTTATTTCCAAATATACTCACTCAGTCAATTTAAGAGAGCAGTGTATTATGATAATAAATCATTGAAAGAATTTTAGTTTTGTCCTTTAAATATGCAGAAATTTGACCCGAAAAAATGTAACATTTTAAAATTACTTTTCAGAAGAAAAAGTTACATTTGTTCGGATAAAAATTCTCCGCATTTAAAGGAAAAAACTAAAATTCTTTCAAGTGTTTATTATCATAATAATCAGCTTTCTTAAATTGACTGAGCATATTGGGAATTAAATCAATGGTTTTTCCAAAATACACCATGAAATATTTCATATAAAACAACTTTTATCTCGAAAAGAAAGAAAAACCAGCAACATTATATTATTTTTGTTTGAAATATCTCAAAGAATAATCTCATAAAATAAATGGCATTACAGTACTTACGATTCATTCTGTATATCCTACTTTCGGACAGTCGTGCGAAACGTGTTGCCTACATACAGGTGACTACCATCAAGAATCGAGCTATTTTTTTTTCTGTAACTCTTACATGTTTACAGAAAATAATACCTCGTTTTGAAAAATTAACGGTCACTAATATTGAAAACTCTGTCATGCGTGGATGAACTTCTATAGAAACTATCAGTTTTGTAAAGGACTTTCTGAACATTTTAATTTGTGGGATTATAAAAAATGCATTTTGTGTGCACTCTGTAAAAAGAAATAGATGCATAGTGAATGATTTCATTTAGCCAAAGTATAATCCAGACGTTTGAGATGAGCAGGACATGTAGCATGTATGGGTGAATCCAGAAATGCATATAGAGTGTTAGTTAGAAGACCTGAGGGAAGAAAACATATTTGGGGAAGCCGAGACGTAGATGGGAGAATAATATGAAAATGGATTTGAGAGAGTTGGGATATGATGATAGAGACTGGTTTAATCTTGCACAGGATAGGGACTGATGGCAGGCTTGTGTGAGGGCAGCAGTGAACCTTCAAATTCTTTAAAATCCATTTGTTAGTAATGGGTCCTTTAGAGTGGAAATAGCATTTTCATTTTATGAAACACTCTTCAGTGGTCAATTTATGTAGAAACACGTCAGTAGAAATGTCAGAAAAGCTTTCATCAGGCGTACATAACAGCAACAACAGAGAACAAGGTAGATTCATTGCTATGATTTCAAATTAATTATAATGATATTTGCAATTTCATATTAATTGTATAAATCACAGATTAGTAATTTTGTTCACATTTCAGTATTTATTTTCCGATGAATAAATTCCGACGCCGATTAAAAACTCTGTAGCATTAAAATCAAAACACAAAAACCACCAAGTTTGAACTAGAACAAATTGATGAATAATGGAAACTAAATCTGAAATTGTTTACATATCCCATGTAACTACAGGCCGATAATCCTTTTCGTAAAAAGATTACTAAAACTGTAGCTTTTTTCCACAGATGCCGAGCACTACAGACTCCTGCAAATATTCTGATAATGAATCTTGCTGTGAGTGATTTTCTTCTGCTCAGCAAGTTACCTCTCTTCGTATTCAACAGCTTTCACTGTGGCCCAGCATTAGGATACATAGGTTTGTAGTGAACTTCCTTAAAGTAGCTGAACGAACATTTGTACAATCTACTTTTCGTAAAGGAACAATTTTCTTACGCCCCTGCCATATGGTAAATGCCAAGTGAGACAAGTGGCTAACAAACTTGAATCTCACATATTATACTGAACATAAGAGCCGCGTCCATAAAGTAACTTTCCCACTCGTCCCACAGTTAGCAAACCATATGTTGCGCGAAGCGACTGCGTGTATGTGATAGAGTAATGTCCTGGGTGGCGCATGCGCTAACGGAACTGCCCGAGTGCTCTCAGTGGTTTCGTTTCATTGGTTGAAGATGGACGCTCCTATTCCAGCTCCCGCCGCGTGTGAAGTGCAATCAGTAATAAAGTTTTTGAATGCACAGGGCATAGCGCCGATTGAAATTGATCGTCAGCTGTGCCTGGTCTGTGGGCCTAACGTCATGAGTAAGCAGATGGTGCATTGCTCCACAAGGTCGTCTATGATGATGACTGGCCTCCCACTGCGCTCCTCGCCATGCATATTTTGGCGTCCTGCTGAAAATTGTCTACAGCACCAACGCACCATCTGCTTGCCCATAGACCTGGCACAGCTGACGATAAATTTCAATCGGCGCTATGCCCTGTGCATTCAAAAACTTTATCACTGACCGCACTTCACACGCGGCGGGAGCTGGAATATAAGCGTCCATCTTCAACCAATGCAACGAAGCTACTAAGAGCACTCTGGAAGTTCCGCTAGCGCATGCGCCATTCCAGGACATTTCTCTATCACATGATTTGCTAGCTGTGGGACGAGTGGGAAAGTTATTCGTATTTAATTTAGTCTGGACACTCCTTCCGATAACACAAAACCGCGCGTCTCTTTAGACAATCTTCTCCTCTCAAATTCCTCTCTTATCGTTGTTATTGCTAATAGATATAGTAAGTTTGGTCCTCTAACATTTTTTGCTGCATAATCGAGTCCTTTATTATTTTCAGCGCGTTTTCTTCTTCCCTGTCTTCTATTTTACTCGAGATGCACGTATTAGCACGTGCTATTTTTCTGTTAAATAATATCTTGTTACTTTTTAGGCATTCACTTTCGACTCGGAAATCAGTGTTTGACAGTAGCAGCTCGTGAGATTTTAACTTGGCATGGCTGCATTAAAATTTTTAATATACAGTATTATTATGTATTGTGTACCACAGCGAAAATTAATTATATTAATACATTTTACCTGTATTGAAGCTGAAGCCATAATCAAACTGATCTAGTACTTTTTGGTTCTGCTGCTGCTGATGTCATTCATATTAAATTTGTTTCTTTTTTAATAATTAAAGCTTAGAAACACTATACAGGTTTATCATGTGATAACTTGAGCTACTTATAATCATAATTTTCCTTGCTGTGTGTACCTAATAAATAATGTGTTCATTGTATGCTTTGTACTTTACTAAAATTATGTTTTATTTAACGACTCTCGCAACTCCAGAGGTTATATCAGCGTCCCGGTGTGCCGGAATTTTGTCCCGCAGGAGTTCTTTTACATGCCAGTAAGTCTACTGACATGAGCCTGTCGCATTTAAACACACTTAAATGCTATCGACCTGGGCCGGGATCGAACCCGCAACCTTGAGCATAGAAAGCCAGCGCTATACCGACTACGCTACCGAGGCCGACTGTATCTTACTATTTTGTTATTATTATTATGATTATTATTATTATTATTATTATTATTATTATTATTATTATTCTTGTCCATGTATTGTGGGTCCCTATCACCACGGCATGGCGCGTCCTCAGGTTGCGGATAGAGGAGACGGCCTCCAGATAGGGACGGTAGCTGCGAATATATTGAATAAGCCGATAAGGGGTGGTCCTCCAGCTTGGGGGTTGGGCGAAGGGCTAACAACCCATCACCGTAAAAAACAACTTGTTACAAATCCATACAATAAGCTTCGGAATAGGACTGATACTCTGGCATGCATATAGAGTGTTAGTTGGGAGACCGGATGGGAAAAGACCTTTGGGGAAGCCGAGACGTAGATGGGAGGATAATATTAAAATGGATTTGATGGAGGTGGGATATGATGATAGAGACTGGATTAATCTTGCACGGGATAGAGACCGATGGCGGGCTTATGTGAGGGCGGCAGTGAACCTGCGGGTTCCTTAAAAGCCATTTGTAAGTAAGTAAGTATTATTATTGTATCATACTTTTACACTTTGTATGTCTCATTTATTTTGACTTACTGTTCACATTTTATTATGCCTTTTCCTTTCTTTCTATATCGTCGTTGTTCCTGCAATAACTCCTATGTGCAAAATATAAAAATTTTTCAGTAGGAAGAAGAAACACATCTATTCATTCTATGGCAGTGGTACATAGGAGATCGTGAATTCTTACATTTTCGAAAGAAAGAAATATAAATACATATAGGAGATTTTATTATTTGCTGTGTTACTATTTAAATTATTTAACAGAGCAAAAATATGAAAATCGACAAATATGTCACATAGGAGTTATTGCAGGAACAATGACGGTATGTTATATATTATGTCTCATTTCTACAGACTTCTTGTTTACATTGTATTATGATTATCTACTTCAGTTTATTTTTTGTGCCGTATTTTGTAAATTTTGTAGTGTTTTTTGTATCGCAGTTTTACTCCTGGTTGAGTATTAGAGAAGGCCGTATGGCCTTAACTCTACCAGGTTAATTAAACCATTATTATTATTATTATTATTATTATTATTATTATTATTATTATTATTATTATTATTATTATTAATTCTGGATGTGACAGTCCATAGAAGACATACCTCAGCAGAGCTGAACGATCATTCAAACAGTTCCGGAGGTATCGTGTGGTTAGCACGATGATTTCCTCAAACGTTATAACTAGTTCGCGAAACCAGATTTCAGTACTTATAGTAACTCCCCAAATTCACCGTGATCCTGGGCACCGATCCCATACAATGGCCGAAATTTCATAAGAAAATTTCTTCCTCTATGAGAATTCGAACTAGCTAGGCGTGATACTTTAGACCACGATACTGTGGCGCGGGCCAATTTTATATTATAGTATAATAATATTTACAGGCGTGGTCTAGTAGTAGCAACCGGAACTTTAGGCCTGCGTTCGGAAGTGTATTCGAACCATTATGGGTCTGATTTGGTTGAATTTTTTCAGAGTTGCCCAACTGTAAGGCGAATGTCAGGTAACCCTATAGCGAACTCTCAAAACTCAACCCGATTTCGAAGTTACTACTACTACTACTACCACTAATAATAATAATAATAATAATAATAATAATAATAATAATAATGAAATTTAAACTCTTAACTTTTCATAAAAATATTCTTAGCGTGCAAACTCATCTACTACAAGGAAATAACATTAATATGTGGACGTGTGTACGCCATGAAAATCTCCCGTTCATTTATATCATAAATTCGTTCTTAAATTCAGCAGTCATCATTAGTCATCTGAACTAACTTTCATTCTGTATATTGTTTGTTTATAAATGATATTACAAGGTCCATCGATGAAAAAGTAGACCTACAATGAATTAGCGCAAAATGTTTTTTTATTATTGCTTCACCATACCAACGACATTAAACAGTCGATGAAATGAAATAGAGTCGTTGAATATAGAACTGTGAATAATTCGGTATAGAAACAACTTTCCCGTGTTAATGTGAACCTAAGTTGGCAATTTACCTTAGTTGACCAAATCACACAATAGCGCCACATACGAAGAATACGTCACAAACACAAACCACAACCACAACTACAACAAAATAGAAACAGATATTGAAATCCTACATATTCAGCCGAAAAACCAAAAGTTAAATACACTAGAACACTATGAAATATACAAACAAAAACACACCCACAACATATCCTCAATACACAATTAGTCTACATTTCAGAATACATAACCTCTTGACACACCACTGAACATAAATGCGCAGTGACACAGTGTATGAGGGTTGACCACTAAAGAGAAACTAAGAGGTGGAACTTAAATTGAGAAGATTCAATCCGGCATCGGAATTGAATCCGGTGTGGCTTAGTGGATAAAGCGTCAGCACGTAGAGCTGAAAACCCGGATTCGGGTCCCAGTGCCGGAGAGAATTTTTCTCTGCTCCACCCATCCTTCATCATATGGTACGAAAATATCACATCATGTACTTCCGTACATCATAATAATATAAATGAATTCACCGCCAAAGCAAATTCAGAATAAACCGAAAACAAGCAAGGACTTCACTTGTTATGAAGATGGCTGAAATTGAAGCTGAAAGTAGTCAACTAAGGTAAATTACCAACTAAGGTTCACATTAACAGAGGGAAGTTGTTTCTATAACAAATCTTAGGTGATAAAAGTGTGTATTCAAGATGTATAATTTGAAGAATCAATGTTGTCGTTGCAGGTTGCCAAGTATTTGGATTCATAGGTGGACTCACAGGCACTGTTTCCATAACAACCCTCACTGCAATAGCTCTGGACCGCTACTTCGTCATTATGTATCCCCTGGAACCAAAACGGAAGACGACTCACAGGAGGGCCCGCATGTACGCCCTCTTCACGTGGTGCTATGGCTGCGTCTTCTCACTCCCTCCCCTGCTTGGACTAAAACAGTACGTGCCTGAGGGATACCTGACCAGCTGCAGCTATGACTACTTGGACCTTTCGTTCGCCAATCGCGTATACATCTTCTCGTTCTTCACAGCAGCCTGGGTCATCCCATTCTGTATTATCACAGTCTGCTACATTGGGATCTGCTATGCTGTTTTTGTCACTCGGAACGTGAAGCAAGCCTCTGGTAAAGATTCTTCAAGACATGAGAAAACTAGGTCAGAAATTCGACTGGCAGGTGTCGTCATCGGTATAATCAGCTTATGGTTCGCTGCGTGGACGCCTTATGCTGCAGTGTCCCTGCTTGGAATAACGGGCAACAAACAATACATAACCCCCTTGTCGTCGATGATTCCTGCTCTTTTCTGCAAGATTGCAAGCTGTATCGATCCATATGTCTATGCTGTGACTCACTCTAGATTTCGTATGGAGTTTAAATCGTTCATTAGACGCGTTAGTGTCAAACGAGAAGCAAGAAGATATTCCTCAAAGAGTCAAAAGGTATGGGCAACACAATCGGATATAGTGAAGCGCACACCAGAGACAGAAGTTTCCTCAGAGGAAAGTAATGAAGTAGAGGAAGTAATAGTGATGGTAGATATGCAAGCAGAAAATACAGTCAAAGATACAGCTAGTCACATTAAGGAATTGGTAGTAGGAAAGAAACAAGTAAGTTTCCCAATGTCCGATAAAGATAAAAATAAGTTTCGTCCTCCTAGCTGGTTTGTAGCACCCAAACCAATTCGAGATAGATCTACAAGCTTTCGAAAGCACTTTAAGGACAAAGATCAAAAATAAAGTTCGACTACGGTACAAATTTTTTAATGTGTTTGAATTTTAAGAAATTGTAAACTTGATTATTTCATGCTGATTTAAATTCTCTGGATTTTGAAAACTATCAAGGCTTCCTACGGTTTCTTCGTCTGAAGTGGAAAATGTATAGAATATCCATAAGAGGGTTGTGGTAGCTTGTGGAACAATACACAGGACGCCCAGGATATTTAGATACGTTCGAGAATCAATAAGGTCCCAAGGACGAAGATGGATGTTTTGAACATTTAATTCAACATGTTATTAATATTGTTACGTAATCTGTCATGAAAATAAATCTTCATAACTCAAAATAAAAGTAGTTTCGCACTCACGTTAATATAACAATTTTTCATGTTTTTTGTATGTGGAATATATTCCGAGAGTTTGCCCAACATTAGTAGTAATTTGCACTCTGTGTACAAGAATAAAGGCACAATTAACTGCAAACACATGGAAAAGCTTAAGACTGCACTTATTCGTGTACAATATAATACCTGTAATGTTCTTGTTCTTTAACTTATGTAATACATGCAAAGATAATAAATTATTTCTAGAAACTGAAAGGAAATGCTTTACATGTAATACGGTATCTGTAAATAATGTGTAATAGAATTGTATTATTTTACCGTTTAAATTATTATCATCATCATCATTTTTTTTATTTCGTGTTCATATATTACGGCAGTCAAATAATGTTGATACAATCGTGTAAACCAGTCGTGGCGAAAACGTGACTCACGACCACATTATGGCTCGCAATGATAGCTCTTTATTTCTCTTGCTTCCTACCTTCCCCAACCCCCACTCTCTCACTCACTGGAGTCAAACTCCGTTCCATTTGTATTTGTCTCTGACCTGCGAGTGGCGTATCGTCCAATGTCTCTCTCGAAACCATGTACATCTACAAAAACGAAAGTTTCAAGTAGGATGGGAGGACGCATTTTTTTGCTGCCAATATGATGAGAATATTAAATGTATGATTTGTTCACAAGTATTACGAGGAAACGGTTGTATAACATAAAACGGCATTATACTACATGTCACTTATGAAACATTAAATGGTTATTATTATTATTATTATTATTATTATTATTATTATTATTATTATTATTATTATTATCTCTTACGTCGATCCTTTTTCAGCAGATGTACGAGTAATGTGGTTAGATCTTCAATTTAATCTCACAGGTTTACAATGTCATGTTAAATGAAAGCTTGATGTAAGGACTTGACAAATGTTGAACTTTTCAAATCTTTGCCAAAAAATAAATATCCGAAGCTTCGTTCTTTCGCTTGCTCTTTTGAAGCCATGTTCGCTACAACTTACGTTTGTGAAAAAATTATTTTCAACAATGAAAATGGTAAATACCAAATTTAGATCACGGCTGACAGACAGATATCTTCGTGATCAACTACGACTGGCAGTAAGTGACATAATTCCTGATTTTGAAACTCTGTCAAAGAGACATTCTGAAGACAGTTAATAGGTTGTGATAATGTGTCCTATGTTTTCTTGTTCATTTCTTTCTTCGTTACACATACTAAACATTAGTTTGTAACCTTATACTAGATAAAATTATATTTAAGTGGTTGACATATGGAAAATGAAGTCCGTTAATAAGCAGCAGTTGCTTCACTTCCCCTTCGGGTGTCCGCCTCTCTCCATAGGTGCTATGCACGTTGCAGGTTATACAGTGGCTCGGCGCACGATCACATTCTCGCCACGGCTGGTGTAAACGTAATCAATGGGCTACAAAGCCGAAGGTCGCGGGTTTGATTCCTGATGGGTTATGGATTCTTTCAATATTGACTTATTCATTCTGGTTACACTGGAGTCGGCTCAATTTCTAACAGAAATTAAATACCAGGGAATTTTCCTTAGAGATAAACGCGGAAGCATGAAGGACTGAATCCCTACTGCTACTAATGCCGATCTTCTGCAAAGGTGGAAGCCTTAAAAGTCCTGTTATTTTGTGAGTCTTTATGGACTGTAATAAAGATCACCTTTTTAACTTCTATGTGACCAGGTAGACCTAAAGAGGAATATGTCAGACGTACCCGTATTATTTTTATATTGGTATAGTTCAGGAGGCGAGACCTGGCATGTGAGTTGTGCGAGACGGGAAAGGTTAGGCGATCATAAAGCTAATCACACTTCCAGTAATTTTCAACTTAAAAAGTTTAAAATCATCAAACAAAACAGTTTTCAGTTTAGTGATGGCCACCTAGAACAGTTTCTCGCTACAGCTACTGTTGAACGAAATAACGTACGATACCCACCGACTTTGTAATAAAAAATACTGTGAACCATCAGAAAATCTGAGGTAGTGTGAGTTATCTGGTAGCTTAGGACAATAGCATTGTTGATTTTTCATAGTTATTTACTTATTTTATATTTTATATGTACAAAAATGGAGAATGAAACATAAAGTGATATACAGTATATTAACGGTACTGATCGTCTTATCTTTATTTATTCATTATTTTAGTTTATTCTATCTGATTTAAAACATTCAAACTGCCGCCTTCATCTAGATCACGAAGTCACGAAGCTTGAGGTGATTTTTTGCATTTCTCGCGATATAGTGCTCCAAGCGGTTAGCAACTGTGAGTACTTGGAACAATATACTGTGCGTTGGTAGCGATCCTAGTGGCTAGCAACTAAAGTTCAACTGTCATTGAGTGCATATTCTCCGCGTATTGAGCTTCGTGACTGTATGTACTAGACTGTGGTAATAGTACTGATCAAAGCCATCTATAATTTACTATAAAATATAGGAGACTCTGGTATTGATGAGAAGTGAAGAGTACTTGCACAACTTTAGTATTACATTCAGTGAAATCCGCGCGTTGAAGCTATTATTTTTCATCCAGATATTATGAGGCACCATGCATTTCGAGTCAGTGGAGCTTGCGCAGACTACCGGCTGGTTATCGAAGTGACGATACATGACGTCACCTAGTGACGTATTTTCATTCGGCTCCTAGGTATAGTCGATATTCTCAGATAGCGTCATCTGACTGCGACTATTTGCGACCAAAAACGAGGAATTGAAGTTCGATCAGAATATTGTGGGGTTCGATATTTATCTATTTGTCAAAAGTTGATTATATCGGCTATATCGCGGTAAATTCGGAGTGGTAAAGAAATTAAACACTTTTATGAAAGAGAGGAAGACAATATTTTAACTGAATATGAAAAGCTAAGTTCTTTATGGATTTCGCGACGCGTGGCATCCATTTTGGTAAGAAATGTTCATCGAGTCATTGTAGGTTAACCATACTAGTGTTACACAATCCATAATGTATATTTATAATATAATGTGCATTACGTTACATTCTATACTTGATGTGTTGTCTCTTTATTGCTATTGCAGTAGCAGATAAGGAAGGAGCAGAATGCAACATGGACCAGCAAAAGATGCAAATGATGTTGGCCAGAATGATGGAAGAAAAACACACTTTCACGTACAAAAAACTTGTGGTCCCCATGTCAATGCGAAGTATATATTGGAAGTATTTTGGCTTTCCAGCTACTGATGATGGAGATATTTTGACAAAAGTGAAGATTGTATGTATTTTATGCAAAACACAAATAGCATATAATCGTAATACAAGCAATTTACGGATGCACTTGCAGAACAAACATGCTCATGAATTATTGGAATTGGAAGCGAATACTCCACCACGTCGTCCAAGCATGGATCCTAAAGAAAAAAGAGCACAGAAGAAATCTCTTAAAGCTCCTGGTAGCATAGGTGGACCTCCCCATATCTATACAACTGCTGCAGATGGTACTGTGCAGATAGAAGGTGATATTCAGTTCATAACAGACCCAAATATTAGCCTTCAGAACTTTGAAGATGAGGAAGGTACAAGCAATCAAAATAATGTGCGAGTTGTGTTGAAGGGTAGTAGTCCTGGATTGTCAAATCAAAATGTGGCCATTATTCTACCAGAAGACAATATTAATAGCCATATTCATGGTATGGTAGATGGAAAAACAGTGTCCGATGCAATAGCAGAGTTTGTGATTCTTGACTTGCAGTTACCTGATGTTGTGGAAGGGCGTGGTTTTCAGAGGCTTATTGCAACCTTAAGATCTCCATGTGAAATCCCAAGCAAAACGAAGCTTGAAGAGGAATTAATACCAAAAATTTACGATTCTTTTAAGGAGGCTGTACAATCAACTGTGGCATGTATTCCTGGTAAGTACGAGACACAAGTAATTATGAACTCTTATATTGCAATTCTTTGTAGAGAATGTCGATAAAAAATACATTAGACTTACAGTTATTAGTTATTAATTGTTGTGTAGAAAAAAGATCAGAATTTATGTTAGGCCTACTGAACTGAAATTTGATCATAACAGTACATTAATAACTGTTTATAGGTTATAAATGTTATGTTTGTCAAGCATGGACTGTTTTGTGTTGCTTTTTTTGAAGTCGTCTGAGCAAATTAGGCATATTGTATCTCACTGAAACTTTGCAAGGTACTGTAGTTATTAGTTATTAATTGTTGTGTAGAAAAAAGATCAGAATTTATGTTAGGCCTACTGAACTGAAATTTGATCATAACAGTACATTAATAACTGTTTATAGGTTATAAATGTTATGTTTGTCAAGCATGGACTGTTTTGTGTTGCTTTTTTTGAAGTCGTCTGAGCAAATTAGGCATATTGTATCTCACTGAAACTTTGCAAGGTACTGTAGTACAAGACGATTACTGAACCATATCATACTATGATGTATTTTTCACCAAGCAATGTAATTGTTTCGGTATTTCTGTACAGGAGTGCTACTAAAGGTAGACGTGATTTTTTTTACATACTTGCGCTTCTAGTCAAGTTACATGCATCGGCAACAAAAGAAAAATTGAGGAGGTGGTGCCAATTTGGGACAGAAAATCCACTAGTCTACTTCGCCTTCAGTCTTATTGCGTAAACACTGACACAACCACATGTGGCATACCGCAACTGAATGACACTTGAATGCATTCCCTCCAATATTGTATATTGCAGCATTGTTAACATATGAATTCATCAGTATGGTCCTTCGAAGAATTCCTGTGAAGCTTATATATGTTTATACAAATAGCGGTGCATTGAATTCAAATATTTTCACTAAAATTTGGTTTCCTTTTGTAGTGGTCTTGTACAGAATTACATTTGTTTCATGAAACCAATTTCTTTAAGTCTAAGATTAAAGTCCTGTCTTATTGAACTTATACCTTGTAAGAATGCAAATTTTCATCATATCGGTACCATATTAGGCCTAGTACAAATTTGTTACATATTGGCTTCACATCTTATGTTCCAGAGTTACTTATTGACCGACAGTCGTAAAAAAAAACTTTCAAAATTTTAATTTCGAGTAGTTGGACTTCCAAGTATATTCCATTCCACTTTGAAAATTGTGTAGCAAAAACAAAACTTTTGATTGTTTGATAAATCTTGCAAATAAGTCAGAACTTGTTTCACATTGAATAGGTGTGAAGCAATTTTATTCGACTTTATTCATGATGAAGATGTAATAACTTACAGAGGGTCGTTGTAGCACCTGAAATTTTTTATTGAGTTCAAAACTATAGGTCTACTGACCAGCAAAAAAAAAAGTATTTATGACAATTTTATGAAAACAACATATGTGTGTGCGTGTGTATCTAATGCATACACACTTCACTTGCATGATTCGGGTTCTGCATACTGCTGGTAGATGACAGGACTGTGACCCATTTTCAAGTTGCACATCACTTCGGCAGGCCACATTAAGAAAACAACGTACTTGACTATAGAAAATACTGAAACATTTAACAACATGCATGTAACTCACAGTTTTCTGTAACTTTTGCAGATCTTGAAATTTTGAAATTTTTAAAAATTACCTCTCATCACGATTTTGTCAATTTAAGGCCAATGAAAACAAAGTTAACGTTTACACTGCACCTCTTGAGGTCACTAATCACTAAAAATGAGTATTTCCACCCACTAACCATTGAAAAGCCTCTTGGGGAATGAGATTCCGCTACTCCAGCAATGTTGCCCTCAACTGCGCCAAGGTGTTGATGTCACACGGTTGGACATGCCACATGCTCGATAGGATTTATGTCGGGGCTACGAGCTGGCCAGTTTAGGGTTTGTATCCCAACTTCCTGTAGGTACTGCACAACACGACAAGCGGTATGCGGACAGGCATTATCGTGCGTGAGTATAAAGTTCCGGCCAGTGAAAGGTACAAAGGGCATCATATGGTCCTCCAGGATCTTTTGAAATGTTGTTGTTGTTTTCTAACGCCAGGCATTTGACAATAAAGTCATTTGACCTCTTGCACTCCAATATTTTTCAAAGATATAAGGATCTCTTGAAAGTACCTTTGTGGATTGAGGGTCCTGCGTTCGACAAACACGAGCTCAGTGCAGGCTACATTGCTGATACCAGCCCACACCATTACTGAGCTGCCCCCAGAGTTCTCGAGGAAAAAGCAATGGGCTATTACCTCTCTCCAGCCTTCTCCACACCCTTTCTCGTCCCTCAGCAGCTGTCATCAGTGGAGAGGACAGAGGCCCACTGCTCTGGAGTCCATCCCTGGTGCTGTCTCGCGAAAAGAAGGCGCTCTTCCCTGTTCTGTGGCTCAAGTTGTGGTCCGTATGCAGGTCTTCTGGACAGAGGATTAGCTTCTGCAAACCTCCTCCTCACTGTCCGCTCACTCACTCTCACATTCCTGACATTTTTCAGTCGATTTCTTGACTGTACTGCTGTGGTATGACGATCACGCAGAACTTGCAGTGTGAGAAATCTATCATCCCTGGCATTTGTGCTCCTCCTACAGTCTGATCCCCGTCTCTCCTGTTGTATGTTTCAAGTTCCCTATAGCGTTGCATTGCACAGTGAATGGCTACCGAGCGATGCTCTGATGACCCGAGCCACTTAACGAAGGCTGTGTCCATCCACCACCAAAGCAACTACCCTTGCGACATCTTCACGGCTAAGAGGCATGTTTTACTTACAACAGCACATGAATAACTGACTAAAATTTTAGTGAATAGTTCAAAATGGTTTCCGATATCCACAGATCATCAATAAGGATGTCACAAGATTGTAAACCTTAAAAGCTGTTACTGCATTATCCTCAATAAAATCATAGAGATAAGTACTTCGGAGATTAGGATGCAATAAACTGCTCTAAAGATGGTCATATCCTCAATTTCTTTTCACAAACAATTCAGAGGGATGTTCTAATTGTGTTAAACATCTTAAAAATGGGAAGAGAATTCTTTTATTCCTAATTATATAGAAAAATGTAATTTATTTTAAATGTTCCATTTTTTTTTGCCAGTCAGTATATTTAATACTTTGATTTCTATGTCATTATAACTAATACATACATAATGTTAACAAAAGCAGTCGTAGGAAGACGTTTCTAGTGTGCATTTTAGATTAATATTGTTACATTTTTTGCGGATCTCAAAATAATTGTCACCATAAGCTTCAGTGAAGAGCACAGCGCGTCTCTGAGAGCATGTGTTTGCATTGAGTAGATATTTATGTTTAATATATTTCAGTATATGTATCTTTATCTTGACTCGAATGATTTTCTCATCGTATGTGTGGGCAAAATGTGCCGACTCCTGAAAATTTTGGCATAATATAAGCTTGATGTAGTACATACCAAGGGGATTATAGTGCAAAGCTCTGCACTGCATAGTCCTCTCGGTAAAGTGGCAAGTTTGCCAACTTCGAAAAATGTTTCCAACTCGTTCGTATCATTGCAAAGTAATCCCCATTTGTTTATTTTGTTTTCTCGACCCTGGTGAGATGTGTGAAATGGTTTGCATAGAATATTCATTACAAAATCAATAATGAGCTTATCAAGATGTAGATTTTATTGTAACGTCAGTATAGGTAGACTAAAGTAATAAAGTACAGTACTGTACTGTAAATTATTTTCTGCAAAAATAAGTGCAAAAGTGTTTTCCTCTATTTTTATATAAGAGAAGATGTTTAATGATACTGTAACTTTTGTTAAAAAAAATTTTATGTCCTTGCAGCTGTCCATATTATCCGAGTTTTCAGTTATCTGAAGTGGCCTCGGTCCAAATTACCTTGGATAATTGGGGTTCTACTGTACTTGTAAACCCTTTTTCTCTATTGTCTATTCTGTCTCCATCCCATCCTGAATTAGTCGAACAAATGTTGAACAACATTGCTGTTATCTAAAGGCTGGTGCTTGGTTTCACACCATTAGCCCTCTTGCTTCCCAGTAGAGTCGTGTTAGATCTTTTCGGTTCTTTTTCCCCCTAGGTCTAGTTATGTACAGTATAACAGGTGTTCCTAGTCGAACAAATGTATGTATGAATAATAGACTCTCAGATGAAGTTCCATTTGGTTTGGTGTTAGTTTCGTGATAGTTATGCTGAACTTGGCTGAAACACTTATAATCTACCATAGGTACTGTGCTGAGGGAACAATATGAAGAGTTCTGACACTATCTGTGTGCTCTGACGATGTTGGAGGGATGGAGAGATGTCTCATTACAACTCACAACAAAAATATCAGTTTAAGTATGCATGTCTCGTCTTAGTTTAATAAGAGGGTTGGAATTATTTGTAAGAGGAATGTAGGTTTTATAAGTTACTATTTCTTGCTTTACTCTTATTTTATTTTAATATATATTTGATACAAGAAAATATGGGCGTGCTTCCAAACAGGGGCAGTGGCATTTCCCCTGAGGTTAGAGCCCAGTTTAGGTGTGTGTGTATTAATCGAAAAAAAGTCATATAAACATGCATCCTATTCTCAATATTTTCTAACCTCTAATTTTCGATTAATACACACACACCTAAACTGGGCTCTAACCTTAGAGGAAATACCGCTGTCCATGTTTGGAAGTGCTCCCGAAAATATATAATAATTAGGCCTATGTCCTTTTTTTAAATTTCAACAACTGATGTTTCTGTAAATGCAGTAGAGTGGGAAAAGTGCTCTTCTGCACATGTGCAGCATCTTCCATCAACATCTTTCATATTTCTCTCTCACACAAAAATGATTAACTTACTGAACACACAGACAAGTTAAAGTGTCAGAGCTGTATCAAATTTCTTAAATTCTCTCTCTCACAATTTTTATTACTCTAATCCTACAGTAAGGATCAATTATGACAGGAATGGAAACATATGTACCTATGAGATAATATTGAATAGAAATGACTAAAATGTTTCTTACAATCAACTGTTAATACTGTTACGTTTTACTTTTTTCAGCCGTCTGTTCAAGTTTCATAGTTTGTTTTTGGGATTTATTGTTCTATTTGTCCAACAGTTTTTCAAGTCAGCTCTTGCTTTTCAGGCGAAGTTGGCCTTTCTGTAGAAGAATGGACATCTGGTAATGGAGAAGTGTTTATCACCATGGCTGTACACTACCAACACCAATCAACAGAAACTATGATGGAGACCAAAGTATTGAGCACAATTCATTGTCCGTGTGACATGGATTCAACACAGTGGTCCGTAACATTAGACAATCTCTTCATGGAGTGGGACATCAAGTTAGAACGAGTGACAGCTGTGGTAGTGGCAACGACACGACCTGAAGTGTTGCGTGCTCTGTCAGACAAAGATCTCACACTAGTTCCATGTCTTGTTCATAGCCTACAGGTAAAGTGTTCACAAACTTTAATTAAATATAATGAAAGGAATGTAAAACACGTGAATTTTTAGAATAATTTTTTATCCTGAATTGAAGGAAATATTTTGTGTTGTACTCAAAGGATATATAAACTTTTTTTTTCTCTGGGCCATTAAAGACAGTTGGATATTAACCTTTATCGCATGTGCATCTGCTTTACCGGACACCTGATGTAGTGCTACATGCTGTCAGTCCAGTTCACCGGACACATTACGTGGTACTTTACTGCTGTGAGGTTATCTCGTAAACCATTTAACATAGGACTGAAATTCAAAATACACATTGCAAAAATAGTTATGGAGAATATTGTCCTATACACGCTCTTGCAACAAACTAACTTCAATGAGTCGAATATAGTTCTCAGTTTCCATAGTTTGTCATAGTTTTTGTCATTCTTTCTGTGTTGGCAATAAACTGTAGAAAACAGAGTATAATAAGGTTTTCCCAGGTCACATCTGTAGCTACAGTGCTGCTAGAGTGCTGACCTTCCGTTCAAGGTGTCCCAGGTTTGATCCGCAGCCAGATTTCTTTTTAGTAAGTTATTTTACAATGCTGTATCAACATCTTAGGTTATCTGAATGAGATGAAGGTAATAATGCCGGTGAAATGAGTCCGGGGTCCAGCACCAATAGTTACCCAGCATTTGTTCATATTGGGTTGAGGGAAAATCCCGGAAAAAATCTTAACCAGGTGACTTTTCCCAACTGGGATTCGAACCTGGGCCACCTGGTTTTGTGGCCAGATGCGCTAACCGTTACTCCACAGATGTGGATGCCAGGTCGTGATGGACAAAGAAGACGTTGCAGAGGGTTTTTCTCGTGGTACTCCCATTGCTCTCATTCCACTAACACACTTCACTCCCCCCTCATTTCATCTATAATCCACAATAGTAAAAATAGGCTGGGGTGAAGTCTTGGGGTAGTACGGGTTTTAGATGCTTATATAGGAATGGCTTGGGGCTCACAAGGCCACTCACTTGCGGGATTCCCAACTGGGATTCGAACCTGGGCCACCTGGTTTTGTGGCCAGATGCGCTAACCGTTACTCCACAGATGTGGATGCCAGGTCGTGATGGACAAAGAAGACGTTGCAGAGGGTTTTTCTCGGGGTACTCCCATTTCTCTCATTCCACTAACACACTTCACTCCCCCCTCATTTCATCTATAATCCACAATAGTAAAAATAGGCTGGGGTGAAGTCTTGGGGTAGTACGGGTTTTAGATGCTTATATAGGAATGGCTTGGGGCTCACAAGGCCACTCACTTGCGGACGGGATCTGGCTCTATCAGGGGCTGAGACAGGATGGCCCACCTGTCAGCATCAGCTGATCACGAAGGACTTGGGGCTCCGAGTCCCTGGGCCTTATAAGGCTACTCGTCTGTGAAGCTGGACCTGGATCTATCAGGGGCTGAGGCAGGATGACCCACTTGTTAGAGTCGGATTCACAAATGCCACCCAGGTCACCTGTCAGACTTGGACCCGTCCCGGGTCCAGCCACGTCAAAGTCAAGCCAAGGCTTTCCCAGGCTCCTGTGTCCTATTGGAATGTTTGTCTTTAAGAATTCTGGCTGTTCTATTTTCTGGAGACAAGTTTTTTCATTACACTGTTCTTCTTGTCATCCATGATTCTGTTGATGAATTCTGCTCTCCTCTTTTATATCTTGGTTTAAAATGTAATCAAGTCTGGTTTTCCTAGCTATTTTTCTTAAGGTATTCATGTCACTTTCCGAAATTTGTTTAGTTTTACTAATGCTGGCCTCATTTCAGGGATAGTAACATTGGTAATTCATCAAGAAATTTAAACATTTAAATAATAGAACAAATAATTTCTGTTTAACAGCTTTGCACTGGAGCCTGCTTTGAACAACCAGATGTTGCCGCAATATTAAATAAATGTAGAACTGCTATTGGACTCATCGCTAGGAGCAATACAGCAACAACAGCACTTCGTATTCAGGAGCAAATGATGCAGGTTTGTAATGACTTAAATATTCTTCATACTTAAGAAGGAATCTCTTAGAATACAAAATATGTTGTTGTTGTTTTCTAATGCCAGGCGTTTGACAATAAAGTCATTTGACTTCTTGCACTCCAATATTTTTCAAAAATATTATCATGGCCAGCCACTGAAGCACAGATTTTGAGGTGTTCCGAATCCATTTCTTGGTTTGAGTCGCACAATGGGCAGTTAGGGGACTGATATATTCCAATTCTATGCAGGTGTTTGGCCAAACAATCATGGCCTGTTGCCAATCTAAATGCAGCTACAGACTATTTTCGTGGTAAATCGGAAATTAACTGTGGGTTATGATGCAGAGAGTTCCATTTTTTCCCTTGGGATTGTGTTATCAAATTTTGTTTGTTGAAGTCTAAGTATGTAGATTTAATAAATCTTTTCACAGAGTAATACGTAGATTTAGTAACAGGTCTGTAAGTAGCAGTGCTGCCCTTCTTTGCTAAAGCATCCGCATTCTCGTTTCCCAGGATTCCACAGTGGGATGGTATCCATTGGAATACAATTCTTTTATTGAGTGATATTAATTGAGAGAGCATTTTAGTTATTTCTGCTGTTTGAGATGAAGGTGTATGTTTAGAGACTATTGATAGAATAGCTGTTTTGAAGTCTGACAATATAACTGCATTCTTAAATTTATTGATGTGGCATAGAAGATTCCTGAGACTTTCACTTATTGCAATGATTTCTCCATCAAAACTTGTTGTTCCATACCCAAGAGATCTATAAAGTGAGAAGAGACAGCACGTAACACCTGCACCGGCACCTTGTTCTCTGGAGATCAAGGATCCGTCAGCGTATAAATGAAGCCAGTTTTGTGGAGGGTACCTAATATTAATTGTCTCTAAAGAATACAAATTTTCTCCAATAAGAATACAAAATATACCACTGTAGATATTAGATATTATTAAACATTTCTTTAATAACGTACAATATGCAGCTGCAGGTAATTAATTTCCACAATATTACTTACAGCTTGAGGAGAATGGATTAAAGATGGACTATCCCAGAGTGTGGACGTCAACATACACAATGCTAGAACAGATGCTTGTGCGCAAAGGTATCATGGCATCAGTTCTGGATAACATTGAGGCTGTTGACAGAGATGCCATTACAATGACTGAAGATGAATGGAAAATTGTGGAAGATCTAGTCATGGTTTTGGAGCCGTTTAAGGTATGTTCGTGCATTATAATATTTTAAAAGTTAGATTCTGAATATGAACAAGCACTAAGTACATACAGCTTGATTCAGGGATTTTGGCCCCTGCAAAAAGTAAGTAGATAGACTAAGAGCGAGTTACTCATCACTACTGGTGGACTGGGTTACATAGGTCAGGCTACGCAGTCATAACACCTATTCCTTCCTTCTTATCATGTCATGGTACAGTCCTCCTTAAAACACAATATACTTCCACACGTCCCGTTACTAACCACTACGTCTGTTGACTAAACAATGTCATGATGACATATTTTCTTGACATGAGTGTCCCTCAACTTCGAGCATAGATATTATTTTCATTCTTCCTCTTTCCTCTTCCCTTCCTATGCAAATTTGTGATTAAATTTCTTTCTTATGACGCAACACATAGGTCACTCACTAGCCAAACAACCAAGGACAGGGACCATTAATGCTGAATCGAGCTGTAATGGCCTACCATTTGAACCACTACATCTTAGGAAGTATTCGCACATGCTCAGTGCACCCCTTATTTCCCTGAGCCATCTGGTCTTGTTCTTGTTGATGTCAGAAGGGCATTTTTAACCCTCACAATTGGTATTTCTTTGTTAAAACCAAATTTTATTTAAAAAAAAAAAAACGAAGACCCTGAGGTAAATTATTATCACCTGATTTTATTTGATTTGACGTGGAATTACTCCACTGCATATGTATGTAGGTTGCAAAAATTTAAAATTGGTATCGAGCAGTGAGGGAAGTGGGGAAAAAACCAGAGGCGGCATGTACCCCCAAGATTTTCCTCAGGCATACCTCGATTTATAAAAAGGCATACCTCTCCATTATAACATAGACATAAATTATGTATAAAATAAATTGTTTTGTACAGTCAGTAACGCAATTCTTTGAAGCTTACGAAACACATTAAATTTCTTAATAAAATAATTTCAAGTTACTTCAGTTATTTACTAGATCATTTTACAATGTCCTTTGAGACTTATCATTTAAAATAATATTAAAGCTTCAAAGTGCCTTACTTAATTGTATTTTTTTAACATTAATTTACATTTACAGGATGATGACTTCATTGTTAAATCCAGAGCATTAGATACACACACACACACATTTTCTTTTTTGTTCATTTGAATTGATTAGGATGCCGACATTTTAAATCCAAGGTTTGGACGGCTATCATTTTGATGATCTTCTCTCTAAAAAGTGCAACAACAAAAAATGACAGTCATTAAATTGGCAACAATGGCTACCACAAGCTACAGACTACAGCCTTCTATACTTGAAATACTACTGTTGTAAGCATTCCAGGGGTTGAGCTTATCAAATAAGCGTGTCTAAATACACACTGAATACAGTTCCAGAAGGCTATGGTTTAGATTTACGAAGCTAACATATAATACTCTTTGCTGAGAAGGAATGTATAAATAAATTTTTACAATCACATTTTTTCAGTGTCGGTATGTCATTTTTCACTAACTGTATGTTTTCTGGCCATAGAAACCAGTAGTGGTATTCCATACTGTCACATACCGGTTTACTTCTCTCACTGGTATCAAGTAAATTGAAACAGTACCAGAAGAGCCAATGACGTGTTGTCAAGTGCTCGACTTTGAAAAACCAATGACTGCAAATTATCTTATGTGGTAATAATTATGTTTTAGGTGACAATAATGACACTGAGTGAAGAGAAGACGCCGCTAATCTCACTACTGAAGCCTCTTCTTTGGCAGTTGAATAGTTCTCACCTAAAAGCTAAGGAAGCCGACTCTGAGACAGCTAGAGCATTTAAAGAAGCTCTTTCAGAGAGTCTGTCAGAAAGGTAAACTGTCTTTTACTTCAAACACTCTTTGTTCATGATATTCTGTGACGTTTTCTGTAATTGGAATTTTCTCTACAGGTATAATGATTCAGCAGTGAATCTACTACTACAGACAGCCACCACACTTGATCCTCGCTTTAAGTTGCTACCTTATGCCTCCGAGGAAGATAAGAATATTATATCGACTTCAATGAAACATATGCTTATTAAATTCATAGAGGAAGAAAGAGGCAGGAACTCAGGAAATGTCGAAGAGTCTTCCCCAAGCAAGAAAAGTCGTCTGTCTGGTAAGAAATTTTATTCAGTAACATGTAATCAAGTTGATGAAAGCTATAGCATCAGCATCGTATCATCATCATATTCTTCAATTTGTCTTGGAATTTTGTCATTCTCCACTTCTTGATATACTTCCTTCAATTCAGTTTGTAATTTTGAATAAATTCTAAAATTCCTTACATTCTTGAATATTTGAATTCTGTTTATATTTCGGAAGTGAATATTACCAGTTATTTTCTTACACTTAAACTCGAAGTGGTTTAGTTTTGTGTTTGCTGTGGATGCTTAAGTATATTTTGCAATTGTAGTATAGCAGAATCGTGTAAATAATACAAATAGTTCGTAATGAAATTTTATTATGTTGAAACTCTGTAAAATTACTCAAATTAGACACTTTAAAACACGTCGTACTTTGTGGCACCATCATTTCTCCCTTTATGCATTTGCCTGTGTTAAATTTCTGTACATATTTAGTAACAAATATTATGTATATTATTTGTTGATGACGGAGGAAAATTCACTCCAGCGACGAGGATCGAACCCAGAACCCCATTTCTACACAGTGGGTGTTCTGTCACAGAGCTAAGCTGAGGCTCAATCCACAGCACCAGATCGAATCTTTCTTTTTTTAGTTTTTTCCCTTTGTGGCCTTTGTCCATGTTCAATATAGCCTATATTATGTCATCATACAAGGAGCGCTCTCATGTGAGTGACATGTGGCTGGGACTTCACAGTTTATTTGCGCTGTTAGACGAATCATTATCACCAAGGTTTGGGCCATTTGATCCGTTCCTTCTCAGAGAAATTGATCTTCCTGTCTATTATAAGGTCTACCTATACTCCGTCGTCCAACTGGGGTATAGTTCAAAAGTAATTTTGGGAACCTGTCTTCATCCATACGTTCAATATGTTCTTTCCAGTCTTCTTTACATTGTAATAATTTGTCATTGAGGTTAAAAATCTTAAGTTCAGCACGTATGTCTTAAGATCTTTTATGATCTAAGAGAGTAAACCCCGCAACTGATCTCAAAAATCTCATCTCTGCAGCCTCTATCTTCCTTCTGTCTGATTTATTCAAAGTCCAGTTCTCGCTGCCGTATGTGAACATAGGGACTGACATAACTTTATAAAACTTACAGTGGACTTCAAAGTTTTACATCTTAAGATCCTTCTTATAGTGCCACACATTCCTTGGAACTTATTCACTTTATAAGTTGTATCGTTTTTCTGGCAGTATGATACATTGCACCCTAGGTAATTGAAGGAGTTAACCTGTTCAATTATTTTACCTTCTATGACTATTTTAGTTCTTAAATGGTATTTACCTATGAAGGCCATAGTTTTGGTTTTGGCTGATGATATCTTTAAATTATATCCTTTTATTATATTTATAAGTTTATTTGTTGCTAATTGCAAACCATCTTCCGAATCATTAAAAGTGACCATATCATCAGCAAACAAAATAGTATTTAAAATGCGATTATTAATAATAAAATTCTTAAAAGGTATACTTTGCCATTCACGAATGACTGCGTCGCTGTTAGACGAATAACCTATGTAAAGATTATTAATTTTTTGTTCTTACAGAATTATCTGTTATGGTTATTATTTGTTGATGTCTGAGAAAAATTTACTCCGGCACCGAGGATTGAACCCAGGACCCCCACTGAGCTAATCCAAGGCTCAATCCACAGCACCGGATCTTTCTCCTTTGGTCTCTGTACATATTATTTCTCATTATTCATTAAAATTACATTTCTACAGGTATGGAATTCCTCCTGGGAGATCTGTGTTCATCAAAGACAGGAATGCCTGCTGAAGAAAGAGCCAACCTAGAGCTTGTTCAATACCAGTCAGAGAGTACCGCTGCCCTGGACTACTGTCCTCTGCAATGGTGGGCCAAAGCTGCAGCTAAATGTCCGAACCTGGCACGTCTTGCCCGTAAATATAATTGTGTACCAGCATCTGCCACACCTCCACACCGTATTCCACAAGAGAACCAAGTTCTGTATGACATGAGACGAGCTTGCCTTGGTCCTGAACTCGTAGACAAACTTCTCTTCCTCAACGGGAATCATAATGTCTGAAGTGCTGAAGAAAATTCTTCCTGTTTTACCCAAAGATTTTGAGACTAATAATCTGGTAAGTGTTAATGACTTTATTATACAGTAGAATCTCAATTTTCTGACCCCTGGTTATCCATTTTGCAGATCAATATATTAGTTTCATAGTTTTTTTTAACTCAAACAATATAATTATAATATGAAATAAGAGAAATGCTCTATGAAAAGATTTATTAAATCTACATACTTAGACTTCAACAAACAAAATTTGATAACACAATCTCAAGGGAAAAAATGGAACTCTCTGTGTCATAATCCACAGTTAATTCCCGATTTACCACGAAAATCGTCTGTAGCTGCATTTGGACTGGCAACAGGCCATGACTGTTTGGCCAAAAACCTGCATAGAATTGGAATATATCAGTCCCCTAACTGCCCATTGTGCAACTCAAACCAAGAAATGGATTCGAAACACCAAAATCTGTGCTTCAATGGCTGACCATGACAATATCTTTGAAAAATATTAGAGTGCAAGAGGTCAAATGACTATTGTCAAATGCCTGGCATTAGAAAACAACAACAACATTTATACTAATTCTCCTGCCTGAACATGCTGATTTCTGACAGAAAATGTACACTGCTAACATTGATAATAAAATCAAAATAATCAATTGTTGCAATTTGCCTCGAGTTCTGACAGTTTTGATAGACTAAACGAAGGAAAACTATGAAAGAATCCAACATGAAAACTTTAGATGTAGCCCTTTGCACCTGATATCAACAGAAGCTTAGTGAAGGTACTCCAAGATATTTAATGAGAAATTTAAATTTCCAGAATCTTTCACTGCCTCGCATAGATGGTTTCATTGTTTAAAGACAGGTACAAGGCACAGCCTCCAAGAACTACATATCCATGGAGGAAAACTTAATGGTGACATTGGTGCTGTGCAGTGTTTTAAATGTGAATTTAATCGTATTGTTGAAAAGTAAGGGTTACACAGAGTCAAGTCTATAATGCAGATGAAATCAGTTTCTTATTGGAAACGTCTGCCAATAAAAACTCTTAGCAGCTGTGCCAGAAGAAAAGACTCCTAGCTATAAATTTAGTAAGAAACGAATCAGCTTACTGAGTTGTGCAAATGCTAATAGGAATTATAAATTTAAACTTGCTGCAATTGGCAAAGCTAAAATTCAGCACTATTTGGAAGGGATTCAGTCAATTTTTACCATTGAGTTATAATAATACAAATCGGCAAGGACTCAAAACATTTTTAAAAACTGGTTTCACTCGAAATTTGTACCTCAAGTATGCGAATTGCTGAGGTCAAAAGGTTTACCACTTAAAACTGTATTGTTCCTGGAAATAAACTCCTTCAAAGTGAACTCAAGTCGACAGCTGGAAACATCTTTGTATTGTAATGCTTCATCACTTATACAACCGATGGACCAGGTTGTCATAGTTATAAATAAAAGGCATTACAGAAGAGAACTGCTAGGTTTTCTGTTGGATCAAGAAGACGGAATGGTAGAATTGTGGAAAACAATTAACATTAAGGATGCCCTGTACTTGACACACATGTTATGAGTCTGAACATTAAATGGTCATGGAAGAAAATAATCCTGATGTGGAGGACATTGCCAGATTGTTCTGGGGATTCGAGCAGCAGGAAGATACAAAGTTCAGCTTGTGCAGGATGAAGAAATTGATGGAGAATAAATTTCAGTTTAATGAGAATGATGAATTTTTACATATTTTTAATTACAGTGGCTGGAAAATTATTCTGAACTTTCCAGCCACAACATACATAGCAATGATGAAATTGTGACTGGAACCTTGAGCAAGACTACTGTTCCTGCCAATGAGAGGAGCAAGGGGAAGGAAGAAAAGTTGGTGTCAACAAGTATTCTCTTGCAGATCGCCTTGGAGTTCATTATAAAGCAACACAATAATAACCACAGAACACAACTGAAGCAAGCAACACTACAAGAGATAACACTCGACATTAATGTTGCTCATAATACGTTGAGAGTTTTTAAACTATTGAAAAGAACCAATCACAATCCATTTTTGCATTTTAAAAGAACCAGTCATAATAAATTAACTCTTTGTTTTAGAAATTTAAACATGAGAAGTGCATCCAACATTACGATTATATATTGCGACAGGTAGCAATTGAAAATGTAATGTTTACATTATATGGGGATTTTTTTCCCCCCCTACATATTACTGTAAAAAATGTTGGTGCATACATTATGCGATGTCTGTCACATGAGTAAATACGATATTTATGACAACCCAGGAAACGTGTTAACACAACTTGGAATGGAATTTAACTGAGGGGGGCACGGATGGCCCAGCACTGCGACTTGTTGAGATCTATTGAGCTAACCCACAGATCCCCTACGCGCACCGACCCTAACCACATGACTCCCTTAATGACCGGTTCCTACAGCCGACAGAAATCCATATACCATTCCTGCTTCGGCATCTCTCCCCAAGGCCCCACTGTTGGTCCGAGGCAAAACTCCTTCCCCGAGTAGGTCCGCCTCGGGTGCTCGTTGCAGAAGCCATCCAACATTGCTTAACTACATTCCACAGAGACCGGTCGAGAGAGCCAGCAGCTTTAGGATGCCCCCTATAGAGTGATTTGAAAAACCGGAAATGGGATGATGAGGAAAGGATGATGGGGGAGGAAAGGAAGAGGCAAAGATGAGTGGGGTTCCAATCGCCTGATAAAGTTACTTGATATTCATCCATAGGAGTGAGGGAAAAACCTCACCCAGGCAACTCGTTCTGACTGGGAATCAAACCCGGGACTTAATGAGAGTCTGTCTTTTCAGGAACAAAATAAGTTTTTACCTAAAATCTGATGTCTAATAATATGTTGTTGTTTTCTAATACCAGGCATTTGACAAAGTCATTTGACCTCTTGCACTCCAATATTTTTCAAAGATATTGTCATGGTCAGCCACTGAAGCACAGATTTTGAGGTGTTCCGAATCCATTTCTTGGTTTGAGTTGCACAATGGGCAGTTAGGAGACTGATATATTCCAATTCTATGCAGGTGTTTGGCCAAACAGTCATGGCCTGTTGCCAATCTAAATGCAGCTACTTTCTAATAATAATAATAATAATAGTTTCTCATATTACCTTGCAAAGCAACTAAATTTATGAGGGTTTAATTTTTACATATTTTTAATTACAGAGACTTCAGGATATCATCTATACAGGTAACTGTAGTGCATTTTGCAGTGAATGATCATCAATGTCAACAGAGAAGTGATTCGAAGAGACCTGCATGGGTGGTATCATGGTATTTGAAGTGATTGTAGCATAAATGATTAATTTTGCTCCTATAGAAGGTGCATTAAAGATATGCTTTACAGCTATATGCTGTAAGGTCTGAGGAAAGAGTTTGGGAAGTGTGATATTGTACAATTTTGAAATGTTTTTATACATTGCTGTACATAATTAAATTAGAACTTTTATTTAATACATTAAAATATTTAAGATATTGTACATAATTGTTGTGTCTCAAATGTCTACTCAGTGTTTCATGTCCTGACATTCCATTGGTTTGTTGTAAAATAAAGCGAGTGTATTATCAAGCAAAGTGCCTTCCTTCACACCTATGTACAGGAAGTTGAAGTACCACATACAGAATACAGACAAATAAGGAAAATGTGACGAATTTCTTGTCTGCAGTTATTAAGCACCATGACACTTAATGTTAATGCTTCCACCTATACAGAAAGCCAGCAGTATTGGCAGTAAGAATGTGCCTGCAACCTTGACCCTCAAGGAAATACCCCTAGTACTCATTTCTGTAGAAACTGAGTAATAAACCCCAGAGGGCCATAATGTGGCTGGAAGGATTAGACTCACAACTGCCGTTTGGAATCGAACTTACAGCATTACACCTTAAGTACAGACCGATTATTTAGTCCTGACAACTCAGCAACGCAAAAGAGGGGAAATAATAGGAGTAGTGGGAGAATTCCGGGACCGATTATTTAGTCCTGACAACTCAGCAACGCAAAAGAGGGGAAGTAATAGGAGTAGTGGGGAGAATTCCGGAGTAGAGATAAGGGCGAACAGTTGGTAAAGGAATGCAGTACAGCTTAACTGTACTGGAAATACAATGCTATACTGCATGCATAACATACGATCACTCTGACTGTAGGCGACAGACTAACCTGAACATCCCTTGGCATAACTTAATGGACTTGCCTGACCCAGGCGCACATTGTCAGCGACTGTCAGGACTAAATCTATGGCAGGGAAGAAAAAGGTCTTAAGTCAGTGTTTTGTGAAAATGAGATTTTTAATATATTCTGAAAGCGGAAACAATTCTCTACAATCTGGTAAAACGTTTAAAGTCAAATAAGACTCCTGACTGGATTTATAGAGTGTTACCAAATGTCCTAAGTACTTTTTGAATCGAGCACACACAGAATAAAAGACTTAAGAATATTTAATACTTCATTTCATACAAACATCACATGTTTACTTTCCATGCTTCAACTTGTATTTTAGCTATTTTATCACATACTGATGCCCTTTCCTTTTAAAACTTTAAGGACCAGGGTAAACAGTCCTATAATTGTTTAAGAACCATTTTGCATCCCTAATAATTTACATTTCTCATTTATTTTGACATGAAAAAGATCTTATGTTTAAATAGTCCCTTCTTCTCAGTTTGGGTTCTAGTCTTAAAAGGGCTTAAATGTGGCTATTTTTGGAAATAATCAAGAAAATTGTTAAATGAGCAACATTACCTATTTTAGAAGAAATATAAACAAATAGCATCGAGGAAAAACCTCTTAATTAAAAATCTCTATAATTGACACTAATTTCGATCTTTCTACTGCTCTCCTGAAAAGTATAAAATTTTTACTTAAGACGTTTTTCCTCCCGACCACAGAAATAATCGTACTGTAAACATGTAAGAATAAAATTATGTGCATGCTACTTTTGTGCATTGTGAAGCAGGTCCAAAGAAAGAGTATATGACACCGTAAATGTGGTGATGCAAAAATTATTGGACAGTTTTAGGCAACATTCATGATATAATTCATGCTAATATGAGTTATTTCATAAATCTTTATTTTCATATGAAATGGTCAAAAGTTTTACAATAATTTCAAAACATTACCGTTATAAATAAACCTTTCTTCATAAACTAATCTTAAACATAATTATTCTTAGTATAAAAATACAGGCATTTATCTGCAAAAACGTATATTTTGATTGCTGCTGTCAGTCAAAAGATAATGCTGTGCAAAAATAGAAAGTTTTCTCTTTTCTGATAAAATGTTCATACTAATAAGTAACATTTTCTTCACTGGTATTAATCTAGATCTGGTCATCTTAGTTCCATTTCAGAAATCCTTCATCTCTAGCAGAGTAAAACATTTACAAGTTGTTACTTCTCTGGTCGACATGTTTTCCAGATCGCAATCAAATCAATGTAACCAACTTTTGGTAAACACACTAATACAAATCACTTCTTTTTTTTTTTTTTTTTTTTCAACTTTTATGCTTGTTTTTCGAGATGAAGGATGTACAAAAGCTGACAACATTCACGTAGCTCAGTGCTGATTTTGACGTAACTTCTTCTGATGAAGGTCTCACGATTGAACATACTAATTTCTGTAATAATAATTACAAGCATGTATAAGAGAGACTATCCAAGATGTTTAATAAAAGTTATTCAGACTATTTACATGGGTACAACTATCACTTTTCACAGTCCCCTATTTATAAATCGCCCTGATCAGAAAAGGTGTCATTTGCTGTTTTACTGGCAATAAACAGTAATGATGCATCACAAGTGTAGACTTCGGGTTGAAAGAAATAGTTTCCAAGCAAATAATTATTTCATCTGTTTGGTTGTGATGCGCTACAGTATTGAATGACAGCATTGACCTTTGGTTACCGAACATCGGTGTACTGTATTAACAATAATAATTATAATAACAAATAACAACAACCCACATGCTTAATACATGAACTAAAATTTCAAATTATGGTTTATTTAACGATACTTGCAACTGCCGAGGTTATATCAGAATCACCGGTGTGCCGGAATTTTGTCCCGCAGGAGTTCTTTTGCATACCAATAAGTCTACTGACATATTATAAACTTATACATTACTAAAGTGCCCGTATTTAGCTTCCCAAATTATGGTAACCTAACCGTACTAGAATGAGGTGACCATCCGTCCTGACTTTTCTGGGACAGTCCCGAATTTTTGTAAAGTCTTTTCGGGATGCCAATTTGTCCTGGATTTTGCCAAGTTGTCATGATGTATCCCAATTTAGATATTTCTAGATTCACATAATGTTTTAAGAGGAGAGGATGATATTTTTTAAAACTTTTTTCCTATTTGGTGTAAAATATTAATTTTTTGTTATGTAGAGAGCTCATAGCTGTAGGAACTCAACCACATACAAATATTAAAAAAAAAAAAAAAATTATTTGGGAGCCCAAATTTGAAAAAAAATATACCCAATGCAGGATTGTACTAAAACCGATATATCTAAACCGTTTTTAAAGATAGATTCAAACTTTTTTTGCAATGTATTTGCAAAAGCATGTTCTACAAACTGTCTGTAACAGAATTTTGATATTAGTTCCTACGTTTGTAAAATAAACAATTAAAATTTAATAACAATTTTCTGATTTCCTTTCTTGCAAACAAACGGACGTATTTTTAAAATGAAATCAATTAACAAAATTCTGTTACAGAGAAAAGTTTCCTAATAGTCTAAAGAATGTGTGTTCTAAATTTCTTGCATATATCTTTAATAGTTCAGAAATTATATCCATTATTGTCTGGCAATGTACAAAAAAAATGAAGTTACTGGAAACCGATAAAAGTGGGAGTGTGATTTAAAAATCCATAGCGCAGGAAGTTTAAAAATGACGTCTCAACATCTGATAAGAGCACAAATACCCACAAAATGTTATGCAATGCATTCCACACATATCAAAGAGTATTTTAAACAAAAAAAAAATTTTTTTTAAATTTAATTTACAGGAAACAACAATAAAAGTGGGCGAGTGGTTTAAAAATCCATAACGTAGAAAGTTTAAAAATGGCGACTCAACATCCGATAAGGGCACAAATACCCACAAAATGTTATGCTATGCATTCCACACATATCATGGAGTATTTTAAAGAAAAATTTTTTTTTTTTAATTTACTCATTTTTCACCAAAAAATACCATCCTCTCCCCTTAAAGGAATATAGTCAGTCAGTTGTCATTACTGATGTTAGTAATATATCACATTTGTTTCAAAACCGAATTGAACATGGGTGGTAGCCAATGAGAGAAGCTGGCAGTGTCAGTATCCCAACGCATTGTGATTGGGCTGGAAGATAATTTATGAATATGATTGGCTAAGTGATTAATGTTTCCATTCCACGTGGTATAGTAGTCTGACGATACAAGATTACATTTTCATATGTCAACAAATACTCTCCTCCTCACCATCCGCTGTTCTAAGAAAACATCTACCAGTGGAATCAACAGTTTAACTAAGAAAACAGAAAAATCAACAAAAAAACAGTAAAATTCCCCAGTCTCAAGAAAGCTGAAGGGAACACAACTGAAAACGGAAAACATGCAATTGATAAAGCTTTAGCCCTCCTTAAATAGGGCCAACTAGATCCTGCTCTGAAAAGAATATAAAACTATATACAATCATCATTCATCCCCCAGAAGCAAAGGACAGTCAAACCTTGGTTTGATGTTTAGTGCAATGAACAGAGAAAAAAAACTATCAAACTCCTACACAGGGCACAAACAGACGTCTCTGAAGAAAAAAAATATATATATAATTTTTTATTTCTGTAATTATTGTAAATTTTATTAATGTTATTATTATTATGTATTGTAATGTTAGGAAAGTCCAGGATAACAGAGAGGATTTGGAATTGAACGGGTTACATCAGCTGCTTGTCTATACGGATGACGTGAATATGTTAGGAGAAAATCGACAAACGATTAGGGAAAATACGGAAATTTTACTTGAAGCAAGTAAAGAAATAGGCTTGGAAGTAAATCCCGAAAAGACAAAGTATATGATTATGTCTCGTGATGAGAATATTGTACGAAGTGGAAATATAAAAATTGGAAATTTATCCTTTGAAGAGGTGGAAAAATTCAAATACCTGGGAGCAACAGTAACAAATATAAATGATACTCGGGAGGAAATTAAACACAGAATAAATATGGGTAATGCCTGTTATTATTCGGTTGAGAAGCTTTTATCATCCAGTCTGTTGTCAAAAAATCTGAAAGTTAGAATTTATAAAACAGTTATATTACCAGTTGTTCTTTATGGTTGTGAAACTTGGACTCTCACTTTGAGAGAGGAACATAGGTTAAGGGTGTTTGAGAATAAGGTGCTTAGAAAAATATTTGGGGCTAAGAGGGATGAAGTTACAGGAGAATGGAGAAAGTTACATAACACAGAACTGCATGCATTGTATTCTTCACATGACATAATTAGGAGCATTAAATCCAGACGTTTGAGATGGGCAGGGCATGTAGCACATATGGGCGAATCCAGATATGCATATAGAGTGTTAGTTGGGAGGCCTGAGGGAAAAAGACCTTTGGGGAGGCCGAGACGTAGATGGAAAGATAATATTAAAATGGATTTGAGGGAGGTGGGATATGATAAGAGACTGGATTAATCTTGCTCAGGATAGGGACCAATGGCGGGCTTATGTGAGGGCAGCAATGAACCTCCGGATTCCTTAAAAGCCAATAAGTATTTATTGTAATATTATTGTATATTATAGATCACTGCCACCGGGTGTATACCCAATTGTAGTGTTTAATAAATACATACACACATAAAATATATATACAGATAGATAGAGAGGGGGGGGGGAAGGAAATTATACAAAAACCTCTAAAGACTAAGGTTACTAATTTCATAGAAGAACAAGGAAAAGTTCAAGCTCAAGAGGCATTAACAGAGTCCTTTCTTGCCCTTAGTAAGAAGTTAACCAGCACTGTCACGGAGATCCCAATGGAATCTTGGAAAAAACAAATCTCCCTTCTCCCCAACAGGCGCAACCAAACCACTGCGAGTCGTATGACATAGAGCTGATAAGAATAGTGGATATAAGAGCAGCCAACCTCAAGGCGAAAAACAAGAAAGCAACTGGACCGAATGGAATTTGTAATTAAAATCTCAAGGACACAGCAGATCAGTTGGCTCCATTCTGGACTGATCTATTCAACACATGCAATCGATTTTAATATGCCTAATATTTTATTTTTGTGTTATTATGTTATTGTATCCATGTACAACAATGTGTTGGTTTTATTGTGATTCTGTTTATTTGTATTGCGTATTTATATTTCTCGAGTAAATATAAAAAGATCACCATTCATTTACTATCCTACTTTACGAGGTGTCTCGATTTTGGGGGCTTGAAAATCTGGTCACCTTAACTAGACGGGCATGAAAAGTTAAGGGCTTACAATACAGTAGGAAGGAAGATAGACACTGGATGTCGAAAAAGATAAGGTGATTTGAATTCCTTGCCAGCAGAACAAATCTTGCAGATTTACTCCTTGAAAGGACGAGAATGATGATATAGCTGTAGTAGTAGCAGTATTATTAATTGTAGGTGGTAGTAGGCTATTTTATTTAAAAACACTTTTAACTGCAGAAGTATTCAGCATTGAAATTCAGTGTAGGCTAAAAATGATTGGCAAATTTTTCCTGGGGCGTTTTATCATTTACGTGCCGTAAATCTACTACACGAGATCCACAGCATTAGGCTACTTTTCTCCCAGAGAGAGCCATAGCAAGGATTTCATCTTCCTAGGCCAGGTTTGAACCGCGAATCTATAACTCAACTGCAAGATTGGTAACCACTAGGCTACCAAGGAAAGGATATGATGATACCTAATACAACTCCTCGTTCTCTTAAACTCACGTCTAGCAAAAAATAATTAAATTTCAATTTATCTCAATGCATGCAAGAAGTTATTCTGAACTGTATTAGTTACCTATTACACATTAGATTCAATAATGCATAATATATACCTCACATTTGTGTTTCATGATTCAACTCGATGTTTCACCCAGTCAAAATCTTCGTAGAATCGGGGGTCACTGATGCGTAATATTGAACGTTTGTAGTGGTAATAGTAAAACACCGCCACTGTAAGTATAAAAAATTCGGCAACCTTTTATTATGCTTCAGCTGTAACTATTTATTCAACTAATAACAATATCAAAACACAGTTACTCACACACTCTCTGTGCAACAAATAGCCAGATTAATCCATTAGGCCAAATGTATTCTGATGGATGTCCCCATCTCTCGCTTAATGACCAACTGTGCAATGCAATTGTCAGCAGAAGGTAGACTGTACTAATGATAATTGTTGCCCGAAATCTATCATAAAGTAACTCCACTAAACCAGCCTGCAAAATATAAATTGATATATTTACACGTTTTTGTTTTCTTCAGTATACACAAGGCAAAACAAAACATCAAAAATGTATTTTTACCTGAAAGGCGTACGTGGAGAAAAAGCTGAGGACCAGTGATATTAATGCAAATATTAAACAAACATCTTGTATTCTGTAAAAAGAGAATGCTGTTTTGAAATTTACAGACAGAAAAATAATAAAACTAGATAATTCTGAATCTCGCCCCTCAAAAAAAAAAACCGTTGATTTGTTTCCTAACTTGAAGCTTCAACTCATGAAATGTATTGGAATTGAATTGTTGAAATATGTGCGAGAAGCGATCCTGTTTAACATTTATTCTGACAATGTTATTTTGAAATTTACAACTCTTTTTGGGTGACCGAAAAGTGCAACAACCGCTTATTTTGGAGCTGTATCCTGAGAAGAAATATTTACAAATTATTCCAGCTCATAATAATCATGACAGAACTCATCTAACTATAAACTACCTACTAGATACAATCTGTTGTTCTATTGATAGTATTTGATAGCTTCAACTTCATAATTGTAAACTTACATAAAAATAAGTAGAAGAACCACACTACTTTTGCGTGCAAAGTCTGATAAACAGTTTACTAAAATATCAACCAGTAAAAGGCCAAATTGCACTAATATCATCATACAATAACGAGAAGTAGTTAACTTCATGATTAAGAAAATTATATTATAGTCTCACAAAACCACCATCTTATACACAGTTGTCATAGCAACGCATGTTCTCCACTATCAAGACGATGAAGTTCCTGTATTAATTACAAATATATTTATGTAATTAATTTTATAGTTTAATGCATGCTTGAAAGGAAATATTTTTAACATTATTCATGTAATAATAGTTCATTATAAGAACATTTCTGGATTTTAAGATTGAATTTCATAATTGAATAAGGTTTCAAGGGGGAATTCTGCGTATCATTACATGTTGGTAATACTGGAAGATGTAGACTGTAGCGCCATTCAGTGGTCTTGTTTGTTCCGGTTTCATAAGTGGCAAAATGAAGTATGTTATGTTTGAAATCTACATGGAATATTATCGCAATTATTTAGAGTCATCCTATCATTATATATTAAGGAACAAGATTCTAGATATACATTATTTCTTTATGTTTGTTTCAGGATTGGATTGTGTGCTTACAGTGGGTATAAAATTTACCCCGGTCATGGCAAGACCATGGTTAAAACTGATGGAAAGGTAAGTGACAAATATGCACGTGGTTTTAAGTATTCCAACTTTAACTCATAATTTACGTTTGTAATTAAACACTTGTTCGTTTCAGACGTTTACCTTCCTGAATGCAAAATGCGAATCTTCACATTTAATGAAGAGGAATCCACGGAAGGTTACATGGACTGTGCTTTACAGGTTAGTAATTTATGGATGAGAATAATTACGTTCTTTATTTGCAATGATGTAACATATAATCTGTCAATCCATTGATTTTTCTTGAAAATAAGAGCATAACTGAGCAAAATGCAAGGACTTCGTCTTTGTTTCTCTCTCAGAACACTTTTTCGTGTTGTAAGATGATTGTTACATGTTTTCACTTCGCAGACGTAAGCACAAAAAAGGTCAAGAAGAAGAACAGGCTAAGAAGCGTACACGTCGTACCCAGAAGTTCCAGAGGGCCATTGTTGGAGCTTCTCTGACTGATATTATGGCCAAGAGAAATATGAAGCCTGAAGTTAGGAAAGCACAGCGGGAACAAGCTATCAGGTAGGCCTAAACATGAACGTATTTTGTGTAGTAATTTTGGCGGTAGTTTTATGCTAATTTTCTCGACTTTATTCTTTTTAGCGAATTTATTTGTAGAATTTGCGACCTGTTGTAAAAATTGTGAATATTGTATGACAGTTTTGGAAATATTTGGATATTTTTCTCCACATCAGGCCTATATAGACCTACAATTTTAGGGTAGTGTTCGCCAACATAATTTACTTATCAATTTTTACATTTATTTTTGAGAGAGGAAATCTATTTTGTATTTTTCAGTTGTTGCAGGGTGTGAAGATTATATTTTTGCACCATTTCTTTTACTATTTCAGATTTTGAGGGGTAGGGGAGTTATTGTTAATAATTGTCGAATATCTCACGATTTGCTTCCATCGATATGTAGACTGTATTATGAGGTTTGGCAGATACTATTGAAAATATAAGCAAAAGATTGTTGTCGAAAAGGCGATAATTGAATCATTTAAACAACCCATGGCATAGCGACAGTTCGATTCGAAAATAAAAAGTAGCTACTCTCTACATAGACATATAAACATCTTTTTTTTTTTTTTAGGTTATTACTTCGAATCGCTATACTGGAGAATTAGCACGGTCGCTTTGAACCGTGCCGTTACGTTTACCACCAAATTTAAGTAAATACACAATGTCACCAACATAAGAACATGACGTTGGTGTGTGGCGTAGTTGGCGGGAGGAATTTTTTCTTTCTCTGTCTACCTCCTTCGTTCTGAACATTATTGAGAGATAGCACCACTGTTAGCGACAATGTGTATTTGCGTAAATATTGCGAGTAAATTATGACGAGTGCCTTAGATGAGAGGCTCGGGACAGAAAAAGTTTTGCTGTAGTGCATGCGCGGACCTCTCGTGCAGTGGGAGCGTGATCCTTACTTGAATTTATTTTTGCGTGTACATGCAGATTAAATGATTGAGATCCCTTCTTGCTCCGGTTACAGGCCTTGCATTTACGAAGGTTATGTTATATCAGGTTAGCTTAGATTAGGTTAGCTTTGGTTAGGTTAGATTAGCTTTGGTTAGGTTAGGTTAGTTTTGGTTAGATTAGCTTAGCTTTGGTTAGGTTAGGTTAGCTTAGCTTAGCTTAGCTTTGCTTTGGTTAGGTTAGCTTAGCTTAGCTTAGCTTAGCTTAGCTTAGGTTAGGTTAGGTTAGCTTTGGTTAGGTTAGGTTAGCTTTGGTTAGGTTAGCTTGATTTCATTCGTCCATGTAGTAGTTAAAATTATATAATATGACAGTTTTTGATTCGTAATATTGTTAATAAATAATAGGCCTATAATGTAAGCGGTGAATAATTTCATGGTCCCTAAATTTTTTTTCGTAAAAGGCTAGGTATTTTTCTATAGGCCAGAAATAAAACAGCAACGCTGTCATAATTACGTACTTTACGCTTTGGCGAACATTAACCGGAAATTTACATTCCGTCATTTTAATGGTATTCTGTGAAACACACCTTTTTTCCTGTTAATTTCCTTGTGATAACCTAGTTTATTATCTTATTACATCTTCATGTTCTCTTAATGCATTCAAAAAACCGCCGTTGTACTGCATAAAACCTTGAACTTGACTAATGGAGTGAATTATTTAAGAATATAGTCGCGAATTTGACTACCACCATTTCGATTATATTTTGTTTGATGCGGCTTGGTACGGCCCGGTGACTAGTGGCCAGCGAGTAGAGTCGACTATCGATGTTGGTCTGCCGTGCGTATTATCCAGTTGTTCCCTTCGAATAAAACTGTGTATGACATCAGGTACATACGCAATAGCTGTTGCTGGTAACACTTTCCCTATCTCCCTTATCCCCTCTCTCTGGCACTACTTCTACCAGTTTCCCGCTCACACCCATGGACCGGACACCTTCTGGACAACATTATTAAATAAAATAAAGACTAGTAATGTGCATTCGACACATCCAGACTTCGTAATATAAAGAAACACATAAAATTAAGGCACAACCAAAAATGTGCGTTTGACACATCCACAGTAAAATAACGACATGAATAATAGGGATTTTATTGGACATCTACTAAAGTAATACTTCATAAATTAAGTAACAACTAGTAATCGTTAGTTCTGAATTACTGACCATGCCAATCTTACAAACAATGAGAAACTAGGCTGTGGTATGCATTTCTTTTTTCTTTTCATCCCCACTGTTACGAACCAATAGAGAATGGAAGACACCCTGCCATTTCTCGTCATTCAACAGTGAATTTAAGTAAAATAATTTTCCCTCATCTCGTCTCGTTAGCTCAGACGCTTAGCGCACTGCTCGTTTACTGTTAGCATGCTCAGTAGGTAGGTTCGTCAGATCGAAACTAGCCCTCAGTGAAGTAACAGGGGGAAAAACTAGAGAGAGGGGGGGGGGGAAGGAGCGAAAAAGAGAAGGAAAATGCATGTAGATTGAAGTTTTATTTTCCGTTACTAGATAGTGTATCCCAACTTTAATTTTTGTCTGCTAGATGTCCCCACACGTCCTGTAGGGTGTCTGGTGGAGGGGATACTGGTGGGGGGGGGGGCTTACCAGTAAGAGTCATTGCGGTTGTCCCAAAAAATTAATAAATGCTATAATACTCAGTAACCATTGAATTCTATGTAGTACTGAAGCATACGTATAATGTCATATGTCAAAAACCCGGAGTAGGCCATAGAAGAATAATTGATATTAGAGGAGAAATCTTTACATAGAAGAATAATTAAAGAAAGAAATTCGGACTGGTACTGTAGTGGATCTCTGTCATAGCTCAGTTGGTAGAGTACTCAGTGCACCAAGCTGAGAAGTCATGGGATACCTGTATGTAAAGTTTAGTTGTTCACAATATTCCAAATGGAAGAAGCAAATAACACTCTGGGTGCGATGGCCCATAGATGGCCAAGGCTGACCAGTTGACTGCTGGCCTGATGTCAACATGTCTCAGCAGAGTTGAACGATCATCCAATCAATACAGGATTATTGTATGCTTAGCATGATAATCTCCCCAGTTATAGCTGGTTCATGTAACCAGATTTTGCTACATATTGTAGCTCCCCATATCCATCATGATGCCGATTAGGCACTGGTTCCATACACTGGCCAAAATTTGACGAGAAAATTTCTTTCCCCATGAAGATGCGAACCCGCACTCGTTTCGTAATGAGAGTCTAGACATGATTCCTTAGACCACATCACTACAGCGCAGGACAGTGAAAAAGTTAGTGTTGAAAAATGTTCTTCATTTCACTGTGATAACGTGTTATATCATCTTCGAAAATGAGTAAACCTGGGTAGCGTAGTCGGTATAGCGCTGGCCTTCTGTGCTCGAGGTTGCAGGTTCGATCCCAGCCCAGATCGAGGGCATGTAAGTGTGTTTAAATGCGACAGGCATATGTCAGTAGATTTACTGGCATGTAAAAACTCCTACGGGGCAAAATTCTGTACACTGGCGACGCTTAACCTCTGCAGTTGCGAGCGTCGTTAAATAAACCGTAATTTAATTTTTTTTTCGAAAACGAGCTTTTTATTTTAGTGCATTAATATTACGTATCTAATGCTCTTGATTTAACAATTAAGTCATTCTCCTTCGTGCTTCCCAATATTTCGGTGTGATGTCTTGAGCTATTGAAGGGCTGTGCAGCTTGCCAGATGATCCATATCCATTTCCTGCTCCTGACAGCAAACAGACAATTTGGTGAAATCAGTAAGTTATACTGATTCTGTGGAGATGTTTACTTGAACAGTCATGGCCAGTGAATAGTCGGAACATAGCAACAGCATATGTACGAGGAAGTAAATGAGTGTTTTCCAACAGATTTTTCCATTTGGTATTTTCACATTCTGCTAATATTTTAATATTGTAATTGTGGTTGATCTTGTTTTTGATGATTATTTAGTACATTAAAAAATCCGCCATTATACTCTGTAAATCTTGCATTTGACTAGTGCAGTGAATTCTTAAAGAATGTAATCACATGAGTTTTACTAGCAACATTTCGATGATCTTTTGTTTGACATGGCTCAGTACAGCCTGGTCACTAGTGGCGAGAATAGTCGGCATTACGCACTTGTTCCGAAAAGTACTCACTGAACACTACCAACTGTAGTCACAAAGAGCAATCTAATTTGATTAAATTGTATGCTGACATTGGTACTGCTGGAAATGTGTGCCAGTTTGTCAGATGCTTGCACATCACACGTCTTAAATAAATTCTGACATATACACTCAATAAGTGTGATTGCTTTAAAGATTGTTTTCCATATCTTGCAGTAGGTGAGAATTTTTTGTACCTACTTATTTATGCTCCAAAATCTCTCCAAGGATAAAAATCACAATTGTTAATACCAGATTATGACCAGCCTCATGGGCTAATGGTCAGAGCTTCTGACTACAGTTCATGAGATCCTGGGTTTGATTCCTGGTTAGAACACAGGAATTTTTCCTTAAAGGGGAATGTTCCTGTGTTCGTCCATGGTCTGGAAATTAGGTTAGGCTTAGGTTTAAGCCTTACACCACATAATCATATCATCGGGGCAGCATAACTCCGCCTTCCAGGCGCCCCAACCTCAGAAATGAGTTACAAATAAGCCATTGCCGGGAGAGACCAGAAAGTCAAATGGCATCCTTGGTGGCATTGGATAAAAAAAGTACTAGGTTATCTTGCTGGCCACAAAATTATGGCTAATCTGATCATGAAGTACAGTTTAGTACATGCAAATGCAGTTGCGTTTTTCTGTTGGTAATGTCCGTTTTTTATTATCTGTTATTTTCATAAATATGGTTTAGTGGTATTAACAAAGGAATCTGTAAGACTGGTATGATAACAGCAAGTCCAGGAATTAAATATGTCACCAGTGATCACTGTTAAGGTACAATCAGTTACACTGCACCACATGTATAATATAATAATGTCTTGATTATAACATTTTATTTCTGAGATTCTGCAGAATACAAAAGTTTGTTTTATGTACATTGATTGTGTAATAGTTCCCTATTTTCCAATATCCGTCCTGAATTGATGTAATACTGTAAATGATTGTTGTTAAAACAACAAAGTTAAATCACCTTCTCGTAGTTATTTAAGCCATAATCTTAGCCATACTTCATGTTAATGTTTAGTGAAATTGTAATCTTTAATGCTCTTTCGTCACTTCAAACAGTTTTGAGGAATAGCATGACTTGAAGTTCAGAGGAACCTACAAGTAAGTTACAGTTTCATTGGTGAATGGTATATGAAGTATGTGTTAAGTACTTGGGTATAAGTGTCACTGATTTTACTGTTCAGAGAATTTTACACATTCTGTTCAAGGTTTGAAGCAGGTCTTAGAAGAGAAATATCTCGCAGGAATGATCAGTATTTGCTGTTGAAATTTTTTACGAGATCACTGTATGACCACTACACAAGCAAGAAGTTGCCTTAAACTACACCTTTTCCAGTTGTCCCCCCCCCCCCCCCCCAGAAAATATCAATTGTATTTCAGATTAGTCAATTCAGTTTCAGATAGTATTAATTGTATTTCAGAAAACATCAATTTGTATTTTAGATGTGTCGATTTAGTTTCAGATAGTATCGTTTGTATTTCAGATTAGTCAATTCAATTTGAGATAATATCAATTGTATTTCAGAAGTTATGGTTGGCACCTTATTCTCCAATGTTAAATCCAATCGAGATCATTTGGTGTAAAGTGAAGACGTACATAAAAACCAATCTTGGAATTCCTGACGTCATGGCTTCTGGTGTTGTAGGCTAATTTACCTACTGTAGAGAGTAAAATTGATGAAGCAACACACATAATATTGTTGGTGGTGATTGTGCTCATGCGGTACAACACAGTACAAGCTGCAGCTTTAGCTATGGAGAATATGCCTGTCGGATGCTAAAATGCAATAAAGTTGAGAATTTTTAAAATTCATTTTCCATTTTTTTTTTAAATATAGGCCTATTTTAAAATCTCAAGTAGACCTACATTTGTTATTTTGTGACATAAAAGGTTCGTTCCAACAACAGTCAGAAACCGTATGTAACTATCATGAGCATGCGCAGTACAGAAAAAGCGTTCCAACACAATCCAAACCAGTCCTGAACTGGAAACATGTACTGCAATCGGGTGTTCCAACAAACTTTTGACACGGGTTCGGAACGGTCAGAAGTAGTCAGTGGATTGAGGCATGTACGGAAGAGTACGCGAAATGCGCATGCGCATAAAATCACCAACGTCTCCTGGATACTGAAGAAAAACATGATCGACTGTTCACATCGATGAGGTTAAGATGAAAAGTGACAGTGCAGACGATAATAAAACTAAAGATTTAATTTAAATTGTCGCCAAAAAAAAAGGGAATGGAAATTATTTGGGTATGGAAATAGTTAATTAGAATTTCAACATGCAGCTTTGATTAAAATTATAATAAATAATGTACATAAATTAATAATTAAAAAAAATAACTATTTTTAGATAAGAATCCCCCAGTATACGACATTGAATTATCGGAATTCTTGCCTTCCATATTTTTTGTCACCTTTTTTATAGAAAATGATCGAAATTTTATTTTCTGCGAAACGATAATAATTAAGCTTCTCATTCTTAGCAGAGATGATCACAGTTACAGCATCTCTGGATTTAGTACATAACGATTCGTGAAAGCGTTCCAACAGCATCCAGTCCAGTTTCAATCCCATAGTAGATACTCAACTAGCGCATGCGCATAAGATGGTACAGGAACCGTACATGAACTGATCCATGAACCACTTGTTGGAACGAATCTTAAAGTGACTATGTAATCTTAAATGTATCGCTTATTTTCTGAAATACATTTGATACCATCTGAAATACAATTTACAAATCTGACATACATTTGATACCATATGAAATACTTACAAAATGGCTTTTAAGGAACCCGAAGGTTCATTGCCGCCCTCACATAAGCCCGCCATCGGTCCCTATCCTGTGCAAGATTAATCCAGTCTCTATCATCATACCCCACCTCCCTCAAATCCATTTTAATACTATCCTCCCATCTACGTCTCGGCCTCCCTAAAGGTCTTTTTCCCTCCGGTCTCCCAACTAACACTCTATATGCATTTCTGGATTTGCCCATATGTGCTACATGCCCTGCCCATCTCAAACGTCTGGTTTTTAAGTTCCTAATTATGTCAGGTGAAGAATACAATGCGTGCAGTTCTGTGTTGTGTAGCTTTCTCCATTCTCCTAAGCACCTTATTCTCAAACACCCTTAACCTATGTTCCTCTCTCAGAGTGAGAGTCCAAGTTTCACAACCATACAGAAGAACAGGTAATATAATTGTTTTATAAATTCTAACTTTCAGATTTTTGGACAGCAGACTGGATGATAAGAGCTTCTCAACTGAATAATAACACGCATTTCCCATATTTATTCTGCGTTTAATTTCCTCCCGAGTGTCATTTATATTTGTTACTGTTGCTCCAAGTTATTTGAATTTTTCCACTCCTTCGAAGGAGAAATCTCCAATTTTTATATTTCCATTTTGGACAATATTCTGGTCACGAGACATAATCATATACTTTGTTTTTTCGGGATTTACTTCCAAACCGATCGCTTTACTTGCTTCAAGTAAAATTTCCATGTTTTCCCTAATCGTTTGTGTATTTTCTCCTAACATATTCACGTCATCTGCATAGACAAGAAGCTGATGTAAACCGTTCAATTCCAAAGCCTGCCTGTTATCCTGAACTTTCCTAATGGCATATTCTAGAGCGAAGTTAAAAAGTAAAGGTGATAGTGCATCTCCCTGCTTTAGCCTGCAGTGAATTGGAAAAGGATCAGATAGAAACTGACCTATACGGACTCTGCTGTATGTTTCACTGAGACACATTTTAATTAATCGAACTAGTTTCTTGGGAATACCAAATTCAATAAGAATATCATATAATACTTCCCTCTTAACCGAGTCATATGCCTTTTTGAAATCTATGAATAACTGATGTACTGTACCCTTATACTCCCATACAATTGATATCTGAAATTGAATTGACAAATCTGAAATACAGTTGATAATTTCTGAAATTAAATTGACTAATCTGAAATACAACTGGAAAAGGTGTAGTAAAGGAGACTTAGTGACAGTGACAGAGAGAAGACTGGGGAGATAGACTATGTAAGGATTCTTTGTTGACACACAAACATTAGACAGTTCGTCTTCTCTTTGCACATCAGCTTGACTGAACACAGGAGCATTGACAGCCTGTTTTCTTCATACAAGAGCAATATCCATTGTGTCACTCTCCATATCCTTGCCTTGTCGTCTTAGACTGAATCTCAACACATCATTGAAGAGAAAGATCCACCAATGTGTTTGTGCCCTGACCTGATGCAGCCAAGCTAAACTGTCCATATTTACTGTATGTTTCAACAAGAAAGGGATGTTTTTTAGGGTCGTGGTCTGCCGTCTACATTCTTCTTCTTATTGTCAATTATTACTCTTTGAGTAGGTGCTCACTTACTGAAAAAAAAATGCATTTGGATTTTTATTATAGTATCATTTGTCCGCATTTCCGAATGAATTATCAAATAGTGTTGTAATTTACTGCTAGAGCACCTTATTTAATTATAGTGTTCTGAACTGAATCTGGAAATAAAATGAATAGCTCTTAACTTAATTAAACTATGAAGGACATATCCAGTCTCATCCCATATGTTCTTTTTCCATATTACATTGCTATAATTCTAATTTCATGAATTATAAAGTTCTTCATACTGTTGGACTTAATAAAATAAGCTTCGTGTCATACATTTCATTATACCTTCAATATTACCGTGATTGGAGGCCTTGCAATCTATATAATTGCCATGAGATTTTCTATTTCGATCTTGGACAGTACGGAAATCTGTTTAGAGGAATCCGGTCATGCAGACAGAGGCGATATGGCCAAGTGAACAATGCTCCATTTAAAATAATGCAAAGAATAAAAATCCGAACACGCCATACAGATCCACCTACCTTTCTGAGACATGTTCAGGCTTGTTAGAGAAATTGCGTTTTAAATATTCTCTGTGCAGTAAAATCTTTGGCATCTGCTCATTGTGTACTTTAGTTCACTTCCCTAACTGTCGAACTTTGAATTGTAAGCTAAATAGAAAATCGACTCATTGTGACTTAATGCTATGATGATTATTATTAAAATCTGTCAATCCAATGAAAAATAAACTGTGATTTTATTTGATTCTGAGCAATTATTAGGCATATATGTGTACATAATTTATATTATTTCATATTTGAAGAAAGAATAATATATTTTTCTTTTAATGTTATAGGGCTGCAAAGGAGCAGAAGAAGGCTGTGAAAGCAGCGAAGAAAGTACAGGCTCCTCCCAAGGTGCGTTACAATATTGTGGTTATCAGTATTATTGTTTTTTTGCCTCTGATAAAAATACGAGTTCAACTAGAAAGGCTACTTTCTGATATGATGTCTTGATGTTTCATGGATCTGTTTGGGTTTGTGGCATTCCATAATTATTCCTTGCTTGTTTATATAGCGGGAGCTAAAAGCAGATCTTGCTCAGGAACAATAATGTTAAGAGTTTTAATGTTTTGTAATATAAACACTTCAACTAAAGTATAAATTTTATGTTTGTATGTCCAGTTTGTTGACAGATATATATTTCTTGGAAGAAATTCGATGAAATTTCAAAGTTAATTTTCGAGAATTTTTTCTCTGAGAATGTTTTGTTAATTATTGACTGTTGTCTGATTAAATTAAATTCGTAGTTGAGGTTTGTTAGGGAGAGTACAGTTTTGCTGATACTGGCTATGTGTCCATTCGGGTAATTCATATCTGGCATGCCCATTTTTACTAAGTGAGAGAATATTATATTATGTGATTTCGTTATAATAATTTATACTATGCAGGGTGAATGTGACTAAATTGGGTCTTCTTGATAGAGAATCAGGGCAGTGAATTAAACAAAGAAATATAATATCTAAGGAATGGACTATTTCGCGATTTTTTTAGAAGAATATTTCTCGACATCTAATTATGGTAAATATACATCCTTCAACAATCCTTTGTGCCTGATCTGACCTACAAACATCGCGAAATCCGTATCATACCGTGAATTCCCCCCATCCCTCCCTTTTTTTTTTTAATGCGAATTTTTTAACAGTGAGCAAATATTGTGCACGAATTTTTTATTATTATTATTATTATTATTATTATTATTATTATTATTATTATTATTTCCCCCCCCCCACTATGATCACTAGTTGCAGTATAGTTAAGGTCAGTATCTATGTCTGCACATTTGATAGTGTTGAATCCGTTTTAATTCAAATGAACATATTCCTGACATCAGCTTTGGTGTGTGCGTATGTAGTAATTGTCATATTATAAGCACTGTTAGGTGACTGAATACACCCTTTGTTCCTACGTGCCATGTGCAAATGCAAACTGTGAATGCCTCTTATCATACAGTAATGTTTTACCTGATAATCACTATCGTTTGTCAACAGAAAAAAAATCTCTCATTTTTTTCTGTAATGTATTTTGAAAACTAGGGTATTTATGTGTATTTTGACAATGTCGAAAAATTCAATTTAGAAATATCAATTTTCCCAACTGAAAATGCCACTTTCTGTATTTAAAACTCACAAAAAATTCCTATCTCTAGCAATGTAATTGTCTTTTGTGGAGTATAAATCAACATTGTCATATTTCGAGTTGATTGATCATAAAAAAGGTTAGTAATTTTAATTTCAATTTTAATTAACAGTCCTCTTATAGCTTAAACTTTATTCACCGTGGATGATGGTGGTAGAAATAAATGTATTGATGTCTGTATAAAAATAATTAACTAGGGATAATTTTTACAACAAAAATGTGACAACACCTCTTGACATTACAGTATTATTGTTTAGTCAACTGTCCGAAGACATGTCTGAACCTCACAAGTGATACCAACATGGCACCACTTATGAAGCAACTAGGCCAGGAAGTAATGGGGTAGGGTGGCCAGTTCCTTCCCCCCTCAATTGCATACATCGCCAATTAGCTACATATTATACTAATCAGACTTCAGATGCATACAAACAATTGTTTTTCCTCTGATACATATCGTCAAGTGGGATGTATTGCCTGATAATAATGCACATATCAGCCAGAATCTCAATCAGAGGCAGTATTGGTGCATGCCAAAACAGATACAGCCCACACACAGCCTGAGATTAGGCTATTAATTGAACAATTTTACTCTACCTAATTATGATCTGTTGTCTTGCAAATGTCATGTAATTATTAGAAAAAAGTTAATGTATTTGTATATTGTTTCGGATTTTAAGTAACCATTTTAATTAACGTAATTGTTTACGAGAATGTAATTTTCATTTTTTAACCAGTTTAAAGTTGCAGAGTACCAAATGGAAGGGGAATAATTTTTTTTTTCCCCTTATAATAATCTTCTGTAAATGTGCAAAGTTAGGTAAATATTGATCAAAACATGTAGATTTATGTACAGAAAATATATATGTAAGTACATACATACTTTGACTTTTGTGTTATGTACTGTATATCCTTCCACAAAAGTCATTACCACTGCCATCTTTTATTAAAAACAGCAATTTTTTTAAACCGTACACAATTGACTCACTGTTGATACTATTCCATGCTGTAATTATCCACTGAATCAGTAACTGCATACTTAACCACATTCTATTACGTAGACTTACTTTATGACTGAAAAGGGCTAGGCTGCGATTATAATAAACATAGAATTACAGTTTCCACACAGCCGTTTTTATGCAAAAAGAAAAAATAAAAAAAAATAAAACCTTGTACTAGATATGGGCCCATACAAAAAGCCAGTAAAAAAGGTAAAGGTATCTCCGTAACATGCCATGAAGGCACATGGGGGGCATGGAGGTAGAGCCCCATGCTTTCCAGACCTCAGCACTAGAATGAGGTGATGTGGTCGGCACCACACTCTGACCACCTTATACCCCCAGGAAAGACCCGGTACTCAATGTTATAGGAGGCTGAGTGAACCTCGGGGCCATTCTGAAAGTTTGGCAACGAGAAAAAATCCTGTCACCTCCTGGGATCGAACCCCAGACCTTCCAGTCCGTAGCCAGCTGCTCTACCAACTGAGCTACCTGTAAATTGTAATTAAATATTTATTAGATACTCTTTGTAATAAACGGCTAACTACAATTCACAGTTAATTGTAAATATCACCATTATATTTAAAGAGATCGTTCATAAAGTATTTTCATTCTGTCTAATTTTTAGGGCAACAGCAGTTCTTTTGTTCTCATGGCAACTTTGTGTACACATGTACCAATCCCTCAATTGTTTCTTTCTTTTTCAAAATATTCACGTAATTAACATACAAACTTCCGTTTTTGTGCTGTGAAGTTCTATCTGATGGATCCACCACAGAGAAATATTGGAGAGCAAGAACACTAATGGCTTCGTTGCCAAAGCCCGGCATTAGATAACAACAACTTCCGTTTTTGTGTATTGGAAAGCCATGACCTGAATTTTTAATAGCCTGTATAATATTATACCACAGTCATTGAAGAATTCCTATCATGAATATCAGACGAATAATATGCTCAAACACAAACACAAAAATCCTGATACGTAAAAAATAACTAAGACCATTTCACGTCAGAAAAAAACAAAACTATTAGTTTGAGGAACAAATTTGGTGGGGGGGGGGGGTTAGAAACGCAACAATTCACATAAGATTAGCTTGAATACCTTTTATGTCTTAAATTTAAAAGTAAATATAGCCAAAGCAGCCGAAATGTAGTTGAAAACCAGCGACATTAAACTCTATTGTTTTGTGAACAAAATAGATTTCATATTTTTATGCAGCCCTTATATTTAACAAAGTTTGTGTTACTTTAAAGGTAAAATCAAATTTTTATTCGAGGTATAGATAGACCTTTAACTTTATTGTAGGGTACCTTGAACTTTATAGTAGACCTATCTAATATCATTGCATAAGGTAGTTGTTGTTGATATTATTATTATTATTATTATTATTATTATTATTATTGTTATTGTTATTCTGTAATCTAATAATCAGCATTTTATTTACTTTAGTATTATTTGTTCCAGGCTAAGGCTGTTCCCAAGCAGAAGGCATCCAAAGTCCAACAGAAGAGTGCACCACGTGTTGGAGGAAAGCGCTAATGCAGTTGTGTATATCTTGTATTAAATAAAAGTGGTGTTATTATACTGTGTCAGTTTCATTTCTTTTCTCATAATTTGTTTGGTTGACATTTAAGCACTCCTCCGTTAACGAAGTAGAATTTTATATTATTTTACATACCTGTGTTTATGGAGATCCATGGCACAAGTGAATTTGGCAGATGGTTTTTTTTTTTTTTTTTTTTTTTTTTAATCTGAACTTAAGAGTAAATTACTCGTTAGTCATATGGTTGATATCTTGATCGCAGAATTAAGAGATCATGTGTGGGTTATAAGAGCAAATTTACAGGCCTAAATGGCCGTTGATAATCTCCTCCAAAAAATATGCATATATCATTAATTATAAAACTACGAGATTTGTTTCATAAATCATGGAATCTGTGTTACATCAGCCGATAAAGCTGATGCAATGGAAATCCACTAGTGGTGGTCACTGGAATGTGCTTCGCAATGCTAGCACCACCAGGCAGGGGGCAATTGAAAGAAGCGTAAATAGAAATTTTTGTTTTGTTATGCACAAAAGAAAACAAACAAAGTACATTACACACAACTAATACCCTTCAAAATAGTCCCCCAAGGCTTCCACGCAGCTTTGCCAATGATGGAGAAGTTGTTGCATACCAGCGGCTGTGTGTGAAACTACCTGTTGTCGAAATGTTAAGATGTCCTTCTTGTTTGCAAAGTGCATTCCATGCAGTAGCTTCTTCAGTTGCAGAATGACATCAAAGTTCCATGGTCTGAGATCAGGCGATTAGGGAGGATGTAAAAAGTCCCAGATACGAGCTGCAATGTGGGCTGTAGCATGAAGGATATTAGCATTGTCCATCTTGGAGCATGGTTGCCAGCACACTAATCTTTGCATGTGTTGTTAATTAGCCGCCAATAGATTCTAGAGTGCTGCAGTCGTTTGTGCTGGTAAATGCCGACAAATTGGCCATTGTTACTCCAGCGTGCGCTGTGCAGTATACGGTCGAATAGGTTTCACTTGGTATTGCATTGGTCAAGAAGTGACATGGGCAAGTAATAGCTTGGTTAGCAGTGATTCACTGTGTAAACTTTCAGCAATAAAATCTTCCGATTTATACATTACATTACCTTATAATAACTGTTGGAACTGTCACTATCACTCTAATAAACATTTTGCATATTTTGAAAAGATTTCTAGATGTTGTTTTTAATCTTTATCGATAGAATTGAAGCCTAGGCATATGTATGGATAACTGTTGTCTTGTAAGGCTTTACTTTTAACAATTTCCAAGCTGATGTCTTGACTGCACTGCCAGTTTAGCTAATTTAATGATTATTTAGGAGACTATTCTAGCCCACATTCTATGTAATTTTTCTTCAGTTAGAATGTGATTTATGTGCCTTCTTGTTATATTTAAAAATGAGCTGGTTTCTCTCACTTTTAAAACTAAATTCGCGACTTTTTAATCAGATAGTTGTTGAACTCAAGGATATTTAAATAGAAATATAGTACGACACTTTTTAGCCTACATAATTTCTTCGTAAATAATGTTCCATAATGAAGATTCGCTTTTGTAATGTGTACTGCATTGAATGGAAGTCAGCTGTGTACTAATGCTCTAACCTTGATGTCCCTCTAGTCTGTTTCGTCTGTTTATACTAGGCAACACAAAACTCGGTCTAAAATGGCAACAGCTTAGTAAAGGACATTAACTCCTTTCGCAGGCTATCTTAACCCTACAATACTCCCCGGGGTGACTCGTCACCTCATGACTCCATTTTCTTCTGTAGTTTAATAATAGCTTGTGCTATTCAAAGACAATAAAAGTTTAAATTACCTGTAGTGGAGGGAGGAGAGAAAAGTCGTATGGTGACAACACCCCAGGTGAGCAGTCCAGGGTTAAGAGAACTCATGATAAAGGTTATAGAATTATAGAAGAAGAGTCCTTTCTGTAAATAAAATAGGAGTGAAAAAGAAATTCCTGAAATGTAACAATTGAAATGGTTAAATTAATTAATTTTCCAAACTTACCATTCATTTTATGGTCTGGCGTAAGACAAAGTATATCTATTAAAGTTTAATATTGAATTTAAGAAATGTGATTGCAATTAGTTATTAAACTGAGGAAAACAAACTCGAGAAATAATGAAAGATGTAGAAGAAAAACATTCTTAAAATACAAATGCACAGGGTTTAGGAACTTTGGAATACTATTATATTAGCATATTTTGTTATATTTATTTTTAAGAAATTAACATCAATTAATTAACCATTCACAGTCTTTATTAATGTTTCTTCAATTTTTCAAGACATCCACATTATACATTAGTTAGAATTTAATGCTGCATCTGCAAATTGGATTGATAACAATATGAACTTTTTATATAATAATTATCATAATATGTTCATTAATTTTATATTATAGTAAACACAGAATTCGAGAAATTTCACTCTTGCCATAAATTCCTGATATTTGAACTGAAACATGTGAAGAATGATAGTTTTTCCGAACAAATCAACAGGAAAATCTCCCAGCAGTGACTATTCAAGGCAGCCATATGGAGGAAATTGAATGTAACATGCGGTGCAACTTTTTTTCTCATTAATCGTTTTTTAATGTTACTTGAATAAATGAAACAGATGATTGGATACAGAACAAAATTCAGTATAAAATTACATTTCTTTGTAACATCATTGAGACCGCAGAAAAACTGCTTAGCTGTTCATCTCGTTCTTGAGGACGGATAACTTGGTGAGGCAGGCATCTCTCCATGCACAACGTTCTTGCAGTTTCTCAATCGGGACTTTGGCACAGAGCTGCTTGTTTATGTCTTTAACAAGTGGTCCTTCGAACTTGGGGACTGGACCAGATGTGACACTTACGTCGTAAATAGTTTTACTGTAGCGATCACAGTAGCTTTCCATACCTACAAAAGTGCAGAAAATTCCCACTATCAAACCTAATCCACATTAGCTTGGTTGGTTTTTTACTTAAGTAATTTTATAAGTTACATATGAAAAATAAAGTGAAGTATCAGTAATTATATTACATTTCGAGCATTTATAGTAATTTTGATGAAGATACTGAGTTTTGCAACTGTATTATTCACCGTTTCAGAATTACAGTACACAGAATTTTTTTTTTACAAAATCTTCACCACAATAGTAGCCATTGTAGCCTATATTACAGAATGCAAGTAGATAAAGTGACGAGTTTCAAAGCGTTTGGTGTATAAATTTTTATAGTATATAATTTGAAACAAGCCTTGATGGCCTTATTTCTTAGAAATGGCAAAGAAGCCTCTCCTTTCCAGCCATTTACTTAAATGGATTGACACACATGGACGAAGGAACAGTAGCAACCAGACCTTCATTACGAAAAAATGCAGTGTTGACAAGTATTTAACATTCTAACCGAAAACAAATTCCTCAATTTCTACCGGTCTGATCAATGTATGTATGGGCTATTCCATCTCAAATCGACCGAAATATAGAGAAAATTGACCTTGCAATTTTTAAATACAATGAAACTTTTTCTGTCCGTTGACAACTGTGATACAATGCTTTGTGCAAAGTTGAGGTATCAGAACTTCATAGTGCTTAAATTAAAAATATTTAAATTTACCGTATTTTCATAAAATTAGCAATTTTAAACCGTTGTGGCTCTGAAACCCTTTCACTTAATGATCAAAATTATGGTTTATTTTGATGCTGAGAAATTAAAGTTTATATTGACAGGTAAACAGTTTTTCTTACTTTTTATGGAAATGGAGAAATTTAGATTCTTCTTCATTAAGACGCCCCTGACCACGAAAAAATATTTTAAAAATATATGGTTAGATTCCGCATTGAAAGTACAAATAAACACATATTTTTTACAGGTGCACCATTGATAAAGTATTGAAAATATCAAATAAAGAAAATAAATAGTACGTGCATGAAGTAACCAGCTGACTGTGAGATGGGAGCTAGCCGAGACAAGTAAGGCCAGGAGACAAACACGTGGTTTCGTCTAGTAGCGCATAGCTGGGCTAGCTTTATCACATGATTTCATAAACACAGGAGTAAAATGACGCCCAACGCTCACTTATCTTCATCTCTCGGCCAGTGCATGCGGTTCTGTGCCATTCAAGTCCAGGCGTATGAAAATAATTTATTTAATACTCTCGAAACTTATTGCCGAACCACTAAGCAAACAATGCCGAAGTCCCTCTTAATAATGCAAGGTTTTTTCTCAATATTTTTTACATTTTTACAAGTTGGCAAAAAGCCTAAAAGTAAGTAAAATCAGATTCTCTCTCTGTATACAATAAAAATAAGGATTACTTCTTAACATAACCTACCAAATGTCAGCTTCAAAATGAGCTCCCGTTCAATGTTCTGCAGTAAATGGTTCCAGAGTTCTGAGCGCTGAAAGAGGCTTGTTTTTATAAAATACGCTAAATTTGTTGCTCAATAATACGAAAACCGTTTGACTTTCGATAGTATATTTTTGAAAATGCACTGTCCTCAGCACCTTGTATAAATAGGGAAAAAATTAGAGTATTAAAAAAATGTGAGGTTTTTTACTGATCGATTTAATATGGAATAGCCCGTATGTGCAATGCTATCAACTGAAACAAGTATTTCGTTTTTCGACTGTGGTTAGGTGATGCGAAGTTTGCGAGACAAGAAATGAAGAGATCAAAATTGATTCTCATCTATTCAGTGTAGCTACTCACAAGAGACATTGCAGTGATAAGAATAGTGAACGATGAAAAGACAACTTTATTCAAGATATCTCACTTCTTAGACTATAACACCAACAGAAACTTCGCCTTTGAAGCAGTTCAGAGACTGTTGACTTCATTAAAGTACAATATAAAAATGCAAAAATTGAACTACCAGCATAATATGTTTTAGAAACAATCGTCATTTTCACACATGTATATTGGAATGGAGATAGCTATTTTAAGATTTATTGTTGTAGCCCTTTACAGACAGCATTGTTTCACACATAAACAGTGGTGTATTTCTAAAAGAAAAAGTGTCCTGGCTTTGGGATTTTGAAGCATAAGCTGTTCGACCATTCTGTTTCAGTGGTTTCAACAACGAGTTTTTGTAGGAATTCCTTGAGATGAAGGGTCAGGATATGAATTTTGGTTACATATAGAAAACAAAATTGGAGCAACTTCCTGATTGCAAAGACAAAGTGATTGTTATGTCTGTAAGTCCACCACCTGCCTGACTGTGAAACGAGTGGGCGCAAGTTCAAATCCTGATTGGGTCAAGTTGCCTGGTTGAGGTTTTTATCAACTACAGGACTTAACAGGGTGATTTAGTTTTTTATTGACCTGTTTTACTATCCTCCAGACCCTTTACATCTGGAGGTTACATTTGTTGTTTAATATATGTTTTTAACAACCTTGACATTTTGGACCTTTACATCCGAATATTTTATAATTTTTTTTTTTTTTTGTTTTGAATGAACTATGCAATTTATCTCTTGTGGCCTTAGTTTTATTATTTTATTGTTTCGTTTCAAATACTACCTAGGGTCTGAGAACTGCTCATTTTTATGATTCTTTACAAATCACCTTGTGGATACTGCATTTGTGTACCTCGTTTTAACCTTGACAACACTTTTTAGTTATTTTTAGTATTCTGATTATTGTATTGTGTTTCTGTTTTGTGAAGAGTTTTAGATAAGGGCACAAATAGCCGTAGTAGCTGACGCGTCCTTTTTAAACCCCACTAACTAACCAAATGTCATTGATTGATAGCTGACTAAAGAACTTAAATAAAATAAGAGAAAGTACATATTTGTGTGTTCTTGAATAATTTCGAGGGAAAAATTGTTCCGGGACCTTTGGTTTAACGTACCAACGCTCTACCAACTGAGCTACCCGGGAACTTTACCTGACACCGATCCAATTTTTCCCTCTATATCCACAGACCTCAAAGTGGGCTGACAACCGTAAAGCAACCAACTTCGAGTGCACACTAACTCCGTGTGACTTAAATTGTGGTTTTCTGTTAATGAACAGTGACGTGTATTATGCAAATCAAGATTTCAGGTATAACTCTCTGTAAAGTTGATTTTAATAATTTCGAGGGAAAAAATTGTTCTGGGGCCGGGCATCGAACCCGAGACTTTTGGTTTAACGTACCAACGCTCTACCAACTGAGCTACCCGGCTCCGGAACAGTTTTTCCCTCGAAATTATTCAAATCAACTTTACAGAGAGTTATACCTGAAATCTTGATTTGCTTGTGTGTTCTTCATACACTTATCTGAATTTAGTTAAAGAAAAAGAGGAATTTTCTGTATAAGACATGACTTAATGTATCTGATGTATACAGACCTTCAGCATTGAGATGAGCAGTTTCAAGAGGCCCAATGAAAGCATAACGCATGCCTAAGCCTTCAGACATGACATTGTCGATATCCTCAACATTTAGGATTCCATCAGCAACCAATCTCCACACTTCATTGAGAATGCAGTACCTGAACAAGATAAACATTTCTGTAAATTTTCCTAATCATTCTTAATTTAATATTTTGCTCCTTTTCACCCTACAATCACAAAATGGATAAACAAAAATATTTCAATCCCTTCTCATTCCAAGATGTCAAAAACTTTTTTTTTAACCAATGCCATCAGGTTGTCTTTTTTGACATTTCTGGTCTTCTCTCCTGACATTGGCTTAGTTGTAACCCACTTCTGAGGTTGGGATGCCTGGAAGACAGAGTTACCTTACCCCGATGATATGATTATGTGGTGCCAGGAGAGGTCTTAAATCTAAACTTAACCTAAATTCCAGACCATGAACGAACCCGGGACCACGTGAACTCTAGCCAGAAGCTCTGACCATTAGACCATGAAGCTGCTCATGTCAAAAACTGAATTATGTTATTTTGAAAACATGTCACAGATATAAATAGATTGATGAGCATCTTATTGTCGCTTAAGGTGCAAATACTCGTAACCATAAACATTTTCGAAATTGAGTTCTCATACCATTGAATTCGTCTAAGTGATACACATCTACCTGCAAAGTCTTCATTTTAATATTAATGGAGGAAAAGTAAAACTTTTAATAACACGTAACCCCACAAATGGTGACAACAATTTTTTCATTCTCCTGTAAAATTATTTTGTGGGACACAAGCATTTGCACCTTAAGTGACATTATATAAGATGACATTGTATGTGATGTAGACAGAAATGTTATGCTTGCACCATAAACTAACTTCTGTAATGCAGTGGCGTAGCGTCAATGTAAGCTAAAAAGCTTAGCTTTCCCAGTTAATAATAATTTCATAATAAACCTGCAGTATATGGAGAAAATTATTTATTAATTTTAATAGAGTTTATATTTACGCGTTAAATATTGTGATGCAACAGCTCAAGATGATTTGTGATGCAGCAGTAAACAAGAAGCCTGCACACACCAGCTTCCAAGCAAGGCTTGCAAGAAGCTAGCTTTAACATTTAAAATAAGTAGTTTCCGAGTTTCCCTTTTCGTCAGTTGAAGTGTTAGTGTGCATTGTGGCTGATATAATAAATAATGAGCGAAATAACAGTTCCTGACACTAATTTACTTGAATTTTTTTTTAACAATTGTATTATTAAGACTGTGACTTACGAACAAAAGTATGATGACCGACTCCCTTGCTGTTAATGAAGGACACAACCAAAAGACAGATGCATACTTACGTAATGATACTAATATTGTGATTTCTCTAAGTATGACAGGGAGTGAGCTAATGTTATATGTTTACATGTCTATTTGTTAAGAGATATGTGTAAACCGTGAAATCATATTTTACTACGTATCATTTGAGGTCATGCTTTATTGGTGTTACTTACGATGTTCCAACCAATCTTCGACTGCTGACTTGAAATTGACTACTATTTATTTTAAGACTGTATTTTTGTAATACGTTTTCTCATATTGCATGAAAGACATCTTGAGTTAGCTTCCCCTGCTCAAAATTTCATGCTACGCCACTGCTGTAATGTATTTTCCTTAAATTAGTTATGTGATTTTAAACTTACTGAATTCTGTTAAGAGCAAATCCTTCAATTTCTCTCTGCAAGCAGACAGGGACTTGCCCAATCTCTTTCATGATCTCACGAGTCTTGGTAACTACTGAGGCTTCCGTCCATGGAGCTGGTACAACTTCTACCAGTGGTACGTAGTAGGGTGGGTTCACCTGCAGAGAGAAACCGCGAGTTCTTGCTATTCATGTACAAATTACCAGTGAGGGAGAAATACACCACGAAGTACAATTGCTATCGATGTCTCTTAATATTTAATTTTGAATTTGTTATAATTTATGAAAGAGAAAATTGATGTCACCTTCTGTAGAGTCATGGTCTAAGGTATCATGTCTGGACTCGTGTTATGGAATGAGCTGTGGTTTGAGTTCTGGGGGGGAGGGGGGAGGAGAAATTTTTTCATTAAATTTCGGCCGGTGTATGGGACCAGTGCCCACCCAGCATCGTGATGAATTTGGGAGCAAAATCTAAAAGCCAGCTATAACGGCTGGGAGAACCACACTTAACCTCCTTACTGATTGGATGATCGTTAACCTTTGCTGAGGCATGTGAATGTGAGACACCAGTCAACTGGCCAGCTTTAGCCTTTCATGGGCTGTCATGGCACAGATGGATGGATATTGATATACAGTATGTTGATCCTCAGAATTGAAGATGTTCTGCATGAACAGTAACTTATATAGGATTAGGCCTATCATTAAAAAGAAACAGAAACATAAATCATTTTTTGTGTTTTAGTAATAGAATGAGGCTAAGTATAAAAGAGTAGATGGCCTATCAGTATAGTTTCATGAAACTAATCTCAGGAATTAGTTGGAAATGTTTAAACGTCTTATGCATAGAGAATATATCTTTTGGTAATAGTGATACCGTACGGTCAAAATTTTTTACAATTACTTTTTTTTTTGTTACATTTACCCTTTTAGATACTAAAATATCATATTTAAGCAAAACAAATTCGCGAAATTTGGATCATTGTGCGAATACCTATGTCAAGAACCACAAACTATACCCCATCTATTGTAAAAACTACGAAATATGCACCAACATTTTATTTAATATTACATACAGTACTAAAAAAACATGTTTGTGACTTTCGTTACAGTTAATTTGTCAATCGCTTGGTAGCTCCAATATTTCTGTATTTTCTCCATGGATGTTGTAACACTCACTATTGGGCTTTTATACCTATAGCTTTCGAAAAAAGATCGATTTCTCCAGTATGTTATGCACCAGAGGCTATATTTTTATATGAAGAGGCTTTGGGGGGACTGGTAGAGGACCACAGCGAATTTGATGTGAATTGTTCGTAGGCAGAGTGGTTTCCTACATTTAATGTGGTAGTGAAAGGGCTTCTCTGCATACCGTACACGAAAATACTTAGTGACTTCGCACATATCTTTGTAGAAACCATGCTTAGTTCATATTTTGGTGGTGCTGATATGTGATATGTGTAAGAAAAAAATAACAAAGTTTCATATTACACATAATACATTTAATTGAAAACTTTATTTCACAAAATACCCACCGAAATATAGTGGCAGCTTTAACGCCGAAATTATACATCTTATTTCACCAAAAAAATAGCTACAGTCTCTACTTATGCACCCTGCATTACAGTTTGACAGAAATAAAATTATCTAATGATTCATCAGAGACAGTAGGAGTGGCTTAATGTTTATCCAATTAAAAGACATGATGATATAATTACCGCATTAGGATTTAGAGATGAGTCATTTCCTTATTTCATTTATAACTATTAGTAGATTATCGTATTTCACATGACATAAGGAGGAGGCATTTTCCCAAATCCGATTTAATAAACTATAATTGCATAACGTTTCCATGGTTTTATTTTAATAGTATTCCACATTTCCATGGTTTTATTTTAATAGTATCCCACATTTCCATGGTTTTATTTTAATAGTACCCTACATTTCCATGGTTTTATTGTAATAGTATCGCTCATTTCCATTGTTTTATTATAACAGTATTGCACATTTCCATGGATTTATTTTAATAATATCGCACATTTTCATGGTTGTGTTTTAATAGTATCGCACATTTTTATGGTTTTATTTTAATAGTACCGTACATTTCCATCATTTTATTGTAATAGTATTGCTCATTTCCATGGTTTTATTTTAATAGTATCTCACATTTCCATGGTTTTAATTTAATAGTATTGCTCATTTCCATGGTTTTATTTTAATAGTATCGCACATTTCCATGGTGCTCTTTAATAGTATCGCACATGTATATGGTTTTATTTTAATAATACAACACATTTCCATGATTTCATTGTAATAGTATTGCTCATTTCCATGGTTTTATTTTAATAGTATCTCACATTTCCATGGTTTTAATTTAATAGTATCGCTCATTTCCATGGATTTATTTTAATAGTATCGTATATTTCCATGGTTTTATTGTAATAGTAAACCTGTTGCATAAAACTGGTTACTCCTTAAATAAAAAATATGTTATAATGATTGTTTATAATAAATTATCATTGATATAGAGGAAAATCAAACCCTTAAATCTGTAACTTTTACTAAACCCACAACCTATCACAAAGATGAAGTGTTCAAATGCTTTTAAAGAAAATGTTGTACATTTTTCCTGACATCGTGATATAGTAAACAAATAAATGATAAAATGAGGCTGTGAATGTCACCATGCATGATTGAGTTCAGCTTATCGTGATAAACGATTGGCACTCGCCATGAAAACATATACTTGACAGATAAACTGAAGTGTCTGTGTTATGTAATATAAATGAAGTGCTTTTAACTTTCTGATAGCATTTTATTGTCACTAACAAAGATGAGAAAGTATTAGAAATTCGTTCTCTGTCTCTCTATCTCTCTCTTTTTTTCCTCTCTCTCTCACTCTCTGTCTCTTTCTCTCTCGGAAAGTCATTAATTAAATATTTGCTATCAGTATATGTTCGCATGTAAATTTTTCCTACCAAAATCTCGAAAGCAATTTGTGTGAAAATGCGAAAAATATTAAATTATGCTTAGAGCACTTATGTTTATTATCGCTAATAATAAAGTGTAAATAATAATGCAATGTTGCACATATGGGTATTGCGATAATTCCCAGACGGTGGTAGGGGAGAACCTTTTAGAAGTAGAATTAAGAGACGTCCGGATTTTGCCAGACATGTTCTGCTTTTAGTGTGTGTCCTATGCTCGGCCAGCCATTGTAGAAAATCAGAAATTGTCCTCCTTTTCTCTCTTGTCAATTTTCAGTGAACCAAAAACAGAAACTTTCTTATGTTTGGAGTCCATTAGACGAATTAGATTTGTGAAATTTAATGTAAGACTGCCTGGAGTTCATTAGAGAAATTATATCTGTAACATGTACCGTAATTAAAGGTATCTATTCTATGTTGTATGGATTTCCACAAGCATCTACTACTGGATGACAAACAACATTCTTTACTCAAACAAATGAGGTTATCAGAGAAGTACCAACAATCAAAAGATCTCATGTTATGTTAAAGTTGCGGCAGTGATATCAGTAGCTTAGTCGTATACATAGGAGGAGGCATTGGGGGGGGGGGGCACTGTCCCCCCCAAACTTGTCAGTACTCTTATTTTTTCTATTAACGTTAGAAAATATTGACTTCAAAAGATCTGTTTTGCTTTTGTTTATGATCAAGTTTCTATGCTTAAATTGACGAATTAATGTCTTCAGATCATGTGTCTGGACTATAATATTTATTTTAAATTTCTGAATGTAGAAGAATTTCTATACCTCATTTGAGGAATGGAAACATTGTAATGTTTCTTTTGTAACAGCCTGTACTCATGTGTTAGAAGTCTGCAGGAATTCAGGCCGGCACTTTGAGAAATATGAATAACATACTGCACAACAATGCAGAAAAAAGAAAAGTGATCCTGGTATAATATATAAACTTAAAGACGAGATTAAATAAAATAATTAGAATTTACATTTCATATGATATCTTCAGAAAGATAAGCTTTATATAAAAAAAGTTGCATAGTTTTTATTGATGTATATGTGTTTCTGTAGGAAAAAGGAAAAGAGGGAGATTGTTTTAAGTTATGCACTATTATAATTTGTAATAGACCTACAGTTCAAGCTCCTATACAATTCGGTCCGAAATATCGCGAGTGTGGATGTAACACTGTAAGAAACATGCCCCCCGAAAATACCTTTATTAAATGGTCGTATTCCGATATACTGCACCACGGTCAAACTATAACGGGGGGATGAGGTAAATGATGTCCCCCATAACCCCATTATATGGAGATTCTACGGTTTGCTTTGCCCCCTCCCCCCCAAGGAAACTGTTCTCTCTTCTCCTATGGTTGCATTTAAGGATAGAAGACATAATAATACATAAAATCTTAGAATTCTCTACATAATTCTACGGAGTAGTTGATCAACTAGTACTAAGAAGTTTGTGTTTCACATTTCTGTTTATTTTTTACATATATTGTTCAATTTACTTACTTTTTAGTAAAAGTTACAATATAACAAGAGAGATAAACACTAAAAATAGTAAAGGGTGTGGCAAAACAACCTCCCTAATTTGAAGTTTAAATAAAAAACAGATGGATAAAAATAAGGAACCTGTATTAATATGAATGGTATCTAAACAGTGGGAAATTTAGGTTTACATGCGTTGCCATAGTGATATCAAATGACATGCGCAAAACAACAAGAATTGAATAGGAAACTTTATTAATATGAATGGTATCTTAACAGTGGGGAATTTTTCATTTTTTGAATAACGTGGCTCTCAAGTGGTGTCCTTCACTATCAATGCATTGTTGAATGTGACTTCGGAAATTCTGCATCACTCTAACTAGCATTTATTGAGGAATAAGACCAATTTCTTCCTGTATTGCATTTCTTAGGTCTGGCAAAGACCTCGGCTGAGGTGTTCAAACATCAGCCGAGGTCTTTGCCAGACCCCCATAGAAAAAATCGCAGGGTGCAAGGTCTGGTGATCGTGCTGGCCAGGGGGCGCCGCCAAGTGAAGAAATTAAGCGTCCAGGAAGCATCTGTCTCAGGACTTGGAGAGAAATCTGAGCTGTGTGAGAGGTGGCTCTGTCCTGATGAAACCATACTTGGTCAATCTGCAGCACATTGAGTCTTGGTGCCAAAAAATTGTTGATCATAAAAGAGTACCGCTGAGAGTTCACTGTCACAGTAGCACCATTCTCTTCAAAAAAGTAAGGACCAAGTATCCCGACTCTTGCAACCGCGCACTATACGGTAACACGGTCGTTATGTAGAGGTTTTTCATGAAGATCACGAGGGTTCTGTCCACTCCAATATCGGAAATTTTGATGATTCACGCATGTAAACCTGAATTTCCCACTGTTTAGATACCATTCATATTAATACAGTTTCCTTATTTTGATCCATATGTTTTTTATTTAAACTTTTAATTAGGGAGGATGTTTTGCCGCACCCTTTATTTCAGGATGTTGTAATACCAGTATATTACCGGTATACGTTAAGATGTAAAATCCAAATAATGCAGAAGGAAATAATACTAGTATGAAAAAAATGAAAGATTAAATACATCTGAAAATTGTCTTAATGATTAGTTTATAAGATCTTAGTCCTTTTTTAGTCTGCATTCATCTAAAAACTTTACGAACCATTTCCTATAAATTTAATGTGAATACCAGTAGTTATGGTTCAAGTAGGTCTGAACAGTAAACAAATCGAGACACACAAATTAAATTAGAAATACAGTAGCGTGCAAATTAATCCGAACAACACAATTACTTATGCAAAAACACTCAAAAGGGGATGAAAAAAGGATCTAAGACATACCTCAGTAATCTATATGGCCTCCCTTGTTCCTAACAACAGCTCTGAGACGATTTGGCATGGATTCCACTAATTTCCCATAAATATTCTTCGTTTCTTCATCGCGAAACCATACACCAATGAGGGCAGAAATCATCTTCTCCTTTGTAGAACAATCCATTTTTTGCATTCTTCTTTTGCAAATTGACCACAGGTTCTCAATGGGGTTGATGTCGGGTGAGTTGCCTGGCCAGGGGAGTACCTGAATATTCTTCTTGTTGAAGAATTCTGTAGTTTTTCGAGACGTATGGCATGGTGCCAGGTCTTGTTGGAAAACACCTCTGCCATCCGGAAATGATTTTTGCAGCTGGGGTACTATTCTGGTTTCCAATAAGTGAATATATTTGTCAGGATTCATCATTCCCTTGATAGGTGTTAATGCTCCAGGCCCTTCATGTGTAAAACAACCCCAAAACATTACTTTAGGGGGATATTTGGGTGCTTGTTGGAGATGGGCTGCTGTCACTTTTTCGGATCCTTTCCTTACGTAAGAAACACGGTGGCCGTGGACCTCGAAATGAGACTCATCGGAAAAAAGTACATTCTTCCAGTCATTCACTGTCCAGTGTTGATGTAATTTTGCCCACATTAAGCGTTTTTTACACATAACAGGGGTTAGCAGTTGCTTCATAATAGGCTTACGAGCCCTTCGTCCAGCTTCCAAAAGCCTACGCCACACTGTTGTGACGTGAATATTCGCCCCACTGGTAGCCATTAACTCGCGGGTTAAGTCGACAGCAGTTAGTCTAGGATTTAATTTACTTTTCCTGACAATTAAACGATCATCTGCAGGTGAAGTCTTCCTTTTCCGGCCACAGATTCCTTTTTTCTGGGGTGTGATGGATCCAGTCTCCCTGTATCGTTTTATGATCGAATTAACAGTAGCCAAACCGATGTGACATTCTGCAGCAATTTGCCTCTGTGTCATAGAAGAATGCTCTGCTAATGTTATAATTTTAGACCGTTTTCGTGGAGTTGTATCCATTTGTGAAGACGACAGAATGTACACAGGATTGCAGTATTAAGTCTTCAACACAACTGAAATGCTTATAAGTACAAAACGACAGGCAAAATGTCACATACGTATTATAAAAAAATAATAACGATAAACCTTCAACAATGGAATTACACGTACTACAGATGTCAATTAAAGCGGTATGAGCAGCTGTGAGGCCAACAATGGCAGAAAATGTAAAAATATGTCGTGTTCGGATTAATTTGCACGCTACTGTATAATGTATATATTGAGATAAACTTACAGGATGTGATACAATGAAATGGTTTTTGTGTTGAAGACCCTCAGAAAGCTTGGATGGAAGGAATGTACTGGTAGAGCTCGAAAGAATAGTTGTGCTATCCATGAACTTGTCCACTTGTTCGTACACTTGTCTCTTGAGATCAAGTCTCTCTGGAACACACTCCTGCACCAGTGTTGCTCCTTTGACAGCTTCCTCCAGTTTTGTTGTGCCTGAAAATCGTACATCCATTTTTCATCTGTTGTTTAAACAATATTTTGCCTTAAGGAGAAAGCGTTTAATACCTATTTATCAATTTTATGTTTAACATGGTCTTAGAAGTTTATAAGCTGCATGCACAAAATTGTTGGTTCGATTTTATTGTTTATGAATATTTTATCTAGGGTTGCCAGGTTTTCAGAATGCAAATGAGGAACAGTTGCAACATTTAACTCAAGGAAAGATAGAGAGAGATAAACACACAAGAGCTATCTACGACCAGATACTCGTATTAGCATGTTGAAGCACAGTTAAGGAAAAAATACCTTAGTCTTACACCATTAAAGCTGTAATAATTATTACTAACCATAATTTTTTTTTTCTAAAATTTAGAAGACACAGTAATGATATCTGGGATTCATATTGGAAAGATATAATTGCAAAGTTTGTGTCCATACAAATATCAAATAAATTATATATGTATTTCTAAATGAAACACATTCTCTTTATTTCATGCCCATGAGAAATACTCATTTTGGTTTAAAACATTGAATAACAAAACTACTGGTTAGCATACAGGCAAACTGAAGATCGACCAAGATAGAAGTATATTGATATTGACATTTTTTTTTTTAAATAGGGCAAAATTGAAATTTCTAATAAAACGATGGGATAGCCAGGGGGAAGGGAAAGTACTGTCCCATTCAAAACAGTACATATGGTCAGCCTACTAGTAATTGCTTGGGAATAAAATTATTTTTTTTAACAAAACATAACTAGAGATTTAAATTTATTTTCTTCGTTGTCACATTTCTAAAGATGATGATGTCTCATTGTTTCTTCTCATAATTCTACAACATGATAATGTATAAAAAGTATGAGGAAATAATAAAATAAAAAACCGTATCCATCTGTGACATAATGTCCATAAATACGGGATTTTTTATGTCCTGTGTAGATTTCATATGGGACAAGTTTTTCAATCAAGCCTCTAAATACAAGATATCCCGTACAATACTATGAGACCTGGCAAACCAAAAAAAAAATTTTATCATTTGATGCAATTACGTAACATCGCTTTATTGCTTTAAACTATATACTTACTGCAGTTTTTGTGCAGTCACAGAATGATAACTGATGAACAGCAGTAAGTGTATTCCTACACTGTTGTTCTATTTTTAAGTACAGTAATATTCAACAAAAGACAGAGAGCAAATTATGTTAAGATCTTCATATTAACAGTTTAATTTAAGTCGTGCCTTAGAAAGTAATTTTTCTTTTCCTGATAGCACGTTATTCTGTGAACTTGAAACAGAATAGTCTTCAATACTCCTTCATGTCATATTCACATTGTGCCATAACAGACTTGCTATAGAGAGAATGAGAAAACCTTGAAAAATCTTTTATAATCATCTAGCATATTTACAATATCCATCGAGTCATAAATTGAATTGTAAAACTTCTGACCCAGAAACCAGAATGTGTGCTATATTATCAGGGCAAAGGACGTTGAGAGCAAATGAGTGAGTGTCAACCTATCATGAGTATAACACCATAACATCCCAAGACATACATCTGAATTACCACAGGCTTACCAGAAGTCTTAACAGCATATCACATAGAGGCAGCAATTTATATAATAAACTTCCACAGAAAATCAAAGAACTTAACATAAGAAAATTAAAAAAAGAGGTAAAGAATATTTTATTAACACATATGCCATTTTGCACAAATGAATACCTAAATTTAAAATTTTAGAATTTAACGTTTCTTGATACTGCCCTTGACCATTTATGTTTCAGGTAACTCAGAGTTGAAGAAAAGACAGGGAAAAGCAAAAAGAGAAGATACTAGATAGAACAGTGGAGACTGAAGATCAAGCTTGTCCTAGAGATATATATATATATATATATATATATATATATATATATATATATATATATTCTTTTTTTTTTCTCTTTTTTTGCATGTCACTTAATATTAAACTGTTAAATTTATTTTGTATTACAATCTTTGTATAATTTCTGTCAGGATTATTCTATTATTATTATTATTATTATTATTATTATTATTATTATTATTGTTACTATTATTTTATATCATCAGCATTATTATTTGATCCCTGTAAAATTTATGTAGACTACTGGACTGTACCCGAGCACGAGCATATGCTCATTTCGGGTATCTATCCAAATGTAAATTCAAATGTAAATTGTAAATAAATTGTAAAAAATTGTAAAAAAAAAATTAGAATTAAGTCTATTTTTGTATTATATTGTATGTTATGTCAATTTTCTTGTGTACTGACGACGCCATGAATGCTTGTAATTCTATTCGGCTAATAAAGATCTAATCTAATCTAATCTAATTGACAAGGACTTTCATATGTAATTCTCGTGAATCTATTCTATTTCCTTAAGCAAAGCAAATTTAAGGTAGATAAGATTTCTCAAAATGTTTCAAGTGTTGATGATCGATATTTCAGCATAAAATGAGATTCTGGTATTATCTCTCTTCACAGTCCTCCTTTCTGTACTGAGTTTATGACGATCTTTTAATTTAAAATGTTGATAACAAACAGAAAGAATGCATAATCAGAACTGATATGTCAATACTGTCCCAAAAATATCAACGCCAAGGATGTACAATAATAAAATAGCTTTGTGATAACAATGTAAAAAATTAAAAAGGTGTGCCAGTAGTGAGGAGATAGTGGGGGGACTTGCTTATCTGTCAGTCACTTTTTAAAGATTTACTTTCTTCAATAATATATTTTTTTTCTCGATGTCACTCAAAGAAATCTATGACTTTCTGCCAATATAAGAGATTGATAACAGAAATATATTGCACAACCTGACTACTGAATATTATCCATATCTTCATTTTCTATTGACACTTACACTTCAATTGATATTTTTTTAAATAGTATTATGTAACATATAAAATATAACTGTTACGTTTTTCCTAATTGTGAGAATGATTTAATTTTAATTCCGTTACAAATCCTTTAGGCAAATTCACTTTTATAAAACTGTCAATTTATCAAAGGCTGAGGAAAGGTGACATAAATAATAGAAAACAGAACACAGTGTCGTACTCAGGGGCGGCTCGTCCATAAGAGCTGCGGAGCTGCAGCACTCCCTGCTTTGACAGGAAAATAAAAATAATATTTATTTTAATTTGTAGAAGAATTGTTACAGCTTTTATTGGTAAATTGCTTTATATTTCATCTGGCCGAGAATATGTATTATTATCTTATGCATAATCTTTTTGCGCATCGACTGTATTGGAATTGACACTGCATTCAAAGTCATCCTGGGATCTGCAGCTCATAGAGAGTGTGTCTTGCATGGTCAGGGGGTAGAGAGGTGAAGGGAAGCAGAGGGAAACTGCTGCTGTTTAAAACCCATATCTCGCTGCAGTTGCTTGCAGAGCCAGGCCACAAGGGATCTTTCTTCTCCTCCCACACCGCTATTGTAATGCTGTGTCAAATGGATTCTCTGTTCCCTTGAAACTTAATGACAAAATTTTTATTTTCTTTTCACATACTTATTGTTGTAGAATCTTATCGAGTTAATATAACGAAATTAATATTCTCTTTTGCCTTATTATTACGTATATATCCAGCCTCCAGCAGAACCTAATATTTGCCTTAACTCAAAATGATTGCACCAGTAGAATCCTTTTGATATAGCACGTAAAATACGAAAGAGACTTCTTTTCCAGTTTTAGAAAATTGTTGACCATCAGTATTTCTGAGTGTTGCTTTGGTGTGACGTCTTAATACCGAGTGCAAATTTGCAAGCATGAATGTGTGTGAATTACAGAATATTAATTTTATTTTTCTCAACTTTCCCTTGCAGAGAATATTGATGTAATGAAGTGAATTAAAGGATCGTCCGTTACCTGACTTAAATCTTACGTAAGCTTCATCCAGCCGAAATAGTGCATATATGTAAGGAAGTATAACAATGAAATTTACGCTAAGCATTTGTGGTTACGTGGATGTGAACAAAAAAAATCTGTATTTTGTTTTCCTTGCCTCCTCTTCGGTGATGTTGCATGGACTAGGAGTGGTGTGACAGATTTAGGACATTTGTCCCTAAAAAGCAAAATGCACGAATCTTCGCAGTCTCACCTGAAAAATGTTGCTTCATTGGCTATGTTACGCAACTCATACTGCTGTGCTATTAAGTGAAACGAACAGAACAAACATTCTCAAACATAATCAAGAAGTGAGAAAAAATCGTGAAATGATTAAAAAAAAAAATATATTGATTGTATCAAATTTTGTGGCCAATGTGAACTTCCCCTTAGGGGACATGATGAAAAAACGATTCGAAGAACCCTGATGTGTTTCGTGGGTTGCTACAGTTCGTGAGTAATCTAAACGAGCCTCTCAAAAATCATTTGGAACATGCCACTGTTTAAGGTTATTCTAAGACAATTCAGAATGAACTGGTAGATTGTAAGTTGAGTATCTGCCGATCTGAAATTCAGACTGAAATCGATGGTATTAGTTTTTCTTAGGGATTAGCAAATGGTCCCACAGACATCTCCCAACTAAGTCAGGAAGTTTTGGTTTTTCGATATGTAGTGCATTTATTTTTGTCCTATACTTATTAGTAATGGTATTAAGAAGTGAAATTTGTATGTACCGAAATCTACTGCAGCTCTCCCAATCCACAAGTTCACGAGCCGCCACTGGTCGTACTGTTATTTCCGTAACATTATTTGGTTTCATAAGTGAGTACGGACAAATTACACAGCTTACTAATATTATCAGTAGCTGATATATTAGCAAATGAAGGAACTAAAATAAAAATTAAACAAAGTTTCTCATAAGGTTGTATAAAGTGTATTATTATTCATCTTGGCTACATAACTTTTAACACTATATCACTTCGGAATATATACTTTATTTCACGTGTTAAAACTAGGTTACCTTGTTGACTAGTTTCAGCCTAGTTTCAGCCCCAACATATTAGACAACATACGGTAATAAGAAAGGCAAAACAAAATTACAAAAAACATAGGAATACAACACAAACACAAGAACAGAAAAAATACATCACACTAACATACGAAAATAAAAACACACACAAAATTCCAACCTCATTCAAGAAATTAAATTAAATATAGCATACAGAACAAAAAACACTCTACAAAAGCATCTCAACACACAAACAACACAAAGAAACAAATACACCACACAGGCGTATACAAACTCAAGTGTAACACCTGCAACAACTTCTACATACAGTCGGACACTAAAGTCTACATACACCCTAAAAATAACACTTAAATTCAAAATCAATAAAGAAAATATTATGTATTCACTTTCTGTGACATAAACAGACATTTTAGGAAATGAAAAACAACATATATGCTGCATTATTAATAACAATTCCATATAATAACATCTTAAGCACACAAAAGAAAAACCGTTCAGGTACAAAAGTCAACATACATTTTGATTATTTTTACTTTCAGGCACCATTTAATATTTTGTATGTCCACTTTTTGCTCCCTCACAGTTTCTAAACGTCGAGGCATAGATTCCACCAATTTTTTTGTGTCCGCTGATGTAAATTTATTCCACTCTTTCACTAAGGCAGCTTTCAAATCCTTCTTGCCTTTTCTTTTGTATTTTTTTTATCCTCTGTTTTAGTTCCCCCCAAAGATGTTCAATTGGGTTGATGTCTGGTGACTGGGGAGGCGAATGCAACTGTTTTGGTACATTGTAAATTAGCCATTCTTTTACGACAATGGCCGTATGCTTGGGGTCATTGTCTTGCTGAAACACTCAGTCTGTTCCTAGCCCCAGTTTCTCAACAGATTGTTTCAAATTCTCCTTTAATATGGTGAAATACTTCCATTTATCCATAATATCCTCAATAAATACTAAATTCCCAACCCCAGCTCCAGACATGCAACCCCATACAAGAATATTTCCACCACCATGCTTCACTGATGGGACAAGATTTTTCTTTTTCAAACTTTCATTCCTTTTTCGCCAGAGCTTTTGCTTTCCATCATACTGAAAGATGTTGAATTTACTCTTATCCGTGAAGAACACTGTATTCCAGTTTGGATGCAGAGTTGCAAATTCTAGGCTCTTCTGTTCATTTACCATGCTTATGAATAGTTTTTTCCTTGCTGTTCTACTTTGAAACTCATGCTTTTTCAGAAGTCTTCGTACTGTGATGGGATGAACAATATTTCCAATAGTATTTGCGACATCTACCGCCAACTCCGTTGCTGTAATTTTGGGATCTGAATTCACTTTTCTAGTGATGTGTCGTTGCTCCCTGTTAGATAATTTTGTTGGTCTTCCACATTTAGCTTTGTTTTCTACACTACCTCGATCATTGTAGTTCCTTATTACGGTTTGGACACTTGCATGGCTCCTTCTAACAATTTCCCCAATTTTAAGCAGTGGAAAGGTATTTTTATTGAGTTCAATTATATTTTTTCTCACTTCCACTGGTATTTCAGTTCTTTTTGGATCCATGATACGCGATCAAATTATGTATTGTAATACACAGCTACTGTATCAACAAACTGCACCAATTTTACTGTGTTCACTGCAACGTCTCTCCTACAACTGACGAAAGAATCGAAGTGTATGTTGACTTCTGTACTTCAGTAAACACAAACAGTTGCATCTATCAAGCATGTAGTGCAAGATACTGGTCTGAATACCTTGGTTTTTGTTGTTATGGAAGTGAACGCAGACATAGAGTTTCACGTTAACATCTGTGCATTCAGAGTTGTACAAGATATGCTAAAAATGGGGGTGTATGTAGACTTTAGTGTCCGACTGTAGGACAGACAGGCAAATCATTTCAATCACGTTACAAAGAACACATCACAGCCATAAAAAAATCACAAAACAATTCCACATGCGCAGAACACATCACAAATGCTAACTACACCTACGGCAACATAAATACAGACATGGAAATTCTACGTATTCAACCAAAAAATAAAAAACTAAACACTAGAACAATGCCGGTACGAAATATACAGACACACAAAAACACATCCCCATGAAATCCTCAAGACACGACTCAGTTTCAGAGCACACACACTTTTTGACTCCACATTACACTAGACAAACACACCCCCACAGGAAGCACAATCAGAAGGCGCGAAAACCAATACCACCCAGTTATGAGGATAGCCTACAACAAGCTGAAACTAGTCAACAAGGTAACCTAGTTTTAACACGTGAAAGAAATAAATAAATTATATATTTCAAAGTATTATTATTGTTTAGTAACTATCTGAAGACAGTTTGGAACCTCATAAGTGACACCAATAAGGCATCACTCCTGACGTAACTAAGCCAGGAGATAATGGGGTAGGGTGACGAGTTAAAAAATATGATTAATTTCAACCTTTACCACAATTTAATAGCTGAAAATCAAAATTCAAATGTAAGTATTCCTGAAAATTGTAAAGTTAATTCTTTATGTGTCTAGAAAATCTGTTGTATCTATGTTTGGAATGGTTACTGGTCACGATTGACTAAGTAAGCATTTTTATAGAATTGATTTATTAATATTTTCAAATTGCTTAACATGCCCAAAAGAAGAAGATATTATGAATATGTAACACCTGGCAAATTTATTGTCAGTCTCTCAAGAGTTTTGTAGATCTTACGCCCAAATATAGGAATATATTTTGACTGTTGGATCATTATTGAAGCAATATGTAGTGTAAATTACTTTTTTAAATTCGATAATTATTCTAAATTTATGGCTATCTCTCTCTTGCAATTTCTGAATTGTCTCTATGTCATATAAGCCCTAAGCAGTAAAATAAAATATATATTCTTGCATCTGAAAAAATTATAGGAATAAACATAACTTTTATTTAATGTAATAGAAATATAAAAAATAAGAAACATATGGTGAAGAATGAGTAGAACGGAGAAAAATTATCTTCGCCACTGGGACTCGAATCCGGGTTTTCAGCTGATGCTTTATCCACTAAGCCACACCGGATTCGAGTTAAGATGCCGGATTGAATCCTTCTCAGTTTAAGTTCTACCTCTCTGTTCCCCTTTGGTGGCCTACCCTCATGTACTGTGTACATTGTGCCACTGTCACACATTCTGTGACACAGTACATGAGGATAGGCCACCAAAGGGGAACAGAGAGGTAGAACTTAAACTGAGAAGGATTCAATCTGGCATCGGGTGGCTTAATGGATAAAGTGTCAGCTGAAAACCCGGGTTCAAGTCCCGGTGCTGGAGAGAATTTTTCTCTGTTCTACCCATTCTTCACCATATGGTAATGCAGAATTCCTGCACGGAAATATCATATGTACTTTGGTACACCATAGTAATATGATAAGAAAATATTTTTAAAACACATAAAATTTCAAATTTTCTTCTACTAGAATATGATATATATTTTCTCTCACACACTCTTTCCCAACCACCAAAAATACGTGACAAATTTAGTTATGAGAATACCTTTAATGAGTGAACATTGCTGACTTGCTGTTAGTTTTCCTCGAAGTAATTTCTTTGATTCCAGAGTCTTTGTCTGCTCCTCTATATATTTAAGAGCAGATGTGATCTGGTCCTGAACAATGTCATAAATGTACACGTTGTAACCAACACTAGCAAATAGCATAGCCCAGCTACGACCAATCAAACCACTGGAAACAAACATAAATACATAATTATTTAAACTACACTTCTGATGCTAGTCCTAAAAATACATTTGACTCATATTCAAATATGACATGGCATAGTAGACTAGATTTTTTTAGCGTGAACATCTCTAACAGCATGATCTATTTACAATACATTATCTTGAAGTAAACCAGAGTTGAGCTACATAATATTACACAATCAAATTGAAACAGTAATAAATGTATGTACAAGAATATCTATTTATTTTGTTAATTTTCTAATTACGGTTTATTTAACAATGCTCACAACTGCAGAGGTTATATCAGCTTCGCCGGTGTGCCGGAATTTTCTCCCTCAGGAGTTCATTTATATGCCAGTAAATCTACTGACATGAGCCTGTCGCATTTAAACACACTTAAATGCCATCGACCTGGGCTGGGATCGAACCCGAAACCTTGAGCATAGAAGGCCAGCACTATACCAACTACGCTACTGAGGCCGACTTTATTTTGTTAAAACCCTAACCAATAATAATATAGAAATATCAGTCTGTTGTCAGCTTTAATGTGAGGATGTAGTAACTAAGTATGAATATGTATAATTCATATGAGAAGGATTTATTCTTGTTATTTCTAACTCAGTGGCACTAAATTAGCTCTTCTGTTTAATAATTTGTATCACCACCACCACTAACAAAACCAGTAGCAGTGGTAGCAATGAGTTTAGTCACATTGGTCTCAATCTACTTATTCATTTTTGTATAATTTTATAATTATTTGCCTAACTGGTTTGTTACTCTTTTATGTAGGAAGGGTTACACTTGGAAGAAGAGTGCTTTGGAAGGTTAAAGCACCCTTTTGCTCCTTCACTTCACGCGTATATTGAAAATTCATACAAAAATAGTTTCAAAACACTTTCATTGTAAGCTATGACACTTTGCTATTTTCTTTTAAACAAAATAACATTCCTTGTTCTTGTTAAAAATACGCTATTTTAGTTTCTTTATTTAATCTACTGAAATGTGGAAAATGCTACGATTGGTAAATATTGAATTTCGGAAGGGGGTACTACAACCCAGCAATGCGCTCTATCCTCAAGCTAGACGCTTTCCCAACCCACACCATCTGACTGCATTAATATTCGCTACTTGTCCAGGTTTTTAGCAGGCAAGCTCAATTTTCAAACAAAAGTTGCCCGATTTTGAGGAGAACCAGAATATCCATAAAAATTGAATGCGAGTATTTCTTATAGCTATGTTTTCCCTTGCCGAACTTGCAGTGTCCTGACACAAAACCTTCTCATGGGTTCTTACTATACCTTCCGCAAAGTCCACTGCTGTGAAGTAATGGTTAGCGTGTCTGACAGTGAATGACCGGGCCTGGGTTCAAAGTTACCTGGTTGGGGGTTTTTCCGGTGTTTTCCCTCAACCAATTGAAGCAGAATGCTGGGTAACTTTCGGCGTTGGATCTCGAACTCATTTCGCCATCATTAATTCAAATATTGGAAGCATTTGAAATGTAGATATGGAGAAGACTGGAACGTGTGAAGTGGACAGACAGAATAAGAAATGAAGCTGTGTTGGAAAGAATGATGCTGAAACTGATCAGGAAGAGGAAAAGGAATTGGCTGAGTTACTGGCTGAGAAGAAACTGCCTACTGAAGGATGCACTGGAAGGAATGGTGAACGGGAGAAGAGTTCGGGACAAAAGAAGATATCAGATGATAGTCGACATTAAGATATATTGATCATTTTGTTGTTATTTAGTCAACTGTCCGACCTCACAAGTGATATCAATAAGGCATCATTTATGAGCAACTAGGCCAGGAGATAATGGGGTAGGGTGGCCAGTTCCCTCCATTGCATACAACATCAATTAGTTACATACTACACTAATAAAATCAGACTTCAGATGCATACAAACAAAGGGGTTTGGGAGAAAAACCAGGCAGCTCCAATTTTTTTTCTTTTTTTGAGCTATTTATGCACAGAGGAAAAAAAATACGCTCTATCGTTTGGTCGAAGAACAGGTAGTTCCAAGAATTACATTCACAGTTACAATGCATTTTGTACCTGCCTCTTCTGTACATGCTTATTGTTTGGTAGTAAGTTTTTCTTCATTATCTCGAAAAGCACTGAATTGGAACTGCCTGGTTTTTTCCACAAACCACTCATGTTCTTCCTCTGACACAGTCCACACCTGTGGAGTAACGGTTAGCGCGTCTGACCGCGAAACCAGGTGCTCGTGTTCGAATCCCGGTTGGGGCAAGTTACCTGGTTGAGGTTTTTTCCGGGGGTTTTCCCTCAACACAATATGAGCAAATGCTGGGTAACTATCGGTGCTGGACCCCAGACTCATTTCACCGGCATTAACACTTTCATCTCATTCTGACGTTATATAACCATAGCAATTGAAAAAGCGTCGTAAAAAATCCTCTGACACATATCGTCAAGAGATGTACTGTCTGATAATAGAAGTACATATCAGCCAGAATCTCAATCAGAGAATATGGATCATATGAGGAGACAAAAAGGAAGGCAGAAAATAGCAAAAAAATTGGAGAAAGCTGGGTTTGCAATGAAAGACCTGCCTTTAGGCAGAACACGGAATGAATGAATGAATGAATGAATGAATGAATGAATGAATTCACGTATCATCCATAGGCTACCATAGCCCGCGTTAAGTTCACGGTACGGCGTGCTTTACTTGTATACCTACAAGAGCGCGACCGTTCAGCTACGGCTACCCTATCATTCACAAAATAGAAGTGGTAAGCACAATAAGCCTCAGACAGCAGTGTAAGCCTTCGGATCCCGCCTCCGTACAAGAGAAAAAACCTTCCGCGATCTGACCTACAGGCAATTTTACACATACAGCACACATTATAATTAGCGGCATCAATAAGCTCTAATTAAGTCCTCAATCGGAAACTAAAGTTTGTCGTCATAGACTTGCTTCGTGAATGAACGACCACAAAAGCCAACATATTAGAATCGGATGAACTACGCCATTACTTCTATCGTAAATTATCCATATCAACACGTCACATGTTTTGCCTGCAGGCAGGAATCCCTACCTGACGTAATCGCATGGAATAGGAAGAGGAACGTATGTGGTTAGCGGTTCGGTTTGTCTTCGGAATGTCCTGAATCACGCTTATTACGCATTTCTACAACTTCCTAGCGCTACTCGTTTCTAAAGCCAAATATGAGACGTGTGATCGCTGATGAGCTATGGAAGGGAAAGAAATAGATAAATTTTGAAGTGAAATATGCTGCGTATAAAAAGTACCTTATCGGAGGAGATTGAAAAAAACGGTGTAACGTAAATGACACTTATTTTTCTCATTATACATTTTATACACTACGTAATAAAACTGGTGTTTTTCAGTAACTCTATGTCAAATGAATTATGAATAATCACTGCCTAACGTATTTTTCTTTTTGCAAAGACACATACACTCCCATTATTTTAACAAAGTCATGCAAACGAATAGTTTTAGTTACAATTACATTATATTTTTACGCGTTTCGTAACAGTTATGGTTGTATCTTAAATGGAATTATATTATTGCGTATTTTACAAAGATACAACAAAAAATATAATTTCGAAAATTCATAAAATACTAAATACAGTAAAAATTAACTAGCCTATAGTCCAACTTCAAAAAATTAATCAACAGATACAAAGACAATTTATTTTAATATAAATAAAAAACTGAAAAATAATTTAATAATTTTGAGATTATACGGAATTGCACGGAAAACTTTTCAGCGAGTCTTTGACGTGTAGGTTAATGTCTATATCCGTCCTTCACTAATAGGAAAAATGAAAGGATTTTATGGAACGGAAATTCCGCTAAGACTGTCATGGAAATGCTTACGTCTTATCAGATAAAATGCCAATCAAGAGTCCATTCCTATACACAAGTACATATACCTATAAGCCTACATACATAACCTGCTTGGAAGAGCTTATTATAATCCATTGGCGGAGGGATTGTAATATATTTTTAAAAATGTTATTCTTTGTCATTGGCATAAGCCCTACCATTTTTTTTTTTCATTAACTATCAATCATAATACGGAACCGATGAGCAAGTCGTACAGCCATTGATCGTGGAAGGGCAGTTGGTGAGACTAGATGGCACACTGGAGTATTTCTGGTGCTAGCCGACAGACATTCTGTTCACAAAATTCGCTAGCATACAAGGGATGATTACAGTGTTAGAAGAAGGACGCCCAATGGGCGGTCATTATACTTATACGTAGTGTTCAGTCAACTGTCCGAAGACAGGTCTGGACCCCACAAGTGATACCAAGGCATAACTCATGAGACAACTAGGCCAGGAGATAATTGAGTAGGGTGGCCAGTTCCTTTCCCTCTCCATTGCATACATCGCTGACTGGATATATATTACACTAATCAGACTTCAGAAGTATAAAAACAATTATTGTTCTTCCTCTGACATATATAGTTAAGTGAGATGTACTCCTGATAATAGAAGTAGGATGGGTATCACTATATCAGCCAGAACCTCAATCAGAGGTAACTTATACGTGTATCTGGTGATAATTATGGAACTATGTGAGCTATTTGTATAGTTTCTCCGGGGCTCAAAAATCCACAAGCAGGGATTCCACTCATTTCATATCTCCATCCCCAGATTGTACACGTTATGGATTAACTATGGCTTGAATGCAGGACTCCACGGAAATGATATTCGACCTGAAATGCAATGACCGGAAACGCAATAATTAACTATCAATCAGTGATTATCATAGTCTTGATTTAGAATTACATGCGGAAAGCGGTCATTATGAGCCAACATGTACACCATTTGCTGGTCCATTGCTCTAGGCTAACCCCCCAGTTAGGCCCATTTTCACCCACACCAGTGCTAAGATTTGCTATGTATCTAGGATACAAGCAGACAATCCCACATATACTTAGATGAATCTATTCCTCATGTCGCCAACCAATGATCGGAGAATGATAATGGAATGGAAATCTGACAATGTCGATGCTTGTAATGGGTGAACCTAGAGAAAACCCAACTGCGAGCTTGTCCACTTCTAGTGTCACTATGGATTAGTCCAATGGACAGAGGATTTCACACAAGTAATGTATATAAAAAAACATAAATCAAACACTGCCAAGCGAATGGACTATTTGCTATCTAAATGTTGTTGCAATCCTTTCAGTTTTGGATTTGTGTGCCACTTTAAATTATTATTAAAGTTACATTTTGAATCACTGTGACACGAACGAAATTTAAAACGTTTTTGAACACACGATATCAACTGTTTAAAATTAATTTATTTCTTCTTCATTATTATTCCGTGGAAAGAGTCTTAAGCACCCAAGCAGGTGCCTCTGATATACATGGAATTATTTACACTCGTTCCAGCGGATGTTTAAACTGCATCAACACTGAATTTCCGGGTGGACATATTTTTTTCACATTAATCTATTTGTCCGTGTAAGTGACTCAGCATCAGACAAATCTTACGTCATATCCACGGGATTCACTAATCATGAGTTAAAGAGCTTTCCCTAAGAAATAATACATTAGTAGTAGTAGTAGTAGTAGTAGTAGTAGTAGTAGTAGTAGTAGTAGTAGTAGGAGTAGTAGCAGCAGCAGCAATACTGTAGTTTATTTAAAGACGTTTCAACTCCCGACGTTTAAGCATCGATTAACGTGAGCGAGAAAATGACAAATTTTGTCTGGAGCTCTTTAGCAGAAACAGAAATCCTATATGTACTGTGAACCTACGATAGAAATAACAGAAACCTCCCAGCTTTACCTGCCTCCCGGATTTTATCGCCCTTTAAAATACATTCCTTCCGGCTGGGTCGTTACCGTAAACTTAAGACTCAGAGTGTATAACGCAAGGCTACCAAGGTCGAAACATCACTTGCAGGCTGGGTTGATCCGAATTCGAGTCAGAGCCAGGAAAATTAAGATTCATCCATTGGAATAACATATCGATTCCTTGTTTTCCGCTTGTCTTGAGTTGTATTATGCAATAGGTTTCGCCGTATTAACCCCATAATAGTTCGTTAAATGTAAATGTAAAAATATAATAATGTAGAAGAAACGGGTCAAAGGACGCATCTTTGCAGGAAGAATATTTATTTATGTACAGATACAGAAATAAAATTTGGAGTTCCCTTAGTGGATGTTTCACTTAAGGTGCGTACACACTTAGCGAACGAACAACGAACGAATGATAAAGCGAAACTTCGTTGTTCGTTCGCTGTTTGGAGCAACGTACAAATCATCAGCAAATGGTCAGAAAACATTCACGTTCGCTGATTATCCGCAATAAAGGCAGACGAAAATATAATTATATATTAAGTGCAGCCGTTGTTATTATAGGCAGTTTCATGAAAAGAAAGTTAAAAAACAAAAGGCGATGGTGGCAGACGCCACTCTACGAAAGCTGCAATCAATATAGAGCAACTGATTTGCTTCTTGATTTACGTCGAATGGAATCGGGACAGTTTCACAACTTCTGTCGCATTTTACAAACTGACTTCGAAATATTACTGTGCAAAATAGAGCCAACAATTTCCAAGAAAGACACAGGCTGGCGAGAAGCAAGACCTATTCAGGAAAGGCTAGCATTAACACTTCGATATCTCGCTACAGGAGATTCGTATACAAGTTTAATATATTTATTCAAAGTGTCGAAACAGCTGATTATCAGGATTGTTCCAGAAGTATGTACAGCTATAACTGAGGAACTGGAAGATTTTATTAAGGCAGGGGAAAGTTTCAGTACACGGATACCTCACTGACAATAATTATCTTAAAATACTAAAAAGAGAGATTTGTCTGTGTTTGTCGAATGTGCATCATGCTTACGAAAAGGCACTTCTCAGTGCCAATAATTTATTTTGTGTACACAAGGTTGGAACTTTGTTTTTTCTAGGCGTGAATTTGTCCAAAAGGAACGACATATGTTTATACGCGAAACATTCCAGATCTTTTTGTGGACTTCTGTCGTTCCCTCCGGAATGATGTCAGTAGGGACTCAATTTTCTTTTTGACTTCTGCTCCCTACAATAAACAACAAACATGTATCCACTGAAAATAAATAAACAAAAATAATTTTCAAATTTTGCACGTGTTTGACTCGCCTATCTTGCAGCTGAACATCTTTCCAATAGCTTCCCAAACTTCATGTTTCCTTACTTTTATTGTGGTAAGTAGGATGCTTGGGATTCCATAAAGTTTCCTGCTCCCTATATGCATTAATAAGATTTATAACAGCGTCTTCCGTCCACCCCAGTTTCGACATCCTATTGGTGAAATTGAACTAAGCTCTGCTTTCTGCTACGAACTACAAACTAGTGGCAAATCCCGTCCACAACGAATACCAACTTCCTTTGATGTACCGACAAGCGACGGATCGCTTCGAAGGCAAACCAAACGATCGGTTGCCTTTGCTGCGACGTACACACGTACAGATTTCAATCAGCGAATCCATTCGTTTGTCGTTCGTTCGTTGTTCGTTCGCTAAGTGTGTACGCACCTTTACAACACACTGCGCATGTGCAGTTAACAAGAGCCCCTTTATATATGCTACTTGTGAACAGTCGTGCGAAATTGTTGTCTATATACAGGTGGACTCTGATCAAGACTCGCTCCAAATGTTAATTCCTTATCTGTATCTGTACAGTTCCAGAAAAACAAATTGTCAGAATCTTGATGGGAATCCACCTGTATGTAGGTAACAAGTTTCACATGACTATTCACAAGTAGCAAAGATCTATATTATCCACTATAGGAGGTGAACCGTAAGTAATGTCATTAATTTCAGGGGGTTATTCTTTGAGATATTTCAAACAAAAAGCTTAATACAATTTTGCTCGTTTTTGCTTCCTTTTCGAGATAAAAATTGTTTGAATAATGATCATTCGTTTAACAATACTTCCTGAACAATAATCACAACAGATGCACTAGACTTGACAGCATGGAAGCATTTTGCCACCAGTATTACGTCGTCGGAAGCGAATACTCAATGCGTCAGCTAAACAGAATTGTTTTCTGATTCGATGCCAGAAATGAGAAGGTTCAGACTATAGGTTCTAATGGATTATTTCATGTCAAAATGTTAATGTGATACAAAGGAGATCTGCAGTAGGTCTACTTTTATAATTTTACGTTAGTGTTAATGGTTACTTGTAACGAATTTATAGATTAGGCTTTTACTGGTTACGCGTAACGTTTCAAGAAAGAATCTGCATCGTAAATACTGAATTGCGTGTAAACTAACTCCAATTACACGTCATTACAGCACGCTGTGACCCTGATAAACAGATCGATAAAGGTCTACAATAGTACTACATGTAGTTCACGGGTGCGGCCAGTGTTTCCCAAAGTGTAGGTCGGGCCCCTTGGGGTTTACAAAATAAAAACAGAAAAATGCCTTATTAATAGTACATTTATTTTGTACTTAAAAACATAAACAAGTTTGAACGTGAAAATAAAAAATCTTTCAGTAGCTGTGTAAAAAATAATTAATGCGACTATTTCGTTTATATGACGTCATTCCATTTTGACCAATGAAGTGTAATGAAATTTTGAATTACAACCAATCCCAGTCATACATCGCGATAATTTTTGCAGCTCGATTTATCACTATCAATTTATCGCATGGTCGTTCTTTTGTTTAGTCAGTGTCGCTAACTGTTTCCAAGTAAATCGATGAGCATGAATACATTGTACTAAATAAAGTACGAAATCCTACTTCCACATCTACATCTTCATTTTCTAATTCCACGTCCATTGTATCTAAAGAAAATGACACTCCTTCATAACAATTGTTCATTTAATTAATGTATTAATAAGGTTATTTGTAATTATACTATATGTACTTACTTACTTATTGGCATTTAAGGAACCCGGAGGTTCATTGCCGCCCTCACATAAGCCCGCCATTGATCCCTATCCTGAGCAAGATTAATTCAGTCTCTACCATCATATCCCACCTCCCTCAAATCCATTTTAATATTATCTTCCCATCTGCGTCTCGGCCTCCCCAAAGGTCTTTTTCCCTCCGGCCTCCCTAAGGCTTATTTGAAGGATTCGTAACAAGCTGTTTTTTACGGTGATGGGTTGTTAACCCTTCGCCCAACCCCCAAGCTGGAGGACCACCCCTTATCGGCTGTCCACGACTGCTTATTCAATATATTCGCAGCTACCCTCCATATCTGGAGGCCGTCTCCTCTATCCGCAACCTGAGGACGAATTATACTATAAAATGTTTAAATTAAATTATGATTTCAGCAGATAATGAAAACCTTTTCCTGTTATAATAACAAGAGAAAACCGCAGTACATGTAATTAACATTTTAAAACCTGTATTTCGCTTTTCTCAATTGGCATTACTGAATAGCATTCAATTTCTTTATTGCAGTAATCGTTATTCATCTATTTCAACTTCACAATGTCTGAATAGGTTAAGTTTAGTATTCATAAATATACAATTATTAACATTTTGTGAGCGAATTTTAAGGATTTATATTATTTACATTTTTATTTTATTCACGAAATAGTCCTAATAAATGTCACTCGAGGTCTGATATTTCCCAAATCTCAAATTAGCAGCAAATCTCAGACCTCTTATGACATTACTATAGATAACTAACCTATGCCTGTTTTTGAGATGGTAGCTTCTCAAACTCTATATTCGATGCACACACACACACACACACACACACACACACACACACACACACTGGTAGCGTTTTCAATTTTAAGGAATTTTCGCTTGTATTATGATGACAATTATGGCGGGAAACTTAATTTGCATGAATACGAGTTTGCAAGTGCTATAAAAAATTCAGAAACTTCTTTTAATCTCGAGGTATTCTTACATTCTTTTCATCCAAAACTGGTCAAAGCTCTGCGAAAAAAGAAAAAACTACAGTTTGAATATTCCATCAGTAGGTACACATTTCAATGAGTCTTTTCTTAATACTGAATTTGAGCTAGTTGAGTGCAATTGTCTAAAAACAAATTCAGTATCCATCTATGACTGTTGTATTTATTTTGTTTTGAGTTTCTTCCGGAAAATACATAGAAAAGCTGTTATATGTCGATTTCTTTTCTTTGTTTTATGATTCTCCTTTCCAACGATACTAAAGTCTGAGTGATTATGGATTTTGATTGGCTAATGGGACCAAAGACGTTTTATAGTTTAACCTAGACTCACTACGAGCGCTGTTCCTCGACCAAAAATTGAACACTTTCGCGCATCTCCATCTTGAGGGTGAGTGTCATGTGACTAAAATATGTTTACATCACGACTCCGCCTAATTTAAAATAACATAGAAGGTTATTCAGTATTATTGAAAGTGTTAGGAGTAAGTGCGTATTAATTTAATCAATAGTATGTGTGTATATAGTTTAAATGAATCGTTCTCCTGTGATATACGTGAAATCACAGTGTAGGCCTAATATTGTGCTACATATGAGGCCTATACAAATAGTATTTTAATCATATTTCTTTGTTATAAGTGAAACCATCGTATGCTCTTGTGCTGCATACAACTGTACAAATAGTGTTCTTTTATCATTTATTTTCATCGTACTCCTATATAAATTCCGTAAGTGGAATCATGGTGCATAGTTGTGCTGCATACAACTGTACGAATCGACGTAAGAAGGATTCGGAAATTTCTTTTCACAATTAGTAAGTTAGTTACATATATTGTATTAGGATATTGTAAAATGACTGAGAACATTAGTACATATTTATTATGTTAATAGAAGAGAATGTTTTATAGGAGTAAGCGCAAACTTTCTTTTTAGGTTTCCATTGCAAAAGCCTGAGCTTCTCAGTAAATGGTTATCTGCTGTTAAACGCGATAAATTTATACCATCAATTCACCACCAGTATTGCTTTGCACAAGAAGATAGACAGCATATCTCTCAATCAATTTTATTTATGAATCAATAGGTGAGTGCAAAATAAATCTGGTTAAGTATTTTCATACTATCTAGATATGGCCTAGTTACAATATTTTGACATTCTTGCACATATTCGATTTAATAATAACTAGACATCGGATTTTTAGGCACTAAAAATTGCAGTTTTAGGCGCCTAAAATAAGCTCAAAATTTGTAAAATTAGGCTCTATTTTAATGAAAATAGGCATTTTAGGCACATCAAGGTATCATACTTATTTCTTTCACTGAAATTTTTAGTTATACACTAAAATACGCACAAAAAAGTATGTTTAAACATTAAAAAAGAATACTATATTATATTTATAAACAGAGCTGCACAAATTTAATACATTGAAACTAATGAAATAATGATTATTGATATCAAGATTACTCATTTTAAGTTATTGAAATTCAGTTCCATGCTCAGACTTTATTATAATTATCTGCACAGTACACCACCAGAATTTTTTCTAAATTCTCCACAGTTAACCTTTGCCTTTTGTCACTGAGAATCATTTTGAAAGCAGAAAAACTTCTTTCAACCGAAACTGATGTGAGAGGCGCAAATTTTAAATTAGGTACAATAGAAACATCAATACTTACTGGAACATTTACACTTTCCCCCGATATCACTCTTGATACTTTTTCCAACAGTGAAAATCCTACATTCTTATTTAATACGTTGTCCCACTTATTTTTAACTTTTTTCCCAGTTTCGCCCAAAGCAGAATGTATGTTCACTTGAGCTTCCTTTACTATTGCTATTTGGCTACAAAGAGATTGTTTTTCACGTTCTAATTGTTCAATGCTTGCAGGTATGAAAGAAAAGTTTGATGTTACGTAGGCAATATCGTTTTTCACTCGTGAGTCATTCAGACAATCTTTCACTGCTTTCACACACGCTGCACTATCAGGTTCAGGTAATTTATCAATAACTGTGACCACTTCTTTAAAATACTTAGAATAATACACCACTGACTGAATCCAGGTTCCCCATCGTGTAACAACCGGCTGAGGTGGGAGTGGGATATCTGGAAAGTTCTCTCTGAATATTGAAATCCTGGATGGGGCTTTACAAAAACATTTTTTTGTGTTAGAAATAAACGAATTGACAAGAGGAAATTCATTCCGGATTGTTTCAGAAACCCTGTGAAGGCCATGTGCTAGACAGGTTACATGCGTGAGGTTAGGATAAAATGTTTCAAGAAGTGGAGCTGCAGCAACCATGTATGAGGCAGCATCAGTACAAAACAACAGAACTTTAGAATCGTCTATATTACCTGAGTATAAAGACTGTAGGCCTTTATTTACAAAATAAGCAATAGCTTGGCTATTCACTTTCGAAAATTCCTTAACACATACGAGGTTGGAATCGAAGGTCCATCAGGACTAAGTTTTCCTACTACCATATTTGCTATATACCTTTTCATAGGATCTGAGGTTTCATCCACAGAGACCCATATGTAAGAATCACCTATATCCTCCCGAATGGAAGCTAAAGTTTCATTGTATATTCTGTCTAAGTAATTTTTTCTTAGGGTCGACTCAGATGGGATATTTTGTTTGCAGTATTTTTGTAAAAATTGTCTTAAAACCGGATTTCCAATTGCATTCCAGGGAATGTTAGCAGCAACAAACGCTCTGGTTAAATCAGCATAGAAATTTCTGCTGAGATTGGATGAAGTAGGCTGTGTTAGTAAAGTTTGTTGCAGTTGATTTTTCTGCTGAGCTTTAGCCTTATGAGCCGCTCCTTGCACATGCTGCTTTAGGTGGCACTTCTTTTCTTGCGAAATCTAAAAATGTAAAGTAAACTGAATTAAAATAAAATCCTAATTGTTGTATTGCCGTATTTCTATCACAAAGTTAGTGGGTTCGAACAATCAAAATTTTAATGACCTGCAAATACTTTAACTATCGGAATTTAAAAGGTTAAAGTGTAGTGGTCTTAAAAAGAATTATACCTCAGGATAGCTCAGTCAATGTATAAATATTATAGGCCTACTCATTAAAATTAATATAATTTATATATTTCAACTATTGTTACATACCTGTTTGCTACAAATCTTGCAGAATATTATTTTTCCATCATAAGTGAATTCTGGATATTCTGTTAGCCATTGCCGGATCAATGTAGATTTTGCACTTATATTTTTCGGCATTATCGCGTTAAACTTCACAGGAAAACGTCCTACCGCTCAAAACTTCTCAACACAAATAAGGTGAGGGAAAGAGCAACTGTTAACGAGCATTCAAATGAACCGTTGTTATTGAGATTCAATTGGACAAAAATACAAAGTTCCACTTATTGTTGCATTTCCTGGTAGTGTTAACACTAGGAGGGCCATTCTTTTAAATATTTTGTAACGGTTTACCCTACTAATTCGCAGTTTTACGACTTTTCATAAATATTTCAAAAACACCCTTTCTCCAAAAATTGTGATTTTATGACACTCTGAAGGGCAGTACAGCTAATCGGTTTCAGACCGAAAACAGTCATTTTTATAGTATAGTATATCTCTGAATCGGTAGCAGCACATGTTGTGATTGTTGCCTGCTTCAAAACTAAGGTTGGTCGGCATTTATGCCTCCAAACATGTTAAATTCGGTGAAATCTATTGCGAGTATCGTGAGATTCAAAACATTTTGTTTCCTTTATCAATGGTTTCATGGCCGGTGTGAAGCAAACTTTCCACTTTTTAAATGCCTTAAATTTCGCAGTGAATGCATGTATAAATTATAAAAAGTAAGAGTAAAATGCGAAACTTTACAGTGAGTTAGGCATTTTTAGGCGAATATTAACAAATTAGGCTCTAATAACCGTTTTAGGGCATTTTAGGGCACTATAAAACTCTTTGAATACTTTTCAATTTCTATGAAACACAAATATTAATAATTATTTTTACTTTTCTCCTAAAGAAACAAAATAGGCATTTGCCCTAGAATCCGATGTCTGTAATAACAGTTGATGCATTTCCTTGTTTATTGAAATATTTATTATTAGGCCTAAGCAAAATGCACATAGTGTGCAAGATTCAGTTAATGTCCTAACTCGATTAATTAAATATTTCAGGAACTCCATCGGTACAGATTTGATGAATTGTGTAAATATGAATAGGCCTAATCACGAAGACAAGAATTTTTAATTGACAGTTTTAGCATAACAGCTTAATATCTGTTGTTCACAAAGATGACGATTACTGACTGACAGTTCCAGTTTCTCCAATTATTTGCTGTTGTAGACTACTATAGGAATGCAGGTGATTACGTTTCACTGTTTATATTTGTTTTTATCCTTGTTACTCTTTTAGCTTATATTTGGTTGTTTTTTATGGTATAGTAATAAATCTTCGTGTCTTTTGCGGTTGCGTTCTATCAGCATTACTTTTCGTCCGCTATTTTTCACGACCGCAAGATGCACACAATGTGCAAGATTAAGTTAAAGTTCTCACTCGGTTATTGAAATATATTTCAGGAAGCCCATCCTACGGATATGATGAATTATGTAAATATAAATACCCCCAAGTCACAAAGACGACGACGATTATTGACTGACAGTTGCAGGATTAATATCTTTGATTATTTGATGTTATACCACAAGAATGCAGGTAATTACGTTTTACTATTTATATTTGTCTTTATCCTTGTTACTTTTAGGCTCATGTTTGGTTGTTTTTATGTTGTATAGTAATAAATCTTAGTTTGTTTTACAATTGCCTTCTATCAGCATTGCTTTCCGTCCACCTCAAGATGGCGGCAAGCCATCGCTTCAATTTGGGTCCTGTCGTATCTTCTGCGCAGCTGGCAGTGTGGGGACTTGAATGGGACAAATTTGTGGTAACATGAAGGGTGTATGCATAGGGGATCCAACCATGCTTTGTATAGGTGGAAAAGTGTTTTCGTGATGTTGTTTGACCGGTTATGTCACTTGGGTACAGGTAGCTTATTGGTCTATTGGCTGAGATTTTTTTCCCTAGAGATTTGATTCGCTCTTTTATCCAGGACAGTTTAGGTGTGAGGGATGTTCCTACATATGAGAGAAATCGCCTGATAGAAGTGAGTCTTTCAGTCACTTATTGGTCCAATTTAGACATTGCCAGACTAAGGCCAGGTTTCTTGAACCTTTGTTAAAATGCACCTAACATAGCGTTAATTAACTATAAGTTAAAAGTATGAATTGCTGTTAAAAATATTACGTTTCTTCAACTTTACATTTCACATTTTAACATTCTGTTTGTTAACTCTCTGTTAGGACCAGAGATTCTAGAGTTTAACCATAACCTATAAACAAGTATAGGCTCACTTCTGTTTTCTGAACTCTGACAATTGCGATTCTCGCTTGTTTCCGTTGTTTGATTCAGAGAGGATAGAAGCAAGAGGACTATTCTCTCAGGTTTGAGTTCTGCTTCTTTCCTCATCTGTATCACAGTAACATGGAGCGGCATATTGGTATTGCTGTTATGAAATGGAAAACACTGGAACAAAAAGAAATCGTGGGACTAATTTCTCTTTATTCGAAAGAAACCTTCTGCTGGAAATTATTTCGCAGTATAAACCAATTATTGAGAATAAACAAACAAACGGATCTAAGTTGAAAGCGAAAAGTGAGGTTTGGCGGAAAATAGCCTATACCTTTGTATGAACTTCTGGTCCGTCAAATCACAGAAATCATCCCCTCTGTTTATGTATTCATGGATATCATTTTCTAAATAATCCAGATATATAAGTTAAGCATCTAACACACCAGCCATATTCGATACTTCTATGCTAACAGAGAGTTAAATGATTTAACTGCATGAAATTGGGCAGTTAAATTAACATAGGTTTTAACAGCCTATTAGTACTAACAATAGTTGAAGAAATGCTTCAACTGTTAAGTTTACAGTTAAAATGGAATAACACACTGTTACTGTTATAATTTAACAAAGGTTGAAGAAACCGGGCCTAAGGGGAGTAAGAGGTGGGTGACCCAATAGGCGAAGTCATCTGCTTATCACGTATGTCTATTAGCGAATTATTGGAGAAGGAACATCTGCCACATTGGTAGATGTTGTATAGGGCGGGATTTGACACTGCCCTCGGAAACAACAGCTTCGTCCGAGAAAGTTCGTTCCTCCCCATTCTTAACTTCCTATTCGGTACCGACGCTATTGTGTGAAGCAAGTTATAGCGCGAGAAAGGGGCGGAGCTATCAAAAGTCGCTTTTTGTTAGCTTGGTGGAATTTTCACGACGATCCTGCTCGCAGAATAGTGAAACAATGTGTTGTGTGGTCAAGAATGACTGGATGACCGCAATTGAAGGGTTCAGAGCTATAGTGGGCCAAGCGCCATTTATTAAAAACGGAGAAAGCAAGGGTTAAAGTTAAGTGAATACCATAGTTTAATGAAGATTGACATATTTAATTTGAATGTGTATACTTTATATTACTTGCTATATGTTTCCATTGAATTATGGTAATAACTTCATTTTAATCCTTGTTTTCTTCGGTTTTAGTAAATGGCGCTTAGCCCACTATGGTTCTGAACCCTTCAATTTAACTAGTCTACACTCAGTATTTGTTGTAGTCTATCACAAATTCCCCATGAGTTCTTTAATACATTGGAATGAATAATTTTTTTTTTTTGTTAAGTGATGTCGACCCCAAAAACCAAGCTTCCTTATAAATCACTCAATTGTATCTCTGGCTGTTTTTATGTCAATATCTTAGCCTTGCAAACTACTGTTCAAAGTGTTTTATGTGTTCGAAAAATATATCAGCAAGGAAGGCCAGTCTAAGAAGCCAAAGATAATTGGAAAATAGTTCTGCATATTCCAATTTCTCGTTTTGCATTTATCGATATATTAGAAGTTTTGGTGGTATCCACTGGTTTTGAGTAAAATTGTCGTTTTCGATTTTACAGGGATTTGTGTTTTTTTAAATGAAATTAAATGGCAGTGGAGGGGAGGGTCGCAAACAAACTTATTTTATCTTGCACAAGTTTTACTTTAAGAAATTCTACGCACGCGCACACGCACACATAAAATTACTATCCTTACTTGTATATATAGTCGGACCATCTGTGCCCCCGTAAGATATGCGAACTGAACCCTAATTCTTTCTCAGCCTCGGTAATTCACTTCTCTCCCTGCATTCCTATCTCTCTCTTTTCTATCTCTCCCCCACTATTCACAATTTTGAGCCTTCTTGCGGGACAATTTATTTGCACTTGCACTTCAGTGTTGTCAACTCAACATGAACACTGTAGCACGGAGTGGAAAAATAAATATTATTAAGCAAGTACGTAATAGCAATTTGCGATGAAGAGAAACAAATAGGTCAATATCTGTTTCCTATAAATCAGGCAACGAAAAGAGCAACTGATATTACAGGTGAGGCTTATTTTATTTCAATTGATTATGTATTAAAATTACTTACTTAACTAATACTAATAATACAACATTTTATGTAATTTATATAGACAGGTCAGAACTCCTAATAAAGAAAATCAGGAGAGAGGGAATGCAGGAGATGAAAAGCTAGAATCACAATAGAAGAACAGACCAAGGGAACTTTGATTATTGTAGATGATATGAACCGATGTATTTTAAGAAGAAAGATACAAGAATTTTATACCGTTCGGAAAGAAGTTTCAACATTGAAGAAATTACTGAAGCTTGCGAGAGAAGCAATGATTTCCAAGATTGGAGAGAAAAACTACGGAAAGTGATTCGAAACATGGGTTTTAGGTTTAAAAAATGTAGAAATACATGATGTATTATGATTGAAAGAAATAATATTGTAGCATGGAGGAACAGTTGTTTATTACACCGTTTGATGGAAGTTTGGCAACATCCCTATCCGACAAGGTTCGTGGCCTGCTGTCTAATATGGTGGGAGGAAAGCGGGTGGAATGGAGTGAGCACAGGCGTTAACTTTTCCAAGAACGACGACAGCGCTGAAGGGGCACAGATCCGATGGTCCGACAGTAATTGGGTATATTACACTATAAAATTACTTATGATCGTCAATGCACGTGACCGTCTCAAGATTGAAATGTATAAAACTCCGTGATCTCACAAAATTAGAATGTGTGTACAGTCCGCATTTCACGAGAAGATCCGAGCAAGGAATGCGAGTTTTTCCCCCACTCTTATAACCTATCCCCGACACGGAACCGGCCGGCCATTGACTGAGCCTTGTTTGTCCCAGCCGGCCAATGACATCACTCCCTTCCACCTGCTCCTTCAAGAACGCTGAGTTACTGGCTTACCCTCCTCTTACCCCGCAAGGACCATACTCCCCTCGCAGGGATCCTGTCGTGAAATTTGGACAGTATGTTGTGCGATAGCTGCAAGAGCTATCTCGGCGCGTCAAAACGAAACAGAACAGATATCCACCCTTTCCTAAATAATAAATCTGGAACTGAATGAGCTACAGACTTGGGGTTTGTTTTAAAAATAACTTCCATCTTCGAAGGACATTTCTCACGCTTTGATCCCATGTATAGACAACGCCGAAAAAAGTTTTTTCTGGCTGATTTTTTCGTGTTTTCGTGTAAAAATTTCTGACTATGACTAAAAAGAAAGAGACATTCTGCATTTTTTTATCATTCAAATGTAGATCGTACGTTGAGAGTGAATGTTTCTTTACCAACAGTAAAAGGAAAGGTTTCTAACGAATTTAATATAGGAGTTATGACATGATATGTTTCGTGTAGCGAAGATTTTGCATTTGGGGTAAATATTCATTTTATTGACATTTTAACCTTTAATTACTTCATAAGATATTTTTCATTAACGCCAACAGATGCAGCTTCAAATTTTGTACGTAACTATATATTCATGTGTTTTAATTGATTACTATATGTTTTACGGAAATGCGGCAACCTCATTATATTAGAGAAGGATAGCGCTTATGATGAAATTCATGAGAAGAAAAGAGACGAATAGTTTGCATTCTTTGCTCTACTGCAATTTAAGGTCCGAGTAGGCCTACTCTATAGAGGTTTTTTTCTTTGCTATCTTCACAGGAACTGCACCATAAGATTTATCATTTTGTAAGGTTTGCAAGTACGAATATAACACCGCGGTTAAGGAAAAAGGGAACCCCCAGGTTCTTTCGCCCATCATATCATATTATCTTAACTCATTATATCATCATTGGTTGTTTATCATTATCCCATTGTATTTGAAGTTACCTAAATAATTTTTTTAAAAAGTTAATGAAAATTGTATGGTTGTAATTTAATTACATATTTCTCATCGTTCCCAGTGTAGAAATATAGCATGAAGGCAAACAAGAAGTGTGTTATGTCATTAATTTGTATCGCCAAGGCTTGATGTCTTATCGTTGATTGTTTGAATACAGTATAAGAATTCGTATACAAACAAGATAACGGATTGAGAGAAAACAAATACTGTGGTGTTCTTTTACATTACAGTGCATAGCAACTACTGTACTCCAACCACGAGAAAGTCTCTGCGGAATGAGACGAAGCGGGGTAATGCTGTGAATGAATGTTGATGTCATAAGATGTCATAAGGTCACACACGTGGGTACTCGTATCTCTATTGGCTAGCTCTCACAGCACAAACCATAACATTGATGCACACATATTTATACTACCCTGCTACAAAATTAGATCACTGCTAATCTCCTGGTCTTTTAATCCCTCCATATAGGAAATAACATATTCAGGAGAGCGCATGTTTTTAAACTGATGTTATAACGGTAATATTATCTATCTACTTCGCTTCAATAGATGACACAATAGTAAGCACATTCCTTTCACGGTTGATCTCCTGGTTGGAGAACAGTATTTCTACCCTCGTCCCAATCTCGTCTTTATAAGACAAATGTTTAAACTGGCCCTCAATTTTTTACTACTAAAAATTGTAATTTTAAATATACGATGGAAAGGTATGACGTCATACAATTCCTCCGCCTCATATCACTTAAATAATCCCCTCGACTAACCCACTAACATTATTATATACCTCGGCTTAATGTCACTTAGCTATTCCCTCATTTAACGCATATAACCCATAAAGAAACTTAAATAAGACATTAGCCTCTCGCTCTCTTCCATGACATCGTAACTTTCCAGTGTATCTTTAAAATTACAGTACAAATAATTTAGGAAGTTTTGAAGATAATTTTTAGTTAGTAAACTCACCCCTTGTAATCGACCAAGAGAACATACTCGGCTTAATGTCACTTAGCTATCCCCTCATTTAATCCATAAAGAAACTTAAATCAGACATTAATTAGCCCCTCTTTCTTCCATGACGTCATACCTTTCCAGTATATCTTTAAAATTACCGTAAAAATAATTTAGGAAGTTTTAAAGATAATTTTAGTTAGTGAACTCACCCCTTGTAATCAACCAACAGAACTATGGCAGTCAGAAGGGGAAGAGGGAAGGGAACTTATATATAGTTTGTTTCCTAGAAGAACACTGTATTATCGACAGAGATTGGAGGCATTGTGGTGCTCTGAGCAAGGAAGAGTACGGACAATTTGACACTAGAGGGATGTTGCGTTACGTCACCCGAGAGTATTTTGTTAAACATACGCAAATAACAGGACTTCGAGGTTATGTATTCCTACTATGATTAAATTTCATCCCTTGAAAAGAGATAATGTTATCAACAAATGCTACTACAATGCTTTTCTTTCACATTTACTATATTTTAAGTAAAAATGTTTTTTATTTTTTAATATATTAAACCGGTTTTGTGAGATCTGCTTACCTGCCAACGATCCCAATCTTCTCATTCTTCGTAGCCATCGTGAACAATGTGTTCGATTTATTACTTTCACTACACTCAGCCGTCGGCGGAACCCAAGTGACCAGTTCGTTCCTCAGCGAAAGCTTTAAAACCGGTCGAGTTGGCAGTCGTTTTTATCACTTCTCCCTACTAGAACGTGTTACCACTTCTACATAATATCGCTAAAGATAACAGTCTTCTTGTGACCTAGAAGTTACTTTTATTGAAAAGAGGGGAGGAGGAGAAATGATAAATGAGTTTTATATAATAGTTCCACAGACAGTGACCTTGAAATGCCACTCATTAGGAGTGACTACGACCATAAAGTAATAGCATTAATTAAATAAGTGTAGTATGTTGACGCTAGAGGGAACTAGAGATTCTGTATTTCTTGAAATGTCACAAGGAAGTAATGTAAATTCAACAAATTTTTCTACGTCAGTGACTTCAATAGAATTAAAAAGCAGAATCGACCTGTAGTTCCATAGACAGTGTGAGATCATAGGCAATTTCACATAAAACTACTTCTGACAATGGAAGGAAGTAATACCAATAACAAAGATGTTTTGAAAAAGAGCAAATAAGTAGCTCAAATGTACGGTACCTTCTTTTTATCTTAATACTAGCGCTACAGCATGAATGTTTGAATGATAACAATTCTATATTTATTTTCCAAAATTAACGAAGCTATTCGGAAGCGATGAGGTGGTCATTTAATTTAACTGATAAAATTTTGGAGGCAATTAATAAAAAAAATCAAAGTTTGGGGGATTTACTGTGATTTATCTGAAGCATTTGACTGTATAAATCATAAATGCTACTAGACAAATTACATTATTACGGAATTAAAAGCGTTGCACGTCAATGTTTCACTCGTATCTTATAGATACGAAACAGAAAGTCGAAATCAATACAATAAATAACACTATAAAATCTGCCTCAACATGGGGAACTCTTAATAATGGAGTCCACAAGGATCAATATTAGGTCCCGGTTCCCCTACTTTTTCTAGTGTTCATAAGTGGATGGAGTTACGCAATAATAGACCAAGCCCCAAAAACCTGTTTCGAGATATTGGACATTGAAATAAAGCTGTTTTTACAAAACATTTTATTCAAGAAGTATTATAACATTCATACTATTACAAACAAAAAATAGGACAAATAATACCAAAGAAGAATAACCGAGTTTTAATAAAAGATCAGCAGTTGAATTAATATATCAAAGCAAAATAAATAAATAAATAAATGAATTTCATGCAATAAACGAATTTTTGCTTATAAATAACAGCAAAATTCAGATGTTGCATTCTTGATTTTTTCCGAGTTAAATTAGCCTGCCATCAACAGATTTGTCCAAATATCTATTTTTTTTAAATTGTCGGTTGATCTATTTTTGCGAAACTCCGTCCAAATGAGCTTGTTCCTCTAATAAAAGATGTAAGTATTCTCACATTATTTGCAGACGACACAAGTATAGAAATTACAGCCAGTAACTCCAACACATTCCAATCTTTAACAGAGGTAATTCTGCTCAAAATATGTGATTGGTTCTCAGTCAATAAATTAGTATTGAATTGTAACAAAACTAATATAATCCAATTTAAACCCTGCCCAAATTCAACCTCGCAAATTTCAAGTGCAACAATTAACAATAGGCCCCTATTAGAAATAACAACCAAATTTCTTAGCTTACAAATCGATAATATATTAAATTGGAAAAATCATATTAAAGAAAGTACCTCCAAACTAAATCCATCATGTTTTATTATTAGATCTATGCAAAAGATTGTAAATATCAATACCTTAAAAATAATATACTTTACATACTTCCACTTAATAACCAGTTTTGGAATAATATTCTGGGTAAATTCTACAGATAGTAGGCCTAATACTATTCCTACTACAAAAAAGAGTAATTTGAATAATAGTAGGTGCCAAATCTAGAAAATCGTGTAGGACCATTAAAAAACTACAAATAATGCCCATGACTTGTCAGTATAATTAATAAACTTCCTCCTATGTAATCGTGAAAACTTTGCAACTAATTCAACAGCCCATAGTACTAATAAAAAAAATACTTTCGTACTGCATCGGCAAGTCAATCTGCTATATAAAAAAAGGAGTGCGTTATTTGGTAGTAAAATTTGTAATATCCTCCATATGGATATAAAAATCAAACTCAAAACATAAGATTATTTAGAGCCAAATTGAAGAAGTAGCCTGCCTATTTTCTATTGTTTAGATAAATTTATGTCATTCAACAACGCTGCATGAATATTTCTGTCAATACTAACTCCTTGTATTGTACTAGTATATTGTAGAACTTTCGGTATATTGTAAAACCTTTCTGTAGTACTATATATTTCAACTATACTGTGACTATGAAATAAGTCTTTGTAGTACATACTATTAAGATGTTTTGACATGTTCCATATTCTAGCTGTGAAGTGATATACAAATACCATGGAATATAAATAAATACAATGTAATACAGTAGTAATGTGCAATGCTGAGATATTCACTGCATCTGGTATTTATATTCATCTTGAAGACGTAGGCCTAGGTCAAATGTAGAAAGTTGTGTAGCAGAAGCATTTAGACGCAAATTTTCTGGAAATCCAGTTTAAACACGGAAAACAATATTAACGTTAGTGGATAAGAAAAACTTGATGAAATGGAACAGCCTTTGAACGTAGTCCTCGAAAATCTCCTTTCTGCACTTGATGTATATCTTCCAGATGACTATACGACGACACAGTGAATATCTCACCATTGCACAACACTACTGTATTCTCTAATGTAGGGGTTCTCAAACTTTTTTGGTTCGCGGCACACTGTTTCGTTATGCGGAATATGGCTGCATATCGCTAATATAGAAGCAACCCTGTCTGCTTTAGAGGAATTTCGAACGCTATTTCTAACACATCATTCTAATAGTAAGCAGTCTCGAAAGATCGCCTATAGAAGACATGTCAGCTGACATTCAGATACAAGTAACGGAAAAATTACATGAAGATAATAGTAATATGCGTTACAAGAGCGGTATGTTGAAGTTTTCATGTTCGAGGAAAAGTTTGAAAAAGCGAAACGTAGTTGAGCTTTTTTAATTTCCGAAAATTGAAAGAAAACATACCGCTCGTGTATCGTACATTATTTTGTGCGAAGATCGTTTATTACATACCTGAAAGAGGAATTTCTAATTAGTTGCAATGAAATCTCAATCTTGGTTTCTAATCAATGACGGCAAATTTGTAAAACAAAAATATCTATCTTCAACATTGTTGCTTTAAAATGTTTTCTGTGTTTACTATACTCCAGCAAGCCGTGATATAGTCTGTCTTTTTTTCCCCCCAGTCCATAAATGCGAACTTAAAATGAACGGTAAGGTTATGTAATGATTTATTTTTCATTTTAATATTTTAACAATATTATTTATATAACATATTGCAGTAATAACATCGGCATCTGGAATCTTGTTGATTTTTTCACGGCTTCCTTAATGTTACTTGCATCACGAATCCAGTAACTTTAGTGGAGTTGTAGAGTTTACTTAATTTTTGCAAATATTTAAAAACAATAATTAACATTGCAATTTAGGTGAAATTGTAGTGGTAAGTTTCCAATTTATAATTATTACTATATTGAACGTCTCTAAAAATAATATGTTAAAAGCCTAAAGCAGTAAAATCAATATGTCACTTAAGCGGTAAGAAGAGAAAAATTTTTATGTGTGTTAGGTTGGGAATACTGAATATGGAATTTTAGACTTTCCGCAGATTGGTTTTGTGCGGAAACCAAGCAAATACGCACGATCTCGCACAAAACTATTTGCACGTGAAGTTGACGAATCAACAGACATAAGCAAAAAATGCCAGTTAATAAGCAACATAAGATTTTTAAACGAACAGTCACTTGCTGAACAGTTGCTATCCGTAAACAATGTCAACAGGAACAGACATCTTATTATTGTCTGAAAGCTACACTGGAAGAAAATGGACTGTGTTGGAAAAATTGTATTTCAATGTGCACTGATGGCGCACCGTTAATTTCTGGTGGAATGAAAGGCTTTGCTTGAAGAACAAATCAAAATTTTCCGCTCATGGTTTTTTTTTTTTTTTTTTTTTTTTTACATAAGAGAAGCTTTGGTGACAAAAACCATTCCTTCAACCCTAAGGAGCGTAATGAGCTCAGTTGTTGAAATGGTTAATTACATTAAAAGTAGAGCTCTTATACTATGTTCAGCCTGTGAAATAATAATAATAATAATAATAATAATAATAATAATAATAATAATTTATTTAACCTGGCAGAGTTAAGGCCATACGGCCTACTCTAACACTCAACCAGGAGTAAAACTGCATTACAAAAAACACTACAAATTTACAAAGTACGCTACAATTTTACACACGAAACTGAATAACATAATAATAATAAAATGTAAACAACAAGTAAGTAGAAATCAGACATAATATATAACATACAGAAAGAAAGAAAAAAGCATAATAAAATGTGAACAGCAGGTCAAAATAAATGAGACATACAAAGTATAAAGTATAAAAAAATAAGACAATTATTGATAATAATAATAATAATAATAATAATAATAATAATAAATAAGAATAGTAATAATAATAATAGTAATAATAAAATAGTGCAGTACAAAGCATACAATGAATACAATATGTTTAAGTACACACAGTAAGGAAAATTATGATTATATATAGCTCAACTTATCACATTATAGATATACTATATCGGAAAATATGAAAACAAAAATATAAAATAAGTTAAATATCACTAGAACATAAAAAAATGTGAATACGTGGAAGCATGCAATGCAACATTTGTCATAATAGTAAGTTAGTTTAGCAACTCGTCATAAGATAATTTTCTAACTTGGATTTGAAAGATTTCAATGTTTGGCAGCCCTTGACTTCAGGCGGCAGAGAGTTCCAGTGACGAGAGGTAGCAACAGTGAAAGATGAGGAATACAGAGATGATGTATGAAATGGAATTTCTAGCGTGTTATCGCGTTGTGATCGAGTATTAATATTATGATAGCGAGAGAGAGTATGAAAACGAGCGAATAAATAATAGGAGGATGAAGTGTGCATAATATATTCGATATAAGAGAGAAAGTGAGTGCAGATTTCTCTTCTCATGTAACCTAAGCCATGATAACTTCTCGAAAGAAGGTGAGATATGATCGTAATATCGAACATTACAAATGAAGCGGACGCACGCGATATGAACACGCTGTAGTTTCTGAACGGAATCAATCCTGAGATCACTGAACAAAACGTCGCAATAATCGAAGTGAGGTAGAATGAGTGTCTGTACCAGCGTCTGTTTTAATTTAGATGGTTAATGATACAATCAAATTATGGAAGAAAGTCACAGTGAGTGTGATATGTGATATGTCCAGAAATGTGAAGAAGAAACCAAGGACTGGCAGGTTATCTAATTAAGAAGGTTCGTGCCGTGAGTCATACTGCGGGAGAGAACCGCAACTGTCAACACTTGAAAAATTCCGGAAATGTTACACAAGCTAAATTAAGAAGTAGCTACGTATATCATCATCATTATCATTATCCAAATAAGTACAAAGCCCAAGTTCTGTTACGGTCTCAGTAAGTCATTCTCGGTCCATCTTTTTTTTTTTTTCAGACGGCCCAAAGATCCCTTCCCATGGGGAAGTTAATTGTTGTGCCGAACTTTGATTACTCTTTCTTTTTTTCTCAGGACTTTGATTGTTATATTATTGGAAAAGTTACTGTTACACTAAGATGCAGTGTTGAAAACTAGTTTAAAGTGGAATTGTTGTTTGTTGTTTAGTAAACTGTCCGAAGACGGTTCTGAATCTCACAAGTGATATCAAGAAGGCCCCATTTATGAGGCAACTTGGTCAGGAGATAATGGAGTAGGGTGGTCTGTGGCCAGTTCCTTTCCCCCTTCATTACATACATCGCCGATTAGAACGTATTACACTAATCAGACTTCAGATGTATACAAACAACTGTTCTTCCTCTGACACATATCGTTAAGTGAGATGTATTGCCTGATAATAGATGTACATATCAGCCAGAACCTCACTCAGAGGATTAAAGTGGAATTATTTAATCATAATTTCAGAACAAATATCAGTGCAATATTTCTACACTGAAACAAATTTTCTAAATATTAATCATTTAAATAAATGGCAGCTTTTCAAACTTGAAATTTTGTTATTTACTCAAAACTTAAAAAAAAAATGTTACTTTGATTGTTCTTTCCATGTACCCTTTAATTGGCGATCTTCATTCATGATGACATTTTTATTTCAAGACATTCAGAAACTCAGAAAACACTACAGCAAAGGTCTCGATGGTTATGTCAGTGATAACAGAAAAATAAATGATAGTTTTAAATAAGAATTAGGTACAGGTATAGTAAACTATTTGTTTTAATTTTTGTTCCTATTTAATAGTCAGTGGCGTAGCGTCAATGTAAGCTAAAACGCTCAGCTTCCCCAGTTAATAACCCCATAATAAACCTGCAGTTTATGAACAAAATTATTTACTAATTTTAATACAATTAATATTTACGCGTTGAATGTTGTGATGCGGCAGCTCATGATGATTTGTGATGCAGCAGTAAACAAGAAGCCTGCACAGCTTCCAATCCCCTCCACAGGCCTGTTTCTTTCATGCATTCTTCTGTGTAACACACCCCGCAGATTTTCCATCCCTTTCTAACTAAACTACCCTGATCGGAAGGCTCGCAAGAAGCTAGCTTTGTCATTGGAAAGAATTTAGCTTCCGAGTTATCCCTTTCGTGAGTTGTGTTCAGTTGAAATGTTAGTATGCACTGTGACTCATATAATAAAATGAGTGAAATAACAGTTCCTGATGGTAGTCAAAAATAATCTTCTGTTAAAGATTTTAACGTTGATTGACGTAATTATATTAACACTGTATCTATTGACCGTTAATATTGTGATTTCTCTAAATATGACAGGGAGTGAGCTAATGTTAAATTATACGTATATGTGTCAATTTGATAGAGATATGTATAAATGAAATCATATTTTACTACGTACCATTTGAGGTGATGCCTTATTGGTGTTACTTGTGAGATTCCAAACATTCTTCGGACTGCTGACTTGACATCGACTACTATTTATTTTAAGACTATATTTTTGCAATGCGTTTCCTCATACATGAAATACAACTTGAGTTAGCTTCCCCTGCTCAAAATTTCATGCTACGCCACTGAACAGCAGTGATGTATTTCTAAACAGGAAAGTGCCCTGACTCTGGGATTTCGGTAGTACCGGCAGTAGTTTTCGTCGTCGCCGTCTTCATCTTCATCATCACCGCAATTTCCGCAGAAATTATTACTTACGGCATGACAGACGAAACTGCATGGGTTGCAATCTAGATAAAGAGGTTGTTATATCTGCGAAGTGGCCCCCACTATGAAATTGTTTACATATGGATGAAATAATAAATGCAAAATTTGACAATAATATGAAAATCAGAAAAGTGCCCTGGCGCCGCCCGGCCTCGAAAAATCGTACTCTGGCACCGCCAGGTCCCGTCAGACCTAAAAAAACACTCCTGGACTTAACAGACTCCATTTTCCACACGACCCTCCTATTACATGACATGATTCGCTTTCCTTCTTAAAAATCTCTTGCCCGTTGGCCGAGTCCGAACTCACGAACTTCAGGTGCATAAATTTCTTATTACCGGTACGAATAACATTGCCGTTCTTCACAGAAAGAAAAGTCGGAGAAGGTGCTGATACGAAGTCAAACTCATGCGGATATACTGTTAATAATTCTACAGTGATAAGTGAGCGTAGGTTTTTCCCGAGAATAACTTATAGCTGTTCGGTATTTGTCAGAAGTGTCGCTTGAGGCAGACAAGCACACGTGTTACGTTTCTAAGAGATGAAAAAATGGCGATCTTTAAGTACCCGCCATTAGTAGAAAAAAATATTGCACACTCTTTATGATTATTGGGCTACACTATACGGATTGACTATTGGAGCTTATTTTTACGGAAATTTATGTGAAATACATTTATTTACGTGTAACGTCTATATTCAACTTAAATTGAGAGAAACAATTAAAGCATTTTGTGGAATGTAAATTAAATTGACGTCATTCGACTTCGGTTGCCATGGAAATTCTTACGCCATATCCGATAAACGCAACAATGTGAACGAATTCATTTTTATATAGGAGGGGAGTCCGCGTATAATGTATATTCAACATAACCTACCCGGAAGAATTCATTATAATGCATGGGGGGAAATTGCAATATAGTTTAAAACGTAATTCATATCCTAGATCATATATGTAACAGATAGGTCGGCCTTATAGGCTTTGATGTTAACAACTTTTGTCAAGTTTACTACGCTGCCATCTAGTTGTTACATAAGGAGTCACGTCATAATTCCCATTTGAATTACATTAGCGACTGTACTGCCATCTCGTGTTCGTTTACGGCGGACGGGTGGCGATCATGGCGGTTGTTCTTTTCAAAGTGCCGCCGATTTTAACATAGAGATGAGTTATCTTGACATGGACGCAAAACAGACGCGTGTACAATACATGAGTAACTGATTCATTCATAATGCTCTGCCCAAGGCCAGATCTTTCACTGCATTCTCCAATCTTTCCTATTTTCTGCCTTCCTCTTTGTCTCCGCATATGATCCATTTATCTGATATCTTCTTCTGAGAAAGTTAATACAAGGTAGGCAAGGGATTCAGAAAGATTAACAACAGTAAATAGCCTACATAGCGGAAGTTGATGACTGATAAAACATTCGGGCGGTTCGCACCCAGCTGTGAGTTGGAGCGATGCAAGGAAAGACCGTTCTGTCTTGTGGTTAAGCAAAATATATATATTTTTTTAATTCCACGTAGAAAGTCTATCCGAAGTATGTACTTATGGCTTATATTAAGTTTAATTAATTTATACCATGTTTTTATTGGGCTATTTTACGACGTTGTATCAGCATCTAGGTTATTTAGCGTCTGAATGATATGAAGGTGATAATGCCGCTAAAATGAGTCCGGAGTCCAGCACCGAAAGTTACCCAGCATTTGCTCGTATTGGGTTGAGGGAAAACCCCGGAAAAACCTCAACCAGGTAACTTGCCCCGACCGGGAATCGAACCCGGGCCACCTGGTTTCGGAGCCAGACGCGCTGACCGTATTATTCCATGTTAATACTGTAATAATAATGTTCGAAATTATTGAATTGAAAATTAAGTTTTCGGTAATGAAGTTAATTTTTATATCGAGATTTAAAAAAAAATCAGCACTCACTCGCACGGAATTTTTGTGACCAAAATACAAAACAACATACTTTGTACTTTTAATGTACATATATAAGCTTTCTATCAGATCTAAAAATTTATCTGTTTATTAAGTTAATTACACTGATAAATTACACAATATAATGAATACTTCATGACAGCAGATAATGTTATCTGCCTCCATGTAGTACCTCGTGAATATCACTAGAGAAATGTAATTGCAGAAGTGATAAGCAATTATCAATAGAGAACATTTTAACACATAAAATTACCTCAATAGGCTACACATAGAGGTCTACACTGTGGAAACTAAAGTACTGGAGAAAGGGATTTGAGATGGGAGAGGCCACACCTGTGGAGTAACGGTTAGCGCGTCTGGCCGCGAAACCGGCTGGTCCGGGTTCAATTCCCGGTCAGTGCAAATTATCTGGATGAGGTATTTTCCGGAGTTTTCCCTCAACCCAACGTGAGCAAATTCTGCGTAACTCTCGGTGCTGGACTCCGGACTCATTTCACCGGCATTATCACCTTCATCTCATTCAGATGCTAAATAACCTAAGATGTTGATAAAGCGTCGTAAAATAACCTACTAAAAAAGAGATGGAAGATCTGTTTTCTCAAATACACAAGTATAATTTTTTAAGGGTTAAAACATAAATCAGAATACAGCAATAACAAATTCATTTCTTGTTTACTGTTAGAGAAAAATAAAATAGCAATGCTTCACTGATGTGGGATATGATTCATAAAATTATTCAGCTTTTGTCACAAGTAAGAGCCATGGGATGAAGAAAAGGTTAATGGAGTTTTCTGTTATTAAAGCTTTTTATTAATAACAAAACTGAAATGAAGTGTCACACTGGGAGCAAATATATCTTTTGTGAAATGCAAGTTCTTATTATGGTGGGCATTCCATATGACATTATATGACCGAACACCAAATGTTTTCTTTTATCTCATGACCCTCATTTCTTATAAAAGTTTTAACCCTGTTATGAATCTTGGCCCACATTAGTAAAACAGAATAACTGATACAAAAGTAGTGAAAGTAGTAACGTCGATATTTTTCTCTAACAGTAAACAAAAGTAAATTTGTTATTGTTGTATTCTGATTTATTTTTAATGTTTAAGAAAATATGCTTAAGCATTTTTGCCTAAAATTAACAGGGAAGACAGTATTTGAAAGGAACTCATATCTCATATTAAATCTCTATGCCCAGTATTTGAAAGGAACTGATATCCCATATTAAATCTCTACGCTTAGTATTTGAAAGGAACTGATATCTCATATTAAATCCCTATGCTCAGTATTTGAAAGGAATTGATATCCCATATTAAATCCGTACGCTCAATATTTGAAAGGAACTGATATCCCATATTAAATCTCTACGCTCAGTATTTGAAAGGAACTGATATTCCATATTAAATCTCTACGCTCAGTATTTGAAAGGAACTGATATCCCATATTAAATCTCTACGCTCACTATTTGAAAGGAACTGATATCCCATATTAAATCTCTACGCTCAGTATTTGAAAGGAACTGATATCCCATATTAAATCTCTACGCTCAGTATTTGAAAGGAACTGATATCTCATATTAAATCCCTGCGCTCAGTATTTGAAAGGAATTGATATCCCATGTTAAATCCGTACGCTCAGTATTTGAAAAGAACTGATATCCCATATTAAATCCCTACGCCTGGTACTTTGATTTTCATAGTATAACGGGTCAGGTCGTAGCTTAGGATGTCATCCGCTTGGCGTTAGTTGCTTGCCTGGTTCCAACTGAAATTTTAATTGTTGACATACATACATACATACATACATACATACATACATACAGCCACCGGCGTAGCTCTGTCGGCTAAGGCGCTTGCCTACCGATCCGGAGTTGCGTTCGGGCACGGGTTCGATTCCCGCTTGGGCTGATTACTGGTTGGGTTTTTTCCGAGGTTTTTCCCAACCGTAAGGCGAATCCTCGGCCTCATCTCGCCAAATACCATCTCGCGATCACCAATCCCATCGACGCTAAATAACCTCGTAGTTGATACAGCGTCGTTAAATAACCAAGTAAAAAATACATACATACATACATACATACATACATACGTGGTTTTCTGCTCAAGTCTTTCACTGCAAACCCAGCATTCTCCAGTCTTCCCTATTTTTCGCCTTCCTCTTAGTCTCAGCATACGATCCATAATATTGTCTGTCATCTGATATCTCTTCTGCTCCGAACTTTTGTCCCGTTCACCATTCCTTCCAGTGTATCCTTCAGTTTCTTCTCAGCCAGTGATCCAACCAATTTATTTTTCTTTTCCTGATCAGGTTCAGCATTATTCTTTCATCTGCTCTTTCGATCACATTTTCATTTCTTATTTTGTCTGTCCATTTCACGTGCTCAATTCTTCTCAATATACACATTTCAAATGCTTCTAGTCGTTTCTCTTCACTTCATCTTAATGTCTATGTTTCTGGCCCATACAATTCCACGCTCCACAGAAAACACTTCACGAGCCTCTTCCTTAGTTGTATTGATTTTGGAGCTGAATATTCTGTCGTTTTCGTCCAAGTAATTTTTCAAACAGCGGCAATGAATTCCCGTACGGAACATAGAATATACTGAGGTGTTACGTACCTCAATTTAAATCAAAGTACAAACGTCGGCGTCGTTATGCTTTAAAAAATTGCCTTCAATTTCCTCCTGTCTGATGTTGACAAATTAAAAAACTTCCTTAGGAAATATCCGAAAATATTATGTAATAATTTAATTCCAATTAAAATATTTTGTGTGCAATTATTCGAATAGTAATATTTTTATTCTTGACGTTTCACTCGATGGATATTTTCTACCGAGAAGTTTTATTTTCCTGAAATATAGCATTCGAGATATATTTAGTTCGAATGAACGTAGACTACTTAGTCATGTCCATCTGTAGGCGTACAACAAACATTCAAATCCAAGCCGCAGCGTGATAAGTAGAGCCAATGCGGCAAAACTGTGCATTAATTAGTTTGGCTGTGATGCAATCCTAGTAGTCTGCATGTTTTTATCACATTGTTAGTGTTTAAACTCCTTTCACCTAAGTGCAAGGTTTCTAAGGTCCCTTGCTTTCACAAATTTACTAGTTTAATAGAAGTTATAGTATGGAAATTGAAGTGTTTCCGTCCTAGCCGTTTCAGCTCCAATATCCACAGTACATAAATGATTGTAAAATAGAGGAGGCTATGGAAGCTGTGGATAACAATGATTTTGTTCGATAATAATTAGAACAATTGAATAACAAATTGTTTATCATTCAAACGTGTCAACCATTATTTAATCATAACGATTAAATGTTGTTATAATTCAATTTATAATATTACTTTATTGGTTCGTTGATGATTAATATTTTATTGCTCTTGAATACAGCCTTTCTGAAAAGTAACTCTGAGGTAAATAATGACTTGAATTTTTAATGCTTTATAATTATAATGTATTACATTTATATATGGTGTGGAATTAAACCGAATTTAATTTAAATACTTATTCTGTCTCATTATAGGAGTATAACTGAATGGAAGTCATTAAAAGACTATTGATTTTATTATGCATCTATAAGACTATTATCCATTGCGGTAAGTGAATACAACATGATTTTGAAATATTGCAGAAATGCAATTGATGGCATGGACTTTATGTCAATAGTAAAACATATAATATTATGTACTGTATGTATTTATTCATACTGAAAATGGGTAAATACCCGGTGGCAGTGGTAACTAATTAACTCAATAATGACAATTATTAATAATAAATTATTTATTTACTTATTTACTAATGTTTATTGGGTGTCGTCTATTGTGCTTCACAACAGTCTGGAGCCAATAACAGTTTAGCACAAGATAATAATAATTAATACTTACTTACTTACTTACTTATGGCTTTTCAGGAACCCGGAGGTTCATTGTCGCCCTCACATAAGCCCGCCATCGGTCCCTATTCTGAGCAAGATTAACCCAGTCCCTACCATCATATCCCACCTCTCTCAAATCCATTTTAATATTATCCTCCCATCTACGTCTCGGCCTCCCCAAAGGTCTCTTTCCCTCCGGCCTCCCAACTAACACTCTATATGCATTTCTGGATTCGCCCATGCGTGCTACATGCCCTGCCCGTCTCAAACGTCTGGATTTAATGCTCATAATTATGTCAGATGAAGAATACAATGCGTGCAGTTCTGCGTTGTGTAACTGTCTCCGATTAATACTAAAAATAATAAATAACAATAAATAATAATAATAATAATAATAATAATAATAATAATAATAATATTAACAAGGAACACCCTACATTAAATGAAATACGATCAATTAAAATAACATTTAAAGTAAATCTAATTTACTGTAAGCCTATATCTTAACCTTAAGTTCGAACTAAAACCCACGAGTCCTACAACCTATATTATTACATTTATTTTCTTAATTGGCCCCATTAATATCATATTTATTGTCACAATACGAGTATAATAAATTATTGTGAATGAGTTTTAGTGCCATTGGCTGTTTCCGATGAAAACATGTCATAATTGAAGAAAATGTTCAGACGCAGCGTCCCCCTAAGGAGGGGGACTTTAATAAGGCTTATTATACAACCATTTTAATGGGTGTCTTCCACTCTTCCGTTTTTTGTAGTTTCCCACACATTGTAATGTAACCACGTGATGAAATGTTTATTTTTAATTGGTTTATTTTACGGCGTTTTATCTACTGCTATGGTTATCTAACGTCTGAATGAAATAAAGTTGATAATGCCAGCGAAACAAGTCCAGGGTCCAGCGCCGAAAGTTACCCAGCATTTATTCTTAATTGGTTGAAGTAAAATCCTTGAAAAACTTCAACTAGGTAACTTGCCCCAACCAGGAATTGAACGTGGATCCATTCGTTTCACGGTCAGAATTGAAGATCTCTCCGGAATAAGGGTGTAACCAAAAAAATCTATGAAACACGTTTCAGAAGAAAGGAAAATAATTACAGGGGCATATTTCGTTAGTCCTATATTTACTGGCAAAACCATGAGACTCGGTCATAGTCAGTTTAAGATGGAAACTTCAGTCGGATGTAATGAAATTTCTATTTATTTCCGGTGCAGAGAATTCAAGGCCGAATGGTGTTGATTACGTATCCTCTACCAATTAATTGCGACAAACATTAGTGACAATAATTTAGTTAGGTCTACTTGCATCCTGTTTCATGGCTTGGCTCAGTAATGCTAGTCAGACTGAAATCCTGTTCACACTCGGCTGAGGACACTGAAATTACTTTCACTCTTCCAATTATTTATTTTACGTAGACCTACGTACTACGCCATCTTGTTTCTCCAATTTCTGAAATTGCCAAAATTCTTTCACTATTAATTTCATCTGTGTATTTTAAAATTCTTAATTTCACAGTTTAGTGTTATACATAGCTAGTCGCGATGTATGCAATGGAGGGTGGAAGGAACTAGCCACTCTACCCCATTACCTTCTGGCCTAGTTACCTCATAAGTGGTGCCTTATCGGTATCACTTGTGAGTTTCAGACCTGTCTTCAGACAGTTGACTTCACAACAATGTCACAGTTTCATAAATGGATTCAAATTTGTAATCTGCAAATGAAATTAATACGAGTACATTTCGTTATCTACACTTCGTTTCTGGAATCTGTGGAGTATAGGAACCGAAACAAGTCCTTTGCGCAAGTGATGAGTGGAGGGGACCAGTCCAATGACCGCTCTGGGGGAAAGCATTGGTTGAATCAATCTTCTTAATATATCCAGCTGTTTGCTGACAACATAAAGTCCACTATAGTCCACTGTAGTCTATTCAGTTGTTGTTTTTCACGAGAAATGAGAGGTATTTTGATCGGTGTTCATTATAGATGCCTGTTGCTAGTAGCCAGAGTTGGGGTGTAGTCAATATATACTGCAGGGCTGTGTCTTCTGCAACTGGTATTGATGATTTTAATTTACTTCTTTTGTGGTTTATGGATGGACAGTATAGAAGAATGTGTTCCAGATCTTCATCATGATTATTACACCACAGACAAGTAGGATTATCAGAAATGTGAAATCGGTGTAGGTACAATTGAGTGAAAATATGACCTGTTCTGGCTCTTGTTAAAAATGTTTGAACATGTCTGGGCAAGTTTTTGTACATTTCCAGGTCATTTGGTTTCTTTTGTACAGACTGTAAAATTTTTCCTTTGTCGGAAGAGAGCCAATTGTTGATCCATAGTTTGTAAAATGAGACTTTACTGAAGCAAAGGCATTGGATAGAGATATCACTTGAAGATATCCAAAAATGATCCTCCATACATTCTTAAGTTAGATTCCATGGAACTACTCTGCAGTACATATAAGGATCACCTTCAAATTTATACAGATGGATCTCTAAATCCTAATAATGGGACATCAGGAGCAGGGTATTATATTCCAAAATATCAAGAAAGTTATTTCATACCATGTTCATCTTCCTCCAGTCTTGACACTGAATTGCTAGCTATTGATGTTGCTCTTCAGTGTGTTACTCAAATTTCTGAAAAATCTATTTGCATACTTACCGACTCCAATATAATTAAATATGTACCAAACCTATATGCACATAGAATTATTGCAATTCAGAAACAACTAAGTAAACTAAAAGAACTCCAAAAGGAAATAACATTTCAATGGATACCTAGTCATTGTGGTATACCTGGAAACGAGAAAGTCGATAATATTGCAAAACAGGCAACATATTTGCAACCAAGCAATGGTTGAAGACGAGCATCTAAAATGCCGCTCCTACCTATCATCTTGTCACGCACATCTTACCCCTTAGCGGCCGTGAGCCGATGCAGCCCGCAATACACCCCGCACTGATAAGCTCCTCCCATTCGCTTATAATAGGCTAATCAGAAATACAAATGATACTATCTGAAATTAAATTGACAAATCTGCAATGCAATTGATAATTTCTGAAATTAAATTGATATTCTCTGAAATACAACTGGAAAAGGTGTAGACGCTTTTCTTTTTCTTGATATCTTGTATGTACTTTAAATTTCACTACTCTTTTTTTTTTCAATTATTCTGTGATTTATATTGTGCTTTAAATTTCACTACTCATTTTTTTTTTTTCAATTTTTCTATGATTATAAAAACGAAACTATTTAAAACAAATGCTTCTTCAAATACATTGTGATGGATATTTTAATTTATTTCCATGAAATAATTTATGACGTCACGTAGAAAATCGTGTAAAATCACTTTTTTTACACGACGCAAATTGCATCCTCAACTGCTTCACCTATCATTGAATTATTTGCTGCACGTCAGCTAATCTGTGCGTTAAGAAAAGACGGACGGATTGGATATGTCCATAGTCAATTAAAATGATGTTTCTTACGTCACTGCAAAATGTTTCAATGAGAAAATACTTGTCATTTCAGATGACACTGTTTATTTTGTTTGTGTGCACTAGCTCCGCTTGTATTACAGCCGTCGAGTGCCGTAACTACGAAGAATATTGTTACACTTTCGACATCAGAAACGTAGTGCGCGTTTTTGTGCTGACACGCAAGCTAGCACCGGGTTAGAGTGGGGAGACTTCGTAAGTGCTATTATCGAGTGGTGTGTCATAACGTGACGCGGTATGTTACGCCCAGCGGCCCCCTGGGTAATCAGAGGCGGACGAAATCAGTACGCAGCACAGCCTAGCGAAACTGGCGGGCAGACTCTGTGTGCGCGCGCAGACAAAGAAAGGAGATTTGCGCTAAGTCAGTTGTCACTAATTCCGGAGTTTGACAAAGCAGCGGGGAATTACATTTTTACAGAGCTCGGATTATATTTCTGCCGGTGGGTGACCGGTAAATTTCAAACGCTTTATCTTACCGTTGTGGACAGAGCATTTAAAAACATTGCGAACTTATCTCCTTCCCTCCTCCTCCCTACCGCAAACGTGACGTTGCACAGAGGCAGAGATATAATCCGAGATCTGTATAACTTTATCTTTAGGCTTCACACGGGGATAGTTTACAGGAGTCAAATGCTTGGAGCAAGTCGACTTTCCTTCAACTTTCCCCGTGTGATATGGTCGAGACAGTCAAGTTGTGACTTGGCGGTCAAGCAGAATTTGAGTTGACGACCCGTCAACTTTTGTGTCCACTTTCCTGTCACGTGACCAACTTGACTCCACCACTTCCCGCGTGTGAATGCGAACTTGTAGCAACTTGGCAAGTAGAAAGTTTGTAGTTTTAGGCCTATTGTCGAAGTAAATTAATAATGAGCGCCCCTCAGTGGAATTCCAACGATATCATAAAGTTTTTGGAAGTGTATGAGAAGTATGAACTTCTATGGAATATACGTGACAAAGAATACATCAATAAAAACAAGCGGGAATTATTATTCCAGAAGCTAGTCAGTGAACTCATGGAACAAGGTTTCGAAAACATAGACGTAGAAGTGGTTCGAAAAAAGTTAAAAACCCTTAAAATAGGACTCATTCTGAGATGTTTCCTGTAGCCTATTCTGCAAGATCTTCTTCAGCTAATTCTTTCAACAAGGTATTAGATGCACTGTGCATAATTCTTCTATGAATCCATTTCTTAACCCATGTTCTCTTTTCCTTTTTTTCAAGAATATTTTGTAATTTATACAATAACAAGGCGCCAATTAGCTGCACACATGCTTTAATATGTGCTGGTGGCATCTTCAGTTTCACCAAACTAAGAATGCCAGTTCACTATTGATTTTTATTAACTATAACAGAATACAAGAATTCAAACATCACTGCGAATACAGCATTCAGCGCGCGCTTTTATTCAAGCATGGTTTCAAGTTTAATGTCTCCGTGTGATCACAAATATAGCATCAAGTTTACAGACTTCAACCACTTGACTCCTGTAAACTATCCCCGTTTGACTCGGGTTTTTCACACGTGGTCCCAGTAATACACTAACACCATGACTTCATTTGCACTCACCATTTGAATTCATCACTCACAAACTCGCCACTATTTTTCCACCTAACTTCCGATATTCCCATCACATCCACTCTGTTTCTTCTCATTTCTACCTACAAGTTTTCCAATTTACTTGCTTGCAAAGGAGTCCTCACATTCCACTTTCAATCCTCATTTACATTTATTTACACTTATTATTTACTTACAAATGGATTTTAAGGAACCGAGAGGTTCATTGCCGCCCTCACATAAGCCTGCCATTGGTCCCTATCCTGTGCAAGATTAATCCAGTCTCTATCATCATATCCCACCTCCCTCAAATCCATTTTAATATTATCCTCCCATCTACGTCTCGGCCTACCTAAAGGTCTTTTTCCCTCCGGCCTTCCAACTAACACTCTATAAGCATTTCTGGATTCCTCCATACGTGTCACATGCCCTGCCCATCTCAAACATCTGGATTTAATGTTCCTAATTAAGTCAGGTGAAGAATAATTACAAAGCATGCAGTTCTGCGTTGTGTAACTTTCTCCATTCTCCTGTAACTTCATCCCTCTTAGCCCCAAATATTTTCCTAAGAACCTTATTCTCAAACACCCTTAATCTCTGTTCCTCTCTCAAAGTGAAAGTCCAAGTTTCACAACCATACAGAGCAACCGGTAATATAACTGTTTTATAAATTCTAACTTTAAGATTTTTTGACAGCAGATTAGATGACAAAAACTTCTCAACCAAATAATAACAGGCATTTCTCATATTTATTCTGCGTTTAGTTTCCTCCCGAGTGTCATTTAGGCCTCTGTGATATCCTGAACTTTCCTAATGACATATTCTAGAGCGAAATTAAAAAGTAAAGGTGATAGTGTATCTCCTTGCTTTAGCCCGCAGTGAATTGGAAAAGTATCAGATAGAAACTGGCCTATACTGACTCTGCTGTAAGTTTCACTGAGACACATTTTAATTAATCGAACTAGTTTCTTGGGAATACCAAATTCAATAAGAATATTATATAAATCTTCTCTCTTAACCGAGTCATATGCCTTTTTGAAATGTATGAATAACTGATGTACTGTACCCTTATACCTATTCCGATTTTTCTCCAATATTTGCCGAATACAAACAAATTTGATCAATAGTCGATTTATTACGCTAAAACACTTATTATTTACATTTTAAAAATATTTTCATCTTATTTGCAAACCTGAGTTAACGACGTACTGTACGAAATCTAATTAACTCTTCTAATTGTATGAAAGAATATGTCGTTGATTGATATTTTCGTAATGTGAGGCAATGTAAATGAAGACCTCCCTCGATTAAGAATGTAACCAACAAATCTATAATACACGTTTTAGGAGAAAAGGAAATCATTTCAGGGGCATATTTCGTTAGGCCTATACTTGCTAACAGAATCATTTGATTAATCAAGGATACAAGTTTATTCAGCTATTGGATGCATTCATTTATTGCTATAAATGAATGCTTCAAAATTTCTTTTTCGACCGAAGTCACATATTTAATTAATTTAATGTTACACCCTTTTTCGAGGGAGGTCTTCAAATACAAAATCACTTTGTGGACGATAAGGTCAACAAAGAAAACATTATGGATTGCCCATGTGGAAAGAAATATAAATATTAAATATAAGTAGTAAATGTAAATAATAAAATAATGTAAATACTAAATGTTGGAGGCTGCCATTTCGAGCACTTCTTGTGAGATACATTTTTCTTTTTACTTGGTTACTTAACAACTCTGTATCAATAACTGGATTATTTAGCGTTGGTGGAATCGTTGATATCGAGATGGTATTTGGCGAGATGAGACTGAGGGTTCGCTATAGATTACCTGACATTCGCCTTACTGTTCAGGAAAACATCGGACAAAAACCCATGCAAGCAATTAGCCCAAGGGAAATCGAACCCACGCCCGAACTACCGCCTGAGTTATGCCGGTGGCTTTGTGAGAGACAAAATAGTACGTTGTTAACTCAGATTTTGAAATGTTGTAAAATAATTTAAAAACGTAAATAAATATAAATACTAAGGGTAAATTAATTAAAATGATAAAGGAAAACAGTAAGCGATAGCGATAGATACGTTTAAGTTCATATTTCCTTAATCTGACTTCGCAGACCCCAAGTTCCCTATCTGCAGATGATACCTTATTTCCTGTTTAATTTTTGCACGCTTTTACTGAATCATTTTGTATAATGACCGATTGATTGATCGAAGGAATGTAAAAAAACTATTAGGCTGCAGGACCTGAGCCTCTGTTTTGTCTTAGCGATCTGGATAATTAATAAACATAAAAGTGTTGGTACTTTAATAAGGTTCTAACTGAAGAAACAAACAAGCCTTGCAGATTGCCCAAATTAAGCATTAAATACATAAAACGTGGTTTTGGTTTGCTAACTGAACGTTGTGAATGTAAAGGTGAATCTCTTTAGTTCTCGATATTCAAAGGAAGACGAAACTCCAGGGCAGTTATGTGAATTCTAAGTTTTCAAGTATAAGCTCGTATTTTCGGAAGCTATTTTATGGAACTATACCTTTTGAACCTCAATTTCGGGAAAGCTATTGTCAATTTCGGAAAAGTCATAAGCTAACCTCAGTTTCAGAAATGGTTAATTCATATTCAGAAAAAAAATAAAGTTAAGTTCGGAAAAGCTGACCTCAATTTCGGAAAATGTAAATTCAATATCGGAAATGATACCAAATTTAGAAAAGAATGAAGTCAATTTGGGATTTGAAAATGTTTCTCATTTTCAGCTATATAGTAACACTGTAATATATATATATATATATATATATATATATATATATATATATATATATATAATTTTATCATATATATTTTAAAATAAAATTGATTCTCCGTATTCTCTCAAGAGAACGGAAGAAATATATAAGGTGGGTCAAAAGTCGCTTTCCCCAATATCTGTGCAGTATGTGTACAAGTATGAAACCTAAGAACGAATGTTGGGGAAAGCGACTTTTGACTCGCCTTGTATTATTTTAGCTACACTGCCATTCAGTGAAGAATTTTTATTGACAATATTGGTTTACATGGCAAAATGTTGTGGTCAGAGAGAGAATATCATCGAAATGATAGCCGTCCAAATTTTGGATTTAAAATATCGGCATCCTTATCAATTCAAATGAACAAAAAAGAAAATGTAAATTAATGTTAAAAAAATACATAATGAAATTTTGAAAAAGAATATTCTGCGACAAGATGTGGTGGCTATCAAAACGATAAAAATTTATTGAAAATAAATAATATACATTGAATATTATAAAGATGAATAGAGATGGTGATTGATGATGTTCAGTGAAGATTTTAAAATGGTTGGTGCAATTGTCTGAAGAGTCTTATCAGGAACCTTTAATTTTCTGAGGATCTCCAATTTATACTGTATGAGTAAATTTTAAAAGTAATATTAAAGCTTTCCGAATTTAGATTTATCTTTCCGAAATTGAATTTCCTTTTTCTGAAATTAACTTTACGTCTTCCGAACTTTATATCACTATTTCCGGAACTGAAATTAATTTCCATGAAATTTAAAACACTTTTCCTAATATAATTAAACATGTTCCGAAATTGAGATTGAAAAGGTAGGCCTATAAGTAGTTGAGTTCGTCGAAATCCAATTTACACTACAATAACCTTTCCCAAGTATGCTAGGCTCTTTAGGAATAAATATGGTGAAACACAATTGATCTTGAACTTTTTAGAGTTCGAGATTAGTAATGTTACAGGCTCCCTCTTCAATCCCTCATAATCTAATCTACAGTAAAAGTATTTAGAAGTGGCCTGTTGAAACATGAGGTGCAGTGAACTTGAACGAGTTCGTTCATCCCTGATATAGTTAAGGAGTGGGTGTGTTAGAAAGTCAGAAAGAAAATCATCAATGTTCATTCATTAAGCCGAATTTTTAAATGGGCAAATTTGTCGATATATCATAATAAAATTGAAATGTTACTTTTTTTTTCGATTGCTTTGTATTTCTGCTGATACAAAATGGATGTCTTTGACAAGTCTCTGGCATCTGGCACTGAAAATAATATTTTATTTTCCGTCACTAATCATTTCAGCGAAGTAATAATTTGTTTCCCCATCACTAATAATTTCTGCGACTTTGAATGAAGCATTAGCAAGCATCAATGAACAACCCCCAACGTGACAAAATTGATAAGTCTTACTTCCGTTAAAGATTTTTATATGAACACACTTTGAATCTTTAAATAAATATGAAATTAAAGACGCTTATGTTATTCAATAACCTATAGTTCTTTTGTCACAACAGAATATTTGGTATAAAACGAATATTTCTGGATGAAAATAAATATTACGAAAGCAATCTTATAATTTTGTATTTATCTTAGGTACGAACGCTCACCAAGACCAGGAGAAAATCGACGCAATCGAATTTATACCATCTGAAATTACCGTTCAAGATGAGGAAATGCTTGCTTTGGAAAAAGAAATTAAATCCTGGTTTTTGAGCCTGAGAACTGAAGAGACTAATATCGCATTTGATAATGAATCACCTGAACCAATAGTCTTGTCACAAACACAAGAAACGACGAACATAATTTCCACAATGCCCAGTGACGTTACTAATAACAATAACTTGAGCGTTCATCATAACGAAAACAAATTATTGAATGTAACTGAGTACATTGGTAAAAGTGATCTTGAAGATCTCAAGAATTGTCCATCTGACTGTCCTCATAAATGCTCGGTTAGTAGCAATGCTTATGACAACAGCTATGAAAAACTACATACTGGTCGTTGCAAATGCAATTGTTCTCATAAAGATGTACTCAGTGACACTGAAGATGTCACCAAAAAGAATAAAAAAGTAGAAAGTGCTCTGGAGAAACATTATATTGTGTTTAAAAATACCATCAGTTCTTTAAATGAAATTATGTCGAACGACACTGCAAATGATAATAGAAATAATATTGTGGAAGGAAAGCACAGTGACTATAATAAACCGAAGAAGTTATATGTCATCGGGATTACACCTAATAACAATGGCCAGTATGTTAATGAGCAATATAAAGGTTTGACATCTGATTATAGTGAGGAAAATGTGTCCAGGAGCACTGTGTATGGAAACGATGTAGCAGTCAACGATATAGTTATTCAAACGAAAACACAAGGAGCAACGGACACAATTTCCACAACACCCAGTTACGTTACTGAGAATAGCAGTAAATCGAGCGTTCATCATAATGAAAACAAATTATTGAATATAACTGAGTACATTAGTATGGGTTATCCTGAAGATCTCAAGGATTGTCCTTCTGACTGTCCTCATAAATGTTCGGTTAATAGCAACGCTCATGACAACAACAGCTATGAAAAACCACATACTGGTCGTTGCAAATGTAATTGTCCTCATGAAGGCGTGCTCAGTGACACTGAAAATGTTATCAGAATGAGTAAAAAGGTAGAAGTTGATGTCAAGGATTGTCCTTCTGATTGTCCTCATAAATGCTCGGTTAGTAGCAATGCTCATGACAACAGCAGCTATGAAAAACCACATACTGGTCGTTGCAAATGTAATTGTTCTCATGAAGAAGTGCTCAATGACACTGAAAATGTTACCAGAATGAGTAAAAAGGTAGACGTTGATGTCAAGGATTGTCCTTCTGATTGTCCTCATAAATGCTCGGTTAGTAGCAATGCTCATGACAACATCAGCTATGAAAAACCACATACTGGTCGTTGCAAATGTAATTGTTCTCATGAAAGCGTGCTCAATGACACTGAAAACATTACCAGAAAGAGTAAAAAGGTAGAAGCTGATGTCAAGGATTGTCCTTCTGACTGTCATCATAAATGCTCGGTTAGTAGCAATGTTCATGATAACAGCAGCTATGAAAAACCACATACTGGTCGTTGCAAATGTAATTGTTCTCATGAAAGCGTGCTCAATGACACTGAAAATGTTACCGGAAAGAATAAAAAAGTAGAAGGCGATGTCAAGGATTGTCCTTCTGATTGTCCTCATAAATGCTCGTTTAGTAGCAATGCCCATGACAACAACAGCTATGAAAAACTACATACTGGTCGTTGCAAATGTAATTGTTCTCATGAAGGCGTGCTCAGTAACACTGAAAATGTTACCGGTACCAGAAAAAGTAAAATGAAAGAAGTTGATCTGGAGAAACATTATATCGTGTTTAAAAATACCATCGATTCTTCAAATGATACTCCTAATTGTATTCACAATTGCTCTGACACAAATAAATATAGAGAGACAGACGATCAAAAAGTAACAATAGCAAATAACTATTTGACTAAATCTCTGGAATCTATCGTGGAAAATTTGTTCAACGGCACTGAATATGAAAGTGGAAGTAATCATGAAAATATTAAGCATATTGATCAATCTCACTCCGACCGAAGCTTACAGAATTTAATCGTGCACGACAACGAAATTAGTTATAAAAAACATGAATATACTGAAGATATCACTTCGTTCAATACTGTCACAAGCGTGACTTCGTTAAGAACTAAGGATGATTTGACTGAAGACAGAAGTTCTGGAAATTTTGTTCTACAAGACAGTTACGTGCCACTGGAAGAAAAAACAGCAGTTTTGCCAGACTCCTTATTCGAAATTACAACACCACGCGGTAATGGTAGCTCAAACAAATTGGGCAACGACATTGGGTCATCTAAGGTCGGATCTGTACAAACACAAGCAACTGAAGAAATACTTGCACATCAGCCCATGCCCAGTGTAACTTTCAAAACTGAAAAGACGCGTTTAAATATTAAAGATACCTCCAAAAATTTAAAATCTTATGACGATATCAATGTCCAAAGCACTGTAACAACAAAAAGTGATACTTTGCCAGCATCAGACAAGTTACGTGTCACTACCGGGAAGAGAGCACAGAGGAGACGTCGTTTCGCCGCCGATGACATGATAATAAGTCAATATGAAGACAAAACTGAACCATATTCAACAAAAAGAGCTACTTATGATTCGTCAAAAAATAAGCACGCTTTGTTATCTACCAGGAAGCGTTCAAAGGGGGAAGCAGAAAATACATCCTTCAGCAATTATTTCTACTCTGTAACATTTCCAGCGTTCTTTGGTAAGTACGGCCATAGATATTTATTAAAGAATTCTTGGATTATTCTTATTGGATTAGTAATTATTATTTCAATTGTCATTATTTATTATATAACACATTTGTTTCACACTTTCAAATTAATTCTTAGTTCTGTCTACAGTGACTTAAGATACATCTTCCAGTTTGTTCTCTCTCAATTCTTTCTTTATACGATCAGTGTAATTAAATTTGTGTTTAAAATACCCTATTGTAATATCTATCTTTCAAAATTGTGTGACACTGAAGCCTTATCAATTCTCTTTGGAATTTGACTGGAGCCTGCCCAACATTTACATAAAAGGGCGTCATATGTTCACAAAGTTCCTACACGCGGCGGCAGATTGTTTGTGGAGAGAGACTAATTGACTCAAATAACGTCACCAGGAAAGGACACAATATCTCTGAAGTTGAAATCATGCTGCGGAAGAAAGGGAAAAATTAATTTCTAATGAAATTGTCACTATACAAAAAATATATACATAATTAAACGAACAGAAAATCCTTCAACAGTTTCACAAACGTTTTTATAATAATTCCCATACATTTTTGACAACTGTTCAAAATAAACTTACTATAACCTAACCATTAATCAGTGGCGTAGCGTCAATGTAAGCTAAAAAGCTTAGCTTCCCCAGTTAATAATAATTTCATAATAAATCTGCAGTTTATGGGGAAAATTATTTATTAATTTTAATAGAATTTATATTTACGCGTTAAATATTGTGATGCGGCAGCTCAGGATGATTTGTGATGCAGCAGTAAACAAGAAGCCTGCACACACCAGCTTCCAAGCAGACTGGTTTCTTCTGTGTAATCCACCCCTCAGATTTTCCATTCGTTCCTAACTAAACTACCCTAGTCGCAAGGCTCGCAAGAAGCTAGCTTTAACATTTAAAATAAGTAGTTTCCGAGTTATCCCTTTTCGTCAGTTGTGTTCAGTTGAAGTGTTAGTGTGCATTGTGGCTGATATAATAAATAATGAGTGAAATAACAGTTCCTGACACTAATTTACTTGAAATTTTTTAGGACAATTGTATTATCAAGACTGACTTACGAACAAAAGTGTGATTTAAAAAACAAATGACCGACTCCCTTGCTGTCAATGAAAGACACAACGAAAAGACAGACGCATACTTACGTAATGATAGACTACTAATATTGTGATTTCTCTAAGTATGATAGGGAGTGAGCTAATGTTATACGTATACGTGTCTATTTGTTAGAGATATGTGTAAACCGTGAAATCATATTGTACTACGTATCATTTGAGGTCATGCCTTATTGGCGTTACTTACGATGTTCCAACCGATCTTCGACTGCTGACTTGAAATTGACTACTATTTATTTTAAGACTGTATTTTTGTAATACGTTTTCTCATATTGCATGAAAGACAACTTGAGTTAGCTTCCCCTGCTCAAAATTTCATGCTACGCCACTGCCATTAATTTAATAATATTGCCCTTTGAGTACTTAATTAGTTGAAATCATATTTACCTCGTCGTAAGAAGACTGCATTTCGACCTAAGTTTCGTTATTAATGTCTTCCACTCTTCGCCGATAATATACCCACGCTCATATTATAATATGAGCGTGGGTATCAGAATGTTTAACTTCAAAGTGACGCTTAATGTTGTACGTTTTTGCCCGTACATTGATATGGATATTAAACATTGAACATTGTTGTCGTCAGATTAGACAAGATACAAGCCCTCCCAAGAGGGGTTAAATCCTGAACCGACTGTCGACGCACTTCTCTTCATTCTTATTCAAAACAGTTAAGCACAAACGATAGTATAGTCGGAGGCACCGATTTTGGCAGATGACCTCGATGACATTTCCAGTAGGCGAGCCAATATTGTTTGTGTAAGCTGCGAGAGCGAGATGCGATAACATTCTGAGTCGTTCATATTTTCATAACAGCAGCTCATATCAATTATCCATATTATGAAACACACCACGGTACAGTCCTACTCAAAGAATACCTTTAATAAATGTAAATGACTTCCATTCGCAATGATTTTACAATACATCTCCTACATTTTCTAAATTAAATTAATTCTTAATTAAAAGGAAAAAGCATTGCATTGCGCATATATATGAGTAGCTTAATATCAAAGACGGACATCTGACCTCAGATCGAAATTTAGATAATGTAGATTCTGATGCATTTTTTCATGCTCTTTTCAGTTTTGGTGACCTATATGCAAACTCTAACACTACATCTATAAAAATAAATTGTGTTAAAATATTACAAAGAACAATGTGAAACAAAAAGTGCCTCTAGATCAAAACTATGGAGACAACAGATGTCCGTCTTTGATATTAAACTACTCATATATATATATATATATATATATATATATATATATATATATCCTACCCTTACCAAATCAATAGACAAGATCTGTCCAGTAATAATCTAGGGATCGTCCACTGGTGGTGCGACAATTCAAGTTAATAAAATTACGATTCTTCTTAAGAATCAAAATATAATTTGGTTAATTGGGTAAAATTGCATGCTGCGGAAGTTAGATTTATATAAGAGTATAATAAATAGGATTGTAATGGATATTACAAGGGCAATAATTTCTTCAAACACACATTGTGAATAGAACAGAGAAGAAAGCATTTTAAAACATTCGAAATCATACAAAATATCGGAGAAACCAATTTTCCCTGCACAAATTGCACCAATTGAAAAATATAATTACCATTCACAATAAATACTGTATTTTATGGATTCTAAAAAGTTGTTTATTAATCTAGAGGTATTGGCTGGTGACTATATTAAATTCCAGCACAACATTCATTCAGAATATGTAGAAATTACACTTTGGATTTTACTAAATGTATAGGCCTGCTATCAAAAGGTGTTACATACCCCCTTAAATACTGTACATGTGTTACCTGTGCGATATCCGATGTTTAATTTTTTTAATATAATTCATAGTACTGAAACTGCCATATTGAATTCGCACAAATTGTATTATTCGTAATTTTTGTCTCGAAAACCCCTAAGATATCTAATTTAATTTTTCACCCATTTTTGTCCCACTCCACCACTTTAGGGACAAAGTCGGACTAAATAATACCTTATTCGTATTCTGTGATCGCAAAGATCCCCAGATATCGACTTTCATCGAGATCGGATGACATGAGATTTCTCACTCCCTTCTGCATTTTCATCAGTACCTTAGGATATGGTATTTAAAAAATCTAAGAATGTTTAACCAATATTGTAGGCAGTAACCTTCATTTTAAATTTTACGTCTCTAGTTAAATATAGTTTAGTGAATTTTTAAAATCGTCGTCTCCTCTCTGCTCGGAAGTAAAAAAAAAAAAAAAAAAAAAAAAAAAAAAAAAAAAAAAAAAAAAAAAAGTTATTTCAAGGGAGTAGCCTACATGACATTGAATTGTTTTACTTTCCTTATACATTTTAGAAACAATTCTGAGAGATGAGATGAATAGTCTAACCCAATTTTATGAGTGAATCTTTGTTTTAAATTTAAAGGCTGCACGTCTGCTGGTTAAAAAAAATAAATCGGTATAATTATTTTGATCATTACTGCCTCCCATTTTCCATCCCTTAATGTTCGTATTTCGTAAAACTCAGTCTTATCTATTGACTAAGGATTAACATATTTCCATATACATATATATATATAACATTATATTTCCATTTCGTACAATATTCTTGTCACGAGACATAATCATATGCTTTGTCTTTTCGGGATTTACTACCAAACCTATCGCTTTATTTGCTTCAAGTAAAATTTCCGTGTTTTCCCTAACCGTTTGTGGAGTTTTTCCTAACATATTCACGTCATCCGCATAGACAAAAAGCTGATGTAAACCGTTCAATTCCAAACCCTCTCTGTTATCCTGAACTTTCCTAATGGCATATTCTAGAGCGAAGTTAAAAAGTAAAGGTGATAGTGCATCTCCTTGCTTTAGCCCGCAGTGAATTCGAAAAGCATCAGATAGAAACTGGCCTATACGACTCTGTTGTAAGTTTCATTGAGACACATTTTAACCAATCGAACAAGTTTCTTGGGAATACGAAAGACACATATATACTACTGTAATATTTGTTTAGTTTTTGGAGGTGACTGTCCAGAGTGCACAAATACTCGGACGTGCATGTTTACTCTTATGTCCTACCCATTCCACTGCGACAGAGATAACAGCCGATCTTGCAGCGGTGAGGACTCGCTCACCAGTTCATATAAAGAAAATCCATCTGCCAAAATCCCTGGCGCGACCTATACACCATATGAGTGAATGACAGATGGAACGCATAATCCAGCAATGCCTGCAGATTATCATCGAACAGACGAGAAGAGTTGATGTCCGCCCAGGGCAGACACAGGACAGCGTCCGGGTGCCTTAGTCCTCAACGCTGTGTTGGAATGGTCTGCGGCGTAAACTATCACCAACATAGCTTTTATCATCGAATACTCACACCATAAACTTGCGGAGGAGTGTAATCTTGTAGACTTGTCTAGGAAATATGCCAACAACGAATTTTCACAAATTTTGGTATCCTTTTAGAACACCATTCTTTGAAGCACTTATAAGCACTCTCATATATTTTCTTTGACTTTTCTGGAAGTAGAAATTGACAAGCTGCACTCGTAGCCTCTTCTATGCTGTCATACATCTTTTTCTTACCAGCATTAAAATAAATCAAAATGTCTGCATACCTATTTCATGTAAATAAACAACTATTGTCCCATGGTAACATACATTAGACTGCCAATGAACAAGTCGACCTATAGACTGATATAAATGAATATAAAATTAAAATAATATACCATAAATAACTATATTTAGAATCAGTGAGTGGAAAAAATTGTATATGCAATTCGAGAGGTAAGTAGAGTTGACCATCCTCGGACTCAATATTGCTAGACTAGACGCCAGTTCGGAAGGCGGTCGGCTGCTATATGCGCCGTAGCATTTCTGGCATGTGACGTCACAAGCTTGTACAGTAGAACCAATCGGAATCAGTCTGTAACAAATACTTCCCAAGTTCGTTTCGATGGCTCAGAACGAGACTGGTACAACTAAAAAAAATTCACTTTTTGAGTTATTACCATCATTTGAACACTTGAATTGAGAACTATGCTATATGAAAGTGTTAAAACTCTAAAAATTTCCTAGTGGGACATAAATGCACATTGTTGTGCCATGATTCTCTGATTTGCCATCTACAATGGAAAACTTTAAATGGCTCTACTGAAAAATCTCTATTTTCGAGTTGTAACAGTCTCGTTCTGAGCCATCGGTTTGTTCACGTGTGAATGTTTCAATGCACTGAATAAGTAAAACTAACGTTTACTGTGTGTGTGTAAGATAAATAAATGGAAGAAGAGATTGTAAAAAGACAAGTATTGCACAGGTAGGTGCGGAAAATATTGTTTAAGGTGTATAATTATTTTAGAAACGTTGACGAGCACAACGCTGCCGGCCATCTTGATGCTGGCTGCAAAGTTGCCAACGTGCAAGAAACGACTGCAGAAGCATGTGGTGTGGGATTGAGAACCGTACAAAGAATATTATTAGTGAAGGAAAGAGGGTTTGTTTGGTGTCATGCTTACAGTAATCAACGGATAAGTTCGTTGTTGTCTTTTGATAATTTAAATTCTCTCCTGCCCTATTTGTATCGCACGTGCGCGTGAAGTACGATGTGGCAATGTTGTATGCTGCCTTGCTCTCTCTCTCTCTATCTCTCTCTCTCTCTCTCTCGACGCAAACGCTAGCAGACTACCGCCTTCCGAATTGCCGTCGACTCTAGGCCTCATTTCGTTCGGGTGCAAACGAGTCCTCGGCTGGTAAATCCTACTTACCTCCCTTACAGCATAAATATTTTTTTTTCATTTGTTTTTTGTTTGTTTCTTTCCACCCATTTCTATTTCTATTCCTACCCTTTCTTATCTTTAAATTTCTGTCTTTAATTGTTTGCTTCTTTTTCTTTTTACACTTCCCGTTCTGCTACAGGCATGTTGGTCGGTATAGTGGTGTGCTGCATAATGGTGCGTGCTGGGGGCTGGCTCTGTCGTCTCTTCAGTGAGGATTCGCAGCCTGTGCTCACAGAACAGCATGACGAACATATGTCTTCACAAAAAATAACTGTTTAAATTTGTTTCAAGTTGAATTAAATTTAGACTTATAATATTTCCATACATTTGTTGTGTTTTAAAAATGAAGTTAACGTTGTTTTTATTGTAGAAACACAGATAGACCTACACAAAATTTTTAACAAATAGTTTGTTAAGCATGCATTATATACATCGTTATAAATAAAATTCTTATCTCTAACAATTGGAATTGGTATATTTATTAAAAAGGTAACCAGGCATGTCGTGTTGCGACAAATTTTGGACAAATCGCAATATAGCGAACGCCAGTAGGGGAAGTTATCCCTACCCACATGAAATGTGCATTCGACACAACACTCGCCTATCACGTAGAGTGTCTGATGAGCTAGTAGGGGAAAAGTGGAAGGGGTCTTGGGCGGAGCTTCTACGTTCGCTATATTGCGATTTGCCCCAAATTTTCTACGCAGAGAAACTTCTTGCTTTTTTCATCTCAGAGCTGGATAACCCAAGTGTCTTGCATACAGTCACCATTTTAAAAAAGAAGTTAAGCATATCACTTGTAATCACTGTTTCAATCTAGTTGATGCACATACATTTTGCAAATCTGATTTAATTTCGGTATTTGCCATATCAACATATGATGGCTCAGAAACCTGTACATTTACAAAAATCTACAAAAGAAGGATTTTATCTCCAAAATGCATTTTAAGTCTGTAGCTGGACTAACACTCAATGATTAACAGAAAAATGAGAATACCAAGAAGAAACTTAAAATACATAACATAACCTTAGCAAAAGAATCAATATTAATGCAAAAAAACTTTGTTAAATCAAGAGCATTCGATACATACATACATACATACATACATACATACATACATACATACATACATACATACATACATACAGCTGGCCTTCTATGCCCAAGGTTGCGGGTTCGATCCCGGGCCAGGTCGATGGCATTTAAGTGTGCTTAAATGCGATAGGCTCATGTCAGTAGATTTACTGGCATGTAAAAGAACTGCGGGACAAAATTCCGGCACATCCGGCGACGCTGATATAACTTTTGCAGTTACGAGCGTCGTTAAATAAAACCATAACATTTAACATTTACATACATACATACATACATACTACAGTAGAGCATCGATTATCCGAAACAATTGGGGACGGGGGGTGTTCGGATAACTGATTTCTCGGATAACCGATCATTTACGAAAACAAATTGTACCGGTCAAGTGTCATAGGAGCAGTATGAAACAAAGAAACACTAATATTAAACACAAAACTGTACATACGTATATATTTTGTATCACACGTCTTACAAATAACACAGAAAACTAGTTTGACAAGCTCAAAATGGCCATTAAAGTAGACCTACAGTTTAGGAAAAGAAGTTCAAACTCCGTTTTTTGCTTCAGAGCTGAGACTCGTTTTTTTGCCGCAAAATCTCGCAAACAGCGCGAAACTTCTACATGGCGCGCGCGTAAATTCAAATTTGCCGACTGGACGCTTTCGGTTAACCGATGTTTCGGTTGATCAGTATTCGGATAATCGATGCTCTACTGTACGTACATACATACATACTTACATACATACATACATACATACATACATACATACATACAGTCGCCCTCGGTAGCGTAGTTGGTATAGCGCTGGCCTTCTGTGCTCGAGGTTGCGGGTTCGATCCTGGCCGAGGTTGATGGCATTTAAGTGTGTTTTAATGCGATAGGTTCATGTCAGTAGATTTACTGGCATGTAAAAGAACTCCTGCGGGACAAAATTCCGGCACACCGACGAATACATACATACATACATACATACATACACACATTACTGCAAAAAATTATGGTAGTAAAAGACAGCTATAACATGTAGGGCCTACATACAAAGTAGGTACTGTGCATCCGTTTGGTCATGTCGCACTCGACATGAAAGAACATCCTTCATTGGCCTCTTTTTTTGACAATTCCCTCATGATACATGTAGTCTACACATACCATGTATCTGTTGTTATTAAGATTAGTAGGTCCAACATTTTTTGTTTGTATGTGCAACCCTTCCACTCTTGATCTTTTAACATTGTTTCTAAGACACATTTCGTCGTGACATTGACCTTTTATTTCTTTTACGGCTCGCATATTCCATCTTCCATTATCCGATACTGTTATTATTAATAAGTACAGAATAACCAAATTTAAACATTAAACTGCTAAAAATCAACAGTAAGTCTGCAGAGACTCATAAAACCCGCGAAATTCTGCAGGCAGAAATATTGTTATTATAGGACCGCCAACCTGGAACCTACGTAGTTCCGTGTTGAAGAACACTAACTAAAGGAGTTATTCCTTTCAACACCGAATGAGAATCTACGTAAAGATTAGTTTTTGGTCCTACAGAATAAATCTGTTACGAACCAAGAACCCGGCGCCGAAGCGAATTTTTCTCTAATAACCATTGTTACCGAATAAGAAGATTGACCACATCAAATAAAGCCCGAGGAATAAGAGTAATTAGTTCGTTCCAACACCAACAGATACAGCATGCTTTCTACATCACGAATCGATAAAAAAAGTAAAATTGATAAAATTGTGGACTTAGTTCCCTTCAACAACGAACGATTCAATTACAAAATACGCTGCTATACAGCGCTCATTGACAGTTATTTAATTTCGATTGTACAACAATATGGTTGTATATATTTATATATATATATATATATATATATTTTTTTTTTAATAATTTATTGATCGATCAGCGCATTTAGCGCTATACAGATCATTTCTAAATAAAATATAAATACAATATTACATGACACTGAATTGAGGGCAGCCTAGATGGGGCTCCTCAATGAACAAAAATAATAGTTAATAAATAGTTATTTACATAGGTTAGTGTGATGATAAATTTTGATTATAATATGAGGTCCATTGGAAGTCGGCTCTTGATTCTGGTGGGAAATGTGGACTTCCTTCCGAGAGAGTAGTGGATGGCGCCTGGAACATTTTCTAGGTTGTTATAGAACTTCTTAGCTTGTGAATGAATAAACTGTTTGATTATGTCAATACCAGTTTCTCTGTGTAGTTGGGTGTTACGGACAAACCAAGGAGAATTGAGTGAAATTCGTAGGATTTTATTTTGAAATCACTGGATGTGTTTAATTTCCTTATTGCAGCTCCTCCCCAGACAGGACAGGCATAAAGCAGTAGAGGTCGTAATAGAGATGTGTAAAGTAGTATGCAATTTTGTAGCTTTAGAGATGATTTCTTGTTGAGGAGTGGATATAATTTAGCGAGTCTTGAGTAGGCTAATTTAAGTTTGTTGTTGATGTGATGTTTCCATAATAGACGGCGACCTAAGTGCACTCCAAGATATTTTACAGCTTCATCCTTTGGTTTCCAAGGTATCACGTTGGTTGAAAGATTTATGCATGGAGGATTTGCAGGACGACACAAAGTAAATATCATTGCTTCGCATTTATGTTATTAATATTGAATAGGAAGAAAGAGGTGTATTTATGATTGTATCTAAATACATTAGATCGGATTTTTTTCAATAGGCAGAAGAGTACCTCAGTAGTAAGCCGGACGAATCGCAGTCAAAGCTTCTAATTTAATACTTGATGCTGACAAGGAAAACATCTACCAAGCAGGAACTGCCAAATGATAATAATAACCCACAATCAAGAGGAAATGTGGCCTAAGAATGAGGAAAAAACATAATAACCCATACACCCTGTTTTTTTTTTTCTGAGTATATCTACACCCTTCACAAATTAACTGCATTTACCGACTCTGACGCCAGAGCTGACTCTGCAAGTCAGACATGGTAAAATGAACGTATATTTCTCCATGTCACTTTGAGATTCATCAACTGCATCACTTTCACAAAAAGTGATTTTTTCTGTAGACAATGAGTAGGGTTGCAACCCTCCCGTATTTCCCGGAATCTCCCGTATTTGCCCCTAATTTTTAACAGTCTCCCGGCTCCCTTATTTTTCTTCTCCTCGAGCATTTTGCTCCCTTATTGTTTTTAATAATATAAAAATCTGTGTTCTAAATATTTTACTGTATTTTGCCGTGCATGGTGATTGGTTATTTATGTGATCAATTAATTTCGTTATTCAAGAGACGCAATAAAATTTGCAGCCTTGTAGAATGTCACAATTTGGAAAAATTGGCTATACCTGTTTTTTTTAAAGATGAGAAATGACAGTTAAGCGGCCAAGCTTGGAACTACGGCCCTATGTTGCTATTATGGACTACTACGCTGTCAGCTGATGGAATTAATGTTAGATGGCTGACATTAAAACATTCATTGACAATTTAAGCGAGGGTAAAAAAAAACAATACAAAAATCGACAAAGAATGAAAGATGAAACGTAGCAATGCTAACATCACAGTCTAGTATATATACAGTCACGAAGCTTGAGTTGTGAGGGTGCTAGGAACAGTAGACTGTGCAGATACTATTTCGGATGGTCTGTAATGAGGCGATATTAGCGATCCTAGTGGTTAGCAACTATCTATGGATGCATATTTATTTCACATTGAGCTTCGTGACTATATATACTCGACTGTGCTAACATTGTGTGCACAATAAATGGCGCCCAGAGAACTATTGAGCACTCACCATGTGGGAACTGTAACTTTGGCAACTCAACCGTTGCGTTGTTACCATGACAACAGGCCTACCACGCCATGTGACTTCAGTTGTTTAGGAATTTATCCATAGATGACATACGCGGAATTTAGCTGGCGACTAGTTTCGAAGTGTTATTCTTCATTGTCCATAGCTTAGTGGAGATCCCGTGTTTTCTTCTGGCTTCCTGTTGTGGTGGGATGTGCCAGAGCCTTCTTTAGTTACAAGCCGGAGCCATACGTCGGCAACACTGTAATTAACTGTCACCCGGAGACCGACCATACAGGACACATGTTTGTGCTAATGCCGATTTTCAATGTAAATTAATGTTACAATATAAGTGTGTGTCGATGGAATTATGTTTGCGGTCGTACCAAACGTTAATTGTTGATGTATTATAAACTAAATGCGCGTTGGTGATAAAAAACAATGAAAATAAAATGGTTGCAGTCTTTGGGAATTTTTACGGTTATTGATGACAAAGTAATTCACTATTCTACTAAACATTAAATATTGTATAACTACATTTTTACAGTCTTATTTGTGGTTTGTGTGTATCAGAATTCTAGCCAAATTGTTGGGTCTCGCCGCCTATATCAATAAAGTTACACCGTTGGTTTTCAAGTTCATTGTAAACAGCTGTTTTGTGATCCCATAAATGTTGCAGTTTTGTTGAAGATTCGGACTGCCTGCTATACGTCAGTACCTATAATTGAATAGTTACCCCGAAAAGAGATCTAACCAACAAAAAATCGAAAGTTGAGTTTTCAGTGGAATAGTGATCCATCGAAGAAACGTCACCGCCTAGCGGAGGTAAGGTGACATAATTTCTCTTTCAAAGGTTAGTTTTTTTTTGTTTCAATATTGGGATTCCAGCGAATAGTGATCTATCTGTTCTAAATGGCGGAAGTAGGGAAACAATCTGTGAGTATTAGTGCTGAAAAACAATTAAATAAAGGCCGGAAACTCAAAATAAACATTCATGAATAGAAGGATAATAAGAATAAAGCCTTAAGGAACGCTGGGAAGCCATATATGAGTAGGAAAGGGTATTTTGTGCCGGGAAAATATGTATCAGAAACGGTGAGTGGAACAATGATGTAACAGTAATTTTTATTATAAGCTGTTTTTTATTAGTTTTCAGATCTGTAGTCCGAGTCAATGGTAATATTTCATTAAATATTTAGGCAACATCGTAACATACGCATATTACGTAGTGTGAAACCATTTTTAAAAACATGTTTTGTCGAATACACATTATTTCCGATATGAAAATTTATTGAAAACTTGGAGGGAGAAAATAGTATTAATTTCACAAAATTATTTTGCTTTCACACTTATTTTAAGAGAAGATTAGTGCACAGAGTACACTTCATCATACGAAGGCAGAAGGTACCTACAGAGTCCTTCAAGATGATGTTGAAATTGCAAAGAAAAACACTGAATTTGTGGTACTGTGTACGGATATGCAGCAAGTACTCCTCTGTCCTACACTTCACCATTCTTCTGTATTTTACCAAAGACAATTTGCTACCTATCCATAACATGGAGAAGATACAGCTTTTTTCTTCGTATGGAATGAGTCAGTGGCTAAAAAAGATTCTTCAGAAGTTACGTCGTGCATTCTGAAGTACGTCGAACTGCATTTCCAGCCACTAAAACCAGGCGAGAAGAAGAGGTTAGTAGTGTGGTCTGATCGTTGCATCGGTCAGAATAATAACTGGCAATGCTTAGCTCTCTATCATTACCTCATTAGGAATAAATATTTTACAACCATTGATCAGAAGTTCTTGGTTAGTGGACACAGTTTTCTTCCCTGCGACAGGGATTTTGCATTAATAGAGAGAAGAAAGAAAAAATCCACAGTCTATCACCCTAAACAGTGGATCGAAGTGGTAGTCAAAGCTAGTCCTGGATTTTCCGTATACTATATGGACACAGAAGATTTTGTTGATCCGTCACTCATAGATGGCATGCTTAAAAGAGATCCTAAATTTAAGATTACTGCATACTTTTGGATCCAGTTTTCAGAAGAGGAGCCAAATAGACTCAGAACTCGAGCAAGCCAAAATATTCTTCAACCATGGCAAACCTATGAGATCTTGGCAACTCACAAACGACGTATTAAGCTAATTCCACTCCCAACAGTTATAGCTCAACTGTACAATGGAGATGTGGCAATAAAGAAAGCAAAGAAAGTGGATTTGTTGGATATGTGCAAGTTCATTCCTCCCCAATTTCGTGAATTCGATCAAAATCTTAGAGTAACTGAGTGACAATGGGATGGATGTTTCATAAAAAAGCTCTCAAAGTAGCTGAGTGAAAGTGACAATATAACATTTGAAACTGAATCATTACTGATTGTGACTTTTACACTTCTTATTTTAGCATTTTAAGTTAGTTGTAGGTTAGATAATTTTTCCATTCTTCAGGGATAGATCGTTTTTCCACTCAATTTTGCATTAATTTGTTAATATTTAATAGTAATAAATTATTTTGCCTATAGTTTGACTCAAATGTGTTTAAAATAGAATGGAATACTACAAGTAGGTATGCTTTTCTTAAGATATTAATCTTCAAATAAGAATAAAATGTTTTTTTCGTTTCCTCAACAATTTGTCGTTTGTGGGTTAGATCTCTTTTCGGGGTAACATTCAATTTGTAGATGCATATAATTACTTTGTTGGTTTTCAAGGTTTGTTTATTAATATTATTTATTTTGTAATAAATTAGGTATAAACATGTTTCTTTTCACTAAGTATTTTTTTAGAGGATTTAAAGTTCACTGAGTTTACGCGAATTGACACATACATGTACTTAATAGATAATGTTGCGTTTTGTTACGTATTATGTTGAAAGTATGTTTTTTCATTTTTTCATAGATTTTTTTACTTGGCTTAGCTGTATTTACATCCTCATACTTTTATTATAATAGGTATGTCAATAGTTTCTTCTGTTTAAATTTTATTTTAGGCCTATTTGCATAATTTACATTCTTAGCTTGTTTTCTGTAGTTATATTTATTTAAAATTATATTTTAAAAGGTTTATAACAAATAATTTAGGATAACAGTATTGTTATGGCGACTGGCCAGGTTCAAACTAAAACTGGCTTCCTGGACATCTGAAATATTTATAGAAAAACACGACATAATCACATGAAATTAAAATGCATATGATATCCTACACCTTTCACGTCAGAGGTGAAACAACATTAAGCGGCAAAACATTGTCAATTTACTAGCCACAAATGTGTTAACTGAATGGAACTTAAGAATACTGCGTAGGAACTTACGTCTTTATTGCATTATTGATTTTATTATTTTCGGTGCAAGGAATATCTTATTTATTTATTTACCTTCGTACTATCAATAAAAACATGTTTTTTTGTAATTATTTTAAGTGGCAGCCTTTGTATGTAAGTAGCCTACTTAAGCCGTATTCTGAAGCATAGTTAATTGATTGCAATAAAACACTATTTTCGAACCCGTAATAATTTACATCACTACTCTGAATCTTGATCTTACCTTTATGCATGAAGTAATATTGAAAAAATACGCGTTACGTATAACGAAAGCAATGAGCAAACACAATATTACTCTAAAATCTCCCGCCTCCACTCTGCGTTGCCAAACCTACCCATGCTCCGGCTTGTAACTAAAGAAGGCTCTGGATGTGTTCATGATTGTGTCGAAAAGGGTGTGTGTTTTGAAATTGAGTTGAGTGTTCAGGATGTGATGTGGGTGTGTTTATAAATTTCATATTGTTCTAGGGTCTAGGCTGTGATTGGAGTTTGTGATGTATTCTGCGTAGGTTGAATTGTTGTGTAGTTTGATTATGGCTGTGATATGTTCTTTGTAACGTGTTTGAAATGATCTTCCAGTCTGTCCAATGTGGAAGTCGTTGCAGCTATTGCATGATAGTTTGTAAATTCCTGTTAAGTTGTATTTATCTGTGTGTCTTGTTAAAATGTATATAGAAAATTGAAAAAAAAGATGTTCTTCTTCTGCTTATAACATTTTGACAAGATAAATTATTTATTCCAAAAGAGAGGAGGACTCAGGCCCTACTGCGCCCCTTTAAATCCGCGCCTGTTCATCAGGGATCATCTCTGGTCAGCTGTACTCTGGAGTTGTTTAATCAGGGCATTCAAATTAAATTTGTGATTTCATCACTGTATCAGAAAGTACACAAGTAATTGTAAACAAAGAGCGCAAGTGTTCTTGTCAATGTTTCCTCTGCAATACTTTATCAGTAAGGCCTTCAGTGATACGAGAGCTTAAGTCACATTGATCTTGTGAATCATTTTATCTTGTATTGTGTCGCCATTAAACATAACTTCTGTAAGTGGACCTGCGTTATTATACGGTAAATCAGTGGCGCCAATTTTTGGAAAACATTGGGTGGGCTCGAACACTTTAGTTTTTAGTTAAAATAAAATAACAAATCTCATAAATAATAATAATAATAATAATAATAATAATAATAATAATAATAATAATAATAGCAAACAAATTATTGAGTGGGCCCATATAAGTTGGCACCACTGCGGCAAATACTGAATTTGTTTTTACGGACATACAATTATTAAGTTTACACAATTTTATACAACAGTTTTTTTTATTATTTTCCAGAAGAAACTCAAAACAATCGAAAATTTAAAAAAAAAAAAAAAAAAAAAAAACATAGTCCAAAAAATGCAAATTTGAGATATTAAGCATATCGTGAGTGTATTGTAGTGGCCATCTACTGAATTAGTTGTTAAGGGGGAAAAAACACCACAGACCTATGTTATAGGCAGGATTCGGCCTAGGGACACAACGTAACCAGTATGAGGTTTAGAGTACACGGAGTATAAATGACGTCATGATCTGTGTGGAGGATTGATGCAACAGCACAGGTGGGTCCGTAATGTGCATTACCGTTGTGTGTAGGCCTATTGCTGCTTGGCTGCGGTACGTGTAACAGGCTTCGGCGTAGGGACACCTGATTGAAGGTTACAACTCACGTTAATACTTAAATGGTAGACATTTATTGTCTACACTAGGAATGTACTGTATATACTGCATCTGTACAGAGTGAAATATATTTTGTGTCGTACTATGACGGACTGTTTACATGTTGAGACACGTAGTAACGGCGCGCTCCATCTCTCACTCCACTCGGCCAACACAACACTATCGACCGTGCGTTCTGAACTTCATGCGCTTCTGTGCCCAGAACCGAAGCCTGGTTATAGGAGTGGAATTTTTCAGTGGTTTTCTTAAAACAACCATAGTCCAAATAATTTTTTTTTTTTTTTGTAAAAACAGACATTATCCAGCCAGGACGATGGTAACATTTACAAATGCCCCATTCATATTACCTTGAAACATTTATTCATAAAATTTTAAACTGTAGTAGTTTCGCAGCACTGCTTCTTACGTATGCGGCAAAAGCCACCTCAGAGGAAAATGCTTTGGCGCTTGAATTATTGTATTAGTTGTGGAGTCATCTTTAGGTGCAGAAATAACGCCATGGAAGAAACGTAAGCAACGAAAGGAGAAGAACCAGGATATAATAAAGAAAATTAAAGGAGAACAGAGTATTTTTTTTCTTAAAACAACCATTGTCCACAGTTACTTACATTTACATATGTATTTCTATAAGCCAATTTAAGTTATAAATGTACTTCAGTTTTCCCAAGATTCCATAACATCTTAAGAAATGACATGATGAATTTCATACTTGAAGTGTCAACAACACTCATGCCAGATAGTTTTTTGTTTCTCCTGAAAATTTATGTTTTTGGACTATGGTTGTTTTTTTTAAACTTTAATTACGACAGTCACAGGATGAATACTGAATCCGTTTTCAGACATTTGTGTTAAAATGGCTGAAATTCAAGAAAATATGAAGGGAAAAGTCATTAAAATAAACTACGTACATACTGGCAGAATGTTGAAACTAGACTTTTTTTGCAAAGCGTAGACCAGTTCCGAATGAAAGAATGCCTCGAGCTTTCAAAATAAGCTCTTACATTTTTTTATAATATTTGCAATTTTTATTTATGCAACAAGTGGATATCTTGATGATTATGGCATGAGTGAATGTTTGTCGCATTCACTATCGTTCGTGCGACAATTTTCACGAGTGTCATAATAAGATTATCCACAAAAAAATAGGGTAAAACTCTTTATAAATTGTAGGAAATAATCTATGAAAGAAATTCGGGATCCATAGCTGACAAATTGTCTTCATATGTTCGTATCGATTAGTTTCGCCTGGCATTGGCATTGAGTAAAGAGAAATGGATGACCTGGCAGGTTATGTTACAAATGTTTCTTTATTTTGTTAATATAGTTTCTCTGAACCACAGAACTGTTTTATGTGATATTACAAAAGTGATACAAAATGCTTAAAGATTGGAAATAAATGATACATTACCTTGTGTCCTGCATTTCATTTCTTGTTACACGGCGTGTAGAAGATAGACGAGTTGCATTCATCCCGATCCAAGCGTTCCGGTATTACCTCATATAGCGAATACGTCATTGCTATTATCGGCAAGCGTGCCATAATAATCCGATTATGAACGATATTTGATGTAGTAACAACCTGTCTATAATGCTAGGATGGCATAAAATAAATTCACCATCTATGATTATTGATTAGTTTATTACCATCAACACAAAAACGAGGAATTTCCGTGAACTTGGAAATAATATCATTGGAAAAGTCATCGAATACGGAGTCCAAAGTAGAGAAGATACTTTCTGGAAAACAGGCATGTTTATCACATTAATTATTTTCTACTTTATTACTGAATTTATATATATTTTTATGTTCAACGTTGTTTATGTTTCTAAACACAAAATAAAAATATGTTGATAAGCATTTCTTTTTTTTTTTTACTTTGTAATCATCTCGCGACACTCCTTAGCTACACGACTTCTCAGGGAGATGCGACCCACACTTTGGGAACAATTGCATAGTAGGAACGAAATGTTGAAATAGGTATTAATTTCTTTATTTTTAATTGCAGTATATACCTTTTATTTAAAGCAAGTAAATCTTTTTGCGGAATTACTCTGCTTGTACGAAAGCACTCAGTCTATCTCTATTTCGTCACGTAGCGCAAGAAGTCTATGATTCATGAAGAAACTGGGAAAACCCAGTAACGAAATTGTGTGTATTTATTTACAAATACTTCACAATGTTGCCACGAAGATTTCTTTAGTAGTAATATTTCCTTGAATTCTTTGAATTTCTATTTTTAGTTTATTTTGATGTTACAAGTAGACTACTTATTTGAAGAAAGAATGCACTTGATTTCTGTCTTTTACTTTTAATTTCAAGGACCCAATAATTATTATTAGACAACAATAAGAGAATTATTCAATGCCATTTTAAACTATAGAGTTCCATTATAAATCCTTAATAATGGGCTAATAATAACATAATTGAGAAAGTTAGAGAAAACTTAAGTAGCCTACTTAAGGAAAATTTGCCATACAGCCATTTATTGTATTGTATTGTATTTATTAACATTCCATGGTATTCATACATTGCTTTACAGCTAGAATATGAAACAAGTCAAGAAACTTAATACTATTGTAAAGTCTTAATTTAAAGTCACAGTCTAGATGAAATATATACAGACGAGATTATAATCTACTAGTAGGCCTACAACACATAGTTTTATTATCAATGTCTTGAATTCACCTACAGAATAGAAAGCGTGAGAAATTAGGAACTTCTTTAATTTGGCCCTAAATAATCTTATGTTTTGAGTTTCATTTTTATATCGATAGGGAGGCTATTAAAAATTTTTACTGCCATATAACGCACTCCTTTTTGATAGCACGATAGACTTGCCGATGGAGTATGAAAGTCATTTTTTGACGTCTATTTATGCTATGAACTGTTGAATTAGTTACAAAGTTTTCACGATTATATACGAGGAAGATTATTAATGAAAAGATATACTGACAAGCCATGGGCATTATTTGTAGTTTTTTGAAAATAGTCCTACACGATTCCCTAGATTTGGCACCTACTATTATTCTAATTACTCTTTTTTGTAATAGAAATATACTGTTACTACCTGTGGAATTTCCCCAGAATATTATTCCAAAACTCATTACCGAGTGGAAGTATGCAAAGTATATTGTTTTTAAAGTATTGGTATTTACTATCTTTTGCATAGATCTAATAGCAAAACAAGCTGAATTTAGTTTGGGGGCAATTTCTTTAATATGATTATTCCAATTTAACACATTATCGATTTTTAAGCCAAGAAATTTTGTTAAACCAATTTTTACCAAAAGTTCCGCAGACTAAATAAAATAATCTTTGTCGCAGTGGTGATGCAAATAAGACGAAGACCATGGACATAGGAAGAAAAATAAAGACGGTAAACTTGCGAATTCTAAATGAGGCAGTAGAGCATGTGGACAGCTTCAAATACTTGGGGTGTACTATAAGCAGTAGCATGAGCTGTTGCTAAGAATTCAAAAGGAGGATAGCAGTGGCCAAGGAAGCTTTTAATAGAAAAAGAAGAACTAAGGAAGAGACTAGTGAAGTGCTTTGTATGGAGTGTGGCATTATATGGGGCAGAAAAATGAACATTACTACGAAGTGAAGAGAAGCGAATAGAAACATTTGAAATGCGGATATGGAGAAGAATGAACGTATGAAGTGGACAGAGAGAATAAGAAATGAAGCTCTGTTGGAAAAGGAATTGGCTGGGTCACTGGCTGAAAAGAAACTGCCTACTGAAGGATGCACTGGAAGGAATGGTGAACGGGAGAAGAGTTCGGGCAGAAGAAGATATCAGATGATAGACGACATTAAGATATGTGGATCATATGCTGAGACCAAAAGGAAGGCAGAAAATAGGAAACATTGGAGAAAGATGGGTTTGCAGTGAAAGACCTGCCCTTGGACAGAACACAATGAATGAATGACAATGGTGAGAAATCGTGAATTGGCTGGGTCATTCCATTACAGCAACATTAAATAAAAATACGTTAAATTGCAAGTCTCATTGTCTAATCTTCACATGTACGCTACCGCAAGAATTACAATATGTTCTGTTTTCAAGTTGAGCGTACACTGCATGTTCAGTTCAAAGTGTGTCATGGCTCGCTGTATGCCATCATGTGGCTAGCCGATGAGCCTAGAGAATTCATTCTTCCTACACTTCCGCAGAGGCGCATTACCTATGTGCCAGAGAAGTTGCCTGGTAAGTACGGCGTTCATTCTGAAGAATACTTACCGATATGTACGGTAACGCCAGTAGTGGCAGGAATGTGAACTGTTTGGAAACACGTACTTTGGTGAGTTTTTTTCTTACTGTCGGGATATGTGGAGAGGGTTAAGACGATTACTTACGTATTTGTTGACATTAACTTCGACGGTCAACATGGACACGGAGCATTTGATTTGTACTGTGGAATTTGCCGTACGCAACCGATGATAACAAATACCCTGCGTACGACTTGCCCGCGCAAAACACAGTTTGAAAGAGGTTATGGTAGCACACAGACCGTACAGGCCGCCATCTGTTGCTACGATGCGACGTTCAAGTTATACCGTACACGTCTCAAGTTCAGATTGAACGCCTTGATTAATAGGCAACTTCTCTGACATAAAAGCTGAAACTGGCTTCAAATCGCTGACTCACAACAGTGACGTCATGACACACTTTGAAATGGACACCCAGTAGTAACAATAAGGGTACCTGTATCTTCCTGAAAAATAATGACAGTAAATTCCAAGTATGAGCTCATATATTCACGGCGTCTAACGTGGTGTGAGAGTTTTTTTTTTATTTTCACCGTGTCGCATATACATAAAAATGAAAATTCTCGAAGCTTTTGTGGAAATTAACACACGTAACCTATAACAAGGGAGATTTTACAAGTAATTACAGTCCTTTAAGAAAGGGTCTTGCGCCATAGCTGATCGCAGTAGCGGCCGGTGATCGAAATCCTCGGTGAGGCCAGATGCAACTAGTTCAAGTGCCTCCGATAGGAAATGTTTATTTATGATATTAATTATTATTGTTATTATATTATTAATATCATTATTACTGTATTATTATTATTACTATTATTAGTCTATTCTTATTACTATCAAGAAAAATAATAATTTCACTCACCAAATAAGCTGTTATGCTGTGAGTTTCAGTGATTGTTTCAGTGTGATGAAGCAACCCATATTATGTGTTGAAATTCCGCTTTCTTTCTTTTCTTTTTATTTTTTTCCTTTGACAGCAACAAACAAGGCCAAGAGAAGTTTATTTTGCCTCACATTACCACATAACCATTTATGTTGCCCATACCAGGATGCAATAGAAACTTGCGTTTTAAGATTATGTGTCAGAAAAATTATCAGCGATGTCGTAGGTAGTCTCTCTCTTTATTTAAAACTTCCTTTCTTTCAGTATTATTTCTTCTCGAAAAAGGACACTCTAACAATGAATTAACTACACCAGCATTATTTCTCTCATTTGTTTCTGTTTATATTTTCCCGAAATACATAACAACATTAGCCCAGATTCACTATACTGTACTACGAAGTACAATAGTAGACCACCCTCGCTTATGTCATAAACTGAGACATAAGGGGAGAGAATCGAGTGGGTCTCTGCCTGCCAAAAAGCTGGAATTTTGTTATTTATGGCCTAGTTAGGAAAACAAGTCACCACTGCTATTCCCACCCTACTCTACCCTTGAAGCCGGCCCATGGATGGGAGGAGTGAAACCTGACCAGGCCAGACGAATTGTGCCTCAGCTACAACGTTTTAAGCGTAAACTCAAAGCCCGCGAAAGGACATGAAATGCATTAAGCCAGACCCGGCAGGAACGATTCAGGCCTCAGGAACAAATTTTACTGCAAAACAGGTCTATATACATCACAAGCCAGACCCGGCACGAGCGATCCCTTCCTCAGGAACAAATTTTACTGCAAAACAGTTCTATATACATCAAAGTTTTCAAATGCTTCTACAGTGATATATGCTTCATACAAATAACTAACACAAAATTTGATTTCAGTTAAGCCAAGTGACTGAGGCCCGGCCTCACTTGCCTCAGTGAATCAGCCGCCACTGAGCTGATGTGGTATAAGTAGTGACGGCGCCAGGATTTCACAGTTGGGGGGTGTGGAAGGGGTGCTGTACAGGGCTTACCAAAACTCGATGGCAAAATTTCAGGAATGGATTCCTCATATACAGAGAAAACGAAAGTTGTACGAGTGCGGAAATACATAATTACAGAGTAGGCCTACCCTATCAAACTTATAGTTGGAGCGCTCTGTTCACGTATCAGACGAAAAGTTCATGTTACTGCTTATAGTACACCCCAAGTACAGTATATGAAGAATTCCCAAGTTTACCGTTTTTATTTTTCTTCCTATGTCCATGGTCTTCGTCTTATTTGCATTTATCTTCATCTCATACTGCTCACAGTAGAGGTTGATTTATGTTTAATACTAATACATTCTGAGTAAATTAACTTTGTGATCAGGGCCGGTTTTAGTAGGTGCGCAGTGCGTGCGAGCAAGCAGGCGGCCGAAAGAATAAATGTAATATATAATTTTAAAATAACTGTTAATAATTTAGTGTTATACGAATTTTACAAAGACAAAACGTGAACTAATGTGCGCTAATTTGATATCAATTATTTCTGATTCCATTGCTGACGGAACAATAAATAAATATTTATATTTAGCGGATTTGGTTCACATTTTAATTTACTTTAAAAACAGAATGTTATGAAATGTGCATAGTTTGAATATTCACCCAACAATCAAGTTTCTTGTCGATTGTTTTTAACGTTTCCAGCCACTGCATACAATTCGTTAGAACTTCATAGTGAGCAGTGTGAAGTGGAACTTTCTGATTAAGAATAAAATAAAACAGATACGTATTTAGTGTTTTCATTGATTTCTAAACTTATTTATTTTCATTTCATTTGTGTTCAGCGTAGATAACAACTAAACTACGGAGGAATCTGCACAGAAAACCTTAAGATAAGTTTGCGTCATTACAACGTTTTATTTAATTCATTATAAAGCAGTATAAGAAAATTATTATTATTATTATTATTATTATTATTATTATTATTATTATTATTATTATTATTATTATCAGTTGAGTTTTCACAAGGAATGTGAAACTAGATCCGGAAAGAACGTTCGCGAGAACATCGTCATGCTGCGACTGCGAAATTTTCCTTTAAAATTATTGTAAAATCGAGCTTTGCGGTCACTTAGACAATCAAAGAACCCGGAATGATAATGTGAAGTTTATATTAAAAATGTAAATTGTCAAAATGTACAAAATGTTAAACGGACGTTTCACAATAAAGTCGGAACTCAAACTAACGAATGGGTGAATACCGCTCCTTTAAAGTCGACAATTCACAATATTTAAAGCATCTGAATTGCAGAACTGTCAAAATAACCTTCTCAATTATTGAGACATCTCAATTATTATATGTTTGACGAGTTAAATTTCATATTGTGTTGGCTTCATTTTATTACAAGATCGGCACTAGGCGGTAGGTGTCTCTATAATAAAGTTCTTCTTCTTCTTCTTCTTCTTCTTCTTCTTCTTCTTCTTCGTGTTTTAGGATAAATCCTGTATTTTCCAACTTTGCTGTCTTAATCCGACGTTGGTGTCCAACTTTCCTATAATAAAGTTATCATTGTTATAATTCGAACGTGCCACAGCACCAAGCACAGGGATTATATTGAAGGAGAGGTAGGAGGACTATGCATTACGTCGATGTAGATTTTGTTACTCTGACAGTGAAAAATTAGAGAAAGGTAAACGATTATGGATTAAAAAAAATACTCGAATCTAAACGTTATTTTTCAAAAAGTTCAAGGAGTCTACACTACACTATGCTGCGATAAATTATTTGCCTTTAGAGTTAAAGAAAACAACATGATAATTTGTTATTGTTCTATTTAAAAAAGGTAACCGGGGAAAAAAAGACACTGCTCCACACCTGAATGTAGACGATGTATAGGGTTGCCAGATGTACGGTTTTACTCGCAACAATACGGTTTTAGCTCTTTTTATTCCGCGTACGGTACGAGTCTTGAACCGTACGCCAAATTAAATGTTCTGTTTTAATATTTCAAATCTCGCGCGCAGTACCTACGTGATATTTGCAGTGTGGTTGGTGGGGGTGTAGTAGTATGTATGACAGTACCAGAAAAATTGGTGTGTTTTATAGATTAAACTGGTGCACAAAGCCGAAAAATATTATATTTGTAATAAAGTTCTTGCTAAGCTTTTCCCCATTTACGGGGATTATTTTCAGTAATGACTACAAAATGGAAGGATGGAAAGAACAGAATACTGCAAAATGTTATAAAAAGATGAACTTTTTGTATAATTCAACAATAATGAAAACTATAGTGAATTTTACAAGAAGATTTTGTTATATAAATAAATAGTTAAAATTTAAATACGACATATTGAAGTGGAAATACAGGTTAAATATGTGACATAATAAATAATTACAATAGGTACCGGTATAATATAATGCATAAATCATAATAAGATTAATTGTATTAATTAATATGTAGGCCTAATACATTGGTTGGGTCACTGACTGAGAAGAAACTGTCTACTGAAGGGTGCACTGGAAGAAATGGGAAAAGGAGAAAAGTTCGGGGCAGAAGAAAATATATTATGATAGGTAAACGATATTAAGACACAGTATATGGATCATATGCGGAGACTAAGAGGAAGGCAGAAAATAGGAAAGATTGGAGAATGCTGGGTTTGCAGTGAAAGACCTGCATTTGGGCAGAATACCTACTATGAATGAATTAACTCTCTTCTTATACACTCAACGTTTTTTTTTTTTTTCGAAGAAGCCGAATGGGAATGAAACTTCCTATTTCCCATCTCAAAATCTGACAACCCAACGATGTACGCTGTCAATTTGATCCGCATATTACTCATACAAGGCATATAAAACCAATAGGATGTCGAAAAATAAACTGCGAAAAAGAAGATGAAGGCATACGAAGAAGAAGGCATAATAATGCCGCAACAAATTACGGCCTACACATCAATGCGAGAGTACATTAGCCATCTGCAGGCGCGGAAGGATACAAATCAGTTTACGTCACGGAAAGTACAGAGAATTTCGAGGTCACCGGGGAAGTACCGCTGGTGAATGTGAGAAAGAGAGGGGGTTTTGTTGCGTGTGGGTAAGTAAAGGAATTGCGTTTAGTTTATTGTCAACGTTAAACGTGTGAAAGAGTGATAGTGGAAGAAGACGTATTAAAACATTGTCTTTGGTGGAAGTATTGATATCTAGTGTTATTATTAAGCTTGAATTTGGGAAAGCACAATGTCAGCGTCAGCAACTACTCTTTTTAATTGTGGAATCATAATTAATCCTCCATCTTCTTATGATTGTGATAGATTAGGTATTTATTTAACATGCAGTTTGAGCCATATATTTTGTTTGCAAATAAGAACATAGATGTTACATCCGGGTATTTGTTTATGATATAATCATCAGGAACATAACCTCAAATATTACAATATTTCAGCATGAAAATAAGTTTCTTGATAGTGTTCATATTGGATTTTAAGTCTGTTGTTTATTGACTAGTTTAGAACTTTATAGAATTTGTGGTTTGATAATGCTATTCTAACTGTAACATTATGTATTTTGTATCTCTTAGGAATGATGAATTCTGCTCCAAGTCCAGGTGCATTTTCACAGAGTTCGGTGGATTCACATGATTCATCGAGCAATATGTCAGCACCCTCACCGATGTCAGTGACACTGTCGCCACAAACATATCAGAATTTTTTGGTCCTCAGTCCGGAACAAGTTGGTGTTGGTGGGTGTCAGTGTGTGATGTGATGTTTTTTTTGTGTTGTTTGGTATAAACATTAGATAATTTCTATTAAAATGTGAAAGACTCAATATCTTAGCAATGAGAGCTCAGGTTAGGTTAGCAACCGTTAGGGCTAAACTAGCGCTGAGGTAGTTCCCTTCATATTCCGCTTTTGCACCTTGCATATAAGTACGAATCTGCGACAGGTTAGGTTTGGTTAGTTTAGGCTTTTATTATGCCTCGTATATACGATCAACTGCATCTTCACAAAAAAAAAATAATAATACAAATGGCTTTCAGAGAACCCGGAGGTTCATTGTCGCCCTCACAAGTCTGCCTATTCTGAGCAAGATTCGTCCAGTCCCTACCATCATGTCCCATCTCCCTCAAATACATTTTCATATTATCCTCCCATCTTCGTCTCAGCCTCCTCAAAGGTCTTTTTCCTTTCAGGTCTCTCAACTAACACACTATATGCATTTCATGATTCACCCATATATGCTACAATAATAATAATAATAATAATAATAATAATAATAATAATAATAGTAATGATAATAATGTTAAGCCTGTCAATACTGTAGTAGTAGTAGTAGTAGTAATAATAATAATCAGTGGCGTATACTGGTTAAAGGGTTTGGGCTACCGCTGACCCTATTATTACACAAAATATATCTAACAATTACTTTAATTTTAATTACTATGGTAAAACTAATAATACAAAATTATTACATTATGTTATATTATAAACTTTTTCTTTTGTAATTTCCTTGGGCTACCGCCAGTAGCCCCGGTAGCCCGCAAAATACGCCCCTGTTGATAATAATAATAATAATAATAATAATAATAATAATAATAATAAAGAGCCTATGCTACAAATAAAACTTTGATTACGCTAGCCTGCAGTAGATCTGTGTTGCAGAGAGTGTTCCAAAGACTTTCCTTCTCTCTCCATCCAGAAAATAAAGAAGAGAGTGAAAACTACTAATGATATCAATATTTGGAGAAATTATATAAGCTTATCGTGCTAGTTTTAAAATCAAGTTACAGATGTTTGAATTAAATACAATTGAGTCAACAAATTATGCTGTCCATTAAAATATTTCATTAAGAATGTTTATAGTTACTTTGTTACAATTTTTTATTAAAGTGAATATCTAAAATTGTTGACTAAGTGTGTATTAAAAATTAATACTTTTTGTTTTTCTGTTGAAGTAAGTTTATTTATAACTGTGACAGACTTTTAGCGAGTATGGATTGTGACTTTTTTCCATTTTATATTTTCAGGTTTACCATATCTGCGAATTATAGAGCAGCCAGTAGAAAAATTCCGCTTCAGGTACAAATCTGAAATGATGGGTACTCATGGAAGTATTCTTGGACGCAGTTCTGATAAGAACAGAAAGAAAACATATCCTACAGTTGAGGTGAGTCTTTTGTATAATAAATAAATATATTATTAAACACTAGAGTATTACAGGTTCTGTAAATGACAGAAAAAGACGACAAAAGTGCCGTGTTCTTACGGAAGAAAAACTGGATGAAATTGATGCGGTATTAGAGCGTAACCAACACAAGTCTCTGAGACGTTTAGCACAGTAGACAGGGATTTCTAAAGCATCTGCAGGAGTGGCAACAAAAATTATTGAAATTAAAACCGTATAGAAAAATTCTATCATGTTATGAATTATAACCCTAAGATTACAATCGCAGTCTTAATTTTTGTAATTAGGTGTTAGAAAAAGTAAATAATGAAGAACTTTATCCCTGATCGATTTTTTTATGATGAGGCTTGAGTTCATCTGCATGCCCACGTGACATCACAGAATGACAGATAATAATAATAATCCGTGGCGCTACAGCCCGTGAAGGGCCTAGACCGACCAGCTGGCTGCTGGCCTCACGCCCACATGTCGAAGCAAAGGTGGACGATCATTCAACCAGAATGGAGGTATCGTGTGGTTAGCATGATGATCCCCCCAGCTGTTATAGCTGGCATTCGCAACTGGATTTCGCTACCTATCGTAGCTCCTCAAGTGTATCACGATGCTGGGTGGGCACCGGTCCCATACACTGGCCGAAATTTCATGAGAAAATTTCTTCCCCCATGAGGACTCGAACCAGCGTGCATTCCGTAACGTGAGTCCTAGGCAGGATGCCTTAGACCGCGATGCCATGGCACAGGACCAGAATGACAGATATTGATAATTAATCAGAGAACCAGATATTGTGCATGAAGCTCCATTGTAAGTTTTAATGAGTTACATTGCGCGAGTGCGCTTGCCATCTCAGCAGCAGAAACAGTACAGTCCTAAAGGTACGAACAAAGGTGCTTCATAAAAATCCAAGTTGCGAGAGAAAAAAACATGTAACTCAGTTTCATGTTGAAGTTTGCCGATAAGCTATTAATGTTTGACTATAATTATATGTGTACAAAACCGCCTTTGCTTATCATAAAATAAATAAATTTTCATTAACGTTTTCGATACTTGTGTATCATCTTCAGATGTGAAATGTTAGATTAATATGATGAAAACCTTGCCTATTAGATGGAACTTAATGTGGTAATTGGATGAAACGTCTTAACAACACGCATTTTAATAAAATATAAACATGTTAGTGACAAAACGACACTGCGCTTTAGTTCAACGTCAAACATCAAGATCAACAGAAACTGCCCTATTCAACGAACTTTAAATCGGCAAATCCAGCCAACATATGTTCAACGTGATTATAATTTTTCAAAGTGATTTTACAAAGTGTTCACATTCAATGACTACGCTAATAGTGGTTACAATTCTTAAACAGTTTAATTTTTATATATTTTAGATCATATCACATGACTTGCAGTGATTTAAATCGGCAAATACGGCCAACACATGTTCAAAGTGATTTGAACTTTTAAAGTGTTTATACAAAGTGTTCACATTTCAATAACTACGCTAATAGTGGTTACAATTCTTAAACAGTTTTATTTTATATTTTAGATCATATCATATGACTCGCAGTGATTTAACCTAACATAGCATGTATATCATAGATCAACCTAAGTTAAGTCCAAGCAATCACACTAATATGACCCGAAAATTACCACATTAAGTTCCATCTAATAGGCAAGGTTTTCATCATATTAATCTAACATTTCACATCTGAAGATGATACACAAGTATCGAAAACGTTAATGAAAATTTATTTATTTTATGATAAGCAAAGGCGGTTTTGTACACATATAATTATAGTCAAATGTAACTCAGTGCTTTAGGTTATTGCAAGAAGCCTGTGGAAGAGAAGTCCTACCACACTGAACTATTGCAAATTGGTGGAAGTGAGGCATTCACTTTCAGTCAAGAGTTGACATCCAAAGAGCTTCAGATTGATCAGTGAGAGAGATATCCAAAAATGCTACTGCAGATGGAGTCCACCGTCTTCCAAGAATTTGGCAACAAATTATTGACATGACAGGAGACTATATTTGAAGTAGGCCTATGTAATGTCAAAAGTAACCTAAATAAATTTAGTGTGAAACAGTAAACTATGTTGCCATTACTTTTCGAATGCCCTAGTACATTCCCTTAATGAATATCTTTTTACCATTGCCATACAACAACTGACAGAATGAACGACCTATACTCAGTCATAGCCAAATGAACACTGTTACTGTCAAATGCATACATCCTCTCCTAGTGGCGATGTGTGGGAACCTATCAGATAAGCAGCTGACCAATTTCTCAATCTAGATGGCTCAGACATACTGTATTATTTCTAGGTACACCACCAAACTTATTTATTTTAAGTTAATGGTTATAAGAGAATAAGGAAAATTAGAGTGTGTAATGAATGACATATACCTCCTCTCTTCTGATATTTAGTCGTATTTTTCGTGGCTAAACTTTTTATCATCAAACATGGAGTAACTGTTTACCAAACGACATACTCTTTTCTATGTAACTTCTTTCGTTTTTGTTTATAATAAAGGTTCAAGATAAACTATGTATCAATACTCTTTAGTATGTGTATGTAAAATAGACATTTTGGAATTAGAAGGTTACTGGCAAGAAAAAAAGACCTTTGAGAAGACTACCAAAAGTGGCAAAGACAGGTCTTTTAAGGGTATATATATATGTGAACGACCACAAATATTATCAGAAAATGCAGGTTCTAAATTTCTAAAATTTTGTAAAGAAATGAACTCACAATTGGACAAAAATTACGAGGTACCACAACAAGACTTATTAGAACTTAAATATCTGATAAAAGTATAAAATGGTTACTAATAATATTTTTTTAGAATTCATTTTTACTTTAAATTAAATTTTCCAAAATTTGAAAATTTTCACACATATTATTTCATAACTCCACAACTATTAGAGATAGAATTCTAAAATTTTATACACTGATTTAACATGCATAGAATACAGTAATGCCCTTTTCTTTGAAAATAGAAAAAATTAAGTCACAAAACATGTAAGTTTTAATACATTTTATATAGGACAAAAAAAATCAATTGTATTAAAATAAACAACTCTACATGTCTGAGAGTAGTCTACTTTTCAGAAATAAGTGTTTATTACATGCAGGAAAAATATTAAAGATGTCAGAGAGACTGTAACTACAGAATTCCCCCCCCCCCCTACACTGATAAAACAGGTTTGAAAAATATTATTAGTAACCTTTGTTATACTTTTATCAGATATATTTTAAGTTCTAATAAGTCTTGTTGTGGTACCTTGTAATTTTTGTCCAATTGTGAGTTCATTTTCTTATAAAATTTTAGAAATTTAGAGCCTATATTTTCTGATAATATTTGTGGTCGTTCACGTACATATACCCTTAAGGTCTAGTTTGTGATTGATTCTTATTCTTATTATTATTATTATTATTATTATTATTATTATTATTATTATTATTATTATTATTATTATTATTATTATTATTATTATGCTGAACTGTTATTGTTTCCAGGCTGTTGTACATCACAATAAATATTAATGAATAAATAAACAAATAGGCTAAATAAAAATTATTATTATTGGTGGTAGTAGTAGTACCAGTAGAAATATCAGAAACATGCATATTTGTAAGAAAGGAAGAAAATATAGCTATAAATCAGAATTACCTGCCAACATATGAAAAATTTAGCTAATATTTCTTTTGACACCTTTGTGTTAGAAGTCCCGAAGCTAAAATTATATTGAACCACAGACTTGATGACTTTGAAACAAATTGACAATATTTGATAATTTTGTTCTATGTTAGCCAACTTTTCAGAGTTATGCTGCAGTGTTGAAACAGTAACAGTAAGTAAAGGACTCATGGTCGGCCTATTTTGAAAAAAATAAATCTTCACTTGCGTCTGATAGGAATGGAACTTTGGACCACTGAGTCTTTAGCAACTAAAGATACAATTATTGAATAAGCGAATGTATCTACATTCCTTAAATTCCAGAATCATTAGTTACCTGTTTTGTCTCTTGCTTACCTCATCTACAGGTTTTATTGTGTGTATAAGAAATAAGTGTCTGCAATTTTAATGTGTACTTTCAGCTCTGTAACTATGATGGTCCTGCTGTCATCCGATGTTCCTTATATACAACACATCAAAACAAGGCCCACAGGTCACCACACACCCATCGACTGGTTGTCAGAGCAGACAATGAGGACAAGGATGACCCTCATGAATTTGCAGTTTCACCTGAACTTGGCTACACTGCAGTGTGAGTTGCACTTTTCTTGAAAATAATTGATTAAAAATAAATTGACAGTTTCTGTTCATTCATTACATTAAATATTTATGTAAAACTTATCGCATTTAAGTGTTCAAATAAAATTACCTTACAGTAGCGTGCAAATTAATTCGAACAACGTAATTACTTATGCAAAAACACTCAAACGGGATAAAAAAAAGGATCTAAGACATACCTCAGTAATCTATGTGGCCTCCCTTGTTCCTAATAACAGCTCTGAGACGATTTGGCATGGATTCCACTAATTTCCCACAAATATTCATTTCTTCATCGCGAAACTATACACCAATGAAGGCAGAAATCACCTTCTCCTTTGCAGAACAATCCATTTTTTGCATTCTTCTTTTGCAAATTGACTACAAGTTCTCAATGGGGTTGATGTCAGGTGAGTTGCCTGGCCAGGGGAGTACCTGAATATTCTTCTTGTTGAAGAATTCTGTAGTTTTTCGAGACGTATGGCATGGTGCCAGTTCTTGTTGGAACACACCTCTGCCATCCGGAAATGATTTTTGCAGCTGGGTTACGATTCTGGTTTCCAATAAGTGAATATATTTGTCAGAATTCATCATTCCCGTGATAGGTATTAATGCTCCAGGCCCTTCATGTGTAAAACAACCCCAAAACATTACTTTAGGGGGGTATTTGGGTGCTTGTTGGAGATGAGCTGCTGTTACTTTTTCGGATCCTTTCCGTACATAAGAAACACGGTGGCCGTGGACCTCGAAATGAGACTCATCGGAAAAAAGTACATTCTTCCAGTCATTCACTGTCCAGTGTTGATGTAATTTTGCCCACATTAAGCGTTTTTTGCACATAACAGGGGTTAGCAGTTGCTTCTTAATAGGCTTACGAGCCCTTCGTCCAGCTTCCAAAAGCCTACGCCGCACTGTTGTGACGTGAATATTCGCCCCAGTGGTAGCCATTAACTCGTGGGTTAAGTTAACAGCAGTTAGTCTAGGATTTAATTTACTTTTCCTGACAATTAAATGATCATCTGCAGACGAAGTCTTCCTTTTCCGGCCACAGTTTCCTTTTTTCTGGGGTGTGATGGATCCAGTCTCCCTGTATCGTTTTATGATCGAATTAACAGTAGCCAAACCGATGAGACATTCTGCAGCAATTTGCCTATGTGTCATAGAAGAATGCTCTGCTAATGTTATAATTTTAGACCGTTTTCGTAGAGTTGTATCCATTTGTGAAGATGACAGAATGTACACAGGATTGCAGTATTAAGTCTTCAACACAACTGAAATGCTTATAAGTACAAAACGACAGGCAAAATGTCACGTATTATAAAAAAAATAATAACGACAGACCTTCAACAATGGAATTACACGTACTACAGATGTCAATTAAAGCGGTATGAGCAGTATTTCAACATAAGACGAGAAATCTAAGCACTTTTGTGTCTGAAAAAGGAATATCTTCTGTCATTCATGTAAATCTATAGCAAATATTACTGTAAATAAATGATTAAATGGCGATCTTACTCGTGTTAATTGTGTAAGTATGTGCGGCTTACAGCTGTTTCGGTGCTTCTTCACACCATCCTCAGAGCCTACTAGATCTCGGCGTCATCTCGAACTTCACTGCCTGTTGTGTGGGTGCGTTCGATTGTTGAAAAGTGTTGTGGTGTCAAATAGTGTGTGTGTTCTGAAATTGATCTGTGTGTTGAGAATTTGATCAGGGTGTGTTTTAGTGTGTCTGTATATTTCATATAGTCCTAGTTAAGATCAATTTCAGAACATACACACTATTTGACACCACATTTCAACACTTTTCAACAATCGAACGCACCCACACAACAGGCAGCAAAGTTCGAGATGACGCCGAGATCTAGTAGGCTCTGAGGATGGTGTGAAGAAGCACCGAAACAGCTGTAAGCTGCACATGCTTACACAATTAACACGAGTAAGATCGCCATTTAATCAATTATTTATATTCTAGTGTTAAAAGTAGTATACGAAAGATTCAACATGAAATATTACTGTCTTCAGATATACTACAAGGTACCAAACTATCTATGAATGTTCATGAATTTCGTATTTCTTTATGTTTAACTTGATTATCACCAGTTTACACTTTTAAATGTCATTAGTCACGTATGGCATAAATGTAAGTTCAACTTACATAGTAGACTATAGTAAACATAATTATCTTTTAAGTTAAGTGTTCGAATTCTCTTAATTTATTTTTATAGCCATACGAATATAATAATTTCTGATAGAACAGTATGTTTCTCTTGCTAGTGAGGAATAAAGAAGTTTATGCAAAATAATCTATTTGCTTGCATGTTCTATATTTATCTTCCAAGCAAGACATTATGATGTAATTAATATGGAAAATACTGGAAAGCTTTGGTTAGAATCAAATATGTTCTGAACTTAAAGTAATGATTTTTATTACAGGTTTCAAGGCATGGGCATAATCCATACAGCCAAGAAACACATTGCTGACGAATTGGTGAAGAAGAAAAGGTTACGTCACTTAGAATTATTACGGAGTCGTAATGTGAACATCACCAGCTTATCCACACGGGATGAAATAAATGTAAGTCATAAAATTATCATTATTATCGTTGTTGTTCTCGTCATCATCGTGATGGTTGTGATTTCACATTGCTCCAACTTATGTTTACCCAAGACCTCTTTGCATTAAATTTGTGTTAGCTTGTTAGAGTTAAATTCCCTCTTTCGAGATAGGAGAATCTGTACGAATTCATTACTCAGAATGATGGAGTTACATATAATTTTAGTGAGTAGCAAAATGAAAATTTGACGTGAGTGACAAACACCAATAGTGATCTCTTATTAGCACAGGGGCGGTTATTCAGGTGAAGTAGGTGAAGTGCCACTTCACCTATTTACGTGTAAAAAACAATTTTATCTCGTATTAATAATTAATTTTAGTTATTACCAGTTCCGTATTTCTAAAATAAAAAAAGTTTTATTTTTAGTCATTATTAACAGTGTTTAGTTATATAAATAGTACCTGTAACCGTCTGCTGAATAGAATAATGCGAACTGTTACGAGCGCTGAGCGGTGTCTATTAGAACCTGCAATACTGTAGAGGTGAAATTATTTGGGCTCCCATTCTCATACAGCACTTGGTTTCCATGGTAACGTGACGTCACGCACTAAAGAAAGATTGTATGAGTGAAGTGTGTTTCTGAGTCTTTCAGTTACGGAGAACTGTCAGGCTTGTAGGTGGAGTAACCAGTTTGCAAATCTAACGGTACTAATAATAGAGAAGGGTTGAAGCTAGTCTCCAAAGCCGGGGCTATTGTTGAAAGGCTGTGAAATTTTACAGTATGTACTACCTGACTCGAGAAAAGTATCCTCATTCCTTGTGTCTAAGCAGCCACCCCTGCAGCAGTAAATTAGCTGGCTATATGTTATTTTATCAGGAATGCACGCCACATACATTTGTAAAGTTTAAAAGTTGTTTTCCACTGCGGGTATTATTTCTTCTCATGAGTTTGCCAGTTTTATTCCAGCTCTTGTACTTGAATGTTTAACGCACACGTAAATGTAGGCCTACAATTGTAGTTTAGTACTTATTAACTTATTATTTAATGTATTTAGAGTACCAGTATATTAGTGATAAGTGTATATAGTGTATTAATCCTACATCGTAGTGTATATTGTATGTTTAATCACTATAGGGCTATTATGCAAATACTTAGGTACCAGTACGTAGAAAATATTGATAAATGAGTGCGAAATATGTACCCCGAAAGTGGCACGGTTTGTAATATATTAGAAATGCCGTTTTGTAGACTTAAATATGAGGATGAAAAAGATGTTTTAAATTCTGGATGTCCTGAAATTCCATTTGTTCTTTGTTTTAAAAAGCACTAGAGAAGTTATATAAAATAACTTAAAAATATTCCGATGAAATAAGCTTTTCTGTTTGAAAAGATTAAAAATTTGACTCGGAATGCTGCATCACAGGAGAGACTTTCATCATTAGCCCCATAGTTTTGCATAGAGATATACTGTTCACCCTCAGTTAAACTCAGACATTTTATGAAGACATCATCGACAGGTTTGCTGCTTTAAAAGATAGGAGGATTGACTTTGTATGAAATAAATTAATTTTCCTGTTTGCATGTGCTCTGCAACTAGTAAAATTGTACGTAGTTTACGAATAGTAGGCCTACTCATTATATTAACAAAACTGTTCATGCATTTGTGTATGTGAACAGCACTTCACCTATTTTCTTTACGACGAGCCGCTACTGTATTAACAAACAAAATTCTTTTATATGCTGTAGACCTATGAGCATTGCAGCTTTACATGCATTCTGAAGGAAGCGATGTTAGAAATTATCACTCTAGCCTCAATTTCAATTCGTGAGGTTTAGTTTTAATGATCACTTGACATGAAACTCATTAAAACGTGAATAACTGCATGGTTATATATAGAATATGGTCAAAGAGAAGATGAAGTTATAGTATTCTCTTACTGACATTATGTTCATCACAGATAGGTGGATGGAATCGTTTAGAACACGTGACAAAGATAAAAGATTCCATAACTGGGAAGGGCTTTCGGAGAATATTGTGAGATTACTAATAATGTAAACAAAACATGCTGAAGAAGTCATTTTGATTTCACTTATCTGTCTTAAAAATAGGACAGTGACAGCCCTGTAGAATTTTATTTAATGAGGTTTTATGGTCTGTTTCAGTAAGAATTTCTTCGTGATAAATTCGTTTTTAGTCACAGCTTTCACTTTCAGTTATTCTTCTTGGATACTGACTCACATTCCAGTAAATGAAAGTGGAATTTGTAGTGTACAAACGGCCATCATTGCAATATTAATCACCATCATTCTTGTTCATAAGATCCAATATGTGGTACATTGCAGGCAATGTCTTAAAATGACGCGATTTAGAGTTTCAGTATTTAATAAAATTAAAATTGTGTTTCATATTTTTACGGAAAGACACGTTTTCATTATCCTTGATTTTGGAAAGCTAGTTTTGGTGGTGTTCATCTGTGTATAGAGATTTCACCTACTGATATAATGTTGGTTAGAGTTTGTTCATTGTTTAGATCTGCAAGTCAATTGATCCAGGATTGATGCACATGAGCTATAATCATTTTAAATAAAAATTACTGAGTCCTTATTTGATATCAAAACAAACATAGCTATAAACTCGAAATCTACTCCAAAAACATTTTACCGGGAATTTTTATTTTATTTCTTGCATAAGTTGAAGAGGGAAATGAAATGAGGAACCCATTATGTCCCCAAATAACTGAGTTTCGAAAACATGTATCCCCCCCCCTTTTCCGGTCCTTTACCTTTATTTGCTCTGTCTCTAGAGCATGACTCATAGAAGTCGCTAGTGCTGAGAAGTTTAGACCTCTTAATATGCAGATTATTTCTACTTTTCTTTGTGAATTATTTTAAAGACAGGCTGAGACCAGGTACTGAAGAACCAGACTCGTTACTATTCTTACTATTAATGGAGAAAAATTCATTCCGGCACTGGGAATGGAACCCAGAACCCCTCAGCTTGGCGCACTGAGTGTTCTTAACCAACTGAGCTATGTCAGGATCTGATCCACAGCTCTGGCTGAACTCTCCTCGTTCATATCGTCGATGGCCTACCACTTGCATTTTAGACATAAATGTCATACATACAGGATTGCGTATTTCAATGACTTGATAGGCTTTTTTCAACAACAATTTTAGTGGTCATCACGTAAATACTGTTAATGGAGAAAAATTCGTTCCGGCATTGGAAATCGAACCCAGGATCTAGCTCAGTTGATTAAGAGCACTCAGCATACCAAACTGAGGGTCCTGAGTTCGATGCCCAGTACCAGAACGAATTTTTTTTCACTAATAGTATTTACATGATGACTACACAAAATCATTGAATACACAATATTCAATAGAGGACGGTGAAGTCTTTAAATGAGAATATAGAGGGTAGAAGTGAAATAGTCATGCAGACGGAAAGAGTCGATAGGGTATACTTGAATGAATAAAAACCATATTACGTTTTGTGATTAAATGCACAGTTAATTAGAAGATTAAGTTGGAAGTTCCAGCAATCTGGCAACCTTGCGGCTAACACAGTCCCCTTTTTTTTCGTAATACAGATGTAAGAGGTCAGTGAACTCAGTTTACATGAACTGCCTCCCTCTCCGGCTACAACATTGCATTCTGGTTGCATCGTTCAGTGACTTGAAATTTGTGGTTTTTAGATTAAATTTACAAGAAAACCGTCCAAGCTATAAAAAAAAACATTTTTTTAGAAAGCTATGAATTTTCCATCAATATGGTATTAGTTTTTTTTATTACATATAACATGAGCTATTCACTCTGAAAATCTGCAGGGTTACTTCACTTCCACTCTATGTAGAGATTGCTTGTTCAGAATAATTTCCACTCACATGTAAATAACATTTGCTTACATATGGCCGAATCATTAAAAGAACATTTGAAAGACTTGGAATGAAAAGGAAGGGATATGTTTAGTTTTTTTTACAATAAACCATTAATCTATGATATTTAAATGCACATTTTCGTAAATATAAAAATAATATTAGGAAAAATTGCAATGTACATATAGCTGCCTTTCGTAAATTTGTGAAAAATTAATAATCTATATCTACTTAAACCATACAGTTCATAAATGAAGTCAAATGTCGGAAGTATTATGGAGAATATCATTTGTGTGGGATTATATAGAGTACCACCTTTTGTGTGGAATCTGGATAAGAAAATTTCAAAATTTAATTTGGATCCATATTAAACTATTTCTTAATAACTGAGAAAAATTATATCTGATACCTGGATCGAACACGGGACCCCCAGTTCTACACACTGATTCCTCTACCACTGAGCATAGGCTGAAGCTCAATCCACGGCATCAGATCGAACTCTTCTTCTTTGGTTTTTTCCCATTTTGGGCTACTCCATGTTGGACAATATGTCATCGTCATTCCTGCGATAACTCCTATGTGCAAAATATAAAACTTTTCACTAGGAAGAAAAAACACATTTATTCTTCCTATGGCAGCCGTATATAGGAGACTGTGAATTCTTACATTTTCGAAACGAAATATAATTACATATAGGAGATTTTGTTATTTGCTGTATCACTATTTAAGTTATTTAATAAAGCAAAAATCGATAAATATGTTACATAGGAGTTATTGCAGGAACAACGATGATATATTACACTATGTTATAATACAGAAGCGCACTGATATGTATGAGTAACTTGGGCAGCCGGGAATCAACAGTTATGTACTGTTAGACGAATAGCCTATATGATGATATTATTATTAATTTTTGATCCTACAGAATTCCCTGTTGTGGTTATTATTTATTAACTGGCATCCTGGGTTCGATCTCCTGCACCGAAGCGAATTTTTCTCCATTATTAATAAATAATAAACAAGCAGAGAATTAATAATATCATCATACTGTATATAAACTATTTCATTTAGATGCGTCTCGTGAATAACAAGAAAATATCCTGTAAATAGTAATATGATTTGCAACATGATAAGGAGCTTAATTTCTGCAAAACGTATAAAACTCATTTTTAAGTGAAAGTACATAAATTTAACTTAAAATTATTATTGTTGAGCTTACTCATCTAATATGAAACTGTATATTTAAAACTTACTCACCATAGATGACAGATACTAGGGAAATAAAATACCCAGGGCAGACCAAAACCAGCTGCCTTTCAGTGATTGAAGTTGGATTTTCAGAGGCTAGAAGAAGAAAATCGTGATCGAAAATTAGGCCAGTCTGATCCCTCAGGTTGAGGGTTGTGCATAGGTTTGATTGTCCACATCCTAAAATAAATACAATTACAAAACTTCAATAAAAGCAAGCCAGGTAAAATATGGGAAAAGATATGGCGAGAATTTGGACAGCACAAAAAGGATATTCGGATACAAACTGGAATGTTAGAACATTTTATAGTATTATCACCGCGCTCTCATGGTTAACATGTCGGCATCATACAATAACGTGTGGTGTGCTTGTAAAACATAATTTTGCTGACCGATTGTTGCTCTGTAGGTTTCACTCTAAGCGTCACGTTGTCACATCTACTTCCTCGATAAGAATAAGCACTAGTTTGTTATATTGTTAAATGGCTATTATTATTATTATTATTATTATTATTATTATTATTATTATTATTATTTCATATACGAGTACGTTGACATTCTTAACTCTTAATAATAACTCTTTAATAATAATTTTTAATCACATCCTTAATGTTCGTCCTCAGCACAAGACATTGCAACTTCGCTTTAGTCCACGTGGATTAGACAAGTACCGTAGGTGACATTTAATAATGGAAGCAGCTTATTGGCTGCAATATTGAAATTGAGGCGAGTGATTGGAGCGGCGACATAAGAAATTGAAAATAATAATGCATTTAAATTTCAGCGGCGACATAAGAAATTGAAAACAATAATGCATTTAAATTTTAAAGACCTGCCGAATGTTATGCACGAAGCCACTCAAAGACCTGCCGAATGTTAACCATGAGAGCATGGTGATAATAGCCTAAGAGCTACTAAATTACTTACAGATCAATTAAAAAAAAAAAAAACACATTATTGCTAAACAGGAAGTATATTGGACAGGAAATGGCAATGTGGAATATGGTGAGCATAAAAAGGATATTCGGATACGAATCTGGAATGTCAGAACATTGTATAGTAGCCTAAGAGCTAGTAAATTACTCACACATTAATTAAAAAAGCACATTATTGCTAAACAGGAAGTATGTTGGACAGAAAATGACAATGTGGAATATGGTGAGCACAAAAAGGATATTCGGATATGAATCTGGAATGTTAGAACATTGTATAGTAGGTAGCCTAAACGCTACTAAATTACTCACAGATCAACTTAAAAAACTAAACACATTATTGCTAAAGAGGAAGTACATTGGACAGAAAATGGCAATGTGGAATATGGTGAGCACGAAAAGGATATTTGGATATGAAGCTGAAATGTTAGAACATTGTATAGTAGCGTAAGAGCTACAAAATTACTTACAGATCAACTTAAAAACTAAAAAAGCACATTATTGCTAAACAGGAAGTATGTTGGACAGGAAATGGCAATGTGGATTATGGCCTAAAACTGGATGACTGGATGGAGTGAAGGAGGATCTTTAGCAGAGAGTATTGGATATCGTAATATTAGAAGAGAATCGTGTAGAATGGAAAAAAATCGTTGAAGAAGCCAGGGTTCTCTAGAGGACTGTAGTGCCACCAGAAAAGAAGATTGTATTTAAAAATGTTGCCAGTTTAGCAGTGATTTCCCAGATATATATGTTTTTATATTTACCATGTGCAAGTTATATAACAAACAATAGGAGACACTGTTAGGGTTAGAAATTGTTTATAAATAAGTAAACAATCATATATCATGTCATATGAAAAAGTTGTTAGAAATATTTGTGATGTGTAAAATACAGGACAAATGTTTGAGATTACCACCAGACCTGAGAAAATGTGCTGCCATATAAGAGATCTCTTTCTGCTCTAGACATTTCACTCTTATCAGCTCCTCCAGTTCTCAGACACAGTTAAGGTCAATCCTTTTCACAGTAACCATCCAACAATTTTTACAGAAAGACTTGCAGGAAATTCTAGAAAAACTTCCAACCAATTTAAAAAAAAATACAATATATTGGTGTGTAATGAAATTTCTTTCAAATGATTTTATGTTAGATAAATAGAAAAGAGAATGACATGTCTTCACTGTGGAGAAGTTGAACGAAATTGGTTCTTTTTAAAATTTTAAATAGCGGCCATGTGACGTGAAGAGCAGCGTATTCAATGTCGCAACTATGAAAATGAAGTAGCGCTCGATGATTTGAACCTCTTTAACATATCTCTAATATTTTCTTGTTTATATATACTATCTGTCACTTGAATGAAACTTTTATGCGCTGTAGAAACAGAGAATTTCACATTTTCCTATTTAGACTCATCCAACACTCCTTCGAAATGGACGAGTTAAAGTGGTAAATTTAAAGATATCGTCTCCGTGCATTGTTTGCAAGACCCAAGTCGCATGCTTACTGATGCTACCAGATCTACTCCAGGGACATAACAGGGTTTTCTGTCCATGTTTTTATGCAGTGTAAGGAGTAAACAATATGCGGGATGTGCGATCCATAAAAACCACTAGCATCTTCGTCCGACTCTTCCCTTTTATATGAATGACTTTTTTTTTTTTTTTTTGGCCTAGCAAAAGTGCCGTTGTTTTGGTATTGCCGGATATGAGGGATTTTACTGTACCCAAGTTTTGCTCGCATACACCACATTATATAGTTTTGCAAAATATTTCTTGAGACCTGGTTAAAGCATCAAATGTCAGTGTTTTTCTAAAGTGTATAAAGAGAGCTGCTTACAGAATACATTGTAACATTTCTTTCTAATATGTGCTCTTATTTTGGGTGTTATGTCATTGTTGTTGGTTACTGTGAAACTTGAATACTTACAGTTCGTACAGGTTTCAAATTTATATTGCTAGAACTGGACACTTCTCTATCCCTCTACAGCCTTTACAGAGAATATCATTATATTTTGCGTTCAACTTATTTATTTTCAACTCGAGCTCCTTGGTTCCTCCTTAAACTCCTGTAAGACACTAAACAATGCTGTATTTGTTTTTGTTGTGATGGCTACATGCTAAGTGTTGAGTTAGGTGGTTGTAGATAATACTCGTATATCCAGGATTAGTTCTGATAGCTCTAACTGTCTTTTGCAGAACAAGATTAAATATCACTGATGAGAGCAGATTTCTCATATCTCAGACCACTGCAAATCAGAAACTCTTCCGATAATGACCATTCAAGGTTTACTTAGCATGTCATTTCCTTTCAATTCGTCTTTACTAAATGTGTGTATCCAATGCCCACCACTTCACTTGCGTGATTCGGGTTCCGCATACTGTGGATAGATGGCAGAACTGTGACCCATTTTCTAGTTGTACACCACTTCGGTGGGTCACACTGTACATGATGTGTATATGTGAGTTATGTCGTGTACTAGGGTGAGTGTATGTGTAAGTGTAGTGCCTGGAATGAGTGATAATGATGATGAGGAAGGGAGAAGGGGAAACCCGGTGCTGGCACGTAGCCTACTCCTGTCGAATAGCACCAAGGGGGCCACCAGGCTTAACGTCCCCATCCGACAGACGAATCACTATCAACAGTGACATATGCCTTCTCTTCATATGCACTGTGGAGAGATTTGGGATTTAACCCAGGCATATTGGTGCACATTCTAGTGATTAGAAGTTGTGCACCGCCATCTCTCCTAGTCCCGAGGTATAAATTTTACATGAAAATTTCTGACCCCGCCGGGAATTGAACCCAGGCCGGCTACCACAGAGCTAACTCGGCGGACTCTTTACTAAATGTATGTTTTTTTAAGGGCTACCTAGTCTAAACATTGCTTCCAAAGTTTCTTCTTTCTTCACAGTGTTATATATCTGTCTAAAGTGATGTGCAATTCTACGTCGTACTTATAACAACTCTGTAGAACAATTGAAAGGTTTGGTAAAAGATGGGCGTATCCCAGAATTAGTTTTTTTCAAAATATGATTTAAGAAAAAGAGCCAAACTTATGTTTTACTTCTTGATGGAAGAATAATTGTAGAATTGAAAGAAATAACGAGTTAAGTACCAAAATCATATTTATTCAGGCAAGAAAAAAAAAACTGTTTAAGTTAAATATAATCATGGATACATACACAGAAAAATTATAATTTAATCATTAGGCTGTTTTGTTTTATATCTGAATACACACTCTTAACATTCAAAGAGAACATTTCTTAATGTTTGCGGAGATCAAAATAATCACCTGTTTATCATTAGTTGGGTATTTCATAATATTTTATTGTTGTTAAAATGGATTTTAAGTTCAGAAAATTAGAAAAATTTAAGAAGTGTAATTATTAAATCTTCGGTGTTCGTTTAAGAATTAACAAGAAGGAGTTCAATATATTACACTTGTCTTGCATATCATTGAAGTATTGTTACACTGGTTCATTTTGCGCAGTAACAAATTGGTGTGTGTAAAGTGAACAAATATTAAGTTCTTACTCGTAACATGTTTTAAAGGCTAGATATTGCGTAAGCTTACAATGACATAAAAGTCTTATAAAATATTCAGTTTTCCAGGAATTTTCCATCACTTTGTGAAATTGTCAGAACTGATAATGGTAGGTAGTACAAACAAGGCCTTTTTTGTTTAATTCTTGCTTTGGTTATAATGAAACAAGTATCTTCAGCAAGCAGGAGATACTGTTTTTATAAACACGTTTAGATGGGCATAGTGGCGTAAGCAGAATTTTGTCAAGGGGAGGGCATTATTAAAATTGTTTACAATGTACATTATCGGTATTTTAAATTTTATGTATTATTATTATTATTATTATTATTATTATTATTATTATATGGTACATTTATTAATATTATACCACAGTCTAGTATATACAGTCACGAAGCTTGAGTTATGAGAGTGCTAGGAACAATAGACTGTGCAGGTACTATTTCGCATTGCCTGTAATGAGGCGATAGTAGCGATCATAGTGGTTAGCAACTATCCATAGATGCATATTTACTATGTATTCAGCTTCGTGACTGTATATATTAGACTGTGATTATATTGTGTTCTAAAACTAACATATCCATGAATATCCTTACAAAATCTTTGAAACGTAATTTTTTCACAGCCATTCAATTTTTAACAAACAACAAGTTAAATTTCATACTGCGTCGGCTTCATTTTATTACAAGGTCGGTACTAGGCAATAGGTTTCTGTATAATAAAGATAGCATTGTTATAATTCGAATGTGCCGCAGCACCAAGCACAGGAATTATATTGAAGAAGGGGTACGAAGACTATGTCTTATGTCGATGTAAATTTTGTTACTCTGATAGTGAAAAATTAGAGAAGAGAAAACGATTTAGGGGGGGAGGGGATGGAACTCAAATCTAAATATGTCATTTTTTTTAAACTACAAGGGGAGAGGGGTTTCAAACCCGGTAATGGGCGTAATGTAACTACCTGGATTTGTCTTAGAGTATAAATTAAAAAGCGTATGGTCACTATAATCTCAACTATTTGTTACAGATATGTATAGAATGTTACATCATCATTAGTAACGAACATTTCAACGACTTGAAATTTAATTTGTAATTGAGATGAGACTGTATATGAAACCTCTATACGTATATTTACAAGAATTTCGTATTATACACAGGGGCAGATATTTATGGAGATTAATTTTATCATTTTTTTTTAATATTGGTGTCGGTGGAGATTATTGGAGATTGATTTGTACTCTTGGGTGAGATTAATGGAAATTTTGGAAAATACAATTATTTTGGTTTTGGAGTATTAATTCAGTATGAATATCACTTTCCAATTAATTAACATAAAAGGTTCGCTGTATTCTGATAAAGGTGCGGTATGGCTAATAGACAATATTTGTTGGATTGAGACTGTATTCATTAAAAACTAAAAAAACTTGGCAGCCCTCAAACTAACACTTTCAAATTATTAGTGAAATGTGAATTTTCCGCCTTTTGAGTTCACTAATGTAATCAGAACTCCTGGAATACCATGTAATGTAGCCTACTTGGATACGAATTTTTACAGCACTATCTCTCAGTGAATCTGTACGGAGTGGTGTTTTGCTTACTATCTTTCACTGTTTTGTGACAGTGTGTATCCTGCATGACTTTGTGTTCACTCACAAGCCAGACTCTGACCACTCTATTTAATGAAAGGTTTCAGTAATGTTCATGCAGTAAAACCTGAATATTATGTCCCTGTTTTAATATTCAACTTTAAAATTGTTATTGCCTGCTCTGTTCTTCATCCGGATCCCTTTTCTTTTACTCTTGCATATGTTACATATAGTGTGTATGAGACATTATTGATTCACCCTTTATTGCGGGTACCATTAGGTGTTATTGATTTACGTGTAATGTTATAGTGTTTTTCAGCCTTTTAAAGTAAAAGAGCTTTATGTATTGTATTGTTGCATGTAAGCAATCTTTGAAACATGAACTTTTTACATTTGTGCTCTTTCTGAGCTCCAGTATCTTCATGAACACGATATCGATGTAAAAGTACATGTAAATAAGTTTCTCATATCAAAGATTAATTATTCAAATTTAATTTAATGAGAAATTTATTGACATCAATATTTCCGTGAATTTACCCATCATGTAAAAAATTATGTAACTGTTTAAAGTTATTGTAGATTACAGGTCTATTACCAGTTTTTTTTTTTTTTTTTTTACGTTAGGAAAGTAGATGATTGTAGACATACACCTTCATCTCAAACATCTCAATTAAAAACACTCAATAAAAGAATTGTATTCCAATGGATGCCATCCCATTGTGGAATCCTGGGAAACGAGAATGCAGATGCTTTAGCAAAGAAAGCTAGCACTGCTGCTTACAGACCTGTTACTAAATCTACGTATTACTCTGTGAAAAGATTTATTAAATCTACGTACTTAGACTTCAACAAACAAAATTTGATAAAACAATCTCAAGGGAAAAAATGGAACTCTCCGCTTCATAATCCACAGTTAATTCCCGATTTACCACGAAAATCGTCTGTAGTTTCATTTAGATTGGCAACAGGCCATGATTGTTTGGCCAAACACCTGCATAGAATTGGAATATATCAGTCCCCTAACTGCCCATTGTGCAACTCAAACCAAGAAATGGATTCGGAACACCTCAAAATCTGTGCTTCATTGGCTGATCATGATAATATCTTTGAAAAATATTGGAGTGCAAGAGGTCAAATGACTTTATCGTCAAACGCCTGGCATTAGAAAACAACAAAAACAAGATCTTACCTTTAATTGCCTGCACCTGTGTTACTGACTTCCATCATGTATCCTGCAACTTGGTGCATAAGACTCTCATGGGCAGTCACACATCATTACCACAATTGTTATTACATTAAAAATAGAAATAAAACACAATAGCTTTATTTAAAGGCTTTTGTCAGCCACAAAAATTATCTTGAAAATGTTAACCTCTGACATCCACACATTTTTTACATATACAAAGGAAATTCCATATTACCTGGCGTAATTTTTCTCTTTTTATGGAGTGAATTTCTCGATATATGTTTTCCTACAGCTGTTACAGAGTGTGGAGATTTGTTTTTACCTTTTATTACTCCTCTAAAGGAAAAATTTCGATGGGTTAGATCAGGATTGAAAGTAGCAAAAGATTTCTGTTTAATAATATGTTATTGAAGACATATATTACTGCATGTAGGCTTCAGATATCTGCCTCTCACTTTTCACTCTGGCTGAGTTCAGTGCCTGAAGTGACATACAGACAAACACAAGACAGTTGGACTCACAAGTTGAGGGAGTTAAGTTTTTAAGTTTCCTGTGGGATCTCCAATCAGCACGAGAAGAATTGTGTAATTGTAATTAATGCTGCTCTTTGTATGTATAACGTTAAATGATTATATTTCTCATGTACTCAGTGACTTTGTCGTGAAAGTGCAAAAGAAGTTTTCAAACAATTTTCCAGGTGCCATAGTTCTTAGCTGTCCTAATGCATAATCTTACTAGAAAATTCAGAGATAGATCAAAAGTGTATAAGAAAAAATGTATACAAGGGGGCGACATGTTTTCACCTGGAAATCCTAAATGATACCACAGTAATTAATTAATTTGGAATGTTTTCAAATAAAGTTATGCATTTCATTTTTTATTTTTAATGTAATAACAATTAATGATAGTGATCAGTGAATTTCCAAGATATTGTTTTGGTACTACCTTGTGAGCTGAATGATAGAAGCTGGTAAAACAGTTGGGGTAGTTAAAAGCATCATTCTGATGGTGAGGTTTTAATTTGTGTTAGTACATTGAAGAGCTGTTAATGTAATGTTTTTTAAACACTGATGGCGAAGTGTATCATCCTCGATTAAAATCACAGTAATCACAGGTTATGAAATGACGGTTAAACAGTAACTGGTTAAAATGTAATTTCTGTGCACCATTCATAATCACTGATTACTTTGACGTGGTTAGCTGACATTTCCTTTAACCAGAGTAAAGTCTATGATGGTACACTGTGTCTACAAAATGACTACAGAAAAGCATCCATATGTCTGTGAAGATAATAGTCAACGTCTAAAAATGACTGTTCTTATTCCGTCCTATATCAAAATGAACGTGTCCTTGCATTTATTTGCCTTTGGGTACTGTTATGTTTGCGAGTTGCATTTATTTGTTTTTCAGTGCTGTTAGGTTAAAATCGTACAAAATGTAAAATTGAATGCAAAAATTTATTATAGCTCAATGTGAGGTTGAAGTATTGATAGACTAGATTTAAATATATAACGTAAAAAAGATAGAATATCCATAAATTCGACGCTAAATAACCTAGTAGTGGATACAACGTCGTTAAATAACCAACAAAAAAATATTCATAAAGGAAAAGGATGCAGAAGATTTGTAGTAATGTGTGTATGATGCAGGACCCCATTTACACCAGGGAACTGTGCCTTATTCTAAGATCCATCCATAACCTATCTTCGTTCATGGAGAAAGAGATATTCGAGTGTTCCCTTTTAAAGTACAGAAAATAACAGTTGCATAGAATTGTAATACAGTATAAGCTGCCGATCCATAGCAGAAATACAACTGTTTCTGAGTTATTTCAAGTTTTCTATTTGTTGCAGCAGAAATGAAACTGTAGATTTTGATAAATGAAATCCCTAATTCCTCGTAAAATTTCTCTCTTTACACTAAAGAAACTTCACGCTCACCATCATCTCTATCCAAGTAATCCAAGTACTGTACAATAATAATCGTCTTCGAAATAATCACCTGTGGATCTGGCCGCCATTTTGTTTTACTTGCTCTACTAATTACTGGTTATCTCCTTTAACTGCTCAAATATGGCTGGTTAGAGATTACTGTGGTTAACCTCCTATTTAAGTCCAAACTGAGGTCAGTGCACCATAAAAATGCTTAATCAGAGGTTAGGTGGCAATTTTAACTGGTGGTTATACTAACTGACGTTGATTTATGTGGGCATGAAATGTGTCTTATATCACACTCGTAGAATAATACTATCATAACTCTCAAAAATTGAATTTTGAGTTACAGGCAGTTTTGTGGTCTTTATTTAATCCGCTATCAAATAGTAGAACTGTCATGTCTCTAAGTTCAAGGGCAAAGTCTGCAGGACTCACACTGATACTTGGTAATCCTGATTTTTCATACAACTTTTAAATGTTTATCTTGGATTTACTCAGAACTAACTTTGTTGTAGTTACAACAGTATTATTTTAAGGGTGCGATATATTACTTCTTATTTATTTAATTTATCTTCACAACTAATTTTATTGATTGGTTGCTGACACCTCCAGATGCATTTGATAATATCTTCCAGAATTATTCTTCTAGTTTGACAGTAGCATGAAAAGTATTTTCAAGTGGAGGCACCTGTAATATGAAATTCTTGTAGATAGTAGACAAAAATTGTGATTAGAGGAGCTGAAATTTAACTTTTGTAAAAAAAATTTTGCTTGCATTTCTCTGTTTAGTGCCAGAACTCCTCAAGCCTAAGTCAATTCATTGAGGAATATTGCACATTAACTACAGTTTACTGAAAAAATAATTAAAAACACAAAGACGATTTATCAAACTCTGCTCTGATGACTTTTTTTTTAATATTCACATTATCTGAAGTGAAAAATGAAATGGTGCAAACCATATGATCGTGGAAAGATTGTTTAAGAGAGATTAATTAGTACATACAAATTATGTTTCTAGTTGAAAACTTCAGGAAAAGAAATTCATCGTAAAATTAATGTAAAGCTATTTCGAAAATATATCGACTTATTTTTCTGTAAAAATTGTGCTTTTATGTTGATAAAGAGGCAAATGTACTCTCACAAATAGTTTAAAAGCCAAATGTGTCAATTAGGGGCAATGGTCAAAAAGGAATTAGCTTCTTTCCACACATTGCCACTGGACTGTGAAGATAAGGTGCCTTGTACATGCTAATGAATGTGTTTAATATTTTACAACTTCCCCTGGAATGATTCACTTTCATGACACTGTTCATTACTCGAATAATTTGTAATGTACTTGTTATAAACCTCTAGTACATTTTAATATTTCTATCACTTTTATATATCAGTTTTTGAAAATAGCAAAATAATATTACAAGCAATTAAAAATAAATGAATAACTGTTTCTGTGAATTTGTGAAAAATTAATTACGAAGGTCATTTCATAAATAATGTACAGGTTAGCAGAACTGTGAAGTGAATGACGCAACGCCAATGAAAGTTACGTCAGTTGCAATTAGGAAGAACCATGTGTGTTGGTTTCGTCCATAGCATACTCTGTGTTTAGGCAACGAGAGCTAGAAATGGAGCCTACATGTGTCTCGGGTACTGTGAAGATTGAAGATCAAAGATTGAATCTTGATGTGGCAAAACCTCGCAGAAATCCACAGCGGAGTGGAGTTTGTGGTGAGCTTACAGTGGACCGTTGTACAGATTCTTGTTAGGCTACTCGTTTTCGTGTCAGCTTAGGTGATGATGCAAGACCAGGAAGGTCGAAAACTTCAACACACAAACTTGTGGCAGATGCTCTTAAAGATGCTCGTCCTGCGACATGTGAGGAACTTTCAGAAGCTACGAAGATTCCACCAAATTCAGTATTCCGTATTTTAACAAAGAATTTGAAGAAGAGAAAAATTTCTATGCGATGGGTCGCTGACTGCTGAACATAAGCAGGAATGTCTGGACATTGCAAACTTGCTGACAGGACCATCACGAAAACGAGTAGTTCAACGAGAAACTTTGTTATGGTCCACTGTAAGTTCACCACAAACTCCACGTGGAAATTCTATCATTGGTTTTCAATCGTCACAGTACCCAAACCACATGTAGGCTCCATTTCTAACTCTCGTTACCTAAACACAGAGTATACTATGGTTGAAACGAACATACATGCTTCTTTCTCAATCCTTCAACTGCAACCGACGTAATTTTCAATGGTGTTGCGTCATCCACTTTACGGTTCTACCAATCTGTGCATTATTTATGAAATGATCTTCATACATATAAATTTCCTTAAACCATATAATTTATTAATAAAGTCCAGATATCTTACATTAAAGGATTATAAGAAAATGAAAGTTTATCTTCTATTTCAGTTCACAGTAACTTATTTAATTTATATATTATTATTATAGCCTGAATATTTGGCCATTAATACTAAAAGTAGTGATAATATTGTTATAGATGATGAAATTAAAATTAAACAAGTTAACCAGGCAAAATACCTAGGTACAATTATAACTAAAGCAGAAGGTATTGGCGAAGAGGAAATAAAAAACCGAATTGAACAAAGTAAAAAAATTATAACACGTTTAAATACTATATGGTAGGATAAACATCTTTGGAAGGATATAAAAAAATATATTGGAAAAATGTTAGTTGAATCTGTATTAAACTACGGAAGTAAAATATGGGTAACGAATGCATATTATAGAAAAAGAATTTTGGCCGTAGAAATGGATTATTTGAGACATAGTGCTACAGTCTCCCGCTTGGACCACATTAAAAATGAAGAAATTAGGCATAGAATGGATGCTGAAGAGACAGTGTTAAATTGAATAGAAGGTAAAAGTTTGAAGTGGTTTGGTCATCTGATGAGAATGGGCGAAGACTGAAGACGTACAAGATAGAAGGCTTTGGAGGATTGGCACAGGAAGATGGCAGTAGCTGTAGAATCCTGAATATATATATATATATATATATATATATATATATATATATATATTATTATTATTATTATTATGTCATAATGGATACACACCACAATACGCGCGGCGTTATTAAAAAAAATAAAGCAATAAATATAATGAGAAGTACGATACAGAAGAGGAACTGTATAAGAAGTTCGAATTGCCCTACAACATCAGAAGAATCCATTAAAATTGGGAGCAGAAGCGATAAGTGAGATCCTGATCCCATGGTTCTCAGTCTTTTATCTTAGCCTACTGAGAATATAAAGTATTGTTAAGATTTTTTCCCCCCAAAAACACGTTTTCATTAGCATCCGTGTTACCGCAAAGTGGCTTTTAGCATACTGGCTATCTATCAGTCTCCATCTTGTAAATTTCATTTTAATTGCTAACAAAATGCAGGTAGCATGAATTCTGTTATTATTGTTGTAGCCCATTGAATTTGCAACTGGCACCAATTCTGTTATTCTCTTACATCTACAATAATGATGACTTTATAATTAGGCCTACCTTCTTGCTACGTGGAAACGCCATGTCATTAAAAATGGTTGCCATTATTGACTTACAGTAGGTGAAGATCCTTGTCAGTTTCAGCCAGACCTTTTGCAGAGACTGCGTATGACAGATAATGCACAAAGTAATAGGTGCTGGCACAGACCCTGCATGTACGCGTATGTTCATGAACATGCACGGCTTGACAAGGTCAGTCCCAGAGACTGTTTCAGTCTATTCTGAGACGCCGAAGAGGAAGGTTGCGCCTGTGTCGTGTACTGAGCTACAGTTCTGCGTGGAATCCATTTTAATGATCAAGCTCAAACGGAAGAGGATATTGTCGTTGTTAACTGCCGTTGCTAAGAAGTGAATTGCGATACTTTGGTTTTAACGTGATAAATATTTTCATATTCATTCCTCTAATGTAATTCTTTATCATTGTTTTGAAATGAAATTGTAGTTTGCTTGTTCTAAATCATTTGTTTAAGAATTGATTTTAAAGTTGCTATGCAAGAAGCCATAAATTTGAACATGTTTTTTTTTTATTATTTTACAGTTAATGTTATTTATGTAACTTTCTCTACTTCCAACAGATTCGCCTCGCCCTCATAGCATTCTGTTATTTCACATTAACATGTCGATAGTAATCTTCTGATTGCTTATAACAAGAGTAGGCCTATATAATAATAATAATAATAATAATAATAATAATAATAATAATAATAATAAATATAACATATATATATATTTTTTTATCGAAACATCAGAAAAGTGCTCAATTATTATTCTTTCTCGATTTTTAGACACAAAGTAATATTGTTGTTTAATTATATTATTAATGTATTTCAACTGCTAAAATTTCAGTAGAAATATTGTAGTTTCCCCTCATTGTTTTTGAATATTTTAACATTACAAATTTATCTCGCCTACCTCCTTTATCTGTTATACAACATACCTTTATCACATTTTAGAATTCATCATCATCATCATCATCATCATCATCATCATCATCATCAGCAGCAGCAGCATCAGGTCTTTCCTTGATTGGTCTGTTATCATCCCATGCTACTGTTTGCAACTGCTTTCCCTTGGGCTGGTTTGGACTGTTTCTACAAGGGCTTTATGCCTAAGTGAATTACTTGCCTACTATATAATAAAAGTATGTGTTCAAATTTGCGTAAAGTAACTCGAAAGCTAGAGTATGTGCCAAGTTGTTGTTAATACACTAATGGTGTAGGCCTAAATGAGATAAGATCTCAACTTATTAAAAACATTTTACTTACATATTAATTATACACAACATACGTGTAAGTAATCATAAGAATTTAATTCTGATTTAGATTTTATTATTTTAAATAATGCAATTCTCAATATTATGCTGTTAGATTTTATTACTTCTTTTTTTTCTCATTGTAAATAATTTAATTCTCATTTTTACACAATCTGATTTTATTTCTTTTGTTCTATGATTTTAAATAATTTAATTCTTATAGTGCCAGATTTTATTATTTCTTCAGTTTTCTGATTTGAAATAACAATTTTTTTTCCTAAAGTCTGATTAGTGAAATAATGTTACTAGTCAGTAATGTATACAAATGAGGGGGAAAGATACTGGCCACACTACACAATTGTCACATGAGTGCTGCCTTATTAGAGGTTCCAACAAATTTTTCGAACTGTTGACTAAACAGAAAGCATATAATATTTTATTTTATTTTTATTTTAAATAATATAATTCTCATTATTATGCTCTTAGATTGTATTAAACTTCTTTTGCTTTTTGATTTTAAATAATTTAATTCTCATTATCACACTATCAAATTTTGTTATTTCTTTTGTTTTAAGATTTACTAATGTAGCCTACTCGTATATATGAATAATTTTTCATTTAAAATTTTACTGTATTATCAGTAACATCATAAACTTACACGAGAAAGTTACATAAATATCATTAGTGATAATTATTGAATTTGAATTTTGTCAATAATTTATTAAATATTTTGTTTTTGAATTCGATAATTTTTTCTTTCACTGCAGTCTTACAGTTATTCTGATAATTTGGAATAATAATTTGAAAAGAGAAAACTGCGGCAATGAAGTTCCCCAATCAAGAAGACTCTGAAGAAGATAGCAGAGTAGGTGCTTGCTTCATTTAATTAGATTAGGGTTTAATTATGTTAATACTGTAAGTCTAATAACAGTCTTATTCATCTTCGTTACTGAATCAGCATTTTCATTTCTTATTTTGTTTATAATTATTATCTACACATGTAATGTCTGGGGTGTTTAGTTCAATTTAATTTCTGTGTGACATGTTACTAGCATGTTATGCATGTGATCAGAATTTTTGATGAGTGCTTCTGCAGCTGTGTAACTTAAATAAAGTTCCACACAACTCCTCTTAACATCTCACTTTTATATATTATATAGTACCTGCCTGAACAGTGCAATTTAGTACAGTTGTTATGATATTGTGGATAGGGGAGATTTTAAGAACATGAAATTTGTGCCCAGCATTGTAAATTTATCCAGTAATTATTTTTTTACGTTGTTGGTGTAATTATAAATATAATTGAGATGTAACTACTTTTTTCTGACTTATTTTAAGTTTAAAATTGATATTCGAAAGATAAAGCTTTGCTACATTTTCTTTTTTTAGTATTGTGTGTGAGCGGCCTTTTTTTTTTCTCGAGATTTTAGACCGATGTAAAAGAACTCCAAGAAATTTTCAAAACGACATTATCCGAAACGGTATTCTAAAAAAGAAAGAATCCAGGTCAGTGTTTTTCCACTTCTTCACCTATAATGCCGGTGCCAACTAGTCGACTCTGTTTCAGACTAAGGGGCCTATCTAGAGCTTGTTTTTGAGTTACCGAGAGATTAGATACAGCTAAACACCACAGACATTTTTAAAATAGCCGAATGTACAATTTTTATGGTTCCTCTATGTCAGTGGTTCTCAAACTTTTTGAAGGTACGACCCACTTCCGGGCAAGATTTCTGTATATGACCCCCACTACCGAAATGGTACGGTACTTAACCCCATTCAGAAAATACAAATCTCTGTAAAATCGAAAAGAACTATAATTTTACTCAAAATAAGGGGTACCATCGAAAGAACGATCAAAACAGAAGAATATAGTGCAACAGTGATACGAAATATTACATGAACACACATTCTAGTACTTTGCTAATATTTTCGAATTCTTAAACACTTTGAATAATAGTTTGCAATGCCAAGATGTTAAAATAATAACAGCCAGGGATAAAATCGAAGGATTTACAAATAAAGTTGATTTCCGGTGGACTAAAAGGAATGTGATTCATTCCATTGTATAGAAAAACTAGTGGAAAATTTAGCTACATTATAAGACAAATACTGAGTTTGTTTTTGTGAACATCCAACTAAGTTTGCACAATCCTAAACAACTTTTTGCGTATTTTTGGGAAGACACTAAAAAAAACAATACAAGTCACAAATGGATACTAAATAAAAAAAAAACAAAAAAAAAAATGAAGGAAAATCCATTTAAATAGCTATGTATGTACCTACTGATGGAATGTTGAAAGAAGACCTTTTCGCAGAGTTTAGACCAGTTTCGGTGAAGAGAATGCCATGAATACCTCGAGCTTCCAAAAGAAGCTCTTACATTTTTTATAATATTTGCAACTTCATATTTATGAAAAATAAATTTCTCGTCTAGACTTGACATCAGAAGAAAATCTCCTTGAACTTTAACTTGTGTACAGAAAACAGAGTCCCAGATTTGAGGGTTTATTTCTGAAAAACTGGCACATTTGTCACATTAATAAAATAATTTTTTAGTTTTGAGTATAGGCCTAATTACTGAAACTTTTTTTATTCTTATGTTAAATGTTGTTTATGTTTCTGAACACACAGTAAGTGTATGTTAGTTAATAAGGCGGTTTTTTTTGTTTTATTTTGTAAATTGTCTTGCGACCCTCTCAACTCTTTACACGACCCTCAGTTTGGGAACCACTGCTCTATGTCATGGTCAGAGTTTGATACATGAAATGAACCCCTCGGCTATAACCCTGTTTCAAAAGAAGCTCTTCTTTTGTTGTGTTCACTCCTAGAACTACTGCATTTATTGAAATTACATAATAGACTGTATGTTTAAAATATACAGTTTACACCAAAAAGAGCAAATCATCGTTGTTCCTGCAATTATTCCTATGTGCAAAATATTAAATTTTTCAGGATGAAGAAAAACACATTTATTCATTTTATGGCAGTGGTACAAAGGAGATTGTCGATTCTTATATTTTCGAAGAAAGAAATATAATTACATATAGGAGATTTTATTATTTTCTGTATCACTATTTAAGTTATTTATTAGAGCAAAAATCTGAAAATCGATAAATATGTCACATAGGAGTTATTGCAGCAACAACGACGGTATGCTCTTGGATGAGGGAGTTTCAATTACATAATGTAATACTAAAAGTTAAGTGATATATAATTACAATTATTTTAAATAGAAACTGAAAAAAGCACTAGTTGAAAGAAAGAATAGAAAAAATACATGTACACAAAAAATTAAATAATGAACAGTTTCAATTCAAAGAAATAGGCCTATAGTATTTAATTCTCAAACTGAATATTAAGGTTATTTAAGTCTGGATTTATTTTAATAAACTGATTGTATAATTTTTGCCCATAATATGAAGAATGAATTTGCTCAGATTTTTTTCTATATTGGCTTAAGGAAAAGAGGTACCTATTATGTTTCTATGTTGTGTTTATACTTACAACGATTTTTATGAAAAAAGTTCAACAGAGTTAAATTGTAAATTTGTTTAATATTATGACATGAAATTCGGAAAAAAATATCAAGTTATTGTGTAATCAACATATTTTGACAAATAAGTTTTAATTGTTCTTTTTTGGAGCGGAGACAACTGAATAAGATGTGATTTAGCCATTATTCCCCCAACAAATTATACCATATCTAAGTATAGACTCAGATATTGTTAGGGCTAATTCTTAAAATATGAAATGGTAAATAATTTATAAATAGTTATGTATGCCAAGAATTTATGTCTGGGATTGTGACAACAAGGGTAAAAATAATCGTTAAGTCTTCAAAATACATTTCCTTTTTATTGAAAAGGCAATAAGCAGATGTTACGATTTGGACATAATTGTGAATGCAACCTTAAAATAAGTATCCGGCAAACTAAAATCGATATAACTTTATTCCAATTTGTACGGGTCGTTTAATATTGCAATACAAATTTAAAGTATGGAATAGTTCATTCGTGTTTAATATTAAGATAGGCCTATCTGTTTGAAAAAAAAAAAGTAGTAGTTAGTGGTATTTTGGTATTTTCGAGTGCAGAGATAGGTAACTCAGCTTGAAAAGGGCGAGAAATGGGTGACAAATATGTTTGGAATCGACTGTCAGAGCCAGGGAGAGTTCTTGCATATGCCATAAATTTACAACACGAGAATCTAAGCTTCTCTTTCCTTCCAGAGGAAGCCATGCTAAAGATTTTATCGCCCTTTCAAACTCTTCCTTGGCGTTATCTCTGATCCGGTGTTTTAAGTTAAATTTTACAACAAAGATTATCGTAATATAGGCTTAAACATTGCATTAAGAGCGGTACCTGTGTTACAGTTATACCGGTGTTTTAAGTTAAATTTTACAACAAAGATTATTGTAATATAGGCTTAAACATTGCATTAAGAGCGGTAGCTATGTTACAGTTATACCGGTGTTTTAAGTTAAATTTTACAACAAAGATTATCGTAATATAGGCTTAAACATTGCATTAAGAGCGGTACCTGTGTTACAGTTATACCGGTGTTTTAAGTTAAATTTTACAACAAAGATTATCGTAATATAGGCTTAAACATTGCATTAAGAGCGGTACCTGTGTTACAGTTATACCGGTGTTTTAAGTTAAATTTTACAACGAAGATTATTGTAATATTAGGCTTAAACACTGCATTAAGAGCGGTACCTGTGTTACAGTTATACCGGTGTTTTAAGTTAAATTTTACAACGAAGATTATTGTAATATAGGCTTAAACACTGCATTAAGAGCGGTATCTGTGTTACAGTTATACCGGTGTTTTAAGTTAAATTTTACAACAAAGATTATTGTAATATAGGCTTAAACACTGCATTAAGAGCGGTAGCTATGTTACAGTTATACCGGTGTTTTAAGTTAAATTTTACAACAAAGATTATCGTAATATAGGCTTAAACATTGCATTAAGAGCGGTACCTGTGTTACAGTTATACCGGTGTTTTAAGTTAAATTTTACAACGAAGATTATCGTAATATAGGCTTAAACACTGCATTAAGAGCGGTACCTGTGTTACAGTTATACCGGTGTTTTAAGTTAAATTTTACAACGAAGATTATCGTAATATAGGCTTAAACATGGCTAACATGTTGTCCCCTAGAAGACCACCTATGGTGACGAAAAATGACACAATCCATTAAATAAATAACAATAAAAGGAACGTATTTCCATTCTTTATGAAGATTTTCATTATTATTAGAAGATTCCTTATATGTATAGAAATTGACCACAATGACCAGACACGGATTCCTAGTTTTAAATGAAGACTGAATTATAGAACTAAAGATGTTTGAGATCTAGATCTTTGTTTCTAGGTAGAATGGAAAGTATTCTTTTGAATAAGGGGTAAATACGTGACGAACGAGGAAGTTTAGCAGTAAAAATTTTAGAGTGACCTTGGAAGTCCCTTGTTAATGATACGAGGCAGCGGAAAGGAAGATTATGTCGTCCACTGTTCAACAGCTTCAGGTTTTGTTTTTATTCTCAGCATGACGCAATTATTAGCGAAGCATATGTCTTTTTACTGCGTGCGTGTTCACAGAAATGCATCACAAAACGACACATTATGTAGAATTTCTCTCTTGACTATTTTCATATTGCCTAATACTTTTTTGTAACTAAACCAAAACATTGAAGCACAGGTGTTGTGTTTTTTAGTAAAATTGGTGGCCAGTAAGATTATTTTATGTTTGAGACAGACTCTTTCAAAATAATTTCTCTTTCCGTCTCTTCCTTTTTCTCACACTCTGTTTTTCTGACTAGTTTTTTTTTTTTCTAAAGACTGATTAAAGATAAAGTGCAAAAAATCTCAATTATGTAACATGAACAATTGTGTTAAAAACCAATATAATGGATTTTTATAAGAAAAATGACAAATTCTTTTTTAAATCTACATATGTATAGTCCATCAAACGCAAGACTTGCTTAACGTAACTCAGCACACGTGCTCAACTAACCCCACTTCAACTTGTTATATTACAGTTTATTGATTGCATATACATTTTTTGTATTTATACGCTTCTGTTAGCGTATTATGGAATATTGCATCCAAATAAGAAATTGACACATATTAAACAAAATATCTAAGACAGTAATACATTTTACAAATTGCCAGTTTGACAAACGCAGTATTATTCGTCACGGTATTGTTTTGTTATGCGTTGTCATAACAAACTTTCGTTTTTCAATAATACAGATCACTTTTATGGAAAATTTCATGTTATATGAAGCATTGTCATGGATTATATTTTTAAGAAAGCATAAGGATACGCCACATCTTTGTTATAAATTGTGGAATAATTCGTATACCTATGAAAAAATGAAAAGTAAAAAACTCTTTCTTCCCTTCTGTCTTGAGTACATCGGTCTGTTTACATCAAGAATGGTTCTTCTTTTGGATAGACATAGTAAATCAGTTTTTCCAGTACGTAATGCGTAAAGTGCAACTACGGCTACTCTTTTCACTGATGAGTTCATATTCAGTCTTATATCATTTGATGGAAAACCGTATAAAGACGACTGAAGATAGGTGTTCCTCTTGTATGAAGCGACCTGGCTGTCAAAGCTCCTGTGTTCCGACGCTATCTTTACAAGCGATATCGCGCTGACCAATGTTTATTCAGCAAGAGATCTGTCGCCTGTTCGTCTAGAGATGTGGCCTACCTTCTCCTCTCCATCCTTACGTCACTGACAGACTTTACGTTGCCTTTCCTAGACGATTTCGTGTTCTGCAACAGTTTTTTTTTTGTGATCGCATTATACTTTCAGTTACAAGTACTATTTATCCCTGACGGATATTTATTTTTCATCTGATGCCTAGTCCAGAAAAATTTAAGTTGTTTAAGCATGTAATGCCACAAAATTTAGATTTAATACTGGACTCCTCAAGCTATTTTGATATTGTTCACCTGGGGGTATGTTGTCATTCCACGACTTTTCTCCCCTCCCTCCCTCCCTCCATAGGTAATTGAAACTTTTATTGTCGTTGCATAGCCCAAGCTATTATTAGATTATTATTAGTCTAAACTACAGAAGAAAATGGAGTCATCTGAGGTGACGCGTCACCCCGGGGTGCATTGCAGGGTTGTTTGATAAACCAAACAGTAATGCAGTTCCATGAAATAACGTGGGATGTGACCAGGGTAAAGAAAGAAATCGTCAGCAAGTACTTTATTGTTGTGAGGACAACATTTATTGCACAGAAAGATCTGAGATAAATACTGGGAGATAGAGGGGTCGCAAATCGCTCTTAGACGTGAAAAATCTCTGGGAGAGAGAAGTAAATCTCAACGGTAGAGTGGAATGCGTTGCGACAATGGGAAAGTGTTTAAAAGGGGTGATATATCGGCGATTTTGATGTGCAGGTTTTTTTTTTTTTTCAGTTGTGAGTTGTGATTTTGTAAGACAAACATTTTGAGATGACACAGTACAAATACAAATCAAAGTATACTCACCCAGTGCCTTTGAGATAAATGTATGCAACTTCTCTGCCAGTAATGTAATGCGGGTCTGCCGGATCTGTAGATATTGTTGTGGAAATAGTTTCAATATTTTGGGGATTTCAAAACTTATAGGCCTACTTCTGTTCCAATTTTTAAATTATTATACGAGGATTATACTTTTTTCATCTGATACGTAAAAAAGTAACAATTAGGGAGGTTTGAATGTTTATACACCTGAAGAGAAGTTTCGCTTGTTTTGGGAGATATTATTTCATAACAATGGATTCTAAGTACTCTTGATTCACGCACAAACAATTCCTGTGTTCTAGCCTCTAGGAGATTGATATATCGTTCGTAAGATTATTGTGGACGCTGTTGTCACATCTTTTTGTTTTGTTTTAATTTTTTCAGGCCATGAAAAATAAACATACAGTTCTTCTCTCGTCAAATTTTTCTTCTACTGCAGTAGCTGATTATCTTGGTGATGTTTGTATAGCGATTTGAAACCCTTACGAGCAGTCTGGGGGAAAAGTTGTTAACTTTAGATTCGAAGATTCGATTAATGACATGAAAAATAAACAAACATACAATTCTCCTCTCGTTAACTTTTTCTTCTACTGCATTAGCTGATTATCTTGATGATATTTGTATAGCGATTTGAAACCCTTACGACCAGTTTGAGGCAAGAGTTGTTAAATTTAGATTTGAAGATTCGATTAACGACAAAAATCTTTTTCCGATCTTGGTCTTTTACTAAATATTTGCTGCAAGCGTAGGCATTTTAATAACATTTAATTAAATTATTGCATAATAATAAAATTACATCCTCTGATTAAGGTTCAGGCTGATATGTATATCTATTATCAGGCAGTACATCTCACTTGACGATATGTGTCAGAGGAAGAACAATTTGTTTGTATGCATCTGAAGTCTGACTAGTGTAAGTTAATATGTAGCTAGTCGGCGATGTATGCAATGGAGGGGGAAAGGAACTGGCCATCCTTTCTCCTGGCCTAGTTGCCTAATAAGTGGTGTCTTCTTGGTATCACTTGTGAAGTTCACACCTGTCTTCGGACAATTGACTGAACAACAATAAAATTATAGTATTAAGAAGAAATCAGGCCCTAAATTTATCTTCGAAAGTAAAAGTTATTAAGACTTTATTTTGTAAATATATAGCGTCGCGATTAAGACATTACACTGCAAGTCGGAAGGACGTAGATTCGGTTCCAGTTGGGATAATGGATTTTTCCCATTAATCCATTCTTCCTGGCCGTCGTGTCAATGGCTACAGTGCTAGTGCGCTGGCCTTCTACCCAGGCGTCCAGTGTTCGATCCCCGTTCAGATCTGGATAGAATTTGTGGGAGACAAAGCAGACGTTGCAAAGGATTTTCTCGGGATACTCCCATTTCCCTCTTTTATTCCACCAAAACTCTATTTCCCCCCCATTTCACCTGTCTGTAACAGTAAAAATGGATTGGGGTGATGTCTGGAGGTAGTACGAGTTTCTGATGCTGATCTAGGTTCTAAGGGCTTGAGGCTTCGGGCTGTGTTTCGGACTCATCAGTAGATGATGGGACTTTACCTTCAGGGCCCAGGAAGGCTGGCCCGCCTGTCAGCATCGGATTCATGAATGCCATCCGGATCATATGTCGGACTTAAAACACTCATCGCATGTAGGGGAGAGTCGGGTAGTATCGGACATCAGGTAATATCAGACAGTGAGTTTCTTTCATTTACCACACGATGATTGACATGGTTACGTTTCTGTGATGTCGCATAGAGAAACGTAACCATGTCATTCAGGTACTACCATATGGTGGTAGAGAAAGAAACGCACTGTCCGATACTACCCGATTCTCCCCTAATTTATAGGACGTAAAATGCAAGGATTCATCCAGATCCAATCCTCTTCAAATCAGACAATCAATCAAGTGACCTTGGGCGGCCATCACTCAGTACTGACATGTCTACTAATACTTAGTGCCGATTATCTTATGAGGTGGGAGCTTTAACAATTCACCATCTTACATATCTTTCGATGCCCATAATGCGATAGCTTTGCATTCATTCTTGCTGAATCTTTTAGGGTTAAAGCAGATTAAAAAAGTGTTTTCTTTTTTATCTTCGATATATATATATATATATATATATATATATATATATATATATTTTGTAGTTTTACTGCGAGGACTATAATAGTTGTTTATAGTTTGTATTCATATTATTAATTATATTTTGAATTCAACAAACGGAGGAAATCTTTTACAACCTGCCTTTGAGTGTGCTTTTTAATTCAGGTAGACTATACTCGTAAAGAAATCGGCGTTCCTGATATAACACATATTCAGTTGAAGTCATTACTATAAAACAATTAATTCTGATTCCAATTCTGTTCTGGAACTCCTTGTATCTGTCGAAGGATTTTGTTATATACCGACCATGAATTCCTATGTGCACAGTAGGGCGGGAAAGAACATAATTGTAGCAAAAAACTTCTTTGACTGCGGCAGAATACACAAGTCGCACACTATGGGAGGTTAGCAAAAAGTATGAAACACTGCTAGTCGCTTTCGTATTTTAAAATTGTATGGAGAAACTCAATATGCAAGAGTTGTAAGGAGTGAAAAAATAAATATTTTGAACATATTTTCAAAAAGCATGTTTTTCACATAGACCCTAAAGATTGTGTCAAGGAGTTCGTTTATTTTTAAATGGCACCATGTACATATTTTTCTATTTTTGTATTTTTCAGATCTCAAAACATACAACATGATTTTTATACCATATAACATAGCTAAACTAGTATTGTAAAATTACCTCAAATCTTTTATTCCAATGTAAGATCTATGCGTACACAACAAAGATAAAATCGGCAAAATATATCAGTTTATCACTATGTAGAATAAGAGGTCATTAATTAAGCTAAGCTTTTGTCTATTATTATTTGATTAATAAATTAGACTAAGCTTTTTTCTATGGTTATTTTAGTTCATGGTTTCCTTATTCTCTATAGTGATAAATTGTTATAACTTACTAAAATATTTCTCTTTATTATGTACACTTGCAGTACATTGAATCATAAATTTAAAGTATTTCGTTTTACCAAATAGTAGATTATAAATGGTAAAAAAATATGATTTTGTACATTTTAAGACCTGAAGAACCAAAACATGGAAAATTAATACAGTGTCGCTTAAAGAACAGACTTATTGGCACAGACTTTATAAATAATAATTTTTTTGGGAACAGTTCAAAATACCCTTTTTTATTCCCTAAACTTTTGTATATAGAGTTTCTTCATACGAAGAAAAAAGGAAAGTTACAAACAGTGTTCTGTGCTTTCAACTCACCTGATGTATTGATAACCACTTACGATGAAATACATGCTGCTGTCGCTCTCCCTCAACGTGCACTGCCTTTGAAATTGTAATTTGCTGGTGGAATCAATGGATCACGTAGGATCTATAAGTTGAAGTCATTGCTAATGTTATTGGATTCAGTGACTTTATTAGAGATTTGATTACTAAGCATTTTAATATTTGAGGAGAAAAATTCGCTCCGGGGCCGGGGATCGAACCCGGGTCCTTGGTTCTACGTACCAAGCGCTCTGACCACTGAGCTACGTCGAATCCAATTCACAGCACCGGATCGAATCTTCCTCCCTCAGTGTTTCCCTTTGTGGCCTGACTCCAAGTTAGGCATATATGTTGACGTATTATGTCTAGTGTCAACTGCCATTATACTAGGAGCGCACTCAGTTGAGTGACTTATTTGGCCGGGATTCCGCAGTTATGATGCACTACTAGCTATGAGAATATTTTGGTTTTATTACTATCCCCGGCGCCGGAGCGAATTTTTCTCCTCAAATATTAATTGTCAACATTACAGAGATTATTCTGTTGAACAAATTAATAAATCCATAATATAGTAAGCATTTTTCCCGTGTTTTCTCCTTTTCATTACTGTATGTTCTTTTTTGATCACCTTAGGTTCTTCTGTAGAATTGTATGCTTCCCCAGAATATCGATCGACCTTCCGTTTCTTAGAAAAGCTTAATATAATTATGAAGTACGTAATACCATGGATATTTATATTACAAAGATAACTACTAATCTGCAGTCGGCACCTTTAACAACTGACTCGACTTCAACAGTCATACCGAAACAAACTGAAATGAACGAAATCCAACCTAACAAGAGACATTTACTATGAACTGATGACTGTAGCATGGCTCAGTTTGTAGCCAGAGAAAGTGGTACCTTTCTACGTAGTTCGTTGTTGAGATGTTGTATGTATACGATTGATGTATAGTCAAAAGTAGGTGTCACATTTCAGCGCTTGAAATGACATCGAATTTGAGAGTCTTTGATGTGTCCGCTTCAACGACATGATATTTTTTTTCTGCAGATAGTCCACGTGCAGTACATAAGTTGATATACGAAGAGTCCACTGCAAGAATGATGGATGTCATTTGGAATACATTTTGCAGGAGAACCAATTGAAAGTTTGAAATGCTTAGCGCTCAAAGCTTAACTGTGATTTTCCGATCATTACTGGACAATGACTATCAGTGTTAATGCCATCATTCTTGCAGTGGACTCTTCATATAAAAACTTTCCAAGGCTTTTTTAACTTACAAGGGAAACTTTTCACTGCTCCCCCTTCAGATTTTAACAAATGATAACTTATTTTATTGTCCTGGAAATCTGAATCAGAATATAAAATCAAAACATAAATCCGAAAAATAATTAATTATGATAAAAATAGATCTATGTCATTAGGAAAGTCCAGGATACAGAGAAGGTTTGGAATTGAACGGGTTACATGAGCTTCTTGTCTATGCGGATGACGTGAATATGTTAGGAGAAAATCCACAAACTATTAGGGAAAACACGGGAATTTTTACTGGAAGCAAGTATAGAGATAGGTTTGGAAGTAAATCCCGAAAAGACAAAGTATATGATTATGTCTCGTGACGAGAATATTGTACGAAATGGAAATATAAAAATTGGAAATTTATCTTTTGAAGAGATGGAGAAGTTCAAAATCTTGGAGCAACAGTAACAAATATAAATGATACTCGGGAGGAAATTAAACACAGAATAAATATGAGAAATGCTTGTTATTATTCGGTTGAGAAGCTTTTATCATCCAGTCTGCTGTCAAAAAATCTGAAAGTTAGAATTTATAAAACAGTTATATTACCGGTTGTTCTTTATGGTTGTGAAACTTGGAATCTCACTTTGAGAAAGGAACATAGGTTAAGAGTGTTTGAGAATAAGGTGATTAGGAAAATATTTGGGGCTAAGAGGGATGAAGTTACAGGAGAATGGAGAAAGTTACACAAGGCAGAACTGCACGCATTATATTCTTCACCTGACATAATTAGGAACATTAAATCCAGACGTTTGAGATGGGCAGGGCATGTTGCACGTATGGGCGAATCCAGAAATGCATATAGAGTGTTAATTGGGAGGCCGGAGGGAAAAAGACCTTTAGGGAGGCCGAGACGTAGATGGGAAGATAATATTAAAATGGATTTGAGGGAGGTGGGATATGATGATAGAGAATGGATTAATCTTGCTCAGGATAGGGACCAATGGCGGGCTTATGTGAGGGCGGCAATGAACCTCCGGGTTCCTTAAAAGCCAGTAAGTAAGTAAAAATAGATCACTAATGTCAATTTGCATATAGTAGTGTTACATTTATACTTGTATTATGGGCGCTGCCGTGCGTTACGAAGATCATTTTCTCGAATTTTCGGTAGTGTATGATTGACAATTCTCACGAAATGAAGCCTTGGCTTAGGCTTATATCGTGAAAAATAAATGTTCGTTTCACATCACAAGTTTTAAGTTTAGCATACTTGAATGAAGTCAATAGTTTCGTACTCAGGTTTTCAGAAAGTAATGTAGGCTACAGCTTTCACCAAGTAAGACAGAAGTATGAATGCAAAAATGTAGACCCCTAATCGTTGTGCATTTCCAGTTTAAAAATGTGATTTAAATACATTTTAATTTAAAAATGCTTTTTAAGGACACACTCTGAAATATTTTCATATTATGTATTTTCGTCAAAATACGTTGCAATGCCCTAAATATGCATTTTAATGTGAAATAAAACTTCGGAGTTATGTTCATGAACATATGATAAATTGTCAGCAATGTTAATTATAGCAAAAAAAAAAAATGAAAAAAAAATTCGGACCCTAAATATAACCTCGCAGTTCTTACAACACCGTGAGTCATTTGAGAATGTGATCAACAAAAAGTAAAATACATGAGAAGCATCACGGGATGTTCACATCTGAACCAAAAATAAAATTTGGGTATTCTGGAAGAATTAAAAATGCGGGCAATTTGTTTCAGAATGTATTCAAAATTACAGAATGAACTGGAAAGATCATCCCAGAACGATTTAGAATTGAGATTGACAGAATAAAAAGAAAAGAAAAGTGTGTAACGAAGATGACTCATCCTTCCTAGTCCTGCCGCTTTTATTTCCGGCAGCCAATCACGTTGCAGGTCGGCTACATTTAAACGTGTGATTCTATTTCTTAAGGCTCGGTAAATACTTAATATAATAGCCCGCCATTTTGGATCTTTCGTTGGCGTTCGCAGAAAACACACGAGGACGTTATTTGCCGCTCAATTACAGTGCGTTTGGTTTATTATCACAGGAGCTACGACATGATAATGTTTAATGGTGCGGCAAATAGATTCCTCGTCTGGTAGCTCGGCAACGAAAGAACAAAATGGCGAACGATACTATGCACCTAGACTTTAGAGCCTTCACTTCCTAATAAGCAAAGAGGAGGAGGAGGAGGAAGAGGAGGAGGAGTCACGCCGGGAATAACAGCGTCGCGATTATAATACATTGTACGCGTTTCGCAACAGTTCAGTTGCTTAATTACTTTGTGAGTGATAGCACTACTTGTAGTTTGTTTTCTTGGACTCTCATTCAGAAGACAAAATAAAATAATTATTTGCTCTTAAATAAAAAAATTAATCTTCGCTATCTGGATTGCACACGGCAGGTATTAGGCTAACTAGGATCCCAAAACCAAAAGTAAATATATTTTAAAATTAATACTTGGTACGTTTTAAGTAGATATACAGGTTAATTCGGGAGGAATGGTAAATATATTAGGGGGTGATAGTGTGGACTATTATGACCTTAGAGCCACCGGCGTGGCTCAGTCGGTTAAGGCGCTTGCCTGCCGGTCTGAAGTTGTGTTCGGGCGCGGGTTCGATCCCCGCTTGGGCTGATTACCTGGTTGAGTTTCTTCAGAGGTTTTTCCCAACCGTAATGTGAATGCAAGGTAATCTATGGCGAATCCTCGGCCTCATCTCGCCAAATATCTCGCTATCACCAATCTCATCGACGGTAAATAACCTAGTAGTTGATACAGCGTCGTTAAATAACCAATTAAAATTAAAAAAATTATGACCTTAGTAAGAAAGTTTTCATTGGATGTGGAAAGAGTTGTTTATGCATAACAAGCCTTACAAATGGTATGAAGGATCGACAAACGGACTACGTAGTACTATTGACTACGTGCAAAGGAATAGTACGTGTCGCTCTTCTGGCATCTTCTGAGGGCAGCACTGTTGTTGGATGAAAGGCAAAGTGTAAAAAAAAAAAAAATAAATAAACACATAAAGGAGGAATTGGCCGTTCTCATTATGATTAGTGTTGCCCTCATAAAAGAACGACAAGACAATCTCCGAAGAACAACTCTTATATTGTTGCCAACAGAGAGGAAAAGTGCATCGAAGCCGGTGGTGGATGAACAATAGGCCTACTTTAAATTGTTGAAATCTGTTGATGTCATGTAAATAAGTAATAAATATAATCATTAAGTAATTTAAATTTCCTTTTACCGCTTGTAACGTTTGTTATGCGTAACATTCAGATACCTGTATCTCCACACGCATTGAAAATTGGACACGTTTTTAAATTAACTTTTTTTATTCAGAATAGTTCATACCACTACCCAAAAATATCTATTATTCTTCCTGAATCACTCTGTATGTGTGGTTAATTTGGTATAAATTTATATAAAGCAACCACATGTATATTGTAATATATATACAGAGTGTTAAAAGGTGTGGAATATTACTTACAACTTCTTAAATTTGAATTTTATAATAAGAAAAAAGTTTTATATAAAAGCTGTTGGAGATAAAAGATACAATATGATACCAGTGTTCGAAAAAAGTTAGTTATTCAGGCATCTGGGTGTGACAAACTTTATTTTTTTAATGGGACACTATATTAAAATTTACATATTCCGAATCTCCATACATTTTACGAATGAATCTGTAGAAATTTTACCCATTCATGCTTTTATATCTTTTAACTGTTTATTAAACTTTTTTGTGAACTTCAAACTTGAGACAAATAAGTTGTACAGTCATTTTCTCTTGTCCTTGTGTTTCCCTTGTTCTACATGTGTTCCCCTTGTTCTTCATGTATTTCCCTTGTTCTCCTTGTATTCCCCTTGTTCGCCTTATATTCCCTTTGTTTTCCATGCTTTCCCCATGTCGAATTTTTTGGACCTGACAGTAGGTGGACACAAGATGAGAATCCTGGACATCACACTAAATTTAACAACAGACAAACATCCCTGCCGTAAGCTGCAGCTTCAGCTTCATGTGTTTGGCCATCAGTCATTCTGCAAAATTTCAAATTCCTTAGATAGGCGAGTTTGATAGATATAAAGAAATCATGAGAGGGTTTCTGTACATAATATGGGAAGCCAAAAGTCGTACGTGTGGAACATTACTGCAGACTACACGAACATAGGTGAAGGTCAAAGTGAAATCGATGCCGCAACCATACTCACTGAAACCATTGTATGAGCTAGATGTTCCATCATTAAAAGCAAGCGTAGGCTGTAGCATTCTTTGACTATCCATCCACATGCTGACAGAACAAACCAACAACGTCTGCGTTCAACGACTGGTTGAGCCGTTCGGCAGATTCTGTTCTCGCTGGTGTTGAAATTGGACATTCTCAGGTAACTGGACTTACTAACAGAACAAATACCAGCAGGGCCTACATATTTTGATCGGAAATTATTCGTATTTATAATTATAAGATCGAGTTTATTACAGTATTTTGAACCGCATGATTCTTCATCAGCTGCTAATTATACTGCCACGTTTTATATTTTATTTATTAACCCATGCCCTTTTTTGGTATCCTGCTATACAGGGTGAACAATAAGTATGGAATATTGCTAATAACTTCTTAAATTTCATCATCATCATCATCTTCTTCTTCTTCTTCTTCTTCTTCTTCTTCTTCTTCTTCTTCTTCTTCTTCTTCTTCAAGGTTTAGACCTTTCGGCCTGTTCCGCCTCCATTAAAATTGATCTCGCCAACGTTTTACTGGTCTTCCTAATGATCTCCTTCCTAATGGATTATAATTCATGGCTGCTCTCGTTATAGGCTACTTGTTGTTGGCATTCTGTTTACATGTTCTTTCTAATTATGTTGATATTCTTTAATAAGTTGAATTATACTATCTATTTTTAATTATTTTCTAATATCTTCATTTCTTTTTTTGTCCAATAGTGTATAACCCGCAACATATCTAAGAAATTTCATTTCACCTGCTTCAATTCTTCTTTCTTCGTTTTTCTTTAGAACCCAAGATTCGCAGCCGTATAGAAGGGACGGAATTGCCATTACTTTGCAATATTTCATTAATGTTTCCTTTCTCACTTTCTTCCCCAGTGTTCTACGTATTGTTCCACAGAAATAGTTGAATTTATTTCATTTTGCCTCAATTTCACATTTTTTGCCATATGTTATTGAACAACCTAAGTATGTAATAGTAATATACGTTACAAGAGCGGTATGTTAACATTTTCATGGTCGAGCAAAAGATTGAAAAAGCGAAACGTAGTTGAGCTTTTTTAATTTCCGAGAACATACCGCTCGTGTATCTTACATTATTTTGTGCGAAGATCGTTTATTACATACCTGAAAGACGAATTTCTAATTAGTTGCAATGAAATCTCCATGTTGGTTTCTGTTTAATGACGGCAACTTCGGAATACCAAAATATCTATCTTCAACATTGTTGCTATAAAATGTTTTCTGTGTTTACTATACTCCAGCAGGCCGTGATATACGTCTGTCTTTTTTCCCCCCCAGTCTATAAATGCGAACTTAAAACAAACGGTAAGGTTATGTAATGATTTATTTTTCATTTTAATATTTTAACAATATTATTTATATAATATATTGCAGTAATAACATCGGCATCTGGAATCTCGTTGATTTTTTTTCACGGCTTCCTTAATGTTACTTGTATCAGGAATGCAATAAGTTTCGTGGAGTAGTAGACTTTACTTAATTTTTGCAAATATTTAAAAACAATAATTAACTGTCATATAAATTACATACTGTAAATGTAACAAATAAAATAATAACGTAGATTGCAGTTCAACCACAACATAAATTGAATAATGCAAATAATTATATGAAATGCTTAAACAAATATGAAATTTAATAATAATAATAATAATAATAATAATAATAATAATAATAATAATAAGTTAATAATAATAATAATAATAATAATAATAATAATAATAATAATCTACATTAAAACTAGTGCGTAAATGATATAAAGCAATCAAAATAATAACTTCTACTACCTTAAATTTGAACCTTATTAAAACATTATTAATGGTAATAATTTATTTATTTACTAATATTTAATGTGCTATACAACAGCCAGTGGCCAATAACAGTTCATCACATAACAATATCATTACAAGAATATTAATAATGATAGAAATTACAATAAAAGTACATAGGAATAATTATTATTAAAATAATGGCAATTTAAAATATGACAATTGAAAATGAAAGATGGAATCTTATAAATAAATATGATACAAAAGATAAAAAGAGAACGAAAATAATAATACAATACATATCTAAGCAAAAGACATAAATTAATAACAACTGACATAAAACTCCAAAAGTATATACTAGGCTACACATTAAATGGATCCAAGTTCAATCCATGCAAATTGGCATATTTTATACATCTGCTGACCGGAGAGAGAGATTTAGAATTGCTATTGTAAAATTTTTTATGAAATCTTAAACCCTTAGCAGGAATACGAAAACTGATATTGCATAAGAATATAATAATAATCAGGGAACGGATTTATATGGACTAAAAATATATGAAATATGTAAATATATATGTAGTTATTTTTACCAAAATATGGAATTAAATATGGATTTTTACCAAAATATGGAATTAAATATGGACTTAAAATTATAAAAAAATGACTATGTACGTTAAATATTGGTACATTTTAATCAAACTAAACAAAAAATATAATGGACGTACCTTATCTTCCAATGTAGTTTCAACAAAACACAATTTTTATTGTCTGTTACCATAACAATAGGTTACAAACATTTCTTTCAAGTGCTGAAAAGTGAATCTTCTTCTATTGTCTCTGAGGATAGATTTATACTGACTAAAAGAGCGTTCGACGTCACAAGAAGTAACTGGTACATAATTCAATTTCACAATGTCTGCTGGGGATAAGTCCAAGTTAATCTTCACTGTTGATTCACCACTCATCACAGCAACAACCTTTTGTAGTTCTTCATATCCAGGGTTTTTTGAAAGTACAGTGTCCACCTTAGCTCTTACTGCATCTGCAACTTTACCTCTACCACGATTCAGTTGTTCCACAGTACTATTTATAATTTCAAAACTTTCAGATAGTGAAAGGTGCCTATTTTGGAGACTTTTGAGCGTTTTTATGATGCATGAAAATGTATGCTGAATGTGAGCTAAGTCATTCTTCACACTTATGTCACAGGTAACTGTTTTCGCAGTATCAATTGAGACTGCATCTTCAGAGTCCAATGCAAGGAGAACATTGTTAATAGAGTCTATATGTTCGGCATAATATTCAACTGCTTCTAGCCATGTACCCCATCTAGTTAAAATTGGCTTTGGTGGCAATGGAATTTCAGGGTACATTTCTTTCAACACGTTAACTCTACTGGGAGCTTTGAGAAATACTTTTTTCACTGATGAAATCAACAAATCTACTTTAGGGAAATTGT